>NC_134573.1:128649352-129249352 GCF_050947875.1 Dermacentor variabilis | reverse complement strand
ATTTCAGACGTTCCTTACATTGGCTCAATGGGGTATGTGGCAGTGATGCGAAGGGGTCTGAATTATCGGGCATGTCTGAAAAATTGGCCGTCCGGAAAATCGGTCGTTGATTGTGCATAATGCCAGTTCCCAAAAGTCAGCTTCGCCGCAATACTGAGGTGCTGCGCGGCCAAGCATACGCAGTGTATTGCGGTGAAGCATATTTAGAGTGAAAAGAGGCCATAGTCGTGGGACATAAAATGTGTCCTTTAATTATACATCTGTGAAATCGCTGCCTCCTGTCACAGCACAAGCACAAAAATGCAACGCCGGTGTCTCAAAGTCAGCTTCGCCACAATGCAGCTGTGATACGCGGTCGAGAATATGCATTGTACTGTGGTGAAGCATAACAAGAGTGCAAAGGGGTCATTTTCACGAGACATAAAATGTGTTCCTTATTGTACACATGTGCACACGGTGTCTCCTGTTACACTATGAGCACCAAGACGCCTAATAATTGTTCAAGCCTTTGAGGATAAATTTTTCTTGCCAAGTGTGACACCCCAGGGTCGAATCTTTTGTCACAAATTTAAAATCTTCAGAGTGACCCATTACGAAACAAATTTGCTGCAATTTTTTAGAGCACAGCTCTTAAGTGCCTGTTCCTGCATTGAGTGTTGGCATGCCTCGGCAACAATGTACCTTGTAACCAAGTGAACGGGCACAGGCGAAAGATGAACGCAGAGCGCAGTGGTAGATGAAAGAAGAGCACATGAGAAAGAAAGTGGAGGAGGAGGCTACAGGAAAACACGAGGCAGAAATTGAGGTGGAGCGGAAAGGAAATGGCCTGTGCATGCGCTGAGTTGCAGACAGCTACGGCATCCACTGCCGTGTGGGCGATCTCATCTGGCTTCCGAGGGGGGACCAGAGTGTCATGAGGTGGGGCGGGCTACGCCCATCTGCAGCGTCAGCTGCCGAGGTCAGTCCGTGGTGCCAGTGTGTGGGATGTGTATCACTGCTCCTGCAAGGGGTGATGGCGAGTGACTATGAGTAAGGCTTGATGTGAAGCTCCCTTCGGTGTTGTCACCACTGTCACTGGTAGCACGATTTCCCTGCGACGAAGGGTCGCTCACGTCGTTAGTTGAATGTAAGCGTGAGAAGAAAAGCATAGTGCCGTGCAAGATGGGCTGTGCAGCGACGATGGCTACGATGTGACACCAGAGTAACGCACGTCATCTGTATGGAAACAAAGCATGCTACTCACAGCATTCTCTTCCCATATGAACATATATACAGTCACCAACCGATAAATCGGACACCGATGATCCGGACATGCTGGGTAATTCGGACAGCTTCGTGACTTAATGTGTAAAGTCGACCAATATTTCGGACAGCCACCAGCTCTACATTCGATTATCCAGACTGCGTCCATGGCTGTAGCGTACGCTGCCTCTGCCGCCATTATCTCCTCTGGCTACCTTGACGAGACATCAAGTATGGCCTCAAAGATTACACACTAGATGATAATCTCTTAGGCCTCACCTTGGTTGGAGTCCTTGCCTGAATTATAGACCCTTTTCATGCTTACAAACAGAGCTCCCAGAAGACTTCCGGTTAAGCCCTCAGTAGCGGCATATGTTACAATAGCCTATAAACTTATAGGACCCTCCAGCCGGCACCAGTTTTGCTGCAGAGTTGGAACGTTTGACAGGGGAATTGTAGTGTTAAGTGCAACAAAAAAAGTCCCTACATGAGCTTGATGTCCAGCGCACGTTCCTTATATCTGAAAACACCAATAATATGTGCCTGGAGTATACTATGCGATAAAATACTTCTTTTTGCTTGGCTAACTGGACTGTCGAAGTTGGCTGACCGGAAGTTCGCTGGGGTCGTGAACGCACTGCTGCCACATCGCGGATGCAAAAGGTCAATAGGGCGTATCAACATTGCGACCATCGCACCCTATTCTAGCTATTCCGGCAACCCTATGCACGGCCTGCTCTCGCCATTCTGTTTGTTGAGCTTGCCTTTCAGACAGCGTATCAACATTTTGTGCTCTTTGGTTTAGTTTGCATTCCAGACAGCGCTCTGCTAGCTCCAAGAAGCCTTTCTTGTGAACTTAGCACCAATGGTGCCCTCGCAGCACTGAATGAGCCTGACCCGGCAACTGTAGAACCTCAGCGGCCGCCTACCACAACAAGCTAAAATGCGGACATCATTGATGACCTGCTAGGCTGTGGTGTGCCGATTTTTGTCGCCAATACATTTGAAGGCTTTGCAGACGTCGAAAGTGCGATGTTGTCGTGTGTCAAACTGAACAAAGAAGAAATAATTTAGCAAGTTCTCCCACCGTCACATAGTGGCTCAGGATGATGATGTGCTGTGTGCTCCAGAGCCTTCACATGCAGATCTGACTCGAGCCTTTGCAATCGTTGCATCGGCATACAGCGACAGCACAAAACTAGTATTGTATGACAGAATCTGCACAAACAATACTATTTTGATGGCACGAATATTTCCGGTTACGTAAAAAGTGATTGGCGGCTCATTAGGAGAAGCACACTTGCAGGGGCGCAGTGCTGTGCAGCATTTAATATATCAAATGTATCTCTGAACGGGTGTTCGATATACAGCTGGTGCAGTGCTATACTTTTACGTGGGATTTCCAAGGGGTTGTTGCAGCTGTTCGATATAGGCAATAATTTGATATATCCAAGTTTGATACATCCAGGATTGACTGTGTTATCAACGCTACAAATTCCACTTCTAATGGACCCAGCTATTACGTACTATCGGCTACAACAGACAAATTTTTGGGCAGATTTTGTCTATATACAGTGTAAATACAGTGTAATTTGCTGCGCCAATGCATACATATGGCAGTCCACTACACAACTTGTTCTTGCTTCTTGCGGTGTTTATGAAAATTCACTCTTATTTAAGGAACAAATACATTAGTGGCAAGCTTCCCGCAATGGCGTGCCAGGCAAAGCTCCTGCCAGCAGAGACTTTTCTTGTCGGCCACGCAAGCAGCGATCTGATGCCCACTGCTTTCTTCTGACTTTGTACAGTGCCATAAACACTTGTCGGGGACGCATTCGGTGCCGAGCCATGCAAAATTTCGCAAAATAGAAATGATATCTAAAAGTGATTTCCCAAGAATATTGCCCAAGGAAAGCTATGCCTCCCCCTTAAACGAAGATGAGTGAAAAGAACTCTTTTCAAATTGTGATTCTTAAAATAAAGGTGCCATTGCTTTTTTCATCGGCATCGATGGAGTCGGCATCATGCACCATTCATGTGCGGTTCACCAATTCTAATGCATCTGCATGCAAATTTATAACTCTGAAAGCAGCACTGTTACGGAAGACAACTACAGTTGGTCAGCTTTCTGAAGGGAGTTTCGCTTTCTTTGCTGAACCACTGCAAAGCTGCTGTGCGCTGATATAAAGATATCTTGTGTGTTCTAAAGGTCACAGTTCTTATCTGCAGGGTGTTAACAACCTACAGTTGGGATCATTTGCATGCAGACACGCGGTGAGTCTAGTTTTGCATGAAAAGACAGTCTGGAGTTGATATTGGCATCGCGCTAGGGCTAGTCACTAGGGTCGACATTTTCTTTTATATCTCAAGAAATGTTTTACTTGTACATAGAGCGATGGGTATTTGCTGGAATATTGCACAAGTCCTTTGCGTTGAAAATGTATATTCTGAGATTTTTTAAAGGTTTTTCTGTGTAAAGCAACAATGGCATTTTGATATAACATATCTTTTTCTACAAAATTTTTGTTCTGATATAATTCTCTTTAATAAACGTGTTTTCTGGTAATAGTACTGTCAGAAAGAAAATTTTCTCTATTTCAATTTGATGCAATACACTTTAGTATCATAGCATGCTCTGTGTTAAGAAAAAAAGTATTTACTGGACTACCCAAGAACTGCTGCTTTTCTCACGGTCAGGAAAGTGTTAGTGTCAATAATTAATTAATATGTCTGCTTACATTCTCCCTATTTTAATTTCCAGTCACAGTCTTCAGAAACCCACGTTCCCACATCCTATTCTGGTGCACCTAGTCCTGCTGCTGAAGTGACAGTTACCTCAAGCAATACGTTGCCCTCCCTAGCAAGGCCGGAAGGAACATCAGCAGCAGCCTCAGCTGCCAGCCTTGGTCCTGCGCAGTCAAACTCGAGCAGTGGGATGGGCAGCATGTCTTCTGCAAGGTGAGCATTCTCACTGCAGAGCTCATTGCATTTGCCAGCAGCTGACGGTGGCTGCAAAGAATGTAATGGTGCTTGTGTCCGCTGCACTGCTTTGTGTAATGCTTATAGCTAAAATTCCTAAGCTCTTGCTGTGCAACGATTTTCTGGGTCATCACTGCAACTTCACCTTATTGAATAGGAATCCCTGCCAAAGCTTAAAGTTTGCTGCAATCGCTACCAGAGCAAAATGGTGGTTCAAACAGCATTTGGGTAGTGCACGAATTTGCATTAGCTTTCTCCTTTTGGTTTGCATGGAAGCCAAAAATCAGGAGACACAAAGAGTTTTACGAAGAAGATGGAAGGTGAGGGAACACAAGAGTCAAGCGTCCCCACATTGACATGGCTTCTGACCGTCAATATACTGTGATAGATCATATAGCAATGCCCTTGGCAGACCAATTAGCACAGATTGGGCAGCTTATCATACTTGACATAATCTTAAAAGTGTGTTGTTTCGAGACCAAGTAAGGAGTAAAATTTAAGGCATCAGGCTGGGGAGAAGTAACATGGAATGGGGGCAGGCTATGCATTTCAATACAGCAAAGTTCGATGATTGCACTCATAGGCAAGTGCGTTCTACAGCAAGTGTCGCTAAACCTTTCTGTGTGACAGCCTGCGAATGACAATATTGGTGAAGTGTACTCGCTCAAAGTGACAATAAATTTGCCTGTCTGACGGATGTAAGTGACCTCCCAAAGTGTGCCCAAAAATGAGACGCATCCCATTTGACAGTATCGATGAAACAGCTACTGATAGGTTAAAATTGTGGGTAATGAATTTTGCACGTAAAACTGCAATATCATATTGTTGACTGCTGTATGTATCAGGCTGTCTGTGCTGCATCTGTGCTCATGGTTGTGTGAAACTGTTTCAGCCGTGGTGGCGCACCATCAGTGAGCAGTGGTGGTGGCAGCTCTGGTGCCTTGGGCCAGCTGGTGTCCCACGAGGTGTTGCTGAGCCGGTGGCAGCTGACGCTGGAGCTGTTTGGGCGTGTCTTTGTGGACGATGTGGGTGCCGAGCCGGGCTCGGTCATCAGTGAGCTGGGTGGCTTCCCAGTCAAGGAGGTGCGATTCCGTCGAGACATGGAGAAGCTGCGCAACTCCCAGCAGAGAGACCTCACCCTCTCCAAGGTGCACTGCCCATCTCTCTCTCTCTCTCTCTCTCTCTCTCTCTCTCTCTCTCTCTCTCTCTCTCTCGTTAAATTTCCAGGTAGGTATAGTGCATCATATTGAGTCTGCCATCGAAATCGAATTGGCCATCTTTTTCTAGAAAGCAATCTTTGAACTGGATTGCATGATATTTGGCTAAATTTTATGGGTTAGAATTGGTGATGTTGACATTCGAATGCAGTAGACTTCCGTTAACTTGATTTTTCAGTTAATTCAGTCCCGACCCAAGGTCCTGGCTGGAGCTCGTGCATATCTATGGGCCCATACTTTTATTATTTCCGTCCTAAAATTTGGCCTTCGCCAGGTAATTCAAACTTGAGCAGTCAACACGAACGTGCCTGACCCATATGATGACCCCAGTAGCGATCCCTTTAGTGGCAGTGCCTGTCTTGGCTTAGTTTAGGGGACAGTGAATGTGTTTAACACGTGTCATTTCCTGTCAAAAACGGCTACCTTCAGCCAGCCTTAGGAAAGTTTCTAAGCAATAACCATAGCTCACAAAGTCTGATTACGGTATTTACGTAATTCTACTGCTCGCCTTTCTTATTTTAATTTTTTTATTATTTTTTAAAGAAAACTGGGCCGGAAATTGCCTGCGTGGGGCAATTGATATAAAACTAAAAGCGCCTTCCTGTCTGTTTGCTTTACCGCAAAACACAAGTGTGCTGCAGCAAGGCTGACTTTAGGAAACAGACTCCCATTGTGCAACACATTTTAAAATCTTGCCCACATTTTTTGCTAAAAAATGGATCCATGTTTGACTTCTACTTTGTTTAGCAACCTTAATGTTATTTCTACATTATTTTTCTACTTTGGGCGCATAGAAAGTGGGCACACGTTTGATTCAGAGGGGTGTTAGACTCGGGCAAATGCTGCCAAATGAATCTTGGTGGTTTTGGTGCACCTTTTTTAATTGGACCCGCCAGATAATTCAATCAATTTCATTGGTCCCTTCAGGGTCGAACTAACACAAGGCGACTGTAACAAAATTTTTGCCGTATTTACTCGCATAATGATCGCACTTTTTTGTCAAAAAAATTGTTGCAAATTCAGGGGTTCAATCATTACATTACGTGGGTTAAACTTGCTGCCGCCATCAGTGCGGGACACCAAAACAAAAATGGCGGCCGGCGGAGCAAGCTGACCGTGCCGAACACGATTATTTTTCTTCTCGTGAGTACATGATGTGCATTGAAACGGTTTCTTCCGTATCAGTAATGAATAATATTGTTAACATCGGCAAGTTTGCAACAATAACGTAGCCATGTCCACTTTGAGGGGACAGAAACAGAGATGGGCGCGCTTAGCTGCCAGTGACATAGAAACACCCGAGGGGCATGCTGCGGAAACTGCGGCATTTGTCTTCACTACTATCCTAATACGGCATGTTTCCGCTAAGAGTGGGCGAATATCTTAGGTGCATTGCAAGCATTGGCGTATGAATAGGGTACACTTCTAACATATCAATGTAAACGTGGCCACTATCGTTGCCGCTCGCGATTTGTTGCATGCCCACGAGTGCAGACGAGAAAAATCGAAAGGCGCCCTTTATGTTGTTGTTGTTTACCAAAACCATTATGAAGCCTACAAATAATAAAGCCGAGGCAAGTTTGGTTGTAGCTTTTCATGGAAGTGCAGAAAGTGATGAAAGGAATGAAATGGGGCATCTGCTTAAGAATGTTGTGTGCATGCAGACCACTTGGTATGTCTTCAAGAGTTGTTCACGTAGCATTCGACAGATGGCAAGCGCAATCATCATTAGCTAGACTTGGCACACAACATATTGCTGCGACAAGTTCAGGGTGCGATCATTACACAGGAAAGAAAAAAAAATTCAATGACAAAATTCAGGGGTGCGATGATTACGCGAGTAAATACGGTAATTGAATATGAATATTTCAAAAATATGGGCCTCGAATATGAATATTGAAGTAGCCAAGAGGAGCTTTTATCTCTGATAGCCTTTCAGTGTTTCTGCTGGAGAAATAAAGTTGACTTGATTGAATATAGAGTGTATTTCTTTAACAAGGGGGGGAGGGGGGCTGATAGAGTGAGAGAAAGAGGGAAAAAAATGATTTCTTTTTTCCATTTGCGTATTTCTATTCCAAGTCTATTTTGTGTGGCATGTAAAAACAACTGAAACTGTGGAAAATTTCCAGCTTGCACTGGGTGCAATCAATATTGCAAGTGTATGTTATTCAGTGGCTTTTTTCCATAACACATGAGCCCCAGTAACCGAACCGTGCCAAATATGTTTGTAGATAACCGAATATTTGAATATAGTGAATGTCATAAGCTGGAGATTGAATACTTTGATCTGAAACAGAGCTATTTCAATTTATATTTTACATTTAAAATATTCGCACGCACCGAGTCAGAATAAGACCCTCCTATCAATTTGTATCACATAGTGGATCTATAGACGGATCACTCTGTAACAGCCTTCCACCAATTTCTTTGCAGGAGAGGCATACTTTTAATTCTTGTTTACTGAACATGCCTCTGTTTTTTCTGTTGGTGTCAATGACAGGCTCACAGCAGGTTTAAGCTGCTAATTATGCCTGTTAAATGTGCAAGATGAAAGCAGGATCAAACCAGGCAGCGTGCATGCGATTGAACATGTTAGCAAAAGCAATTTGCCTTTAGGCCACCCTCACCGTTAAAATGAAGTGCATCTAATACATTGGGTAAAAGGGATCAGAGTATTGCCTTTGCTTTTATGTTATAAGTTACCAGTATATCAAAGTCAAGTTATTTCTATGGGTTTTGTTACTGACCAAATGAAATTAGCAACCCTAGTTACCTAGCTGTCGATTGCTAACTAGGCATGCAAGACCTAACATAGGTGTGCCATGACCTCACATAGATGGGAAGAAGGCAGTATTGATGAATAAACAAAGGCACACAGATGATAATCATTTGAGATAAATATGTGGCGTTGGGCAGGTTGTTTAACGCTTACAATTACAGAATGGCTGCCAACAAAATGCTGTTGAAAGGTGGCAGAGGACAAGATGGTATGCTGAGATAAGGAAATTTTCAAGGCACAGGTCAATTTGCTGATGCAGGACAGAGGTAATGTGAGATTGCCTAGAGAGGCCCTTGTCCAAATAAATCTTCCCTCGTTATAACGAATGCAGATATTACATCATCATCAGCCTATTTTATGTCCACTGCAGGACAAAGGCCTCTCCCTGCGATCTCCAATTAGCCCTGTCCTGCGCCAACCGATTCCAACTAGCACCTGCAAATTTCCTAATTTCGTCCCACCACCTAGTCTTCTGCTGTCCTCTACTGTGCTTCCCTTCTCTTGGTACCCATTCTGTCATCCTAACAACGGTTATCTAATCTGCGCATTACATGACCTGCCCAGCGCCATTTTTTTCTCTTAATTTCTATTAGAATATCATCTATACTCATTTGCTCTCTGATCCAACCCGCTCTCTTTCTGTCTCTTAAATTTATGCCTAGCATTCTTCGTTCCATTGCTCTTTGTGTGGTCCTTAACTTGTTCTCAAGCTTCTTTGTCAGTCTCCAAGTCTCTGCGCCATATGTCAGCACCGGTAAAATGCACTGAATCTATACTTTCCTTTTCAATTGTAACGGTAAACTCCCAGTCAGGAGCTCACAATGTCTGCCGGATGCAATCCAACCCATTTTTATTCTGTGAATTTCCTTCTCATGGTCACGTTTCCCTGTGATTAGTTGACCTAGGTAAACGTACTCCTTCACAGACTCTAGAGGCTTACTTGCGATCTTGAACTCTTGTTCACTTGTCCGGTTATTTATCATTATCTTTGTCTTCTGCATATTCATCTTCAGCCCCACTCTTATGCTCTCCCTGTTAAAGTCCTCAATCATCTATTGTAACTTGTCCGCAGTGTTGCTGAATAAAACGATGTCATCGGCAAAGCGAAGGCTGCCGAGGTATTCGCCGTTGATCTTTACTCCTGAACCTTCCCAGTTTAATAGCTTGAATATTTCTTCCAAGCATGCAATGAATAGCATTGGAGAGGTTGTGTCTCCTTGCCTGACCCTTTTCTTTATAGGTATCTTCCTATCTTCCTAAGGTGGCTTTGGAATCTCTGTAAGTATTTTCCAGGGTATTTATGTAAGCGGTCTGTACTCCTTGATTACGCAATGCCTCTATGACTGCTGGTATTTCTACTGAATCAAATGCTTTTTCGTAATCTATGAAAGTGGTATAGAGACATTATGCAAAAAAGAGGTGAGGGCATAGAGAGGCTTATGGTACTATGCGGATTTCTCTATAACCTGATTAATGACCTGGATGTGATCCATTGTAGAGTATCCTTTCCTGAAGCCAGCCTGTTCCCTTGGTTGACTAAAGTCCTAAAGCAAACTTTAAAAAAAAAATTTTTTTTTTCTTAGTGTGACCATGTATGTCTGTAATGGTTATCAGATCTTGCAAAAGTAACCTTGTGTCAAATGCGACTTGATTGTAACAATGTCTGACTCAAGGTGGATGATGGTGAGCGCAAGGAACTGTTGTAAAGGAGGTAAAAGTGCAGCGCTACCACTACAGCTGCTCTCTGTTCCATCCTGGCCACCTATGCAGATAGAGCGTGAGCGCAACAGCCTGCTGCAACAGACGTTCAAGGAGCTGAACAACCAGTACAGTGCCTACAGCCGCCGTAGCATGGGGGGCACCCCTCCACTGGCCATGAATAGGGTCAAGGTTACCTTCAAGGACGAGCCCGGAGAAGGTTCCGGGGTGGCACGCTCCTTCTATGCCGCCATTGCCGAGGCCATCCTCTCTCCGGAGAAGCTTCCCAACCTGGAGGGCTGCCAGGCGGGCAACCGGTCACTGCAGTACAGTGAGCGTCACCTCCCTTGTAAGGTTGAATGTTGGCCGTGGGGGTGCAGGGTAGGCTGGGTGAAACAAGTGACCTGCCTAATCTTAGTTTGTCAATTAGACCTGCTGTCTGGATAATGACTGACGGTTAGAGGACACTACTAAGGCCACCACTCTTAAGTGATAACTTTATGTTCCAGAATGTGTAGAGTGTCGATTTTCTCGGGAGCAAGAGTCATCCTAATCACAAAAATAAAAAAATTGGGGACAGAATTGGCACCACCACTGTGATAGTATGCTACAAGCTCCTGGCAACGTGTAATGTCTTCCGTATAATTGTTAAATAGAAAACTACAGTAGAACCTCGTTTACATGTGTCTGGAAAAAGCATTGTTATAAAAAAGTTTGCCAACTGGGATATTGTATGCCCTGAAATCACCAAAAAGTTATGCAAATTCCACTGTAGTTGACATCTACATAATGTGAAGCGTTCGACGAATTGTTGCAGCAAGAGATGGCAACCTGGGTCGAATTGGTGGGGCCTGAAAAGCTTGAAACGTGCATTGTCGTTTTTGCGGCTTGAGCAACAGCAAGCTTATGTTTGCACTCCTCGAATTCATTGCATGTCAGCAGCTTCTTCGAGCAGGGCATTTTGTCGGGAAGTATTGACTTGCCCACTCGTCGCCGAGAACTGTTGCAGCACGACGCTGACATGTGCTAACCTGTTAGGGCCTATGCAGCCAGAAGTGCTTCGTCAGTTTTCTATTTTTAGTGTTTGAACGCAGCGACGGGAAACTGAAATGAAATCGAGCTGGTAGGCAACACCGGAATATGATGCCGTCAGAGCAAAACATGATGCACACTTTGTGTCACCTGCAGCAGGAAAAGGCGTTGCATTTAGGTTATCGCCTATTAAAAGCATGCAGTACATTTCCAACAGCAATAGTCGAAATGTGCTGTTTCGACTACTTTATTTATTGGTCACCTTTTTGTGTTCTCGATAGCGTGTGTTGGTGCTGAGAAATCATATGAAATGAGACAGTATTAACTAGATTTTATTTAGCAATAAAAATAATAATAATAATGTTGTTTACCATGAATGAAAAAATTTGGGGGACTTTCTGAGGTTTTATGCAGAAGTACTTGATGCTGCCTTCTCACACCTTCTCTAAGCTGGCCATTAGCAAGTTTTAGATTTTGCACACCCGGAGCACCACACCCTTCTTGTGTTCTTTTCTACTCCTTTTGCTTTCTTTTCTATACCTTCTTGCATTCTTTTGTAAACCCAGTGGTTGCATCCCAGAGCCTTGGGTGCACAAAATCTGCCATGGTATTGACACTCATCGCTTCTGAAGTTTTAGTGGCCCTGATGTGATGTTCGCAGATGTGAGGGTGTGGAAGGCCAATCCAGTCCTGATCGCGGGAGTTACTGGCCATGTGATTGCCAGTAACTCCGTTCATGTGCGGTGAATTTAGGAACGTATTATTGTAAAAAGATTCGTGCCGTGATGTTATTGCCAGACACATTCCACAGCTATCTTAAAGACGGAGTTGAAGGGTCCCTTGTTATCTGTAGAGGGACGCAGTACTCTCAGCGTCTTTGTTTCACCCAGTTTGCTGTGCTCTCTCCTCCTTGGCCATTGTCAAGTTTCCTATTAACATCACCTCAGCATTGCATGGCTTGCTGCCCAGTTTAATGGTGTGCCCTCCTGTAGTTCACTGCCACTGAGTCTGCCTTATCTGCTCAGGTTTCATATCACTGTTGACTTCTTGCTACATGTAAAAAGATAGAAAAATGTTGCCTCAAAAATTTTGCGTTACAGTGAAAAGATTTATTAGTATATTTGAACCTTGATGTAATGAACCTTGCTTAAAATGTATGACGTAAAAATTTTTCATCCTTAGTTTTCGTGAGGCCATGTACGATACCCATTTTAACAATGTATCGGATATAACAGTGAACAGCCAAAGCACCATCAACTTTTGTATGTGTTCTGATAAAATAAACAGCTTAAAACAGTGCTCCCATACCGTGTTGTCTGTTATGACAATTAAATCTGGCTACTGGATATGTGCACCAAAAGGAAAAAAACACAATATCCCCGGGAAAAGCATAATGCAAGTTGTTTCACCACACTCGACTTTGTGCTGCAACATGCCTTTGTTACATCAGCCTCGCGTTATCCTTTCCCGTCTCCCTACCACCCTGATGCCTATGTTGGAGGGCTGAAAGAGAGAGGGGAGAGGGACAATGAAGGGCGTGCCAGGTGTGGGCACAAAGGCAGGCGTGGCAAAGCAGCTCACGCTTTTTAATTTTTTCCCTGGACTTTACGTTTTTTTTTTTTTGTGTGTGTGTGTGTGTGTGTGTGTGTGTGTGTGTGTGTGTGTGTGTGTGTGTGTGTGTGTGTGTGTGTGTGTGTGTGTGTGTGTGTGTGTGTGTGTGTGTGTGCAGATTTCCAGTAGCCAGGTTTAATTGTTATAGCCAAAAGTGTGGCATGAGAACATTGTAGTTAGCAATTTGTTTTACCATAGAACACACAAAAGTTCACAGTGCAGCAGCTGCGCATTGTTACATTTGAATATTGTTAAAACCAGTAATGCTGCAAGTGGGTTCGACTGTACTTCTTTTTCTCTTATTAAGATGTCTGTCTAATTAATTAAGAAATAATACATTGTCTGGCACATAATTAATCACTTGCAAATTCATCAGATTCAAGCATTGCTTACAGTTGGTGATAAACACCAACCACCTATCAGAGAACACACAGCACCTCTGTGGCCATCTGTTGGGCTGGTATGGAAACCATGCTTGGTGCACTCTATCCATGCATGTGGATAAACTCCTAAATGTGTCAGCAGGCAGTTGGAACAACTGGAAAATCCCAATCGCAAGTGAGCCTTGGGAAGTGAGAAGGGATCAAGTAAGCCTTGGCAATGAATGGAACATGTGTTGACTTGGTGTTGTCGTGCCGTGTTGTCACTCTTATCGCGAACGACATTATGGTGACCCTGGCCTTGTTAATCACTTCATCATTGTAAGAAAACAAAATGGCAGCCTAGAGTTGGCAGATGTAATTCACAATTAAGTTTTTTGCTGCACATACAATTTCATTATATTAAGAATCGGACTGTAATGTGAAAAGCACTACTGTTGCCAGCAAGTGATAGCCTCACTCAAATGTGAACTAAGTCGATCCCAGACATATGAAACTCCAAGGGGATCACAAACTAGTTGAAACAGTTTTCAAAGATCATCAAAAGCGGGAGTTTACTGATTTGCTTATCCATGGCAGTGTCGAACACACAAACGTTTACTTATGCACACAAATTTTGCAAGTCACTCCCACTGCAAAGTGGCCTTTGAATACTGAGTGATCACATCGCTAACCCTAAATCCCTGAGTCATCCAGACACGAGATCGTGGTGCGTAGAAGTGCTTGCTGCACATTTTTATTCATATTAAAGCAGGAATAGGTGCACAAGAGAAAGAAACAAACTGTATGGTAATGCTGTGCCCCAGTTAGCACAATTGTACTGCGAATCGTGCGTAAATGTGGCTGGTTGCGCCGTGTAAATGGTCGAGTGTCGTACATCGGCAATAAGTCACCTGTCGGCAGACTGTCATGTCGGGATTTGGTTTCGGAATTGACTTCCTGTTGGAACCAGTGGTCCTCACTTCTTGTCCGTCTTTCTCTTCTTACATGTTGCTCGGCTCTGACGCCTCATGGTTCCTTCAGTCTTTCTGTGGTGCATTTGCTTCAATTTCAAACAAATATGTGCACTGATCCTTATTTGTATCTAATTACATTCTTATGAACAAGGCGTTTTAATGAACACTGAATAATTTTGCCTTAGCTGGTCAAAACTTTTGTATGATCTCCTGACGGTCAGTCTCGTTGCTTGGTTGTAAATGTAACTTGAAGGCAGACCTGACTTTAATTATTAGGCTTGAAGCCAAAAGAAAGAAAAGAAAGACAGACAAGGGAAAAAAAAGCAGTTTCTTGTATCTCCCCTCTCTCTCTCTCCCCCCCTCCTTTGATTATGGTGCACACCAGTAGACCAGATTTTGAGTTCCTTTGTGCATCTTTTCAAGCAGTCTCCATGTTCTTTATCTAGCCAATCAACCCTCTCCTGAACAGTTCGTTTTGTTTCCTCAGACATAATTCAGCGACTGCGATCACGGGAGAGGGACAAGGAACGGCGCAGTGGAAGTGCGGGTGGCCAAGCGACCAAGTCGGGTGGCGGCCTGCGCTATGATGCACCCCCATTTGTGATGCCCGGTGAGGCAGGTGGCAGCGGACAGGCTTCAAACGACCACCTCAGCCCTCATCGGCAGCAGTTGGGCCAGAGGCTATACCCCCGTGTCCATGCCTTGCGTCCTGTGAGTCTGGAGACATTAGGCGTCGAGAAAGCAATCGGAATAAAATGAGCACTCATTCGTAACATATAATTTATTATGTGTTCCTTTCAACCTTCCCCTTCCCTCTGAGCAGAACAGCAGGTTAGAGGTCTACTACCTCAGGCCTACCTCTCTGTATTTCTTTAATAATCTCTCCCCCTTTCTTTCAACCTTAGGTGACTGCTCATTTTATTGTGATCATGTACTGCTTTCCCCTGAAGAGTTCTAGTTGAACCTTGGACTAGTATAAGAACACACATGAACTCTTAGTGACGTTGTAAGCATATTGCTAGGCACATTATTTCACTATGTGTGTGCTGCACAGATATTATGTGCTGAAGAGGTGTGACTGTGCTTAACAGAAAAAGTGTACACACAAAGCTGCTTCCATTTAAATGCACCAATGGTGCTGTGGCCACACTTTCTAGTGTCTCTACCGCTATGGCAGTCACACAACTTCACTCTGCTGAAAAGCAGCTGTGTTTACTGGGAAATTCAAGAGAAAGCAGCAATTTCACATGACCTTTATGCACATCTAAGTGGGCCATTTCTTGATGCTTTCCTCGATTCTGCTATGCATGGTACTTAGCACTGTATATCTCCGAAACTGATTTTCTTTATATCACGAAAATGTTGCCGCTCACCTATCCTTGCAGTGTGTGTTCTGCCGCCAGCATATTCTTTTCGCTTGCGTGACCTTAATAAGCTAAGCCATCATCCTAAGAAATTTAAACTGAGCTTGAAGATGGCTATCATATTTTCTCATGTAACACTTGGACTTTGTTTTTTTTTTAATGTTGGAGGATGCAGCTCTTGCATGAATGGGTCATATGACTATGCGCTAGAACCACGAACGTTACGTGTGATGTACGGAGTAATGAAAATACTGGCTTTACGCCATACACACACACATTTATTCAATATTTAGCACTACTGATCCAGTTCCACGTCATTTTTCATTGCTCCTCATTTCAGTATTGCTGCCGTCACCTGAGCTTACTATTCCGTTACATACATAGCAGGCTGTGCTACAAAGGCTAGAGAACTTCTCTCACTGCCCACCTTTATGGGCAAGAAATAGCGTGTAACACAGGGAAAGAAAAACAACTGTAGTTAAACCTCAATATAACAAAGATGGTAAAATCGGAAATTTGCTTCAATATATTGAAATTTCGTTGTATTGAAATTCAACATTTTATGCAAATATGTACAGTCACCAATCTATTTTTCTTCCATGGAAAGGGGCCGCAGAATTTTCCGTATTATTGGGTAAATTTGAATGAGAAAACAATTCATTTTGATAAATTTTGGAGTTGGCAATGATTGATACGGTTTAACGTCACATATAGGTCAACGGTGTCTTCACATCGTCGGAACAAATTAAGCGAAGATGGCCACGCTTCTGCTTGCACTACGCCCCCACTGCTGATAGCATCGCCCTAACTGGGACGATGCTATCGGGCAAAGCGCCGGCAGCAGGGAGTGAATTGTTTGTCAGCCTCTCGCTCCAACGGGTCACCGAAACTTGAGATCACGCCACCTCCAATACTAAATGTGCTGGAAAACAGCTTACGTGGTGCCACGCCGTCTTGGCACGCCCACTCTTTGCACGCTCAGCTGCGCTTAGAGCCATGCGCAGCCACAGCCGAAATGTGCGCCAACTTCACCCCAACTCTGCCTCCTGATGTGCGCTTGATTGCATTACCGCGAGCTTGCTGCCCTCCCCCTTTTTTTTTTTCCCGCTTCGCTCGCGCAGGAAGGCGTCAGTGGTGAAGCCACCATCTTTCTTGTCTCACCCTCGCACACTTTCACTCACAATGCGTGGGGTGTGATAGGATGTTATCGCACTTGGACTTTATACGGAACATGATGCAGCTCCACTTTGGCAATCACTCTGGTCATGCGGGGCATGCTTTGAGAGTTGCGCTTGCAAGTAGCTGCTTGTAGTTCAGTAATTTAACCATCTGCGTCCGTGGAAGTTTCCATTTATTGTCTCAGCACTCCTTTGCGGTGGCAGTGAAATTTCATTATATTGAAATCGCATACAAACACAGTTAGTTATATTGAGGTTCTAAATACATGTTGTTCTATGGACACGAGGTTATGAAAAGTTAAATACTTTGTTGTAGCGAGTTTTAACTGTATATAAGCATGCGCCATAGAAATCAATGTAGAATTAAGTTTCATGCCTATATGTTGTAAAATATGACATAGTTATTACATGCAAGGCATCGTGGATATGAACCTATTTACTACCGAACGAGCGGAATGACAAGTTTTCGCAACCAGAAGTCGCGGCGCATAGGTTGCAGTAGCATACAAAACAGTATGTTGCATGCCAAAAGCCCAGAGGTGTACAGGTAATGCGTGGTGGTAGTTGTAGTTTTAATTAGGGGTGTGCGAATACTGAATGGTAATTTCAAACCAAATATTAACTAGAATCAAGAAAAAGAAAAACCAAGTATTGAATTGAAAATCAGAAAATTTAACACAAGCTTTTCTGCTTACGAATCTTGTGCAAAAAAAAAAAAAAACACTAACTGCATATGCTTAGGAATCTACTCAAATTACATAGCATGATTAGCTAAAAGTAACTTAGGTATGCAGAAATTTAGATGAATAGCATGGTCTACTCTTATTAAAGGGAACACCAAATTAGTATGTGAGCACTGATAGTGCAGATCTTGTACAAAGGTCTAGAAAATAATTTGTATTGGTAGACTGTCTGGCGAATAGAATGAAATGCTTCTTTTCCCCCTGAATCTAAAAAATATAGAAGTTATGTTGTCCTTATACCACTGAGGTTTTCAGTTTAATAGTGGGCCATACTGTGTTTAAGGGGGGACGAGGCACTTCAAAAAAGCTTGTTTATTTTTCATACAATTTGAATGAAATTTGCACATTTATTGCTTTCCAGCTATCTTCCAGAAAATAGGAGGGTTTTTCAACTCAAAAATGTGGTTTCTGTGGGTTATATCGTCAGGTTGTTAAGGCCAATCTGTGCCTATGATCTGTGCGACAGACAAAAGCAGAGACCGTGCATCGCGTGACTTGTACCTGATCCATACAGTCATCGGTGGCACAAGGGTAAAGAGTGGGTGCCTTTTCACTTTTGGATTCGGTGTTGTTCTCTCTCTCTCTCTCTCTTTTTTATTCTTGTACGTTATCAAATCTAGAGGCCCACGTCTAGTTTGCGACACCCTCCCTTCCTGTCCATCTGCTGTCCTCGTAAATGCGTCTGCAGTTGGGCGGTCAGCTCACTATTGTCACATTACATTTTTGAGCCCTCACGTAAATCTAAAGCTAGTCCTGTGATAGGTCGCTTGATACTATGAAAAGAGACAATGTGCAGACCTACAAATGGCATTTGGAATGAGGGGCCGCTGTACAGTGTTTTTAAAAAATGGCAGCCATAAACCACAGTCATACCGTGTGCTCGCTTTTGTTGGCGAGGTGTGTAGCGAATAGATCTACGTTGATTCAGTATGAAGCCATAACTGTTCGGCTACAGTTGACAATGCAGCGCTGTTGAGGTCTAACCGTAACGTTGCCTGCTGAATATAAACTGGAGTAGTATACGTCATCAGCATTCTCTCGAAAATGGTCGTCCTGCATGCCCTCCATGCTGTTAGGTATTAAAGCAACTTTAAAAACTTGTAGCGACACTCAAAGTTTAATCTTTGGTGAAAGTTTCTTGCAAATTTTTTTACCTCCAAAGTGCGTGGTGCTTACATGAAGGTAGGTTTTTATGAGCACATGCAATATGTTGATTAATACTTTTTTGTAAAAATATTTTGTTGTGAGGAAATTATGTAAATCCTGTGGAGCATTTGTTAATATTTCAACAAAAGAACTGACAGTTGTCTTCGTATTTTGCGTGCGCGATCTGCACGCAGGAAGTACAGTTGACACCGACATTTTCCTCTACTCAGTCCTTAGCCAGCAAGATCACAGGCATGCTTCTTGAACAGTCGGCTGCCCAACTGCTCCTCCTCTTGGCTTCAGAGGATGCCCTTCGCGAAAAAGTTGACGAGGCTCTGGAGATCATTGTGTCGCATGGACGGTAAGTAAATTGCATTGGAGTTTACAAAAAAAAAACTGAAAATTTAATTGCCAAAAAATATTTTGCCTGATTTGGTATAGTGCCGCGTCAACTTTTCAGTGATACTATTGCTGGGCTGTGGGTTCCAGAGACTAAAAATAATGAGAACAAAATATTTGTTCAAACAGTGGTAACTTAACTCATGGAAAACAAAGCAACAAGAATTTTGGTACCTCGCATGGCAACTCACAGTTAAACCCCGAACTTTTCGCAGCAAGTTCCTGCGACTGCATATTGTCTGTCACATTTGTTCCGTGTCTCTCCTTTGCTTAGCGTTCGCTCCTTTTATAGTCATCATTAGTCAGGTGCCATCTGGTAACACTTTGTTCAAACAATACTTCATACAGTAACAACAGATGGTGTTACGTGCTGGAAATTCTCACTACTGAATAATGTGTCTTTATTATTCTGTGACAAGTTCGCAGGTGTGTGACTGCTATTTCAGCTGCATCTTTGTTTTTTAGTTTCATTCTTCATTGTCGGATTTTTTTCACAAGACAGTTCCATCACAGTTGCATCATAACATCTAATTGCACACATCATAACAGTACATATTGTAATTATGTTAAAATTTGCTTAATTAATTAATCTTACCATCTTACCAAATAATTAAATACATCTATAATTTTTTTTACTGATATGAGCACATAATGAAATTATGCTTAGAATGAAAATTGGATAATATGAAGATATTCTTTTGATGGATATGACTTCATTACAGTGAGGTTTGACTGTAATATGAAGCCGCTCTTGCATTGCTGGAAACGTGCTGCAATGAATTTAGTTCTTGGCATGTTTGCAGCTAGTCTCGTTTACTCAACTCACATTGGTGCTTTTACAGGGAAGCGGAGACTCTCCTGGACCTGGATGTGTTCAGCCTTGGGGAGCGAGGCCGGCGGAGCACGACGGCACGGCGCAGTGATGCAGAGGAAGAAGAGGACGATGGCGAGGACTGCAGCCCTCTTGTGTATCAGCCAGGCAAAAGAGGTTTCTATGCCCCACGCCAGGGAAAGTGCACGCCAGACAGACTGAACGCATTCCGGAACGTTGGCAGGCAAGTCATGGCAATGTCTCTTACTCGTGGCTGAAGTTATGTTGGCCATGTGTTATCTACAGCTTTTGTGTCTATAGAGCATTGGGGCGCAACGTTGGTGCAAGTGAAGATGTAGTTGTGAAAATGGGAACTGATTGTCTTTTTAAATTGCCCAGCCACAGGGGGCACTTCAGATTATGTTCAAGCCCAATTGGGATTTATTTCTCAACCGTCATTGCCTGCAAAAAAGCAAATTGCGATCAAGTAATTTGACCCAATTGGGTTTGATTGCGATCAAAAGTGCCCCTTGTGACTGGGGTACTTTCCAGGCAAGATGTGTAGGTCACACCTAGCAAAATTGCAAATTAGCAACATTAAGAATTTAAAAGCAATAAAATAAGTCATACATGAGCAAAAATGTCACATATACCTTACTCCTTTGGTGCTACAGTTTGTAGCAGCATGCTTTTGTTTTTGATCGTGAGGGTGCGTATAGATGTCGGCGAGAGTACGATTGAAGGATACAACCCATATCTCACTTGTGACGACACAGTTTGCAGCAGTGTGCCCTTTAGTCTCATGGGGGTGCGATTTTACGAGCTTTTTGAGTGTAATTTGATAACTAAAGCTACTAGTGGCACCAAACCATACCTGTTGGTCAAAGTAATGAAAGTGTTAGCCCATGAAAAAGTATAGGTGTGGGTCGGGACTTCATGTCGCAATCAAATTGCCATATTTACTCTAATCTAGGCCGGCCCCGATTCTAAGCAGACCCCCAAATGTCCGAAGCCAGAAAAAAAAAAAAAAAGAAAAGCTTACTTCTAATGTAGGCCAAACAAAAAAAAGTGAGGACAGCGTTGACAAAATGAAAGCAGCATTTATTTAATATGAGCATGCCGCACTCACTCTGCGTTATCATTGCTGCTAGCCTTGTCGCCATAGCCCAGACCACGCATGCTTGCGGACAAGCGCAAGCTCGCACTGGGCGTGCCCATGCACGGCTTGCACGCATTGAAACATGGTGCGATCTCGGTGAACAGCTCCTCTCTGTTATCACACGCTTATTTCCCTTATTGCTGCCATCTCCTCGCTGCGGCACACGCAAGAAGCATCCCCCATTACCCTTCCAATGACGGACGTTTTTCTCATCGATGCCGAAGTTCCGCCCGGCTTCAATGGCTCTGCGGCTAGCACAACTTTTCGTTTGAAAGCGTCACTGTAGTGGCATTGCCTGTTTGGTGTCATTACGATAACACCACGCTATGGGCCACTCCGCACGCTGATACGACACGCGTCAAAGTAGCGGCGCCGCTCGTGTACTTCAGCTGGCTACTGACGTGGCTAATAGCGGCTGCGATACTGACTTTTATTGATGGCGCTAGCTATGCACCATGTTTGTCATTTTCAATTACAAACTAGCACCTTTTTTAAAATCCTCGAATCTAAGCCGATCCTAGAGCTTGGTATATGATTATTTGAAAGAAACTATCGGCCTAGATTCAAATAAATATGGTCACTGAAAAAATGTAATCAACTGGAGTCGAGTTAACAGGAGACTATATATATGTGGCCAAAAACCATTTGAGACTTGGGGGTTGCGGTTGCCAACTAGGATGGCACTGAAGAGAACCTGAAAGGGCATTTCCATGTTCTCCATGGTGCTCCGCTTCCCCCTAAAGAATGAGTGTCAGCAGTTGTAGGGAGATTTAAATTTTGCACACCCAAAGTTGGGGGACGCAAAGATGAATGGTATAGAAAAGAATGCAAGAAGGTATACAAAAAGACACAAAAAGACACAAAAGGAGTACAAAAACATTTTGGAGCACGCTGAAGCTTTGTCTTTGAGTGGAACGCGATGGTATTCAACTATCCCCGACTGCTTCTCATGCTTCTCAGCAACTGCAGCTTATGTAACCGTAATGTTTTCCTAGAAACACTGCTGGTGAACTTTGTGGTTCTTGTATTGATGGTGTTGCAAGGAACTGAGCGGGCCGCGCCACTTCTACTAAGAGACCTCAAATGGCAGCTGGAAAATGCCATCACATTAAAAGGCGTTTGTGTTTGAGTTTCCACGTAACAGATACACCTATGCGCCATGCGGAGGGCCTGCGTGGATCGGAATGCGTGGTTCGAGATGATTTGCTAGGCCAGAGACGCCAGTGGTGGCGCCAACACCGGATTTTCTGCGACATGGGCTCCTTAACGCTATCAGGTTTAAAAAACGCAAGCAGGGTATAGGGTTTTGGGTATGCAAAGCCCTTTAGGTGCAATATTTCTAAGCCCCCCTTGTACTGTCTTGCAGATTTCTGATGGAGACTGGAAACTAGAAAAATTTATTCAATTGTGCTGTGTCTTCACTAGAAAATAAACTTTCTCCGAACTCTGATGCAGGATTGTTGGGCTATGCCTGCTACAGAATGAGCTGTGCCCCATCTCCTTGAACCGGCACGTCATCAAGTATATTTTGAACAAACGCATTGGTTGGCACGACCTGGCGTTTTTCGACCCCCTGCTGTACGAGTCTCTGCGCCAGCTGGTACTGGAGGCAGAATCGCGGGACTCGAGCACCGTGTTCTCTGCCCTCGACCTGACCTTCTGCATCGACCTGTGTCCTGAGGAGGTGAGCACCGTGACCTTTGAGATAATGACACTGCAAGAGTTGCCACTCTCTTATGCTGTTGTCTCTTGAGATTGCCAGAGCTACATTTTTTTTCTCCCCGTATCCACTGTGGTGACTCATTTGTCGTGTCACAAGGTGCTGCTGAGTATGAGTTCAGATTTCTTGAATTGATTTAAGTCGACGTACAGATTGGGGCGACAACACAGTGATGTCGCAAAGTCGAAAGTGAAGTTTGATGTTTGTGAAGGGGGTGAGTGGGGAAGAGACGTGTACGCAGCAAGTAGTTGGCACATTCTATGCACATTCTATGCCCCCCTGTGTTGCAATGGCAGATACCCAGTAGCCAAAGAATTTGGTATGCCATAGACCAGAAATTTAAGAAATTCAAGGAAGCCATGGAAAATCATGTGCTACTTTATAAAGAGGTCTGTGTGCTTTACAAATGAGCCAACAGTATATGTCGATATTTATTGTTTGATTACACAGAATTGACACATGCTTATGGGCACTGCTTTGTCAGTCACAGTATTGTTCCATGTAAGCTGGAGCATCTGCCGCCACATGCCAAGTCACTCAAGAATCGTTTAGCCCAAATGTTTAAAAGTCAAGTTCTGAGATCTGCTGCTGCATTCTAATGTAGGCAGAATGCAAGAACGCTAGTGCATGCTCAAAGCTAATACAGAGCCATCCAACATGGCGTCCCTCATAACTCATTGGCCATTGCATTGCATATTGTTTGTTAAAACCCATGAATTATTAACTTTTGTCCCTATTTTGATGTAAAGGTACTGCCAACACTAACCCATTTGTTGACATAGCACAAACCTTGATAGATGAAGTTGTATAAAGAACACTGGTTTGGTTCTTCTTACCAGAAAATTCAAGTAGAATAGTCTGCTTTTGTTTGATTCTGTTAGTTCATCTGAACTTGGAAATTGTAACTCTTATCAACTGGCTAAAATGCACCTATTGCAACTGGGTGAAAGACCCTCATTCATGCTAAACTAAATCCCAGATTTCTGGGCTGCACGTCACTGTAGGTAAGAAATAATTGTATTTGATTGGCATTATTTGAACTAGGTAATAAGGCAAGTAAGCAGTGTATGCGTTCTTGTGGACACTATGCAAGAACACATGCATTGTGGCCATGTGTGCATCATTAGCAGTGAAATTGCTGTGATGGTCATTGTGTGTATTGGCAGTGGCCATACTTTGTGCTGACTGCATGTCTTCTGCACCCCTGTGGTCTAGGGTGGAGGCACTGTGGAGCTGATCCCAGGAGGCAGGGAGCAAGAAGTGACCGCCACCAATGTCTACCTCTATGTTCGACGCTATGCTGAGTACAGAATGATAAAGTCACAGGAACGGGCCCTTGGGGTAAGAATAAAATGCATTGCTTCAGTCCAAGTGACATTTCGTAGTGCACTTTCTCTAAAGGTACAAATGGTTAATTTTTGCACTCGTATACAACAGAGAGAGAAATAAAGCCGAGGGTGGACAGTCTCTGTGATTCATGCCTCATTTTTCCTTGTCTTCTTTTTCAGGCAATTCGCATGGGAGTGTATGATGTGCTTCCCAACAACACTTTAGAAGGTCTCACAGCAGAAGACTTCAGACTGTTACTCAATGGTGTCGGGGAAGTCAATGTACAGGCACTCATCAGTTACACATCATTCAATGATGAGAGCAGTAAGTGCACTTCTACATCTATCTATATGTTGTAGTGTCTGATGACTGTTTCGTTAATATTGTGACTAGGCTGGTGCTGTGTTCGTGTAGATACAGTAGTTCTGCAATGACATGCTAATATGTCCCCGTTTTTGCAGAGGAGAGCAGCGACAAAATCTTTAGGTTCAAGCGCTGGTTCTGGTCTATGATGGAAAAAATGCCAAACCAGGAGAAGCAGGATCTGGTTCGTATTATTTTTTTCTCTTTTTTATGAACATACATTATAGTTCCTGGTCGTGCCTCTGTAAAAGCAGAGGGGCTTTAATGTGCTTAAAGGGACACTAAAGGCAAATACGAAGTCAACGTGGACCGTTTAAATACCATTCCAGAAACGTCGCAATGCTTGTTTCTTGCCAAGAAAAGACTTAGTTTATTAGAAAATTGTATCTGAAGGGTCCGAATACCTTTTTAGAAATTGAAATCTCCCGCCACGCAACCGAGGGAGTAGTGATGTTGCATACGCCATCACCGCCCTTTGCTGCCGTTGGTGAGTAAAACGGCGCCCGACAGACGGCGGCACAGAGCGGCGAATTTGCTGCTGCAGCTGCTTTTTCGTCAAGTGGCGCAGACCGTTCAGGCATCCCAGGACATCACACGGAAGCTGAATTCTTTGCTAGTTGCAGTTTGTGAGAGTTTAGCGAGCCAGCAAAACTGGCGCAGCACTACACGATCAGGAAAATACTGAAACACGAAAGCATGGGTGGCGCAGAGTCGAGTGAAAACGAAACTTTTCGACCAGCCACGTCGTCAACGGCAATTTCAGTGAGTTCTTTTTCCTAAACTTGAAGTGGAACTGGACAAGTAGTGTTTTATTTCATATTATAATCCAGTACGAGGATCTTTTTTGCAACGAGTAGTTGAGTACTAGTGACAGAATTTAACTGAGTGCTTTCGTCATCGGGCAAGTGCTTGAATGTCCCGGGGGAGTCTCTAATCATGTCCTGCATTTACCACGATTTCTCGATTATTAAGGCTCTCTTCGCTATAATATTAACGCCTTAGAGATTCTCAAGCACTAATCTATCATTTTAGCTTGACTTAGTATTTGCCTTTACTGTCCCTTTAATGACAACTGATGCTCCTGCACTACGTAAAAATGTTGGCAAGGAGTCTTTACCCACCCATATTGATTGATTAGCATGATACCTACGTACACTGTTAGCCTGACCTCTGAACCTGTTTATCCAATAAACCTGATCAATGGTAAAAGATTGCACTGCATGCTGTTATGAACATGCTCTAGTATTTTTTTTATGGTAGCAGTAGTACTTTTACTCCTGATCTGGGCTATCAGGTGGGCACTGGGGTTTTGTTTTGGCGCATATTTCGAGCAGTGCAATTATATATTGGCTGCAGCATGTTAGCTAACACATTTGTAGCCATTATGGACTGGCTATGAGCACCATGATGTCAGCAGACTTTGCTGCCTTTCCACTGTCATGAGGTCAAGGCAACCATGAGCAAAATTCCCAGGTAGATGTATTATAGATTTTGAGAGAACATTTTAACCCTGCTTATATTGAGAACCTTTAAGTCTGCATTTTCCTGCCAATTCAGCAAGAAGGTTCAAGTGGGGACGTGAACAATATCTAAAAAATATACAATAATAAACTAGGTGCTCTGAACCATAGTTGGCCCTCGATCTGCCAAGTGCCACTGCTACCGACTTCCATTGCGACAATGGTGGTGTATTAAAACTCACGAAATCAGCCTATCAAAATGGATTAATGTTCCTAAGTATTGATGCACAAGCATGACGCACGACAAAAAATCGGTCCCTACACAGGCCATGTTGCCGTCTCTTTTTTTTAACACGAAAGTGATCTCTGCCGAGCTACAATGAAAATCTGTCCCATGTACGTATGTCACGCAATCATCATCATGCAAATTTTCTGGCATTCAAGAAAAGCTTATGTATATAGGGGTGATTAAGTGAAAAGATCTTGCTAACCCGTTTTCAATTCTTTGAAATATAGTTTGGCGCTGTTTCAGAAATGTTCTCTTGTGGCTGTTAAAGTTATAGATACACATACCTGCCAAGTTTTACTATTTTATTTATGGGGTTCTCACCCGTGCTCTTGGGACAAAGGAACGACAACACAGTAGTGCAAACAATCGCAAGGGCATTTATTGCACCTTTCATAGACTGATGCCTGCTAGCCGAGTGGCTATCCACAAAACATGCCGGTGGGCGCGCGACAAATCACAGAAGTCTGACTCACCGCGACCAGATAACGAGCGAATTTGTTCGCCTCATGCTGGACACCAACGCCTGGTCCACGTGAACGGTGGCACATCGAACAATCTATCAAAGCGACGGAACGAGCTATCAAAGTGACGGAACCACACCAAAAACAAATAACCATCCTATCAGACTCTCAAGCGGCATGCAGAAGCTACCTCAGGGGACGAGTATGCACCACAGCCTATAGGATTATACGAGATATAAAACCCCGAGCCAGATTTCACCTTATGTGGGTACCCAGTCATGAGGGAATCAAGGGAAACGAAGAGGCTGACAGAGTAGCTCGTGTGCATGCTACAAACCACGGGTGCTCACAGGATGCCTCTGAAGACCTGATCCCGATTGACCAGAACTACTCTGCAATTTTAAACTACCACAGAGGAAATAGAATGAAACTACCACCCCCAGATAAGAACCTCAGTAAGGAAGAACAGGTTATATGGAGAAAGCTGCAAACGTATACATATAACAACCTGCACATTCTACATAAAATGCACCCTGAAAGATATGCGGACACATGCCCATGGTGCAGAGCCACGCCAACCTTAGACCACATCTCATGGGCATGCACGGCATATACACAAGACAAACACAGAAATTACGGATCATACACAATGGGAGGTGGCGCTGTCCAGCTCACAGGAACAGGTCCAAAGGGCCATCATCCAACAAGCAAGACGGCGTGCGGAAGCCAGTGGGGCCCTTGTCTAGCGGCTCCAACCATTGAGCGTTTCATTCTTCAATAAAGTTGTTCTGTCTATCTAGCAGAGCCACATTCGCGCCATCTCTCGCAATGCGCTTCAACCAGACCAACTGCCGCTTGCACCAAGCCACGCGGCGAAGCTCAAGGAACCTCAAGGGAGCAGGGAAATTGGTTCTGTTTATCAGGAGTTCCATTTACAGACAGAGCTGAACAGAGACAGAGACAAAGCTGAATACAATTGCATGAATACAGAACCAACCAACCATGAGGGTGGTGTTCCGTTTAAGAGGCAGTTCCGTTTAAGCAATTTTCGTTTATCGAGATTCCACTGTTACATACACAAGCAAAACGACAGGGAGCTGGCCAACCGATTGCCTGCCATGCCGACATAGTGCCAACCACCAGGCCCCAGCACATTGCCACTGCTAGTTACATAAATATCAGCCACAGCTTTTCACATAGAACAGTGCTCGATCTATAATAAACTGATTTCTTAATATAATCTTTTGTGACAAGCTACGACTACTGTCAAACCTGTAGCATGAACGAGAGCTGTGGTACGAGGCAAGTTCCACTCTAAGCCTGCGTCTGACGCTAGCTGAACTGCATGCGAGATGGCTCGACTGCATCACATGGTTCGCAGCTTGCATGCCACGAATAGCAGCCCATCTTTCTTGTGCAAATCAATGCGATGAAATAGTTTTATCAAAACCATACATTTTGCTGTTTTCAGCGGTTCTTTCTGAAACGTCATATGCTGCAGCTTTGAAACTAAGCTGGTTAGGCCTAGTGACACCCTCCGTACTTGCTCGGCACTGAGCCGAGACGGGTGGGCAGCGGTGAGCTGCTTGCGCCATTGACCTGAAAATTCGATGTTGGGTGTAGCACGGCACGCTCTGATGGAAGCTTGCCAGCAATGTACTTGTTGTTTAAAAAAAAAAGTGCATTTTTGTACATTCCATGAGTGACTGAAAATAGTTGCGTGCAGTTCACTGCCTCCCGCATGCATTGCCACAGCAAAGAACATATATTTATTTGCCCAAAAGTTTGTTCGTTATAGCTTGGTCCGTTAAAAGCGGAATTTGTTGCATTGATGACATAGGCACATAACAGTCTGTTATATCGGAAAGTATGTTGCGTATGGATCCGTTGTCACAGGCATGGACTGCATTTCAGAGCAATTTTCAAAGCCTGACTTTAAAATGGCAGGTGAAATTTAGGCTGCCGTTACTTGAATATTTTACGAATAATTATTACTGTCGAACCCACTTATAACAATATTCAAGTGCCACGAAAATTCCGTTGTTATAACTGATATTTGTTATAATCGGATTGCATGAAAAAATCAAAATAGGGAGATGGCAGAGCTGTTGTAAGAAAACTATAATGGCAGAGAGGCCAGTGCCCCTCCCCACCACATTTCTCCATCCGGCTGCTGATTGTGTTCACTCGTTTAACTGCTTCTTGGGCGCTCCGATCTCGTGTACCAAGCCGCGGCTGTCGGCGTTATAGAATGGCACTGCTATGACAACTGCTAAGAGGGGTTACGGGTGGCAAGCGATATGCGAGCTCTGCCGAGGCATCGCTTTGGTAGCCCCAAAAGGGACATCCTTCTCCAAGGCACCCAAGTGCTCCACGTAGTACAGCAGAAGGTTCTTTGCAAAAACAAAGCATTGGAGGGACTGAATCATCTGCCGGGCCTCCTGTGGAGACAACATTGAGGCAGCCTGCCCTACCGCGTCATCGCTGCCGTCGCCGCCGTCACCTATCCAATGCAAACACGTTCACGACAATTGCCTCATGGGTTAGACGTACTTACGTTTCCAAATCTATAGCCGTGCGATTTGTTTTCACCGGCAACATCGTGCATTGTCGGTGATCAGTGGGCGGATCAGCCATCTTCCACTTCGGCGGCAAGTCTGAGAAGGCTGAGAAACCATGTGGCCAAGAATAATTTCGACGCATAACTTTGCGTAACTGCGCTAAATGAGGAGCCAGTGAGCAATCTGGGAGCAGCGCAGTTGGCGCAGTTCATTTGTGTTTGAGAGGGTGGCGCAGCATAGTGCTATGAGCGCTGCCCATTCGTGTTAGGGGTGACGGGAGAGAGGCGCGCGAAGAAAGATGGAAAATTAGCGCGCAGCGGCTGTTGGGGAAGTGAGCCATCGTTCAGCGGCTCGAATTCCTCGTTTTCATTTTTTCTTTTCAAGGGTTTCGCATTTCACTACCTTCTGGCACGGACACCCAGCAGGCAGGCTTCATTGTTGTAACCGATAATGCAGCATCAAGGCATTGTAATAGGCGGGTTATTTCACCATGGGAAACATACAAAAATTGATGGTGCAGCAGCTTCTCACTGTTATAGCTGATATATTGTTAAAACAGGTATCGTTATAAGTGGGTTCGACTGTATAATTTCCTTCTTTCATGCAAATTATTCTTGCTGCAAATATAGAGCAGCATGCCTTTTTAACAGTGTCTTCTACAAAGTCAGCATATTTTTTTTTATGAGCAGCATACATATTGTGTAGAAAACAATTTTTAGTATTTCCTGGCTTTGACGGTGGTATTTTTTCATTTCGTTGGCAGGACTGGATATGTTTGCAGATTAGATGGTTAGCTTGAAGAAAAGTTAAAGATGAACCTTGTGCCATTGTTGTTGCTGAAACAAATGTTTTGCATTGGAATATTGGCTCGAACTTCAACGAAATACTGGTTTCCTATTAAAATTTGCAAACTGCACCAAGAACAAGAATTTTCAACGCAAAGAATCAATATATTGCGGTAACTATTGCAGCAATACATGGGCAACACCAGGCAGGAAATTAGAAGTCAGCTTCACCCCAAGCCCCACTTATGGCTACTGGTTGAACTTGTACAGACAGCCAGAGATCTTGCATTCGTCTTTCTCCTCTGATTACTCTCAAAAGAAAGCGAGTCATGCACTAAATTGGTTGCTCCCGTTTTTGCTCTAACCCACCAAATGAAGCTAGCTGCCTGTCATTCAGTAATGGCCAAGCACGTATAGCCAGACACTGCATACTCAAAACAGAGCCTGCAACTTGTATGCAATGGTTGTCCGTAAAGGGTTAATCATTATTGTTAACTTGGTTTCGAGCAGGAATGTGATGCAAGTTCACTTTCTCCGTTCCTCAGGTGTACTTCTGGACAGGCAGCCCAGCCCTGCCAGCCAGCGAAGAAGGCTTTCAGCCCATGCCAAGTATCACCATCAGGCCCCCGGACGACCACCACTTGCCAACGGCCAACACATGCATTTCCAGACTATACCTGCCGCTCTACTCATCCAAGGCTGTGCTACGAGCCAAGATCCAGATGGCCATTCGCACCAAGAACTTTGGATTTGTCTGAAGGGACAGTCTGACCCTCCTCCACCACCATTGCCACCCAGCGTACCCTTGTTTATAGTGCCACCACACCACAAAGAAATAAAACACACCAGGGAGCAACAGCTCTTCTGACCAAACAGGACACTGGATCTTTGTGTGCCTTTTTACTATGATGGCTGTTGAGGGCTCTGCTCTGCCTCACAACAGTGTAGTAGACATTGAGTGTTACTGAACAGTGTACAGATGTAGGAGTTTGACGAAGTTCACGCAAAATAATCACGAGCTCATAATGAAGCCATCAAAAGTCCTCACAGGTTCCCCACAAAATATTTAGCTGCCGCAGTGGCCCAGTGTTACGCTGCTGACCAGTAGGCCACACAATGTGGTGTTGCCCAGAGACATTTAAATCTTTAAATGAAATACAGTGCAATACTTTCTTTCTAAAATACCATACCCCTATATTTGGTACGTAATACTAGAAAAGTGTGGGCTGCACCCTACTTCTAAGCACACCTTGTCAACCACTCATGCTGTGGTTGCACTGTAGCTCACAATGCAACATGTACTGTTCCATCTTTGACCGGTATTGGCATGATGCATGGGGACTTATCACATAGTGCATAGGCTCCTCTTAGTGTGCTTTACCTTTTTGTTGGCGAAATGCGAAAACACCCGTGTACTTAGATTTAGGTGCACGTTAAATAACCGCAAGTGGTCAAAATTTCCGAAGTCTTCCACTACAGCATGCCTCATAATCAGTGGTTTTGGCACGTAAAACCCCATAATTAAATTTTTTTTACCTTTTCTGTTAATAGGCTAGTGAAGGTAAGCTTGTGAACTTTTAGTGACACTTGTATCCAAGAACACTGTGGATTGTCTGATCATGCTTTCTCGCTATCCTCTGTGTGTGTGTGTGCACATGCATGCACGTGTGTGACGCTGCTTTCCAAATTTTGTATGGGCTGCATTTAAGAAACTCAAGACTGAAAAACAGTATCGTGACTGTTACGTGAGAATATATTGTACATGACAATGCATAGCTATCACACCAGTATTAACTTAGATTGTAACATTACAATTCTGGAATAATAAATTGGTCGCTCTTGCCGGCTAGCCAGAAAAGATGCATAAGCAAAAGGCCAGTGATTGCCACATTAGGTTTGAAAAGCACTTGCTCAGATCTAATTGTTTATTGATACAGTGTTCTATTCTACAAAAGAGTTGGAGAGATAACCTTGAGAGTTTTTTGTAACTTTGACAAGCTGCAACATTAAGTGATTGAATAGCTCTACAGATATTCTTACTATAGGGGTGCTTGATAGCAAAATTTTCTAATTGAATACAAGTATTTGAGAAAGCAATTTCAAAACATACAAAATATTTTCTCATATCTAAAGTAAAAGTTGTGTGGAGTACCTTTCGTAAAAAAATACTGCTGATTTACATGATTCATACATGCAGTGCTGTTCAGAACTAGATGTCTGGTGCACCATCACAATGACAGTGATAAAACATGGGAGCAGCACGTCCACATAGAATGCTGTGTTTGTTGGAGCATGTTATACAATGTCACACATTGTTTTATAGGGACTCAAACATGGGGAAGATTATCCAAATAATAAATTGATTTGGCTAGATTAATAACAAACTTGTAAGCGGCATAATGTACACACATTGTTATAGAATGACTGGCAATTGTTGAGCAGAACTTAGCTACTGTATGTATTTGCACAGCAGCTGAAGCTTCCCTAGCTGTTTGAGAACCATTCAGAACAGTTGCCATTTATTTGCCTTTCTCGTAGACTCCAATAGGTGTTGCTACCTCTTATGTATGTACAGAAATGATTATTCAGCAACTTTGAATATTTATATTGAAATTGTATTTGAAATGTTGAATATTTACACAGCCTGTGTTTACAGATGAGAAGCAGCGACTTATTTGTGGGGCCTTTTGTCAGCATAAACTGTACTTTTCAATCACTGTAAATGTAGGGTTTTTTCAAAACCTGAGCATTATTGTATAGTGTTCATTGCACTCATTCATTGTTGCATGAACAAATGCAGTTTCAGATAATTTAAGGAACAATCTATTTGGCAGATTATTAGTAAAGTGCAACACAGTATGGGAGGACATCTTTGGCTTTTCATTCATAGTGTTAAAATAGGTATTCATAAGGAACATATTTATGCCTCTTCAAAAATAAGTTCACAATATATTATTCAGGTGCTATAGCTGTCACTGTTGCATAGAAATTCTGCTAGAAAATATCCTTTTTCAGAGAGATAGGTCATAAGGAAAAAACGGAGGTTTACCAGGCTGAGCCCATTTGGCCACATTGCACTTGGGACTGAAAGATGGACAGCAGTTTGCACGACACACACGCAGTGAAGCGTTCCATCGTTCAGCTTATTAGAAACACTATATCAGGCTTGTCTGGCTGTTTGGTATATACAGAGTACTTTCTGCTCTCGATTTTTATAAATCTCAAAAGGCTAAGCTCATACTGGTCGCCTTCATCCATTGAATCAAAGTCAGGCGCATCTAGTGTTCCTCGAACTTTGAGGACAAGCATGTAAGTGGAACCCGACTTGCTCTCGGAAATTGGCCAAGATGAAAATGTACGACTACAGCAACTGATTTCACCCAGCCAAAGTTCCCGTAAGAATAACAGATGTGCCAGTGGGACAAGCATTCGTTTCGAGGTGCCAGCATACAGTGACCTAGGTTACATTGGACTTTCACCAACAGAGGCAATGCCGCGGTAGGAAACTTGATCTCGACAACTGCTCCGATGACAGGGCTCGGACCACCTGACACAATCAATCAAAAAGGGGCCTGCCAAATACAAGGTGCACACTTCCTTTCGACCAGTCGAAGGCAAAAGAGCGGCCTAGACCACTACGAAACGACCATTTGAAGTTGCCATTGTGCATTTCACTGTTTGTGAATTGACCTTATTCTGCCATTAGAGCCAACACACTAGGTGTCGCACTAGAGTAACCTAGCCTTTGCCCATACATGCCTTGCTAAAAAGTATAGGTGCTGTAACAAGCAAGGTAGCATTGCCACCCAATTTTTGTTTCCAACATGCCAATCCTTCACTGCCAGTGACCACTTTGCAGTTTCAGATGTTCTCCCTTCAAATTATATTAAGCTTACCTGTTCCTGTTGTGCAATTGGATAGCATCAGTTTAATTCAGGAGTTTGGCCCTCATATTCTATAATGGCCAACCCTCTTTAACAAAGAATAGCAGCCAGTCTTGAAGGATATTCTACCAGTCAACCGATTTTGACAGTTTGATGTCCAAAGCCAATCTTTTATTTTGAGCCTATCAATATTCTGGCATCAGGCAGTGCTGTTGGCTAGGTTCAACAGAATCCACAGCCACTCATTGTAGTAGGTTGAAGAGGACCCATGCATAAGAGCACAAACACTGAAATTGCCTGTGAATGTTTTATTTGGCAACAGCCTAGTTCTTCTTCTTGGACACACCAACAGTCCTTCCCCTCCTGCCAGTGGTCTTTGTGTGCTGGCCCCTCACACGCAGGCTGCACAGAGGTAAAAAAAAAAAAAAAAAAAAATTGTGAGAAAATTTGACCAAACTTAAAATTCCACTCTATATTACAGCAAAAAGAAACCGATGTGTAGTACCTGTGCTACATGAGCACAAGAATTTACATTCATTCATTTATGTGCCTTAACCTTTTTTTTTTTTTGGCAGAGCTGCCACAGTTCCAAATTAAATGACATTGTCACAATGTCGGTGAAGTAACATGAAGGTACTAAATAAAAAAAAACAAATATGCATAAGTTTAAATCTGCCTTCATGGTTAGTGAAATGAAAAACAAGCGCACTATGGTGCCATCAGCTAGTTTGTTGCTGTCTTTTGCAATGTTGCAACCGACCATAGCAACTTCCGCCATTTCATGTCAAATCTGAAGCCCAATAGCAAAATGCTGATTGCGGAAGAGGCTGTTTCAAACACTTCAATTATACAGCACTGTAGAAGATAGAGAATAGACAGTAAGCATTTCTCAGCCAAATGAGTTCTTGTGAATGCATCAGAAAACCATGACATTTTCTTGTGCCCGTGAGGCATGTATATAAACCAGATGTTTTGAAGACAGCAACACTGTCAGCACTAACTTTTGCATTAACTAGTCAGAACTACGATACGATTATATGCATCATGCTCTCTCAAAAATTGAAAAGGTGAAAATAATGTGGATTACCAGCGTGTATACTTTTGAAGTAACGACTTCAGTGCCTCAAGTTTCTTGAAAAACTTTGGGTTAGTGATTGCTGATAGAGAGACGTACTTTGACATCAGTAACAAAATAATCTGGCAACATACTTTCTGGCCATCTAAGTGGGGCCATGACCACAGCATTGAAACATGCGTTGACGCAAGGCATCCTTTTCTACTTCAGCCAGCCAACAAACACTCAACAAAAGGTTAGCTCAGTTGGCAGAGCAACTTGCCTCAGCGAGGCAATGGTGCCAGGTTCGATCACAATACCAGAATTTGTTTTTCAAGCACAAAGCCTTTTCTCGGAACCTGTAAAGGCTTTTGCTGTAGCTTCACGCTCTAACCCACTTCCCAAGTAGACAATATTCCCCTTCATTTACCCCTCACACACTGAACCAAGATATGTGCATCAAAAGCACAGAAAAATATTTGAAACATGTTGCATACATCCTGAAACACATGTAACAGAAAGGCGGGCTAGTTGGCGGTCAATATTTGAATGCATGGTGTAACCGCGCAAACAACAACGGACAAAGACTGAAACACAAGAGAGTTGAAGCGCTTGTCCAGTGTCTCCTCCTTTGTCCGTTGTCGTTTGCGCGGTTACACTATGCATTCAAAAATCCTGATACACTCCTGATTGGACCTGTGCTGAAAGATTAACAATATGAGCAAAATGCTCTGGTAGAATGCTGGGTGTTTGCTGTCAGTGTTAGAATGTCATTTAGCAGGTTCACCACAACTTGTGTTTCTGCAGAAGCTTGTATGGAGACTACATTTTGTCAACTTGACAGAAATGCACGCTGCAGAATGGAAAATTCGTAATACATTCTGCAGCTTCATGCTTTTTATGGTTCTGATGGTGCAAGAAATGTGGCAGAACTAAATTTTCGATGGAAAGAAATAGCGCCTAATGGGGTTAAACTTCCTCCACCTTGGCGATTTCACTAAACAAATGGGTATTCAACATTTTACTGCAACCATATCCCAACCTTCAATGGGCGACTACCATTAAGAATCATATTTATGCACTAAAACAACCGCTCATGTCATCAGCCGGGTGCCAATAAGTAAGGGTGTCGACTCTGTATTAGTAATGCATGTGTCTAAAGCAGACATGTTGGTCATGGCATGACGACGGCATTCCTTTTTTTTTCTTTCATTTTTTTTAACCAAGCGCTAACACAAACCCACACGCTCGAGGCGCAAATCAAGCTTGCTGCTAGTACGCACCCCCAGAAGTGTCGAAGACCGCGGTGGGCACGGATCTTCTTCAGCCTCTCGAGGTCCTCACGGAGCTTGTTCTCGAGCGCGTTGGACGTAACTTGACTGTATTTGCCGTCCTTGATATCCTTCTGCCTGTTGAGGAACCAGTCGGGGATCTTGTACTGCCGGGGGTTCGACATGATGGTGATGAGCTTCTCCACCTGCGAAGAGAAACGACGCATAATATCGACGTCACACTACAGCGCGTTCAATAGAACGTGCTTTGTTCTTCGCCAAAATGCTTACCTCCTCGTCGCTAAGTTCTCCAGCACGCTTGTTCAGGTCCACATCGGCCTTCTTGCACACGATGTTGGAGAACCGGCGACCGACACCCTGCACACAACAGCGATATAGTGACAGACGCCGCGAACGACAGAAGCTTTTTGCAGCTATTAGCTACGACACAAATAAGACAATACCTTGATGGCAGTGAGGGCGAACATCACCTTACGCCTTCCATCGATGTTCGTGTTCAAAACACGAAGAATGTGTTGAAACTTGTCAGGAATCACAAGAGACTGCAACAGAGAACATGATGTAATGAGAGTGTGCGGGAAAACCCAAATGAAATAAAACAGATCGAAATATGTTACAAAGTATATAAACTCTTGTCTGATTTTCTCATTAAGCAAAATAAACCGAAATTTCAGCCGATTAAAGTTGATTGTGAAAAGAATCACGACATTCACCTACCATCTTGAAGCCGATTCCGACTGAAAAGGAGTAGACTGAAGCCGCACCGTAGTTACGCAGGCAGCAAGTAAGAAATAATTTAACCTTATTACTTAAGCTATATAAATACAAAAATCTTTTATAATAAAATTATGCTGACTATCCAGAATTATATTAATTTTGAAAGCATTACGAAGGTTTGTTTGTATTACGTTATGCTGATTCAGCCGCTCTCAGCTGCTGCTGGCTAACTGGCTGCTGCTAGAGTACTGCTGCGGTGGTGTGTAGACTATACCTACAAATTTAACGATGAGCGCCCGAAGTCACGCACGTTTATGACTGAAACGTTAACTCTTGAGTAACAAAAATATATACAGACGCAATGGACGCCTTAAAACAGCCTGTTGAGGTAATTTCATGCCTTCTATGTATGCGGCGACTGCCTGGTCGGTTTCACATCACATTGAAGTGACAGTTTCACTTGTAGTCGTAAAGACATACTCATTCTTTAATTTAACGGTCTGCGGGAACTGTCATTTATCGGCATGTCGTGCCGCCTGCAAGTACTAGTTTTCTACATGTTTGCAGGAAGGAAATGGCGACGCCGGTCTTGTATTGGAGAACCCTTTCGAGCTGGACGACCCAGCGTTTGACGAAGTCGATGGTAAGGAAAGTTTAGCAAAGTAACTTTTTTATGGTGCTTGATGCTTCTGCCTTCTAACGCCGTGCTATTGTCTTTATTAGTGCACATACAAGAAAACCTTGAAGATGAGTTTATCCAAGAAGCGTTGCAATCGGTACGTTCCGGTTACTGACGCACAGGCAGCGTAATTTAGACCGCACTGACCGACATTTGGTAAAATTCACTTTTAATAATGCAGGGCATGGACCTGAGGCAGTATTCGCTTCAGGTTGAAAAAGACCTCAAAGAAGTCGAGAATGCTTCCATCCAAGACTGTATCCTTCTCCGTCTTGCTCAATGAGGAAACAATTGTCTTAAGGGTCGGTGTGCACATTTGGCAACTGCATGTGCATGCATGCCCTTGACTTGGTCTTACAGATATCAAGGAGAGTGTCAACATTGCAAGTCTTCACAACCAAATAGCAGCCTGTGATCAAATACTCGAGGTTCGATAATTTTTTGCATGGTCCTACGATCACGGTAGTATTTTGGTGTCACTTATCTAAGCTTTACTCATGTAGCGAATGGAGAATATGTTGAAGACGTTCCAGGAGGATTTGGGCAGCATCAGTCATGAAATCCTGACACTTCAGCAACAGTCAGTGTCAATGAACCTTCGTCTGAAGAACAGACAGGTAAATGTGCAAAGAAATGGGCAGGCTGAAGTGTTTCGTCGAATGAGTGCTTCCTATTCAACAAATGCGTGTGAAATTTGCTAATGTTTGCAGGCTGTTCGAGGTGAACTCAGTCAGTTTGTCGACGACATCATCGTGCCTGAAAGCATGATACTGTGAGTTCCGTTCATTATAATTCCCACAAAGCACAACCTTTTTATTTGCCATACTCATGCTCACACAATTTTGACCTAATCACACCTCTGGTTTTATTCTCTGCAGGAACATCCTCGAGACGCCTGTTACGGAAAAAGAGTTTCTGGAACAGCTCTACGTTCTGGATCACAAAATCTCCTTTGTCAAGGAGCAGTCCTTCAAGGACTCCAGGTCATGCCAAGATGTCAGGGACATACTCGAGAAGCTTAAGCTGAAGGTAGGCAGCATGCCACTGCATGCAGTCTTAACTGCTTTGCCGAAGCACATTAAAGCCAATTATAGTTTACAAGGTGTTATGTCCCAAGGTTAATGCAGTAAACCATCAGGAACAAAAGGACCTGATGTTTGACCACCCAAGGTTCTTGAGTGCATACCTAAATCTAAGCACACAAATGGCAGTGTGCTTAATACTGTCAGTGCTAAAGCATAGGGGCATTCCCAGGGGGGGCCAGCCCCCCCCCCCCCCCCCCCCCCCCCTGTGGATCTGCCAATGATAACAGACGAGCTGCATGGTGGCTTAGTAATTTATATTGTGCCATCTTAATGGTCGTAGGACTGCCAAGTATCACAACTGTTTTGGTGCAGAGGATTACTTGCGCCACAATGACCAAATTATTCCCACAGGAGAGAGAGGGTACTAGCCTAGCTCAGTTGAAAAGTCATTAGCATAGCTCAGCACGCATTGTCATTTGCCGAAGCAAGTGTATTTCTGTTTTATCCCAGGCCATTGGAAAGATTCGAGAGTACTTGCTGCAGAAGGTGTACTTGTTTCGCAAGCCCATGACAAACTACCAGGTGCCCCAGAATGCCATGCTGAAGCACAAGTTCTTCTACCAATTCCTCATGACACACGAGAGGGAAGTGGCTCGAGAGATTCGAGATGAGTATGTGGATACAATGGGCAAAATTCTCTTCTCTTACTTCAAGACATACACCAACCGGCTGATGAAACTTCAGGTAAGTGCACGGGTGCCAGCTCTCCTGAATTTTTTTGTAAATTTTAAGAACTTGAACTCATTCTAGGATGTTATGAATGTCTTGGATCTCTTTATTTGTTCACTCATTTATTTGAAAATACTGCAGGACAGTTTTCTCCATGCAGGAGGGGAAGCGTATACATTGTACATTAGTAGCAGTTGCAGAAATAAAAAAAAGCTGTCACCAGAAAAACAAAGTGCTTAAACATAAAGCAAAAGAAACAAACAGCAGATATTCTAAACCATTCAGCAAAGCACATGCTCTTCAAAAGACTGAATTAAATGCATGTTCATTGAGTAAAGCTTCAAAATGTGTTACATTTATAATAATAATATTTGGGGTTTTACGTGCCAAAACCACTTTCTGATTATGAGGCACGCCGTAGTGGAGGACTCCGGAAATTTTGACCACCTGGGGTTCTTTCACGTGCACCTAAATCTAAGCACACGGGTGTTTTCGCGTTTCGCCCCCATCGAAATGCGGCCGCCGTGGCCGGGATTCGATCCCGTGACCTCGTGCTCAGCAGCCCAACACCATAGCCACTGAGCAACCACGGCGGGTTGTGTTACATTGATGCTTACTAGCCAAGTCGAAGGGTGATGAAATAATTTATCGTGAAAACTCTGGGGCACACCTTTTGTAATCTTTTCAAATTGACCTGTCATTTCTGCAAGCTTGGACTAGCAGGTTGGCGTGGGTTGAAGAGGTGCAAGCCGCACCACTTGCTCGATCTGCAGCTTGTCTTCTCATGACTGCTGCAGTAAAGTCACGCATTTTATAACTGTGCTTAGTAGCTCACACCTGTATGGGTTCATTAAGCATATTTAACATAGCAAATATCTACCATTGTAGAAGTGTTTACTGTAATAACAGAGTATGTGGATGCAATTGACTCTGTTCATAATCATAAGGCTAGCTTTCCCATGAGACAGTTTGCCAAGCTAATAGCAGCATAGTTATTTCTTCACTCAGGAGGTACAAGCTCAGTTTACTTTAGGAGAGGTTGCTGTTGGGCTTTTTGGTACATATTTCTCAAATCAAAAACAGCACACATAACGGGAGAAGAGAGGGAACTAGTGATTTTAGTTTCCTTGTTTTATGAGATGAAAAATTTAGACAGCTCTCATGATAAAACCATGTGCAAAAGTCAAGCCCCAGCACATTAGGAAAAGGGTCTATTGGATGCGGAGGCACTGAGATGACATCTTGTGATGATGTAACACTTTTATTTCAATAATTGTCTATATACCGCTTAATTGCACTTGACATCCTGCTATGCAACAGGATATCTGAAACTGAATTCGTTTGCATTACTTTCGCTGTGTTTGTGAATTAGGTTCTCAAGTGAGAATCTGATGTTCAAATTTTTTAACTTTTCAGTATGAAGAAGTTCCTGAAAAGGATGACTTGATGGGTGTGGAAGATACTACAAAAAGGAATATCCTTTCACGGAAGCTTTATTTCGTGCTTCTCGGATGTCTTTCTTCGATTTTATTTTCTCTCTCTTTCTTTATCTCTTTCTTTCTTACTTTTTGTTTTAAGTATATTTTCTTAGAATGACTAACCAGTATATGCCATTTTCTACGCAGGGTCGATTCTCAGGGGTACCACTGCTGATCCTTGCAGTGGTTCCCTAGAGAGGTGACCTTGCATAGGCTCTGTAGTGAACCGCTCATTAGGAGTGCTGTCCCCATGCAGGACCTATGCAGGGTCGCCTTCTGTGGGAGTCACTGCCAGGGGTGCAAGTCAGATATACAAAAAGCTACTGCAGCTTCCTGAATCCACCCCTCATAAAGAATTGACTCTGAAATGTTGGCTTATTTCGTAATAAATCTGCTTGGTTGGTTATTGTTTAGTTTGTAAATGATAAATGGGGCTTGGTGCAACTTCACACCACTAGTAGCATTGGTTTCATCAGCTGTTGAAGTCCATGCACATCCTTTATGGTTGCTTAGAGTATCTGACTATGTTGACCAAGTGATTCTTCAGCACCTGTGACAGTTGTAAAGCAGTAACATGTGATTAGGAATTCTAGTGGAAGTTTATTTGTTTTAGCTTAATATCAATGCTATAAAAATGGATTCTGTTTTTGCCAAAAGTGAAGTGCGGGAACACATTACTATTTGGGCCTGTTGGCTTGCCTTTTGTGCGATTAATACAGATTACATAGTGCATAACGGACAAGGGCAACAGTAAGAGCACTATGGGTTCACAATTGGTTGCTTTCTTTTGTCCTTGTTCATAACGCGCTACGTAAGCTGTACTGTGTGAACAGCTACCGCTGTTAACGGTGGCACCGTGGTTCTGATTTGTTGTCTCGTTATAATCTTGTTCATTCTCCTTTACTTAAAGACTACGCCTGTTCAGCTCGAAACCCTCACTAAAGAACAAATCCACAGTGTTTACAGTGGGAAGTCGCAACAATGTCCTCACCACAGAATTGGAAAGTCCCATCATTGTGCCCCATGCTGCCCAGAAGAATGAAGTTAGGGTGAGTGCATGTGTCCCTTTTTTCACAGCGCTTTTGCGTTCTTTTTCTTGCAAGAAATAAGAGCTATATTTTCTAGTTTTTACAAGGACAGTGGGGTGCAGCCCACACCGATTTGGAGGTCTATTATGTGCAGGGCTTGAACTTCAGTGTACAACTATATTATATTGTTCTTTTTTTTTGTCTTGGTTTAAGGTAATGCCATGTCACTAACACCCTGGGTATTGCTTTAAAGATAACTCTTTCAAAGCAAAATAGATGCTATGAGAATGAGAACAGAAAAAAAAAGAGATAGAGAGAGCAAGAGAATTGTGCTACCACCACTTAGGGAACTTATTACCGAATGACTGCATGTAAGGAGTAGCTACTTAGAATACATAGAAGGGAAGTATGAATAGCGCAGACAAGTATTTGTACAGATCCTCTGCACACAGCAACATTATACTATTGGCTTTTCTTTCCTTTCCTGATAATCTACTTTCTGACCTTCACACTTTCAGCATGTGCTCTTACCATGTCTTCTTCTCAAAACACTCACTGTTTTATGAGACAGAAGTGTTGGCTACCAGTGATAGAGGTTCAATTCATTTGATTCCAGTACCCCTTTGAAAGTCTGTTCAGAAGTCAGCAGTATGCACTGCTTGACAACGCTTGCCGCGAATACCTCTTTGTCACTGAGTTCTTCATTGTGTCGGGCCCTGCAGCTCAGGAGCTCTTCAATTCGATCATGAACAGGACATTGGCCATGTTTGTGGTGAGTGTGCCACTGTTCTATGTTAACAATTTTTGTCTGAGGTCCCATGTACGGACGATTTATTGATATTGCCAGCAAGTACATGAAAGTGGCCAAGTGCAGTCGTTCTCATTTTGAAAACGTGTGTTGCATTTCACTGATTTATTTCTGAAGTCATAGCCGTCAGCCACTTTCTGAAGTATTCGCTTTTGCAGGTTTCGTGTTGGCCTTGCCTTATATATATTTGCCTCAACAAACATATGAAACATGATCCTTCAATTTTGAATGATTTTTTGTTGGATTCAGTCAATGAAAGGAGAGCCCCTCTGAATGATATTTGTCAAAATCCTCGGAGAGGTTTATACAGAAGCATCTGAACACAGTATAACTGCTGTAGAATCTTCCTGCTGGCACACAAATTCACACTTGATGGATGTGTTTTGTAAGTGCTTAGATGATCTGCACGCTGTCTCGTAACATACCTTTAAGTGTCATTTTTGTTTTGCCTATGTTTTCTAAGCAGTGTAGTTTTAAAATGTACCATAGAAGAAAAAAACTCATATTTTAATAGGCTGTTCACTCATGTGCTTGTAAGCATTGTTTAGTCGAAGGAGAGAAAAAAAAAATGCCGTGAAATTGTTATCTGGTCAGGAGTAGAAAAACATGTCGCTTTAGCATAAGTGCTTTTCTTGCTTGCTTTCAGAAACATGTGGAACTCTACGTGCAAGATTGCTATGATTCCATAGCACTGTTCCTCTGCATTCACATAATACACCGGTTTCAGTTACTGATGCACGAGAGATCTGTACCTGCACTGGACAGGCAAGTGATTTGGCTGAGTTGATTCAGTCATCAAAGGTGTTGTATATAAGTGAGCATTATGGGGTAGCTCTGCAGCAGTTTACACCAGTGTAGCTTTTTTTCCCTTTCGCCTGGCTTTCTGGCCTTTCTCCTTTCATTATGACAGATGCAGTCGAGGCTCGAGATAACTTTTAATTGTTAGCTAATTTCCCAGTCAAAAGCAACTGTGGTGATTCCTATTAATTTTTCTTTTAATTAACAGTTATTAAACGTTCTTCACTCAATCATTAAGACATAACCACCAATGGTGGCTTTTGCCATAAATTACGGGACTATAACATTATCGCACTACATAAAGGACTAATCATCAGGAAAATGGGTGTGAAGCGTTCGCTTAAATAAAAAGGGTTTGCATCTTTAGCTTACTTTTAGAGGCTAGGCATTATGTAACATTTGCATTGCAATAAGCGTCTTGAAGCACATGAAACTCATTTTAAATGTATTTCTTCAGCAGTGACATTTTCAGTGCCCAAAACATAATGCCTTTCTTTGTGCAAGGAGCAACTGCATGAAAGGACATGCGCAACTTTCTTATTTTATTCTTGGTGAAAGTATGCCTCGTACAGGCGTGTGTGAAGCATGCCTTGGTAGCTTAGTGGCTATGGCGTTGTGCTACTTAGCTCGAGGTTGCAGGTTAAATCCCGGCTGCAACGGCCGGATTTCATGGGGGAAAAACACAAAAACTGTGGTATACTTAGATTTAGGTGCACATTACACAACCTCTGGTGGTCAAAATTAACCGTAGTCCTCCACTAATGCGTGCCTCGTAATCTAATTATGGTTATTGCCGGTAAAACCCCAGAATTGATTTTAACTTAGTTTAGGAGTGTGTGAAAACATTTGTGTTTTTGAGGGATTAGAGCATAAAATAAGAATGGAAGTGTTTAGAGACAAAACCTTTACTGGAGTCTTACCATGTGCAGGCTTATCTGGAAAATAGTATATTTTATGAGAAATTTTATCGCTGTAAATTACATTATCGTTTTCAACTAAATCTTTGTTCTCTGACTTTGAACTTCAGGTACTGGGAGTCTTTGCTACAACATCTCTACCCAAGGTTTGAGTACATTCTCAAACTCAACATTCAAAGCATCAGGGACTGTGACCCTCAGAAACTGGGGAGCATTGACATGCGACCGCATTATGTTAGTGTCAACCATTGTTTACATTCCTTTTGTGGGGTACTTGGCAAACAGACTGAAAGATAGCTTTGTCTTCTTAGATTACCAGGAGATATGCTGAGTTCTCCGCTGCCATTGTCAGCATCAACGAGAACTTTCCCAGTGATCGTGTAGCTACACTGCTGGCATCTCTGCAAGGAGAAGTTGAGAACTTCATCCTAAAGATGGCGGCAGAATTTCAAGGAAGAAAAGAGCAACTTATTTTTCTCATCAACAATTACGACATGATGCTGAGTGTGCTGCTGGTGAGCTGACCTTTTTTTGCCCTTGTACAATGCCACTGTGGGATGCCAGTGTTAATTGCTGTTAAATTGCGCACCCTGTGTTTTCCAAACTTACTGAATTGCAACACAGTCCACTTATAACAAAGGACTATAGCAACATACTCTCCTTGCATCATGTATGTACCCAGATAGATGGCATGTGGCACTATGTTGCTACTGTGATCAGATTTCGTGGTTCTGTGAATATACCTAAGTGGATTGCATTTAATTCTGCCTGTCCTGCTGTTTGGAGAGCTTAAACTTGCACTATAAGAAGCAGGAAATGAGGCTTTTCAAACTATATTAGAAAGCCTGTCAAATTTCTCTGTGATTCAGAAGCTTGGAAACCACTGTGCAGCTGCTAGTTCTTAAGGAGGCCCTCAATAACTTTTCTATATAGTCATAGTATGACCTGACTATTAAAGGACAGCATTTTATGAATCTGCTGGCACAAAAATTTTTATAGTGCTTCAAGTATGTAAAAGGAGTCAGAGGTAGTTATGGCACTGGTACGTGGCTTTGTCTTCTTTCATCTCTACTAGTGCACTCGAAGCTACACAGGGGAAATAGTAAGGGGGCAAGACCCAGGCCAAAAGTTGGGCATTTTCGCTTGTTTTCTTTCCGATGCTATTTGTGGTTCAGGCATGCGTGGCACTCTCTTGACGCGAGATGGGTGCTTGGGTGCCTGGAGCTACATTACTTACAGAGACCAATGGGAGCACAGGTTGGGAGAATGTCCCACCGCCGAGAGGACTCATTGTGACATCCCATGATGGCCACAGTGCTTGTGCTATGCACAACTGTGGTGTGTCGACCGGAAGTGTAAAGTTGAAATACATTATTTGTCATCTTGAGATTGTGGACCTGTGTACTTTTCATTTAACTCCAAATTAGCAGTTATAGTATTACTGAGGGTGTTTTTGCGATCACGAAATCTGCCATTACTTGTTGTGCCTGCCTACCAACTTGCAACGTAGCTGCTGATGACATTTCGAAGAAGAGAGCAAGCAATGTTTCACTGTTTTTGACCCAATGTTTTAATTTCTCTGCTGCACACAGTGCAATAATATTCGGCTCACATGTTCACTGGAGCCTCAGCTACAGATGATCAAAGTTTTCTTAGTGTATTCAAAAAGTGTTTCTGGGCTCCTTTAATGTTTCGTACACAGCTACAGCGTATACTTCATTGCAACAAATTTTTGTTGCTCCATTTGAGAGAGGTTACAAAGGTGCAATGGTAGGTCAGAGTTAGAATCCACCCTATGAGTCCGTATCATATGTAACGGGCAACGCTACAAAGACTAGGGAGACATCTCAAATAGTGAGCACAGATGAGAGAAGGATATAGGTATGGTGCGTAATGTAACTTGATGTAAAATAAAGCCTGATACTTTTTTGTCGCAAAATATGGCCTAATGATTACGTGGAAGATGTCGCAGATTTGAACCTATTTACCACCAAACAAGCAGAGACACATTTCTGCAACCAGTGGCTACAGTGCACTGCTTGCATGTGCAACCAAGACATAGCACGTCACATACTGGAAGCACAAAGATGCACACGATTGGTACGTAATATGATGTAACCTTGCATCCGCAATTTGTAGTAGTAATATTTGAAGTACAAGTTATTTTGTAGAAAGCATCACAGATTGAAAACTGCACTGCAAAACATGCAGAGTGAGACTTCTATGAACACGCTAGCAGCTTCCACAGCATTTCCTGCTACGCATGAAATGAGTGTGTGTGTTTTCTACTTTCTGTCATCTGTAAGAGGTATGGGACAGCATTTTCATTTTTGTGCAGGAGCGGACAAAAGAGGACTCCAAGGAGACAGAGAGCTTCAAGGAGCTGCTTCAGGCACGCACACAGGAGTACGTAGAGGAGATCCTGGCTCCCCATTTTGGGGGCATGATCAGCTTCGTCAAGGAGTGTGAGCTGCTCCAGGAGAGGGGCCAGGCCGACCAGATGCAGAAGGAAGAGAGTGAGTCTGCTCAGTGCATGTTCAGGGCAAGCTCAATGCAGATGTGTGCCACAATGGGCTAGGAGTGATGGACAGTAGTTGAACAGGGAATGTCGCTGTAGCGAAGGTTTCAGCAAGGAAACCTGTCCTTGTAAGTGACCTGTCTTCATCAAGTCAGCTTCAGCAAAATTCCTTATTAAACCACTGTTTATCACTTTGTCTCCACCTTCCTCTAAACTTATTTGTTGTTTCAATGTTGTTTTAACACTGGATTAGTTGGTTCAACATGGCTTGTGATGGTAAACAGTACAGAAAGCAAAGACTGAAAGGAGAAACACGCATCGGAAAACACAGACTAACAACTGAAGGCTTTTATTACTGATGGGACAATAAATAGCATCAACAGCCTGTCCCTAAGTTGTTTGTTAGTGCTTTCTGATGCGTGTTTGTTGCATTAGTTTACCGCTATTTGTTTACCGCTAGTTACCATCGCTAGCCTTGCTCAATGCTCAGCACCTTGGCATTACATGTACTATGCTCATGCAATGAAACACGACATGGAAACGTTATGTAGAACACACCATATGTGCAATTACTGGAGAGTACCATGTCATGTCAGTACAAATCTGGTCACAAGAAGGGGCGCAGACTCTAATTCAAGTTTATGATCCAAAATTATGTAGATGTCACACGGACTGCAAACAGTGAAAACAAGAGTATGTGCATTTGTTCGCCCTAAATTGACGCATTTAATTCCGAGTATAGTACATAGGTTAACTGGTGCATTCTGCAGAATGTGATTCTTATTAAACTTTTGCGCGCACAAAGACAGGACGTCGAACGAAGAAGGGACACACAACATGCACAAACTTCAACTGGCCTTTATTCTGACAGCGACAAATATATACGCTTCCGCAATTAGAAAAAAACAGGATGGCAAGAAAACAAACAAACCACGTGCAAAACTGCATAGCCACATGTGCCGGCGAAACCAACCCTTGTCACTGTCATTCCTTTTCATCGTCCAGAAACCTCACTTCCTTATCACTTAATGCTACAGACGAGGCACTAACACAACTCTGATCATGCCGAAGAATTTCTCTGGCCTCAACTATATTCCTGGTTAGTTGAGGCCAGAGAAATTCTTCGGCATGATCAGAGTTGTGTTAGTGCCTCGTCTGTAGCATTAAGTGATAAGGAAGTGAGGCTTCTGGACAGTGAAAAGAAATGACAGTGACAAGGGTTGGTTTCGCCGGCACATGTGGCTATGCAGTTTTGCACGTGGTTTGTTTGTTTTCTTGCCATACTGCTTTTTTTTTCTGATTGTGGAAGCGTATATATATGTCGCTGTCAGAATAAAAGCCAGTTGAAGTTTGTGCATGTTGTGTGTCCCTTCTTCGTTCAACGTCCTGCCTTTGTGTGCACAAAAGTTTAATAAGAACCATGTACAGCCAACTCACCCAAAACGTAACGCTTTTGAGCAGAATGTGAAGCTGAGCGAATTGCCAACAGTTCCTTGCATCTGTGAGTGTGTCTCTTGGTGATTGGTAACATTAAGAAATGCACCTCTCACAACTGAGTGTAGCCTTAAAATGTGAAATTCTGTTATTTCAAACAGCTTGTTTTGGTGCCTAACTGTGTTTCCTTCTCCGTCCCTTCCTGCTCTTTTTCAGAAAAAGTAGCCATGCTTATACGTTCATTCAACTCAGGGTGGAAGAAGGCCATTGATGACATCAACCAGGACATCATGCAGACCTTTACCAACTTCAAGAATGGCACCAACATCTTGCAGGTCTGTGAGCTGTCTCGTTTCCAACACTCTTGCTTGCTGTGCAGTCCTACCAGTCATTGCAATCTGCTGCATTCAGCACAGTCATGGTTTAGGACCCTACTCATTGGTAGCTAAACTCCAGTATGGACGAAATGCAAAAAAAGTTTGTTCTGGCGTTTTGGTTGCATTTACCTCTTGTGAGCCGAATTTTGTCAGTGCATTCAGGTAATGGGCTTGAAGAGTGCGCATAAAAAAAAAACTTCATATCCTCACCTCATTTTATTGTAGTACTTTGTTTCACTTTGGAACAAGTCTCAAGTTTTGAGGAAGCTTGTAATGTAGGTTGTTTTCATACGCAAGTTCAGTTCTCTATCGCTGAATTTTTGCACCTTAAGTTAATAAAAATTGTGAAAACGTGCATAGTTTTTAACAAAGCCCTAACAGCTACCACAATAAAGCTAAATTAAAGCTAACGGGCATAAAAAATTCCTTTTATGTCAAAATTTCTTTACAGGCGTGCCCTTCTTAGGCATCACGATAATGACCACTTGCACTCGTTTATTACTAGTCGCTATTTATGTGCACAAACAGAAACCTTGCTCCTTACTTGTTCACTGGGATGCAAAAGCTTGCCAAGCAACCTGTAGCGAGTTGGAGCCGTGACTGATCGCACTGATTCGAAACAGCCTGGTTTTCTTTATCGAAGTAATTTAGACCACACCCTTCATGTTGCTGTTTAAGTACCTTGAGTGGATGATGGCATTTTTCAAGGAAGAGAACTTGCAAAGCATCAGTTTCTCATCTTTAGCACTACAGGAACATGTTGCATTAGCTCAGAAGGATAGTCGTAAAGAAGCCATTGAGCTACTCTATGCAGGAAAATTAACTCTAGCAGACGTCTGTCTCTCAAATGAGCATTGTAACTGTTGTAGCGGGTGGCAGAGTGACGGAGACGATCCAAGAGCATGTACCGCACTGTTTTATTTCAGCGACAGCGAACTATATATATAGGCTGCTTGCCTATGTCGTAACATAAAAAGAACGAATCATGTTTGACACGTGTGGCACAGCACTTCATATCACTTCTCCCTTTCTTTTAAAACTGCAGTCTTTGCACGGGTCTTCGTTGTCAGGTAGACCTCCATAAGACCGGCGGACTTGGGGGACTGAGAACCTGTTCGGCTGGGAGGGACTTTGGAGGTGTTGTCGAAGGAACAGGCGCAGCGCCAGTTGGTTCTGGAGTGGCCAGGCTGCACCGGCCTTCTGGCATTGACGTGGGCCGATTCTTGTTGTCCGGGCTGGGTTGAAACGAGTCGGGAGCCTCCGCTTTTGGGGTCACAGGTGACACAGGCACGCAACGAAAAATTTGGTCGAAGTGACGTCTGGCTAGGCCATCTGGAGTGTCGACCGTTACAAGGCGTGAACCCTCTATGCTCCTGACGATGCCTGGACGCCAACGCTTCCCTTGGCCAAAGTTGCGCACCCACACCTGGTCGCTGGACTGGAATCTGAGAGGCTGCAAGTAACTTCGAGGTAGAGAAGGGACGCAAGTATCCAAGCGCGAACGAATTTGGTAGTTCAGCAGCATCTCTGAAGGAGACTTGCTGCACGGCAGTGGGGTACGTCGATAGCCTAGGAGCACTCGCGCTATTTTTGTTTCGAGATCGTTCACCATCGAGTGCTTAAGAAGGCCATCCTTTATTGTGCGGACCGCACGCTCTGACAGACCATTAGATTGTGGGTGGTACGGCGCACTACGTAGATGAGTTAGTTATGTTGTTGACAGTCACGAACTGGGAAAACTGCCGACTTGCAAACTGAGGCCCGTTATCTGATACAACTGTTTGCGGCAAGCCAAAACGTGCAAACAATTCTCGAAGCCGCGCGATTGTGACTTCTGTGGTCGCCGATTTGACAGGAACTGCCTCAATCCATTTAGTATGCGAGTCGACGACTATCAACAACATGCGTCCCTCTATCGGTCCGGCATAATCAACGTGAAGCCTTGACCATTTGGTTCCCGTTTCTGGCCAACAGATAGGAACCTGTCGATGGGGCATTGGCTGAGCTTGTACACATGAGATGCACGAACGTGCAAGGCTTTCGATCTCACCATCCAACCCAGGCCACCAGAACAGCGTCCGAGTTCAACGCAGATGCACCCTGGTGTGACCGATGTAGCTCAGCGAGCATGGAGACTCGCGCTTTGCGGGGTATGACGATGCGATGACCCCAGTAGAGCAGGCCTTCTACGCTTGACAGCTCCAGTCTTCTGCAAAAATAAGGTTGAAGGTGATTGTGAAACGGTGACAAGCGTTTAGGCCATCCATTCAGTACAAAGTGCTGCACAACGCTAAGGTTTTCATCTCCGTTCGTCAGCGCCCGTATGGCATCCACTGGCACGAACGAGCTGTCAAGGGTCTCTGAAGACAACACGTATTCTGGTAAGGTGCCCGATTTACAAACGTCTGTTATCGGCACGGGCAAGCGGCTGAGTGCGTCCGCGTTGGCGTTTTCCTTGCCGGCCTTGTACTCTAAGCGGTAGCTATATTAGCTTAGAAACAGAGCCCATCTCTGAATACGTGCCGATGCCATTGGGGGCACAGGTCGATCTTCTCGTAGAAGTCCCACCAGTGGTTGGTGGTCCGTGACCAATACAAACTTGCGGCCCAGCAGGTAGTCTCGAAACTTTGTTACTCCGAATACCAGTGCGAGAGCTTCCTTCTCGAGCTGAGAATAATTCTTTTCGGCGTGTGTTAACATGCGTGAACGGAAGGCAATGGGCTTATCCAATTTTCCAATTCGGTGCGAGATTACGGCACCTAAACCCGAAGGTGACGCATCGCATTCCAAGCGCACTGGTTGGCTGGGATCGAAATACGTCAAAACAGGCGAACTCAGAAGTGTTTGTTTAGCCTTGAGATATGAATTTTCCTGCGCCGTTCCCCAGTGCCATTTATGCTGTTTTTCAAGCAGAAGATACAACGGGGCCAGCATCGTTGACATGTGTGGCAAGAACTGCTGATAATAAGACAACAGACCCAAAAACGAGCGCAGTTCGCTCACATTCGTAGGCCGTGGGGAGTCGCGTATTGCTTCTAGGTTCTTCTCAAGCGGATGCAAGCCGTCTTTGTCAATGCGATGGCCCACGTAGACGATTGAGTCTTTGCAAAAATGGCATTTTTCGGCCTTCAGCTTGATACCATTTTCTTGAAGCCTGCGCAAAACGTCCCGAAGCACTGAGCCATTATCGTCTTGACGTTCCGCTATCAATACATCGTCCAAATACACCTGCACGGCTGGAAGACCGGCCGGGACCGTTTCCATGCGCCGCTGAAGAATTGCGGGAGCCGAGGCAACTCCAAACGGAAGACGGTTATAGCAGAACAACCCCTTGTGAGTGTTTATCACGGCCAACTTTCTCGCCTCCTCATCCTGAGGGAGTTGGTTATATGCATCCTTAAGGTCCAGTGTTGTGAAAAATGATCCCCCACGTAGCGACGCGAAAATGTCTTCAATGTTTGATAAAGGGTACTGCTCAGTTATGCACGCAGCATTGATTTTGGTTTTGAAATCGCCGCAGATGTGAAGGGACCCGTCTTTCTTCAGTACTGGTACGATTGGCGCCGCCCACTCAGAATGTGCTATGGGCGATAATATGCCTTGCTCTACTACACGGTCCAGCTCCGTTTCCACTTTTTCACGAAGAGCATAAGGAATTGACCGCGCCTTGTGGAACTTCGGTTGGGCGCCTTCTCGAATGTGGAACTTCACAGGTAGCCCCTGAATGTTTCCAAGTCCTGGCTCAAAAAGGGCAGGAAACTCGGTCCTGAGGCTGTCGGGATCTGCTGACGTCGATTGAACCGTAGCGAGAAACCCGGACGGCAAAAGCGAGAACGCTTGGATTAAGTCCCTTCCGCACAGGCTGGGACCCAAGCAGCCTGTAACTATCAGTGTGGCAGGTACAATCTTCCCCGCAAAATGGGCTTCAAGGTGCAGTTCACCGACAATGGGTAGCTTGCCCAAGTAACAGCTGAGCGTGTGTTTGCATTTCGATAAGCGTGGCCAACTCAGACGGTGCTTTAGATACACCTCCTGCGGAATGATAGAAAACGGTGATCCCGTGTCAATAATCATGTTCAAGGGCACATCACCCCAGCGGATAACTCTCCGGAACGCCTGGAGCAAAGATTTCTTTTCCCGTGATTCCTGCAATGTGAAAACTGATGAAATATCGCCTTCCTCCATTTCGGATACAGCGCTCTCATAATGAACTGCGTTAGCGACGCCATCGCGCCTACGACCAACCCAGAGCCCCGACTGGGAGTGGCATTTTCTTGCGAAATGACCAGTCTTCCGACATAGAAAACACTGCTCCTTTTTGTGCGGACAGTCGCTTGCTTCGTGATCGTAGTTTCCGCAGCGTGTGCACTCAGTATGGCTTTGCTTATCTTTGGTGAACGTCTGGTGTCGGCGCGATTTACACGCTACAGTGCACACCGCTGCCTCATTATCAGGTCTAGTCATCGCGCTTACTTACAGTACGGCTGTCTCTGCCGCTACGGCAATCGTTTCAGCTTGAGCAAGTGTGAGCTCAGTTTTTTCAAGCAGCGTCTGCTGCACCGCCCGATTTCGGATGCCACAAATAATGCGGTACCGTAACATACGGTCCAAACTGGTGCCGAAGTGACAATTATCCGCAAGCTTGCGTAGCTTAACAACATAGTCACGGACAGATTTGCTTGCAGCCTGATCCCTTGTAAAGAACTTGTAACTTGCGGCAACCTCATTAGTCTTCGGCACATAGTGGTTATTTAGGATGGTAAGTGCGTCCTTGTAACTCAGGCCATTTACTTTCTGGGGGGCGCAGTGTCCAGCAAGAATGCCTACCGTCTTCGTTGACAGTGTCGAAACCAAGAGCGCCCTTTTCTTATCATCTATCTTAATATCATTTGCTTCAAAAAATGCCTCCAGTCGAGTCAAGTAAATATCCCACTTATCTTGATTTTCGTCGAAACTTGGGGTACCGAGGTTCATAGTCAGGGCCATGATTGCCGATGCTCCGTAGACTCGATTACTTTCAGTACCCAGCAGGACTCCCAACGCTACCGAGACGTCACTGTTCGTGGCGGGGGTTCCGCGGGGTGGTCACCCTCGTCGCCACTGTTGTAGCGGGTGGCAGAGTGATGGAGACGATCCAAGAGCACGTACCGCACTGTTTTATTTCAGTGACAGCGAAATATATATATAGGCTGCTTGCCTATGACGTAACATAAAAAGAACGAATCATGTTTGACACGTGTGGCACAGCACTTCATATCAGTAACAGACTAGCCTGAGTGATCCTACACTCTGAAAAACAGTTTACACGCTTTAGGGTGTATCCTTATCCCACAGCAACAATCGTCATCTCTGCTGCCTGCATTTCCTTTCTCGAAAACTGTCCACGCGGTACTTCAATGTCAAGAATACTATGTCACACCGATAGCGTGCATGCAATTCGTAACCTTATAGTACCAGGCACGCAGCGTTGAAGAAAGGAAAGGAATGCAAGGTGGATGACGATTACTGTTGTCGGCCAAACATTTTTTGAGTGTAATGTGATCACAGTGACAGCACTGTGCAGTAGTTGGCTTCATTGTTATCGCAGTGAACTTCAGTTAGGTTTCCCTGCTGGAAAACAGTGTTTACACATGCATTCTTTTTGTTCCTTACTAGCTGTAATACACCCTAGAAAGCTAGTGCTTGTTCTTGGCTATGATGAGGCTTGATTTATTCATTCTCACATCTCAGATCTACACCTGGACTAGTGTTGTAGGTGGCTCCAGATTGATTCCAGCCGCCTCAGTTGTTTAACGTGCATTAAGTCTTGGCAGATAGGTGTTTTACTGTACCGCTGCCATTAGGATGTGGCCACTTCTACCTGGGATCCAATACTGAACTTTGCACTCAGCATGCTAGTGCTGAGGGTTAATTGGTTGGCTACATGCATTTGTACTATTAGCGGGATGCTACATCAGTTTTGTTCTTGCAACTGAGTTTTTCTAGTGAGCAGCATCATTTAGTGTGGATAAAAGATTGCATGTGGTGTGTATTGCTAAGTATCTGCACGGTGCAAAGCATGTGAATGGAAGCTTACGACTCGCATAAGCGTATGTAGTTTACAGTTAGCATGGTTTTTACAAGCTGACTGGTATTTTCAATATTTTGATATCTAAATTTACATAACTGGAAGCAAAGCATTTATTTGTATATGTCTGGCTTTCTGGCAAGGCTAAAAACACTCTTCAGCCAATGTGCCATGCTTTCCTGCCTACGGAATGGCCTTGTTTCCCAGCTGAGATTTTTGCATATCTATTTGGCACCGGGGTTATCAATGATCAGAAACAATGTCAATATCTTGTTGACAAATAGCATAAAAGCCACAATACACAAAAGAAGGGTATATGCCTCTTTTGTATATTCAGAGAAAAGACAGGGAATGCGGGAGATGGAAATTAAAGACGATGAGCAAAACGTGAACAAGGTGAATGCAGGAGCCAGCGTTTCGACAAGTGGCCTTGAAGAAGACAAGTCCACTTGTCGAAACGTTGGCTCCTGCATTCACCTTGTTCACGTTTTGCTCATTGTCTTTTGTATATTGTGGCTTTTGCGCTATCCTTCGACAAGATGCTCTACCAATTTGCCCAAGCTTATGCACTACCACTTTTATAATGGTTCTATGCAAGGTGCTTATGGTGGCCAAGGACTCTGAGTGTAAAGCAGTGGTAGCTGAACATGTATATAAATGTTGTCTGTGCTCGGCTATTGTAGTGTAAGTGTCCGTGTGTGGCTCAAAGTTTTTTCTGGTTTGTTTGTTTGTTTGTAATACAGGCAGCCCTGATGCAGCTAATTCAGTACTACCACCGGTTCCAGAAGGTGCTAAGCCAGGCTCCCTTCAAGCAGCTCACGGTTCGCTCTGAACTCCTAAACATCCACCACCTCATGGTGGAGGTGAAAAAATACAAGCCAAACTTCTGAGCCACACGGGACAAGGCTGGAAGTGTACATAGTTTAGCTCGCAGTCTGCAGTAGATAGTGAGTTCCTTTCTATTATACATATACTTTTTTTTTTCCATCTGCAAGAAATTGAAGAAGCTGAAGAAGCTGACCATTCCACAGATGCTAGCCTAAGACTCATTGTCATAATGAAGCATTAAATTATTGTTAACAAAGTGGCCTGTGTAAATGGTTGATAACAGGACATTGTGTGGTAGTCCCTTTAAATTGTAGTTGCACTTCTGCACCTGACCTTAAAAATTCAAAAGGAAAGCTGACCCTATTCCTACCGTATACTTACACCTCAGGATGAAGGTGGTCACATTCCATGTCGACCAAGCCGGACAAATTAGGTCAGTTCTAGAGTGCTGCGACCCGGTCTCGTGAAAAAGCTCCATTGCAGAGTGAAAAAAGTAAGGCAAACAAAGCAAAGTCGACTGCTGGTTGAATAGGCACATGTTCATATTTTAAGAAAACGAGCATGAAGTAAACACCAGGACAAAAAAAGATGACTGCACAGATCATCTCTCTCGTCTTCGTTTTCACTGTATACTTGTTTTCTCGAGCATAGATGTTTAAGTCCATCTAGGGTAAGCCTAAAATGATTGCTGTCATAGTGCATGTGAATGTAGACATGGTGATACTCAGCCAACACTAATTTGTGTGCCTATGCAGCACCAAATTGTGAAGTGGATAGGTGAGCTCTACTCATCCATCAAACTGGCAATCAAGACCATCAGCAAAGTTATGACATTCGCATCAGGCAATGCCTTATGTGAAAGTTGCCACGATGCAAAATCGTCAGCGAATGCACACTTGCGAGTCATTTTCTGACAGTGACTTCTCTACTTTTGCTCCAAATCTTCGTATTTCAGATCAGAGATTGTTGGCAGTGAGTGAAAATGAACATTGCAAATTATTGGAACCTCTCAGGGGGCTCAGTCATTTTTGTCTTCCAAAAAATAAAGAAAGAAATTATTTCCCTATCAATATCTTTAGAAGCATGTGGCAACATAACTTGGTAAATGTTATATAACTTTTCAGCTTTGAGTCCAAGGTACCCACCAAGATTGCTTAATGGCTATGGTCTTGGGCTGCTAAGCATGAGGTCGCAGGATTGAATCCCAGCCACAGTGGCCACATTTTGATGGGGATGAAATGCGAAAATGTCTGTGTACTTAGATTTAGGTGCACATTAAAGAACACCTCACATGGTCCAAATTATTCCGGAGTCCCCCCTACAGTGTGCCTCACAATCAGAATGCAGTTTTGGTACATAAAACCCCACAATTTAATTTTTAACTTTTCTTTAAATTTCAAACGTGCAGACTGCTAGCCTCAACCATACAAAAATATATTAAGGACATAAACTGAGTCATCTGACTTTGAGTATAGTGTACCCAGGAGACGTTAGCATTTTTAAAACCTGTATGGTAAGAATTGTTACTCGGAAAATTGTACAGAAACCATTGACTACGATTGTCAATTAAGCAAATAGCCTGAAAGAACGAACAAAAGAGCGAATGACAGAGTGAGAGAAAAAGAGAGAGAGCCAGCTTTAGAGAGTGAGCAAATGAATGTTATCCATTCAGAATCCAACCACCAACCTGCCACTAAATTTACTGAAAGAGCCAAAGAAAGCTGTTCGCTTCAAAAACAAAAACAAAAGGGAATATACCACATGACTACATTGTTGTCACCACAAGCAGCCCAACCTCAGTCTTTTATACTGCATTTTTTTTTAACGTTTGTCACACATGATTGCCAATTTTATGGCAAAAGTAAAATCAGTGTCCAAAGAGATCTTCGAAGTGTTTTAGATGTGGCGATTTGCTTTCAACCTTTTCTAGTGCAGTGATATCTGCAGCAAGCTCAAAATGCTCTTCAAGGAATATACATCACACAAAAAATGAAATCCAAAACTAGACTGAGAAACCTGTCTGCTAGCAACACTATTACAGAATTTATATAAATTTCGTGCTTCAGATCATTGGTTTTTGTTAAATTTTGTAAAGGTCTACTTGCAGCAGGATGCCATGCCATATCATTGGAGCCTGTCACCCAATGTGTTTACGACAGCATGGAAATATTTGATTAACCTGTGCCTATTCTTCACACAATCATGATTGAAATTTATAGGCTTGAAGCACCATGAGCTGCCTCTGATATAATGAATTCATGGTAGATGGCTTCAATGTATTGTAAAAAAAATAACTTTAGAAATATTTTTGTTCTTATTCAGGCACACTAAATTATATAAGTTTGCTAGATCAAAATAAGACCAGGAAGGGTCATGCTTATGGTCCTTTTGTGTAACTCTGGTATGCGCAATCATAGGCATGGTACCTGACAGCTAAAGGGGATATGCATTCCCACGAGTTCAGCCCTTGTCTGCGAGCCTTTTCGTGGCACTGGAAAAAACAGTCTTTCGAGCTGTGGCAGCCACACACAGCAACAGGAGCATTGTGCATCTACTTCCCACAGGTTATTGCACAACTAGCAGCTCCTTGCCACAGTCCAGCCCTGAACATGGCGGTGCCCATCAAGCTTTCTGTGAAGAGGTGTATACTAGCCTGTCAAAAGCACAGGCTTGGCACTCATTTTTCTCAATTGCTGAAGTGTCTCAACATTGCCTGCAAAAGCCAGTGACCAGTGTTCTGGGAAAGCTGAAGGCCAACATCCAATCAAATCATGATGAATGTTTGCAGCATATTCTTGCATGAATTAAGTGATTTGTCATGAAGATTGAATATTACATATGTAAACTGCCGTTTTCTTGGTACAGGAAAGGCTATATGTAGGCACTATACATACAGGAACACTATATGTGAATACTATACTACAGGAAAGGCAGTATGTGTCTACTATAAGTAGACTTCCATTAATTTGACTCCAGTTAATTTGATTGTTCGGATAACTTGATCCCAACTGATCGTCCCTGCTGGCGCCTGTGCATTTCTATGGGCCCATACTTTCGTTATTTCATTCCTAAAGTTGGCCTTCGCCAAATAATTCGAACTTGGAACAGTCAGCAGTCACGCACCTGACCCCTACAATGGCCCCAAAAGCGGCTCTTTACTGGTAGCATTTGTCTTGGGAAAGCTTAGGGGTCTGAATGAGTTGAACACACATCATCTTCCAACGCAAATGCCTATTTTCGGCCTGCCCTGGGAATATTTTCGAGCAAAAACGGTAGCGCATAATGTCTGATTATGGTATTTACTCGGTTCTAGCACGCCTCGTTTCTTTTTTTTTTTCCTCGAAGCTAATTGATCCAACAACTGCTTTCGTGTCGTTTGTATGCTTTGCCGCATATCATTACTGTATTGCAGCGAAGCTGACTTGAGGAAACCAGCCGCCACTGTTCAACACATATTTAACCCTTGCCCATTTTATTGCTAAAAAATCGGGTGCGCGTTAAATTTTTACTTTGTTTAGGAGCTTTAATGTTATCTCTGCATTAGCTTTTTTTATTTTGGACGCATTTAAAGTATGCGCGCAATTCATTTGGGGGCGTGTTACAATCGAGCAAATACTACCAAATGAATCGGCAGTGTTGTGCGTCTTGTTTAATTCGAACTGCCGTATAATTCGATCCATTTTGTCGGTCCTTCCAGGGTCGTCTTAATTGATTCGGCTCTTGCATCTTGTTCATAGTCGAGGGCATGTTGAGATAGCTAAGCCACCTCTACACCTTGTACGATGAGCAAAACGAGAACAACGTGAAAGCAGGAGCCAATGTTTCAACATGTGGACTTATCTTCTTCAAGGCGCCTTGAAGAAGACAAGACCACTTGTTGAAACGTTGGCTTCTGCTTTCACCTTGTTCTCATTTTGCTCATCGTCTTGAATTTCCATCTCCCACCTTCCCTGTGTTTTCCATGGATCACACCTTGTAGCCATTTTGTCTTTTGTTCACCAACACACAGGAGGTGCAAAACGTAAGCTTTCTGCGAGTAATGGCTTCAATTGCTACAGCATGTATATAGATTGACAAGAGCCCGTAATCTGAGGCCTCCATAATGTGGGTTGCTATGGATCAATAGGCAATCGTCTGCACCAACAACCCCAATAGCAATGTTTGTAGGAAAAAAAATAAAGCACTTCAGCTAGGATGAAACCTAAACCTTCATTTTTAAAACTGATGGACCAGCCAGCCACTGCACCAGGATGTTGACAAAGTGTGAATGTTAAAAGCAGCATTGCCTCATTGAGGCAGTGGTTGTGCTGTGTGCTATCATCAATGACCAGCAACGAGGTTTGAAACACAAGCTGAGAAAGGGAGGGAAAATCAAAAGGTTGTGTGGTTCTCCAAAACATACTGCTTGTACACCGCTAGGAATGTCCTATGTAACTGATGCTACCCTAAACAGTCCCAAGTCATACATTGCATAATAACATACTATTATCACATTAACAAGGCAAGTACTGAAACCAAAGCCAAGTCATACTGACTAACAACACTTTTTTGGCTGGCATCCTCTTTTGACATGCCAGCTATTACTATCACTGCTTTGCACTTTGAGAAATACCACTTTTTTAATGCATTAGCATTCTTTGGGTACTTCTTGCACTTTCCAGGGACTATAATCTGTTTGTCTGCCTTTCCCAACCTACCTCTACATCTCTCTACCTCCCTACCTCTACCTACCTAGCTAGCGGAGCTGCTATCACACGAGCCCACTACTCTATTATGCCCCACAGGCATCCCTAAAGAGGTAGAATAGAACATGCTTAAGAATTTCCTGCATGGTGACGTGTCACGTGTTTTTAGAACGTTTATGGTTTCCTGTCGGTCTTGCCTCGTCCACTGTCAATGTGCGACCCGTGCAGCACCACTGGCAGCACTCTTCATCATGCTAGAGCTGTCATAAATTTTGTAGCTGAAAGGGTGCTGTTCTGTCCAGCAGTAGTTGCCTTAAGTGCTGCATGGTACCAAGATGTTGCACCCGCATATAGTTTGAATGTCGTTTGAGGAGTCCAACCGCACTAGCACAGAAGCTTGATACTGTAGCCATTTGGTCATGGATGCTTTTTCCCCGCAGTGGCATGCCCCATAAGCATATCGTAGTTTTGGGATGTAAAACCCTGGAAATTATTTAAAATATTAGGACTTCATCATACATGAAATTGCGAACCAATCCCGGAAATAGTGCAGTCTAAAAACGTGTGCCATTCCCGAAGATAGTGCAGTCAACAAATTTCAATCCGATGCCCCTCCTACTCCCTTCACATGAGGGGTGACACGATAGAGTGCCGTGCACAGTGACTCTGTCCCTGTCTCACCCTCAACTTGCTCAGGAAGACCATCTTTCATCAACTTCAACTGGAGGTTGAATCACTTTCCAACTTTTACATATGGTCACTTGACCACCCACCACACCATTTCTGGTCAATGTTATGTCACCATAGACTTTGCAATTTCCTTCCTACAGCTATTGCTATAACAAGAAGGCACCACGCAACACTTTTTTCTTGCCCATGCACATTACACTGCTTGGCCTGGCCATGCTTCATGCATGCACTCTATTCTATGCTCACTACCACTGGCACTCCTCTTAGCCAATGGGAACTCCACAAGCTGAGGTAGGAGACGAGGCATTTCCGCTAGCATTATTTCAGCTAGTTGTTGTTTCAACAAAATTGCCAGCGTCATTAGTGAACAAAGCACTTACAGGCGGAATCATGGAGCTAAATGGTGAGTCATACTTCAGGAAATCAATTGGCAAGAAAGATGCAAACAAACTACTTATGACTGGATGGGCGCTAACTTCCAACTGAGTTTGTCCGTAGTTCATCTCACATTCATGCTCTGTTTTTGCAGCAAGTATGTTCACCATGATCATGCAACTGTGGGCTGTGCTTAAGCCTATAACACCCTAACAGTTTTGCATCAAGGAAGGCTAGAACAACTTGTTCACCTTTATTTCTGGCCATGAAGGGTACACTTGCAAAAAAAAAAAAATTGAAAAAAGAACTTCATTAGTATAGTAATCAATTAGCAATTTGTTTGTCAAACTATTCACAAATAAAAACTTGCTCATGTGCACCAAAAACAATGTAACAGGCTATGTGTTAGGTTTCTTTTGCTAAATCAGAATCTTGAGGAATCGGACGCGGCATAGCGCATGCGACACATTGGGCATGGGCATCACAAGGTTAATAAATATGGCGCCCATCCTGTCATATTTGTGCTTTGCCCGCATCTTGATTTCTTCAAGTACGCTTATCGGCAATTTACAAAAGCTCTCTATACGAAATGTAGAGGCGAACAAAATGTTCACGCTTGGTTTTCTGCAGACAGACTGTGCCAGACAAAAGATTACACAAAGCCTTTTATTAAAGTAACAAGAGATGACTTGAGTGACTCAGACATGGTACAAAGCATAAAGCATACTGAGCTGGCTGTTAGTAAAACAACAGCATCTCTCCAATGCAACACAGAAAAGAAAAAAAAAAGGAAAGAAAACTCTTTCCTCTGTCATATGCTGTGTGCATAGCTTATCATGTTAAAAATTGCAGCTTTGTTCTTGCATTCCCGGGTTTAAAAAAAAAAAAAAATTCTAAGGCTCTTGTTACGGGGAGAACAAAGAATAAACTAGAAAGTACTTCATCCTGAGTGTGAACACTGTAAGCTCAAGAAAGTAAAGCGTCGAACCTTGTAAGCATAAGTTCACAGAAGCGGACATTTGTCTGTTCTGGTTTTGACCAGCTTGTAAGTGGCACTTTGCTAGCACTGCTGACTCATATTGTCATTAACATTTTAGGGTTCTGTAACGATAACTTGTTTAAATAACTTGTAACACTCACTGCTTTATTATAATAGTTATATATAGTGCAGTATGTAGGTTGCCACCTAAAAAACTGCTCTTTCAACCCTGACAAGTTACTAAAACAAGGTCTATTGACCTCGCCAAGATAACACTTCATGCAACTCTGAAAAAAAGTTTATGTACACATGCCAATGCAGTACCTATCAGACTCCCCTCTCTTCCATTTACCACAAGGTTGATAAGATCAAATGGAACAGCGTGCTTCGTCAGCAGTGACACTGCATAGCTTGGCTTTCCTAATGGTCCAATTCTATGTTGCAGCCAGCCAGGAATAATGGATTCATCAGATATCTACTCCAGCATCTCAAGAAGAGAGCTTCCCGTCTCCATATAGATTATTATGAATGTTTTTTGTTAACACTTGCAAAAATTTTTAATAAAGCTCGAAAGAGGTTGGGGGGGGGGGGTGCATGGGACTTCAAGACTCATTTTGGGTCATTATAGGTTTGGCCACTCGAAGAGAGCACCCCTATCTCACAGTTATGAGACCTAAGTAGTTATCTGTTAAGCATAATTCTGCAGACCATATTAAATTTAGGCTGCTAATGGGTGCACAAATATTATTTATTCCCTCTAACAATTAATGACACCATTTCTCTGCTATTAACATGACGTAACAGACTACCAGTAACAGTTGATTAGATTGACATCTTGCACAATTACTTCTCAAAACCGACACAAGGTGCCAGCATTTTCAAAATCGGCAACTCTAACACTCGCAGATAAGGTTCGAACACTTCATGGGCCCACCATGAAGTGGGCCAGACATACCATGGACACACTGGTAAGTCTGGCTGTGGAAAGTACTTGCTGCGCACTAACACCATTGCGCAGCCTTGTATTAGGACAAGTAGTCTGCTTGGCCAGGCAGAAAAGGAGCTTGCATTATTGCAGACTCCGATGCAGTGTTTTTTAAGCTGTTGACATCCATGCATAAGTTGTAATAAATTCTAACAAAGCTGCCATCCAGGAAACTTTAATGTGTTTCTTCTATTCCATGCTGTCCTTTGGTTCAGTGGCCTTTACTTTGGCTAAGCATGTAGTTCTGGCAATAAATTCAGTTTTCTCATGCTTGCTAGCATTAACCGAAAATTGATTTTTAACTGTGTTTCAGTCTACTTATAATGTTGAAAGCAGCCAAGACGTGGGATTGTTTTACATAACTGCATGCTGTTATATCCAGGCTGATTTTGCAAGCCTTCATTATAATGTACTAAACTATATCAGTACAATTAATAATCAGCAAGCAAAAGATACACACTCACAGAAAATGTGCCTTACACTGATAATTTCATAATCAGTACGGGCTGATAGTGGCATTCCAATTATGCTCACAGATCACCTGCACCACATGTCTTGACAATCGTGCAAGTGCGCTACATTGTGTAAAGAGACAGGTCAATGAACCATGTTGTGCTCTAATGCAATAGCATTCCTCCTCTGCCCACCAACTCATCCCTACATGCCTCACTCAGCTTCAATGCAGATCATAGTACAGTAGTAAAGCGAATGAAAGACAATTTTGGTACTGATGGCAGCACACAGTATTGAAAGAAAGGCAGCTTTTTTGCTGACAGAGTGCGTTCAATCGGAAAGATTGTACGTGTATAGACATGGCCTTTTTTTTTTCCTTCACTTAGACCCGCTTGTTAATACAAAACAGTGACTTGATCATTGCAACTGGCTTTAAGGTATACATATTATGCCTCGTTAAAAATGCTGCGATTCTCTGAATCAAGATCGGTTAATTGATGGGATTTAATGTCCCATAGCAACATGCAGGAGCTGCAAGAGATGCCACAGTGAAGGGCTACAGATTAATTTGAACCACCTGTGGCTCTTTTGATATGCACCCATGACGAGTAGTTTTCATTCCACCCATGTTGGAATGCAGCCCCCCAAGATGGGTGTTCTTGCATTCTACTAAAGCTGGAATGTGCCCCCCAAAGCGGGGTATTGTACCTGCAAACTCGTGCTTAGCAGCAGAGTGCTACAGCCACTGAATAACCGCACTGAATCTCTTTAGAAATTGTGTTTAACACAAATAAAAAGTGCTCTAAGCAAACATACAAGTGAAATTTTGTTTGACATTTAATGCAAGAGAAAGAGTGATGAACTTTGGTGTCAGAGAAGAAAGGTTAACTATTTTTGAGCACTTTGATTATATTCAGAGATGGTTGCATTTTCACGAAAAGTGGTCCAGATATGGGGCATTCCTGTCACAGTTCCGGTAACATTCTTGTTCCGGTACTCCCAGTTCCACTTATGAACTAAAAGCTTTACCAATACAGCAGCCAACACATTGTAGTATCATCACTAATGCCATTGTTGTCTGATTTCTTTGCCAGTGAAAGCATTTGATTTGGGAAGAATATGTATACCATAAGTATGACAAGGTCCTACTGTATATAATGAGTACCAGTACTGCTTGAACACAATAGCTATGTGCGTGCCACTAAAACTACTGCACTGCTAGTTTCAGGTGCAACTTGAAGCAAAGCACATGTTCTGGTTTAACATTGTGCACCCAAATTAGTTGTATGTGGCATAGCTATGCATCAAGAAGTAGTGATGTTTCAAGTGTCACCTGTGGGTGAGTCAGTAAGCAAATTTTCATGCAGAATGCAAATAGAGCACTATTCCTGCTTGCCATCATACCACTGAATAGCGGGCAAAAGCATAACAGCATAATGTCTAGGCATTGTCCATTATGGCTACATCATTCTTGATTCCTTATTCTGGTACCTTCCTGATCAGCAGCACCACAGGACACAAGAAAAAAAATATCGGTTTCCTTTCACTGTTCTAACACCTTTTCTTTTTGTGTTACCATTAAACAGAAAATGCCACTTCCGACTGGGCTTGCCACTGTTTTTTGCTCTTCAAAAGAATGATAGCTCCAATAGTTCAGCAAAGCATTGTGCAAGTGTTTCATGCAGCTTCTTAGAGACTTTCAGCAAGTGCGACAATCAAATCTTTTCTTTATCTCCAAATTTATTAGCATCACTGTCATCCCTGTACTGTCTCTCGCACAGTTAGTGAAACCCTAAGCCTTTTTCAGGACTAAAGAAAAGAGGGAAGTGGGAAAGGTTGCTGCGGTGTCATCAGCATCATTTCTTTTGCACCAACGAAATGCTGGCAGCAGAAGCCTTCGCTGCAGTGAGCAGACACAATGTCCTAGCTTGGTCTACAGGAGACAACATTGGATTCACCGCTCCGGTTCTCGACTTCCACTTCGTCGGACTCTAGGAGCCCAGGAACACGGTAGCCCATGTTCATGAGCATCACTTCCAGTGGGTCAGCGTTCATGCGACGCTGATTCGCTACAGCGGCGTCTTCGGAGTCCACCACTTCCCTATCTTCTTTCTTTCCATCCTGCACGGATGAAGTGCATTCAACAAATTACGTAAAAGCAAGTGAAGAAACGGAAAATCTGGTAGCACTTTGGGCATTATGGTGTAGCTGCCAGGCCAGAATGTAAAGTGTCATTGCGTTGTGAAAAGGCACACACTAAATGTTTACAAGAACCACAAACAACAAAGTAAAGCATTTCACAAGTTCTTAAAGGTGCAAACTTTATCCTTCAGTAGATGGCAGGATGAAGAAAGCAGATTAAAAAATATTATTGGGACAGATGCTACATTCTTGACATGCTGCACGCAATGCCCTAACATGGCACTGTCTGTATGAGCAATCTAACCTCGTGTATGTTCCTGCACTCCACTTGTGACCACAGATATGGAACACGCGATGATGTTGCCACAGAACTGGCAATGCTCAGTGGTGGTCCGGCCAGTTTAGGATTTGGAGCATTTTTTTTGGAGCAGGAAAAATGTTGTGGACCAGTTTAGGAGCAACCACACCAGCATTTTGGAGCAGTGTCAGAGCAGAAAAAGTGGTTCTTTTGGAACACTTGGAGTAGTACAGCAGTAATCTGAAGCCATTTGGCAAAGCTTGTTTTAACTGTGCAATCAGTAAGTGCTGCTCAATCAACAGTGAAGCAAGACAATGCCAACAGTGACCAACTGAGCTTGCTTTTTCTCACGGTCAGTATACCATGCATGGTATGTTGCAAAAATTTTTAGTTGGGTAGACAAGAAACTTAATTTTGTGAACAACAAAACAAAATTTTGTAGGCTAATGAGAAAAAAGTGCCTGGGCACAAGACAGACATAAAATTACAAATGAGCTAGAACTATTTGCGCCATCAGGCACAAGACAAAAATTGATGCAAATGTCTTGTGTGCATTCCAAATGGCAGATGTGCTTTGACATGCTTTATCGCAATAGACAAAATGTGTGTTATGCCCGATAACAATGCTAGAAGCTCCAACAAGAAACTGTGTCCATGAACGACAACCGTTGGAGCTGGCAACTACTACAATTGCGCATAGAAGTTTGCAGATTGACAAAGTTCGGAACTGCATGCACGAACATGCATATACGATACGATCTGTGAGCCTTCCAGCGGCTAATGAGTCTTGCATCTTCACACATACGCACTGCTTTTGTCGCCGTTTCCTTTGTCAGCATCAAGCATAAGAAATGTTTTGATTGAGTTGACGACCCTTGTACCAAAACAGGTGTGCCTCATAATCAGATTGTGGTTTCGCCTCATCAATTGACCTCAGCCAATTATTTCACCAAGTATACGAAAGATAGAGCAGTAGATAATCGAGTCGCGAACTGAACTATTTGAATGTTCACAAATTGATTCGTATAGTTGGGTACAGTCAACATCCTATTTTTCAGACTCCCTAAGGGCGTGAAAACGCCTGAAAAAACAAATGCATGCCTTTTGCTGCGCGCAAGGGCTCAAATCGTCTCGGGCACGTCCAAAACAGCTCCGAAGGCCTGCCAGTGCATGACACACAGTTGAAACTGATTATAATGAAGTCACATCTGACATGAAAATACCTTTCTTTATATACAATCGTTACGAGCATATATTCATTGCATGGTAATATCAGCAAGAAATTTTAAAAATTTACTTTGTTATACACAATTCATTATAGTCGAGCCCACTTGTAATGAACATCACGGTCATGCAGAATGAATTTGTTATAGCCGAGCGTTCGTAATAAGCGTACACATCGTCTGCTGAGAGATACTTTTGAGTCTGCTCTCACACTCGCACAGCTTGGGAAAGAGCAGTAATGCAAGGCGCCTCCTTGGGAGATTTCGGCATTCCCTCCAAAGGGGCTCGGAGCCGCGACATGTTCGTTCCGAGATGGCATAGAGAGTTATCATTGTCATGCTAGCTTTGGTCTTAATAACGAAGCATTCCTCGATAACTGGGATCATTATAAATGGGCTTGATTTATCTATGTTTATTACATTCAGCTATGGCTTTGGATACCTTTCCTGCATGAGCCAGGGTGGCTTGCAGTACTTGCAGGAATAAAAGCAGTTCACTGAAAACATCTCGCTTGCCAACACAATAACACTTTAGCCAAAAGTCACCTCAGGCTTTGGGCTCCATAGCCGGACCACGGGGTCTATTCCACTGGTGGCTAGAAGACAGGTACTCGGGTGTGGCTGCAGGCAGTTGACAATAGAGTCATCGCCACGCATCACCCGAACAAGGTTCGTGCTCTGCTTGTCCCACACGAAGAACGAGCCGTCGTCCGAGCCCGCCACCACAAACTGACCCGCACTGCGAGCCATGAAAAAAAAAAGCATACCTTGTAAAGAATCGAGCCAGGTAAAAAAAGAAGCTGTTTTTTTCTTCCTCACAGTAAATATACTAGGTGTGCCATGTGAGGGATTAGATGTAGTACAGGTTATGATTTACACATTTCATAAATAGGAGTACTGAAAAAAAATTAAAAATTCACCAACGATTGCGATACTCCCTAATGCGAAATTTGAGTGCAGTTCTATATGTACTTTTACCTTGCGTGTCCAAATTTTGTATTATGATTATATAGGGACACAGTTTATAATAGGAAGAGAGCATTGTGAGTAGCTTGGCTGGTACGGACAATTTGTCTTGTGCGGTACATTGCAAACGGAGCAAAGTGCGGCATGACTGCCTTGCTAATCTGAAGACTATGGTAAGGCAGCGTGTGGGTGACGCATGGGTGTGATTCACAGCAGCTGCCGCAGACGGACCTCCGCTCATGCAGCACTTTGTTTCCATGTATGGTATCAGTGCAGGCGCTCACTGCATTCCATCGGTGAACAAATGACGGTGTGCTACTCTGGCACCATCTCGTAGCAGTCGTTGCCACAGAGCCAGTCTTGCATGGCACTACACTTTCGCTATACCCTCCTCCACTCCTTTCCACCTCACGGTTCTGCTGCACCCTCTTTCTCCACTTTCCTCCTCGCGCTCTTTTTGCAATAGCCGTTTTTCTTCCACCGCTGCGCTCCACATTTGTTCTTTCATCGTACGTTGTGCTCATTCACTCTGCTATGCCAAGGGATGCTGATGCTCAACACAGGAACGGGCGTCTACGAGCTGCGCTCTAGAAAATAACACACACACAGAAACCATGACAAACAAACTGTGAGGTGATCAAAACCTTGCATTTGGAAAACCTGAATTCATGCTCAAGCTAGGGGCAGGCACCCATTTCTTCGTGCAGAGAGCCCATTTCAGCTCTCTTGAAAACTGGTCCCTACATTATTTTATGACTGACAAATACAAAAAATAACCGGACATGAGGATGATCACTGCAATAACTTAATCGGTAAAGCACCACGTGTGTAATGTGGAAGATGTTGGCTCAGCTCACACCTGCAGCAAGTCATCTTCTTGTTGAATTTTGTTTCCCTTTACCCGATTATTAGGGGTGCACAAATATTTTTGACATCAAATAGAATAATAGTCTAATAGTGCCAGAAGCAAAGTGAATTGAATCAAATAATGAACACCCATTATCAGAATTAATATAAAACAATGTTAACATCATAGTGCTGTTAAAGTTGGCAAGTATGTGTCTTAAGTTAGTATGTTATAAAGTGTTGTTTAATACAAGCACAAATGCAGCATTAGGAGCAAACAAGTAGCTTCTTCGCAAGCACAGGACTCTTCAGAGTGCAAATGATCTCTGTATATGTAGCCTGTAAAGTATGGCTACCTAAGCAACATAGCCTGCTCCACTATACAAGTTCTCATGCTATACATCTATACAATGCCCACGGGCGCGAAAATTAACCATACTTCTGCTGCAATTTTATACTTAATTGAGCGCAGTTGACGTTTCGAAATATTAAAAGACTATTTGAAAAAGTCACAGGCCTGCATAGCACACACAGCACAGTCGCAGCATAAGCTGGAGGAGTGCCTTCAGAGGAGCTCCATTTATGGCAGCACACACTAGAGGGTTCAACCTTGTGACGAGGTACCATAATGTGTATCAAAGTCGGGTACCAAAGTGTACCATACCCTTCCGTGGCGCACATGTCACACCCATTGACCACGGTATGATACGATGCTGTTGATGATGATCGTCATTTATTTGCATGCCCTTTGAAACGAGGCAGCTACGAATAGTTGCCTAGCCTACTTGAGCTGACCAGGTCCAGCTCCATGCAACAGGTCCACGCTCCGCGGCGTGCATGTCACATCATGTGACAAGCAGCACAATGCGATGATGGTGATGATTATGATGATTTATTGGCATCCCATTTGAAACGGGGTGGTGACAAACAGTTAAATTGCCTGCTTGATCTAATTAATTATGCCATGCATGTTTTCCATTCTAGAATTTTTTATATATCTCCTTAATCTTCCTTTTCTTTTAAATATAGCCAAGCGTGATGTCAAGCCTATGTGCAGCCAGAGAACATATGTTGAGAGAGCAGGTGGCAAATCCGTGGGTCTGATTAAGCAGTGCAAAGCAACGCTGCATGATGTTATCCAAGTCTATGGAATTTGTAACGCAGTGCTTGATCGGGGTTTGCTGCGGTATGGTAACACGTGAAGTGTCTTCAGTGTTGTTGATGTAAAGGCCACGAAGTAAAGTGGCTTGCCTCGTAAATGCCTTGCGGCAAAGCTGCCGGGCCGCATATTCAGCTGAATGCATGCGAGGTTGGTCATGTAGAAGCTGTCGTGCCTGATTTTCGGGAGCACGCACTTGAGGGTCTCGCGGCGAACCTGTCAGGCTGCATTTTCAGCAGCACATACTACAGGATCTTCACAGCGAAGTCTTTTTGCATCCTTTTCTCAAGTGAACTAAACTGTCCACCTGGTGTCAATGTTGACCTGAGGCTTGTGCTGCTCTCTGCACAGTGGTCTGCTGAATCCGACGTTGCCTGGTTTCAGACACGTGCATAGCTCTACAATTGGTTCTTCAGCAGGGGTTCATACCTAGTGAGAGGGCACCATAATGCATTGTGAAGAGGTAATGCAGGTAGCAGAACTATGCGGTGCACATATAACGTCCCTTGATACGTGTCACAATACGATGCAAGTGGAAACTTGAGGGTCCAAAGCACTCAGTCCGCAGGAACGATTACGAAGACAGACTGTTTAACATCGCGCACTAGTCACTTATTCTTGTTTGCTATGTTTCTTCAACATGGCGATGTGTCTCCCTTTTATCAATGTCTTTGCCACACTACAGACGCGGCATTGTCCTCCCTTTCAAAGTGTGCATCGTCTCAATGTGAAAGTTAAGCGTGTGCATGCACAAAACATTAAAATGCGAATCACTTGGATAAGTATGGCTTTATATGCACCAAAGTGTGTATCTGCAATGCAAAGTGAGCGTGGACCGACGCTACACAGTGCACCTGTAACATCACATGACTTCTTGTGCGCTAGGCGATAGGTGTGATGGACACCGGACACAGGCTGTAATGGCGGACACCATCGCCAACCAAAACGGCTATTCGAATGAGCCCATAACAGCTTATGCTGTGAAATATTCACATTTACGAATAATGACTATTCGATTTGAACACCGAATTGAATATTCAGGACACTATTTGATTCGTTCTTAGAAAGTTTCGAATATTCGCCATACCCCTACTTATTATACAACAATTTCCACTATGCCGTTGCTGGCTTCATTGCATGCTTCTTCACATGGCCGTGACCAGGCCCCTTGGATCCCCTCATTCTTCAAACTCGTCAATAAATACAGGAACACAACCTCATATCTAAACGTCAGCATGATGTTGACTTCAATGCAAACAGACTGCAATGCATAGGCACTACTGATGCTTTTCTGTTCTGCCTGCCTGCTCAGTATGCCTCATGCAATACTGTCATGTTGTTGTGACAAAGAAGCAAACACTAGAGAGCTTTAGAATAGGGGCCCCAAACGTTTTGGGGCCCCAAAGAAATAGCGTGGAAGCCACTGCGCATGCGCGAGACGCAAACTGCGTTTGGGTGTTGCGTTGGGAACGCTATTTCACCGATTCAGCGGGAGCCCAAATAGCGGCCCCAAAAGCTTTGCGTCAACAAACATGGCGGCACCCATCGAAGCGATGGCTCTAACCTAGCATCAAACTGGGTTTGATTCGCGGTAACACGTGGAGTACGCAAGCTAGGAGAAGTGACTGCGGTTATCGCTTTCTCTCAACTAGCGTGTGTTATGAAGATTGATTCATTAGATGCCGCTGATTCCGAATTCGATGGCGGATTTTATGGCTCGTAGGCATAACACGGCTAAGCTTGGCTGGTTAAGGCACGTAAAGTTAGTTTTGTTGCTCAAAACTAAGCACTACTAATTGTTTGCTGCTTGAAGAATAACCTCTAAATTATAATTAAAAGCAAATACATGCAAGTCAAAATTACTTCCTATCATAAAACGGTATATTTTAATTATTTCTAATAGTTTTTCTTTGACGCCGTAGTGGCGCTGTCAGCGCAAGACGCTATCCGCAAACGCAAAACCCTATTCTAAAACTCTTCACTCCTGTGTGCTCCAACGCTAACACCTGCAAAGCTCTTTGGGGCCCAAAATATTGGGGCCCCTATTCTAAAACTCTCTACTGTCAAAACTGTCAGTCAAGAATCGAACCTCTTGTTTAACGAGTGCTCATTATGGGCGAACTTGCCCCCCCCCCCCCCCCCAATAAAAAAATCGAGCGACACTCAAAGCATAATAATAGCAGCAAGCACAGTTGTTGGTCGTTCAAATATGATCTCGTGGGTCAAGTCTGTCTGCTATTTCTACACGCATCACCATACATACATACATACATACATACATACCAGAGTAGTCACTGGGGCTCACATACATTTTAGAATCTGCAACACTATTTGGGTTGCATGTGCATCTGATTAGACAAGACCCTTTTGGTACAGAATCGGTGACAACATTCAAGAAATTTTGAACACAGTATGCACATCCTGCATTGCGTGAAAAATTTATAACAGTGAAAGGGCAGCAAAAAAGAAAGTCACCATCAAAAAGCAATACATTCCACACATGACAACATCCACTATTGTTGCTGGTATGGAATAAATTTGTGAACTTGGTAGTTTCAGCTGCTCACCTCCCAAAGAAGTTTGCCTCCTTGATATCAGTGGTGGTGTTACAGTGGCCGCAGAAGCGCTGCTCATAGTCGTAAGCCACAGCACGCCACGCCTTTTCTTGCTCCGTGATTTGTGGCTGCCTCCTGTGCTTAGGACTGGAGTTGGCACTGCCATTGGAGCTTTGAGATTCAGACCGGCTCCCTTCCTCAGAGTCTGCAGTGGCCAGAGATAGAAGCACAGGATCCTCAAAACACACGAGACTGAGGTTAATTGAACTCGTCACAATAGCTTAGTGGTTGTGGCGTTGCACTGCTGAGCTTGAGGGTTCGATGCAGGCCGCGGCGGCCGCATTTCAATGGGGGCAAAATGCAAAACGCTCATCTACTGATTAGATTTATTTGCATGTTAAAGAACCCCATGACACTATGGAATGTTTAATAATCAGATTGTGCTTTTGGCATGTAAAACCCCAGAATCTAATTTTTTTATTTTTGAGATAAATTGAGATTTATTCTAGTATACAGCCCTTTCTTGGCAGACAGGATAAGAATTACAAGCTCCGTCTTGACAGGACCTTGCTTTTACTTTCAGAAAATATTTCGCAGTCCTCCATTAATTTATTTTTGGACTGGTGTTGGTACTTGCAAATCACTGTACTTAGCGTGATGCATTTGACACAAAGAAATTGCAATTGAAAACGGTGAATACATAGTCATCATCATCATCATCAGCCTATTTATGTCCACTGCAGGAAGAAGGCCTCTCCCTGTGATCTCCAATTACCCCTGTCCTGTGCCAACCGATTCCAACTTGCACCTGCAAATTTCCTAATTTCGTTGCACCACCTCGTCTTCTACCATCCTCTACTGCACTTCCCTTCTCTTGGTACCCATTCTGTCACCCTAATGGTCCAATGGTTGTCTAGTCTGTGCATTACATAACCTGCCCAGTGCTATTTTTTTCTCTTAATGTCTATTAGAATATCATCTACACCCATTTGCTCTCTGATCCAAACCGCTCTCTTTCTGTCTCTTAAAGTTATGCCTAGCATTCTTCGTTCCATCGCTCTTTGTGCGGTCCTTAACTTGTTCTCAAGCTTCTTTGTCAGTCTCCAAGTCTCTGCCCCATATGTCAGCACCGGTAAAATGCACTGATTGTATGCTTTCCTTTTCAATTATAACGGTAAGCTCCCAGTCAGGAGCTCACAATGTCTGCCGTATGCGATCCAACCCATTTTTATTCTTCTGTGAATTTCCTTCTCATGGTCAGGTTTCCCTGTGATTAGCTGACTTAGGTAAACGTACACCTTCACATATTCTAGAGGCTGACTTGCGATCTTGAACTCCTGTTCTCTTGTCCGGTTATTTATCATTATCTTTGTCTTCTGCATATTCATCTTCAGCCCCACTCTTACACTCTCCATGTTAAGGTCCTCAATCATCTGTTGTAACTTGTCCGCAGTGTTGCTGAATAGAACAATATCACCGGCAAACCGAAGGTTGCCGAGGTATTCGCCGTCGATCCTTACTCCTGAACCTTCCCAGTTTAATAGCTTGAATACTTCTTCCAAGCATGCAGTGAATAGCATTGGAGAGGTTGTGTCTCCTTGCCTGACCCCTTTCTTTACAGGTATCTTCCTATCTTCCTAAGGTGGCTTTGGAATCTCTGTAGATATTTTCCATGGTATTTATGTAAGCGGTCTGTACTCCTTGATTACGCAATGCCTCTATGACTGCTGGTATCTCTGCTGAATCAAATGCTTTTTCGTAATCTATGAAAGCCATATAGAGAGGCTTATTGTACTCTGCGGATTTCTCGACAACCTGGTTAATGACATGGGTGTGATCCATTGTAGAGTAACCTTTCCTGAAGCCAGCCTGATCCCTTGGTTGACTAAAGTCCAGTGCTGCCCTTATTCTACTGGAGATTATTTTGGTAAATATTTTATATAATACTGGGAGCAAGCTAATGGGCCTATAACTTTTCAATTCTATAACGTCTCCCTTTTTGTGGATTAGTATAATGTTCGCATTCTTCCAGTTTTCTGGGACCCTTGCAGTCGCTAGACACTTCGTATAAAGAGCCGCCAGTTTTTCAAGCAATATGTCTCCTCCATCCTTGATTAAATCGACTGTTATTCCGTCCTCGCCTCCCACTCTTCCTTGTTTCATGTCTTCCAAGGCCCATCTGACCTCATCACTAGTTATAGGAGGAGTTTCTGTACCCTGTTCATTACTGTTTCTAATTGAGGTATGCTGACTCCTCTGGGTACTATACAGGTCAGTATAGAATTCTTCCACTGCTTTTACTATATCTTCGAGATTGCTGATGATATTACCCTGCTTATCTTATAGTGCATACATCTAGGTTTGTCCTATACCAGGTTTCTTACTCACTGATGTCAGGCAGTGTTCATTTTTTACGGCTTCTTCAGCCCTTCTTCATGTTATAGTTTCGAATATCACTTATTTTCGCCTTGTTGATCGGTTTTGACAGTTCCGCGAATTCTATCATGTCTCTTGAGTTGGACACTTTCATTTTTGGTCGTTTCTTTATTACGTCCTTTGTTACTTGGGAGAGCTTGCCTACTGGTTGCTTTGGTGCCTTGCCTCCCACTTCAATTGCTGCCTCTGAAGCCAGCCTCGTTACAGTTTCATTCATTAACTCTATGTCATCATCTTCATCTTTCTGCTCTAAGGCTACATATTTGTTTGCAAGTACCAGCCTAAATTTGTCTGCTTTTACCCTTACTGCCTCTAAGTTCACCTGTTTTTCTTGACCAATTTAACTCTTTCTCTCTTAAAATTGAGGTGAATCCTAGCCCTCACTAACCTATGATGGCTGCACTTTACCCTAGCTATCACTTCTACATTCTGCACTATGCTGGGATCGGCAGAAAGTATGAAATGAATTTCATTTCTTGTTACTCCATTAGGGCTTTCCCAGGTCCATTTTCTGTTGCTACGTTTCCTGAAGAAAGTGTTCATTATTCTCAATTTATTCTTTTTTGCGAATTCTACCAGCATTTCTCCTCTAGCGTTTCTAGAATCGACACTATAATTGCCAATTGCCTGTCCACCCGCCTGCTTTTTCCCCACTTTTGCATTGAAGTCCCCCATTACTACTGTATACCGCGTTTGCACTTTTCTCATCGCTAATTCAACATCTTCATAAAACTGATCTACTTCCTTATCGTCGTGACTGGACTTTGGAGCATAGGTTTGTAATGCCTTTAATCTATACCTCTTATTGAGTTTGATTACGACTACTGCTACCCTCTCGTTGATGCTGTAGAATTTGTCAATGTTGCCCACTATGTCTTTATGGATTAGGAATCCTACCCCGTATTGCTTCTAGTACATAAGAATACATAGTGCTCAAACTTAAGTAAATACGAGATGAGATGGACCACACAATAAGAAGGCACCTGCAGTTATGACGAAACAGGAAGGCATAGCACAGGACAACACTGTAGTGAGAAACACAGGAAATTGTTGTAATGTAAAGACAAAACAAAACCCTCAGGTTGGGTAGGCTGAGGTGAATATAAGGCAGAACTTTTGTGGAGACAGAGTGTCAGGCAAAACAAGGATTTTTTTAAGGTGCATTAGGATACCTGACAGCATTATATGGTGCAGTGGCAGGGACTGCATATTTCAAATTGTCTCATCCTGTGTAAAGCTAGATGAAATTCGAATTACAGAAATAATTAGCATTCAGTATTTTCAAATTGCAAAGTAGAAGCACTTGATATTGTGGCTGCGCTTCAGGACTGAATAACAGGTAGGCAATCAGCAACAAGGCAGATGAAATCTAAACAGTGGGTGAAACTGAAAGCCGTAAGCTATGCATGATCCTTGTGGCAGAAGACACAAGCATTAGATGTTTATGGTTATTTTTCTCATGCTTGCAGCATCATCAAGAGAGTGTTGTAATTGAGTTAAGAAACACTGTTTTCACATGCAATTGTGACAAATATTAAAAGCCAGAAGGCACTAGACAACATATTCCATTATAAATAACACGTAAGAAAGAATGGCCCATCCAGGTGGTAACTGCAACAAAATGAGCAGTCTGGCATCTTAAACAATCTCTTCTGAAAAGTGAAAGTACCAGGTTTCATAACTGACGAAGCTTTGAATTCAAGGTGAAGCCCAATCACATTTAAATGTCTCAGCCGTGCTCCTTTCTCACTACAATTTGCTTGTTTAAAACAGCGAATTTATTTAACCACAGTCCCTGTCCTTTGCATCATTTCAGCCTTTGTTGCATTTAGATTCTGTTCAACAGTAAAAGTGTTCCACAGCACACGTGCCACCCTACTTTCAAAGCCTAAACACTGCACAAGAAACGAAAGAATTGGTGAATGTCATTACCGTTTTCAGTCTTGGAGAATATGGCTGCCTTGATGTCTCGATCCAGGGCCTGGCAGGCCTGGCCAAGGGCACAGTCGGGGAAGCGCGACTTGAAGGCCTGCAGGCAGTCGAGGGCCTCCTTGGTCCAGCGCAGCTCATACAGGCAGCGCACCAGCCGCAAGTGTGCCTTCACATAGTCTGCTTCCAGTTGTAGGGATGTGTGACAGTCCCTTAGTGCGGCATACATGTCCCCGTCCCTGCGGTCCATCATACGAAGCAGACCAACCCATAGAGTTGCTAACACACAACCCACAGGTTAGTATGACAGTACATACGTACTCTTCCAAGCAAGGCGTAATGGGCGGCACCCATGTTTGCTGCCGGATTTTAGGGACATGCACTGATAATCTCAAACCACACTACGCTTTCCAGTGCACGCTAGCTCGTTACTACATGTCTGGTGAGGAATGGTGAGGAATACTGTGCATACGTCAACGCTACATCAGAGCAGCATTAGGCTGGAGTGTCAGCCAATAAGCAACAGTCTGCAATTCTGCTTGCATGCAAGAACAGTGTATCGTTGGTTGACACTGACATGACAGTCAGCTGTGAATTGTTCTTATCATAGTCTGCCTTGTGAATGCAGCCCATAACTGGCAAATGTCTACTATGTCTTCTGCAATGCCGAGCAGTTACAGAAAAATTGTGCACGCTGTCTACAGAGTCCTTTCCTGCAGTGGAATTTCAACACACATAGTGTTAATGACATGTGCTGTGACTGCTGACAAAATTATTGGCTTAAGAGAGAGCATAATGCGAAACTGCATAAACACTGCGGCGAACAGTGCAATAAACTTAGAACAAAGCATGTAAGAGGCTGCCAATTAGCACTGGTTGTAGACGCCAATGGGCATCATGTGTAAATATGCTTCCTACGAACAAACCTGCAGCAAAACATCACTAAAACACTTTCCAGTACCCTCCCTGCGCAAAGATTAACGCTAGAACTGTCCTCTGACACAAAGCACAGCTGAGCTGCGAGGTTTTTTCTATACGTGTGCTCACACACTTCTGGTCAGTACTGATGGCCGTGTGACCACACTGTTACAAAACTGTAATGCAGAAAAGTGTGTAAAATGAACACAGTCGAACCAACTCATAATAATAGCAGTTTCAACAATACATTGGATACAACAATGAGTAGTTGCCGTCAAACTTTGTATGTGTTCTATGGCAAAATAAACCACTTACTGTAATATTCCCATGCAGTGTTATTGATTATAACAAATAAAATTAAATGTGGCTGCTGTGTGTTTGTGATGAAAAAACAAAGAATGCAAAAGCGTGGGAAAGAAAAGAAAAAAATGCAAGCCTCCATGCCTTTGCCACATTGCCAGCTTCTTGGCATCTCCCTTCCACATCTCTAAAATATGAGCTGAGTCAGAGGGAGGACAGGAGAGAGGCTCACGGATGGGAGAGAGGCTGACGTGGCTGACAACATGGCAAAGACGTGCTGAATGACAGCTTGTACAGCACACAGGTGGGTGTGCTGGCTTGGACTTTCCCAGCATTATGCGCTCTTTTTCCTTTTAGCACAGACACTCAGTAGCCAGATTTGTGGGAACATTGTAGTAAGCAACTTATTTTACCATAAAATACACACAAACATTCATGGCGCCACTGCTGTTGTAAGTGTACTTCTTTCTGTCTAATTAACATGTTTGATGCGAGTCTCTGCTTTGTTGTTGTTGTTGTTTTGTGTAACTCAGAACAATTAGCGGTAATAGCAATGGAATTTTCTTGGCACTTTAACATAGTTATAAGTGGATTCGACTGTACAACAAATGCTGCAACATCATTGGTCTTTCTGTATCAAGTGTTGACGGCACACAAACATGAGATTCCTCAACAACAACAGCCCCCAACAGAATTTGTTCAGCACCATAAATATTAGCAAGAAAAACAGATAAATTGTACAACCAACTTTTTCATTTATAATTGCAATGCCCTAACAAATTACAGTGTCACTTTAATGCAAGGAAATGGCACCACAAAGCTCACCATGCTCGCTTCATGAAGGCAGCTGCTCGATTGCAGTAGAGAACTGGCGAGTCGGACACCATGCGTATGGCTTTGTTGTAGAGGTCAATGGCCAAGGTGTACTTCTGCTTGCCAAACTTCTCATTTGCTTTGCATTTTATGGCCTCTACGTGGGGTGGCAGTGGCTTGCTGTTGGCAGGCCTAAGGAAGAGACAGGCTAGCTGAAACTATGGTGAAAAATTTCCCCCCTCCTTCGAAATGCCATAAATTCAACTACCAGGTGACCAAACAAAGCCGGCCTCTGAATATCCTGGAATGAACACAGACACACATCTGTTGTAGTCGGCCTGTGCCTGCACGTACGCAACACTGCAACAAGGTATGAAGGCTGAAAAGATGAAGTGCACAATTTCTCTAGCTGTCTTACATTTACACACTGCCCAGGCAAGTGAGCACCTTGTCCCTCAATTGTGGCATTTCGTGAACATAGTGCAATGGGCCACACATTAGCCACAATGTGTGCCCATGCAGGCCTCAGAAATGTGCCAATTATTTTAGCCCATGGCTATGGCTCCTACATGCAACTTGAGTTAGCATTATAATGTGTGTGTCCATGTCCACCCTCACAATATACTTGGCTGCATTACATTGGTGTGTGTGTGTACACATACACACACACACGAACAGGTCATCCCAAATCTGGTCACAAATACTGGTAAATTCCTTGCAGATACATGCTAGGCTTACAACATTTAGAGTTTAAGTGCAAAAACTATAGAGTGTGAGCACTGATTCCTGGTAAGTAGTTTGAGATAATGCAGCTGCTTAGTTTCAGAATTGCTGACACCTGCAAAAGTAAAGTGCAAATACTTGGAAGCACAATGCACCACCTAATACCACTGACTAGCAGGAGTGAAAGTACAAGAGCAAGGGGAATGCACACACTATAGGCTCACAAAAGTGCTTCATACCCCCACTTTGTACTTGACGAAACAGGAGGGGCATCTGTGGATGCAACTATTCCATTCTGCTTCATTCCGTTGGAAACCATTCCATTGGAGATGCCGTTCTTGTGAGTGCTGAATCCGTTTGCAGGACTACTGCCTCCCTCGGCCAAGTCTAGGGAGGAACAAAGGTGAAATAAATTGAATGGCGATTATTTGGCACAGATTTTTACTTAACTCCAATTAATTAATAATAAGGATTAAGGATAAGCAAATAAGGTTAGACTGGCAACTACGCTTCTGAGACTATGGTTTTGGTTGGTGCAAAAAACGCAACTTCTAGTTGCACAAAATAAAGTTTCCCTGGCTCGGTCAGTTGCACCCTAACTATGGCAGCAATAACACCACTACATGCCATCACTGAATCCTGGACTTCAGTGCACACAACTATCTCCACAGGAAAAGCCTACAGGCCAGATTAAGTTTCATCCTCAAGTTCAGCAAGATCCTTCATATCTAATAAATTGATTTAGCCTTGTCTGCAATCCTTGACGCCGTCTGTGATGCTTAGATGAGTGAGTCGTGTCACTTGTTTCATTTTTACATAGTCTTCCCGCATACTGATCGATTTCTTGTAGTAAAAATGACCCATTCATTACTTTGGAAGTGCAATCCACCAGTCTGGCTTTACTTCATATTTACTTTCTAAGCTGCTGCCTCAAGCTTCAGAAAAACATGTCGCATTAGTTGTATGTGCAAGCACCTGCTTTTGTTATTAGCAGTAGAGCTGTTACGACTCAAGTTCTTCAAACACGGAAAAAAGCAAGATCAGAGGGCCAATAAATATGTGCATGGCAGATAGATTACACAAATACACAACTTCAAATGCTATTTCATTTGTTGATGGTACCATTAGGCCTTGTTTATTTAACACTTTGCATACCAAAGTGAGGACAAAAACTAAATAGAGCAATAAAGCTGAAGCTGGACGCTTACTTTTGCACAACCCATTTGAGTGAAGTGATGATGTGAAGCTCTGAAGGTCAAAGCTTTTTGGCTGTCGTGGATGGTTGATGTTAAATAAGTAAATCTGCTCGCCACCTAAATTGGCAAGAAGTTCGCTGCCATCAGGGCTGAAGGCAACATAGGTTGAGGCTAACGTGCGATACCTCTTCCTCGGATACTTTAATGGAAGGTGACCTGCGAGGAGAGAGAGAGAGAGAGAAACACAAGTCGAGATGTGTTGCGTGAGCAGTCCATGTCACTTTCTTGTACAGAACGACTGTTTATGCTTTGCAAACACTCAACACATCCTGTAATACACAATAAGCACATGTGCACTCCTGGAATTCAAACAAACCTAAACTTTTGTTGGTTTCTCTTGTTTTCAATGTGTTTTGAGGCCGCTTAATTTAATACAAGGCTTTCAGTTAAGTCAAACATTCTGGCTTATCAAGGGAGAGGAAGCTTGACAAAAACAGCTGATGAAGGGACAGGCATCAGGTATGAGCACCGGGAATGTTCTCACATTAGATATTCCGGCTACTGTGCGCATATGTGTGCTGACAGGCACAGCTACGAGATCATTATAGACCCTGTCACCTGCTCGTAGCTACTGCATTATAGAAGTTTTTGTATGCATTCTCTGGTTATAAATCTATTTGAATGCAACTCCGTTTGCAGATCTCACAATTAGCATAACAATAAATCAATTCTGTCGGGCACTGTAACTTTTTCAACTTTGGACAATTCTGACAAAACAAACATGTGCCTGGCTATTCAAGTCATGAAAATTTCTCCAAGTCCTTCGCTGAAAATGTGCTTCGCAAAGCCTGCAAACAGCTAGGATCTCGGCACAACCTTCAATAAAGCTCTGCTAAAGGTGCAATTCCCTAAAGGCATCAGTCATTCAGTGCCTCCACGGCTCTGCCCAAGATACTAGTGTGTAAATTGTTTTTAATGCGGATAGCTCTCTTTGCCTCATTTGCCCGTTTTCGTGGTTGGCAGCAGTCAGCGGTTGGAGTTACGGCAAGTGAAGGTGCGGGAAGGGGAGGAAAGGCACCGAGAGAAAGGGTGCATGCTCTTGGCCAACCAAGTTGCGGGAAGGGTTATGTTGCTTGCTCGTTCTTTCGGGCTATTTGCTTGCATTGACAATCATTGTCAATGGTTTCTGCATAACTGTTTTTTCCCTGGTTAATTTTAATCTGGCATATTTTTAAGTGTGCAATAATAATGTGTGGTTGCAATTATGAAGCTCGCAATATGTTTACAAATTCCATCGCCATAACACTGTCAACAATATTCTACGTAAATATATAATGTGATCAATTTTTTTTTATGCTATTATTCCTCAAAGCACCCCTTCTCAAAAAAATATAAGAAAGTGGACAGAAACTACAATATGGGTACACACCTGCAGCAAAATAAGTTACGCAGCCAGGTGGGAGGTTATCAGACTCCACATCAGGCTTGGAAGAACTGTTGAACCTTGTGAGCTGCGAGGAAGAAAGAAATTCTTTCAAGTCCGCACATTGTTACGGAAACTACTATGCTTGGCTCACTGAATGCTCACTTTACAGCTACCCAGCAACAAGAAGGGGGGCAAACTTGTGACCACAGCAAATATTATCATAAAGTCAACACAAGTTAGCCAGCCAGCACTGAATGACAATGCAAGGAGTAGCATGATGCTATTTACACTGGCAAGCTACTTTCTAACTTTTCCCATGAGGTCAATAGGCCTGGTTTTTCTACAGTCTTATATTCTGCTTTTCAGAAATTATTGCTCATTCGTGGTTAATAGACAGCACTGTAACAAAAAGCTTTATTTTGCTGTCACTGGCCCTGCTGACTTTTTCATTATATGGAATCCTCCATGGATAATTACCAGTTTTCACTGTCTAGTCAATACAAGCAGGTTTAACAGAAAATATTGTTCTTTTACTTCTTTGACAGGGCAAGCATTCCACAACACATGTCACTTGTGAGCTGTACTAATATATACTTGACAATCCATTCTAGTCATTCTATGCTTTTATGTGATCTTGCAAAGCAAAAGGCAAGGGTGATATACAAGAGATTTTCAATCACACCCAGTTGCAAAGTCCTCCATAGGCCACATGTTTCAGAATTGGAGTTCACTGATTAGAATGATAAGTTTAGGCATCTGTCATGTCAGTTTTCTATTTTCTAATTTTAAAAAATGCAGTGGTTGCGAAAGGAAACTACTTTGTTGACAAACACGAGTGAGAAAAAAAAATTTTGGACAGGTTCCAATTAGCAACTTTTTCAGCTGTATCTGCCATATCGCTTTTTTTTTTTAGGTGTAACACATAAAATAACAAGCATGCACGAAATCAAAAGTTTCTTAAATTTTGTCACTAAATGATGACCACATCAGTCTATTACATATATGACCCCCACATTTGGTCATCCAAATATACCCAGAGTTTGAAATTGTATTTGAGAACTGGTAGGATCAAAAAACTCTTGCACTGCATTCCTGGGAGAAGCGTCAAAATTCTAACCTTGGTGGTGTTGATCATACGCCGGTCGTAGAGACGAATGTATGAGTCGTTGGCACCCACGGCCACCAGGTGTGGTTGGAGCTGGTTCACAGCGATACACTTGGCTTCTACATTGCGCCCCAGGTGGTAGCCAAGGTTCACTAATACATGGTTTGCATCCGCCGTGCACTGATGCGGTGTCCGATAGTCAAACTGCCTGCAGAACAGCCGGATACACATGAACAGTCCACACCTTTGTCACTGTGCCTGTGCCAATCAGTGCTAGCCTTTTTTCTTTCTTTTTTTAATGCTCACAGTGGTAGCAAGTTTAGCAATGAGTCTGGAATAAAATATCTTGGACAGAGAAACGAAAATGTGACACATGCTGACACACACCCAGACACTGCAAGGGTGTTGCATTGAAGGGACAATAAATGGAAACACTAGATCAGTTTGCCGTTTTAAAAAACGGCAGCCTGGCACCCAGACCTGTGAGAAAGGGAAAAGTATATGCCTTTCCACAAGCAAGACAGCTCTCTCATGGAAGGGAAGTAAAAAAAAAAATATGAATGTGCAAGTCTTTGAGGGAGAGGCCCCCTCTTGTTGCCAGCCTTTGCTACATGGCACTTAAGTGTAAGAATCCGTGACATCATGGGAAGCTGGTGCAGAAATGTTCTAGCTGGTGTCAGCACCTGCCTTTTGTTTTTGAGCCTTTTCTATAGCTCACCAATTGTCCTTTAACTATAAGAAAAGCTTACTTAGTATTCAATAACTGTAATCCATCGACCCAGTTTACTATGTCTTTTTAGAGTCCTTTTAAACAGTAAAAGAAAATTTTATAAAAACAAAACCTTCAGTTAATGAGTAATTTAGTGAATCTACATAAGTCCAATCAAGGCCTCTATTGCACAGACACGCTCGTGAGTATTATGATCAAATTAGTGTCCAATGACAGCAAGAAGCTAGCCTCCCTGAGTGATCAGTGATGATCTTCAAAAGCTGAAGCTCCAGCAAGGCATCAGAGTGGAATACTGCAGAAGGTGCAGCACTTACAGAATGACACCATCCTCAGCAGCACTCCAGAACACAAAGGGCACACTTGCTGCAGTTGCTAGCCGTTTGACCCGACTGGTGTGACAGCTGCAGACCATAGTAGTCTCTCGTGCATGAATGTCGTGCACACGGATCTTGAAGTCTGCCGCTCCACTTGCCATCAGGCTGTCGCCAGAGTAAGGCAGGAACTGGAACAAAGCAACCAAAGGTGGTGCTCTTGAAGTGACGCAAACCACTGGACACAAGCATCTCTTTGTGCATGGTCATTTAGCGTTCCGTGTAGTGCCACAACCAACTGGACCAGCCTCTCATCCTGTCACCCAAAATTCCTTTATCGTAGGCAAGATGGTACAATGATGCGCTGAACTTCAATATTAAGATAGCTCAATAAGGCATAATGAAAACAATACAGAAATCAAAAGGGCAGATGCCGAAAAGACACCGGTCCATTTGGAGAACTTGCATAAAGTTATGTGCACATGTCTGATAGCAAATACATCTCAGTGCAATCTGCTGTGCATTCACAGCAACAGCGGCAGCTTTAATGACTCAAATGTACATTTTCTAGCTTCTACCGATTTGCATTTATTTGATTTCTATACAGGAATGGTTTGGTCACTGGGAGAGACCAGAAGCACAGGCTGGTTAAAGGTGCAAGCAATGTTGTCTTTCTCTCAAGTGTGTTGCCGCACTAAAGCCCGGCAGAACATCATCAAATTAAAACTCAGCAAAACATATCTAAAGCATGATTATGCTAGTCAGCACTTGAAGCATTTTGGTTGCACATATGTTATATATACTGAACGATAAGCTACAAGTTGCAACGTTTGTTTCAGGAAGCAAGTAGTAAACCTGTTCCCTTAGTCACCCCAGATTGAACATGCTTACCTCATGTTTCACAAATACAGTCGACCCTCATTACAATGGACCCTAATAATGCAACAAAAATTGTCTGTTACATCTGAGGTCCGTAACATCCGAAACGCCTCACTTTCGAAACTTTGGTTGTGATGTGTAACAACGTCATTGCAGAGAGTGAGTGACGAACGTCCAAAGTAAAAAACAAACAAGCACAAAAAGCTGCAATCTCGCCTGAAAGGCGAAGCATTGATTGCGATAGCAAAGTAGTAGACAGCTATGCGAAGTAAGGATAGTAGTTTTTCCAGCCATATAAATTTGTAAACATTAGCTTACTAACTACATTAACAAGCACTGTGACATGCGCGCCCAGGTAAACATGAACACATCTCGCTCGATGACCACAGAAAGCCACTGTCAAAATGTTGGAGTGGGGAAGCATGGCAGCAACAGCGAGTGAATTGACCTTCTCGGTGTCTCTCGCTTCAATGTGAACGTCGAAAGCACAGTGCATACGAAGCTACCGGCACTGGGCGTACTTTGTCCACATCACAGAATGCTTTCAAAATACAATATCGCGTGGCCACGCCTTTAACAGCAGCCACCAAAGCAGAAATCCCCCCCCCCCCCCGTGCTTCGTTTGCGAAAGCCGGCGCGATACCACCCCTCTTTACTCCCTCCCTCGCGCACACGATATTGAGCCGTGATCGTCGGCTGACCCTTGCAAGTCAGTTGCCAGCCCATGTCAATACGGCAAAAGGCCATTTTATAAGCCCAATCCTGACAAAAATTGCCACTAATTTCGTCTGCTGTAGCCGAAAGTCCATTGTGGCTTGGTTCTCCGTTAAAAGCAAACTTCGTTGCATTAATCAAATAGTTAGAGCAAACTAAGGTTGAAATATGGTCAATTACATTCAAAAGTCTTTTGTACGCGGGTCCATTGTAACGAGCGTAGATTGTATAGGCAGAATTGCTTGTAATAACAGTTATTGCAGATAATGATTTATTTCACTCTACCAAATTTTGTTTTGTGCCAACCTTTGCATGATGACAATAGGATCTCCTATACTTACCTTCTTTAACTATATTTGTGTTGTGCTCTTTCCATAACAAAATACATTTTTGCAGTTATGTCCCCTCCCCCTCAAGCAATTCTCAAATTTGAGAAGCCTGTGAGGTATCAGTAAATAAAAAATAAAAAGAAAGAATTGAAAAATGTTTTTAAGTGAGATGCATTTTAAATGGCAAACATGAGAAATCATCTGCTAAAAATATAAATCAGTGAACACATCTCCGTGTATACATCACTAAATCTGTAAGGGAACAGCTTCCATCAAGTCCACCACATTTATTAATATTTTCACTCTTTTGCTGGCACCTTCATAATGATGTACTGGTACACGAGCACACAATTACTTAAAGGGGCCCTGAACCACTTTTTATCGAAGTGGAGAAAGGCATCTGAAGCGGAGTTGTGGGCAATCAAACACGGCTCTGCTGTGCTACCTTGCACTGCGGAGGCTATGGCACGGTGAGGCGTGCCCACAACGCTCCGCCTTCTACTTGTCACCGTGGCGTGCAGTTCAAATTTCATTTTGGATGTTAACGTAGATGCCACAACTTCGGATTTTGGTGCCTACGACGTGCTAAACGTAAGCCAAATGCGATTCTCCTCAGCGAGCCGCAGTGCACTTAGCCAGTGGATTCATGGCGGCACTCCGTGGAGGCTGTGGTATCTATGTTATGTAGCCAACCACAGCTACCAATAGCAGTCGCATATGGGAATCCACTTTATTACGAAATAAAGCGTAGCCCTGCCTCCTTACCTGCCTCCTTAAGTAAGGAGGCAGGCTTCTGTTGAAAAGACAGCGTTTGAGAGAAAGCTGACTTCGCGATCCACTTGCGATCTCCACGCACCACGCACAATAGCAAAACTTGGTCGAGATGTTCACAGCAGTGTACGCTACCTGCAGACTATGTTGCTTCACCAAGCCTGAGGGGTGGTGCAGGGCCCCATTAAGCAATATGTGCCTTTTCCAACTCAGATGGTGGCAGCACTAGTTAAAACTTACCTTTATTGAGAATATGTTGCCATGATGTCCACTTGGAATTGTGTGGAGCCTCCGATGTCGAAACGGATCCCATAACATTATCTGCACATCGTCCGACCCACTGGCAAGGATCCTGTAAGCCATGAGCATATATATTAAAGCACGCTAGTTGCGCACAGCAGTAGTACTATGCATAACTGAATAATGAGCCACTTACTCTCCCTTCTGATTCCATTCCAAGCAGTTCACACAACCTGCATGACCCTGCAATATGCGCAGAATAACACTAAATAACGGACTCAGTGAAATAAGGTGTTTTTTCTCAAGCAGCTTTCTCATAGCTAGCTTTAAATGTTCACCATGCACACACATAAAAATTAATAGGGGCTGCATGACCCTTAGTTTGTTAAAGGCTGAACAACACTGCAGAGTAAAAAATAAATAAGCAGAACAATTTATTGCTAACCAACAGAGATTAATTCGTTTCCAAAATGAACAGGTGGCATTTGACAGCATCAGAGTGGCGTGCACTGGAATAATTTTGATCAGCTGTGTTTCTTTACTATGCACTAGAATCTATTTGACATAAATGTTTCTGTCTTCCATGCACTAGAATCCATATATGTAAGTGTTTCTGTCTTCCACCTAGAGGAAGAGAAGAATGTTAACACACTGGTGTTCAAGAAGCAAGTGATGGACTTCTACAGCCCAGGGACTAAATAGGATGCAGTTACACTTATAAATTGAGCCTTCCACCTGAATTACTTCTCATGCAAAGTCAATTAAATATGATTAATGATCTTCAGAAGCAAGTTCTCTCGTAACCTAATCTTTTTAGGACTATCCTGGGTTCATAAGGCACTAGATTATGTGTTAATTGAAGCTCAATGTCTCCCACCCACTCAATTCGAACATTCACAAATATTTGAGAAGTGTAAATTGGTTCAAAACTGTGTAGCGACATGGAAGCTGAGGTGTAGAATGTACAAACAAAAAAAATCAGTATTGCAGCTTTTTTGCAATCTCTTTCCCCATTTGCCAAGGTAGAAGCCAACAAACACTGATTCATTTAACAGGATATCTTTTCAACCTCTGCTTCACTTTTCGGTAGAGCTGAAAGAGGCTGAAGTTTTTGAATTCCACATTTTAAGGATGCCATTAAAAAAAAATTAACTATTTTACAATGCACAGGAAATCACTACCTCATTACAATAAGCTTGCATTATGCTATACAGAAGTTTGAGGTAGCTCGGAAGCATGACTCGTTATTGTGGGGTCCTTGCTTTCATGAACTAATGTTATGTTATGTTAATGTTACTAATGTTAAGTTATGGAGAAGTTGTCAGAAGTTGTCAACATTTTATTTTCTTGCCAGCTTTCTGGCTTCAGAGCTGGCACAGCGGGACTAGACATTACATTCTTACAGGAACACCTTCAAAGCAATAAACCCCGCAGGAGTGTGCACAAAAAAAATTTTTTTAAAGGCTTTCATTAGTCTCCATTCTTAAATGCTGTAGCTGACAGAATTAAACTCAGCCAAATCACCAAACTTTGCTTCTGAACACAACTTCAAATACACCTTTGTGTATCCCAACTCTCCCAAATTCTGAGCATCTTTCTTCTCATGGGCTTCCTTTTTTTTTTAATACTGTCCCTGAGAGAACAAGTTGCACCAACACTCTGAAATGCAGCTGTATACATCATAATTTTTTTTACCATGCATCTTTTCACGGCACTGTATCCATCTGTGTTTAGATTCATGCAGCTGCATGCAAAATCCTTATGACCGTACTCCTTGTACCTTGCACGTTAGTACAGCCAGATGCTACCTGCCGTTAAATTCTGTTATCAGCATTCCTCTTGAATATACTTGACATGCCTGCCAAGCTTTTTACAAAAAATGTGCACACAAACTGCTGTTCCAACTTGTACAGCTTTTTCACTGTGAGCAAAGACTGAACTGTGAAAGTTATCTGTTTGTCAGAAACCACGGAGTTGGTACCTCAAGTTCAGCTTCAAGACCAAGTCTTGCTACCAGCTCTTCCGTAACTTGCAACTTCCTTTGGACACGTGTGATACTCCTGTCCTGAAATGTCAAGGCACAGTTTGCTTTGACGTCGTTCACAGCATCTACACTGTTCAAGAAAAACACTCAAGTTATTCTTGGGAATTTTCCAAGCACACTGCATGAGTCACAATGTGGTGCACATAAATGTTTAGAATGCAACAAAAGCACTTCGAATACTTTGTTTAGGCAGCACTTATAACGCAATGTGCAAAGTGAAGTCATTAGGGCATACAATTAGTACTATTACAGCAATCCCTTAACTTTATGCCCGACACTAGCACCCGTGTTCACCATAAGGCCTCAACTCGAAAGGCCTGTTCAACTCCACTGAGTGCAGCACAGCCTCTCTCCTCAAGTGAAGAAGACCTTGCAACAGTGCTTCTTGGCAACTCGTACAATGAGGAGTTGCTTGAAGAACACAGCTCCACGGCAGCGTGTCCACAGTGGTGTACAAATTTCTGTGGCAACAAAGGGAAAGCTACAGGGGTGGAGTTTGTGCTCGTGTGTCACTATGATAATTAGTCTTGCCACACTTTTGGTTTCTTGGAAGAGATACTGAATCAACGTAGCTTTCACGTGCGACAGTTTTGCATGTGCCAGAACGTGGAAAAGAAAAGCAGGAAAACAAGTCAAATTTAACGCTCTGTGTGGTATATTGTCTACTTTGCTGTAGTAAATAGCATGTTTATGTTTTCTCTTCTCTAGCTTAATCTAATGCATATGAAGATGTGGGACTTTTTTCAGGAGCATTTTCACTTGTGCGCATTTTGCCTCGGCAGCTTTCCCTTCACGGCCACAGAATGTTGTCCATGACTATGGTAGACACTGAGAATCTGTAGGTGCAAAATCTTTCTTCACAACAGTACAAGAAGTATTATCAACCTAAAAATGCCTTGCTACTTTTGCCCCATCAGGTGCCCGGTTACTGTAAGCACATAAGAGTTCCAGCGGGGGACTGGTGCACAGACACATATCCTGTTCTGGCTGAACAGCGAACCTAACAGCCCTATTGTCTGAGACTGTACAAGTGCTGTTCACAGTGAGCTAAGGTAATCAGCGAGTCACTGGAATTTTTTTCCTTATTAATGTGAAAATGTATGTATTAATGTGAGCAGCGAAAAAAGTTTACATGGCTTTCACAATATTGCCAGCTAAGGATTACAATGGTGGATTCTTATTTTCTCATTCAGAGGGCACAATTTGTTCAGGCACTGAGCCAAATGCCTTTATACAGTCATGATGCTATTTCTATGTATGATGCCCTTTATTTTGCTTTGTCGTTTTAATTAAATATGACAATAGGCATCTATGTATAAAGGAGTGACAGCCATTCCAGGAACATTCAAGCTTTTTTTTTTTTTAAAGGACTCTAAAGAGAAATATTAAAAGGCCCCTGAAACGGTTCAGACAAATTTTGTAGACGCGGAGGGTACAGCTAAAGTTAATCATTCACACCACAATTTGCGTGAAACGTCTTATATTAAGAGAGCTATAGACAATTACAAGTTACCCTCTTCCACAGTCATGCATTTTCTCCTCAACTAATTCACCGAGTGATCGAGGCTAAGCTCCGCCTTCACTGGTTCTGCGTCATGATGGCACGTCGTGTTGTCGACTTTCAGTTCTCTAGGAGGGAGTGCGCGAAGCCTCTGCAAACTCTTTGCCAGCTGCTTGGCAGTTGACCCAAAGCGAGAGCTATCGAAGCAGCATGCGTTGCGAGCATTTTGTAGCAGCGCCGAGCGTGTCTGGTATTCCTGTAACCACAGGCAAGCTGGGCATTTCAACAGAACGATGGAGGCATAAACTCAAGCTGATGAAGGAACTTTAGCGTAGACGTACCTGATCGGTCTCCACGGTCCAGCCACCCATTGGCACAAAGCTTAACCAGCCAAACAAAGAGCTAATATTGCTCTAACCAAGCGTAAACATCTTAAACATTTACAAAAAACGTGTTAACGATTACACTCCTGCGAAAAAACTTACACCAGCAGCAAAGAAGAATACATTTCGTTGCTGCAACTGTGTGTGGTTGAGCTCTGTGCCACCAGGTGGCTGCACCGTGCATACCATTCACATTTGTGCTTCTGCTCATCCCATGAACGACACAGTCAAACGGCCAGGCCCTGTTCCTTTGCGCTTGCGTTTACCCTAATACCGGACTCGCGAAATGCTATTGCGTTAGTAATCTTCTGGTGTAAAGTGACAGCCGTAAACACGCAAATCCTGGCGCCGATCGAATAGCGGCAGTCCAATGCGCCGCAGCCAGTCCACTCGTCTGCTGCCTTGCAGAGGGACACGATGTCGCAGCTTGACATATTGCCAGACGCTACATTTGCAGTTCACAGTGCAACAAAGTCGAATCATAGTGCTCGCGAAAAGACTGAGACCGACTCTGACACTTAGATGCATCAATTAATGATCAGAAGGACCTGCTCTAACGACTCAGTAAATTTGTACAAAATCGTTTCAAGGTCCCTCCAAATCAGTTTATGTTTGCGTAGATTAGAAATTTGTCTTACTCTCTATGCATGTTTATCACTAGGAATGAATTTACTATTAGCATTGTGAATGAAAGGCAACATCACAAACGTCACCTCAAAACTGCATCACCTAACAGCCCGACAACATGGCATAATTTGCCCATGTGGGTCCCTGTTTGGGTAAACAATGTCAACAAAAGTTTCCAAGGGCCATATTATGTTTCTAATCTGGATAGCTGTATTGTTATCCTTTTGCCCATTGTCAATGGTTGGCACTATGTTTGTTGTGACAGGTGATAAGACATAAATAGAACAGAAAGAAAAAAAAATCCTTAAGTGGTATGTTATATCCTTTACTCACTTCTGAATGCAGCAAGGTCATCTCTCTCTTTTTGTAAACAAATTACATAGCAGTAAGCAGAATGAGCCACATCCTGACTTAACTACTGAGGTAAAAATACTGAGGTAGTAGCATCACCATCAGACTTTAATTTTTAAATTTCTTCGGCTCTCGAAGTGTCTCCCAATGCATGATTGCAGAATAAAATCTATCAATCTGGGTTCACTTCATATTTATCTTGAATGGCTTATAGGCCTTAATTAAGGTCATGTAACTGTGATGCAGCTGTGAATTAAGTGTATCCATCTTGTGCACCAATACAGAAGTAAGTCTGACTTCACAGACATATAATAAGCACATAATATACACACATTCCTAAACATTTCATTAAAAATACAATAAATATAAATAATGCCTACTGACTGAGGTGCTAATCCTCTGACTATGTTGACCAGGGGCCTTTAAGATGTGTTGTCACATTTGTTAATATATGTCAGCAAACTCTCAACCTAAAGCTGCATGCAAGACCTCTTAACAGTTAATTTCTCAGCACTGCATGATCTATGAATTCCACGTCATTTGGTGACATAATTGAGCTGTTTTTCATTTTCCAACGAAGAAAACAAAAACTGTGTGCACAGCTAACCGAACAGTGAATACATGAATACAATTATATAACAATGGCAACATTAACGCGTTAGGAAACGCAAGATATGCTGAACATTCAGCGTCTGATATAGGTTCCGCAAAAATTTGTTTCGCCGTAGAACGTGCTGTGCAAATGTTCACAGGTGCCTACAGCTCAATCTGTTCTCACTGGTGGGCAAAGTTGCTTCCGATAAAACTTGCCGATAAAACGACGCACGCGTGCATCTGCGCGCGTCTCCTAGCATATATAAAGCGAGTGACGAAACCGGAGGCTAGCTGGTGACGCATGGCTAACACAATGCGCGCAGTGATCGAATTACCGTGGACAACATACCTTGAACTGTCGCTCGCCAAGCAGCCGCACGACGCTCTCTTCTCCGTTGTAGCGTTGCCCCATGGTGACAGGGGGTCACTCACGCGCAGCACATTCTGCCTGCGGAAAACCAGACACTCGGCCTATACATGCTTCGCACACTTGTAAGGCAATAATTCGCGCATGCTTTACGATCCCGGCACAAGACAAGCGAGATCTTACGCGAAGTGCGCACATCTGGGGCGCTGTCGATTTACAGTGCACGCGTGAATACGCGCGTTTTTAGGTCATGTGCAGCACGCTAAAGATACCCGTTGTATTTATCAAACCAGGAAGTTCGTTACCGCACGGAAAAGAGCTGCTTCTCCGGCCGTTTGATGAAAGGAATCAGGCACACGAAGCGGAGCAGTCCCTCACGTACGACGCGTGAAACGCCAGACCAGCGACTGCATACCTTACAGCTGATGAAATGATGCCGGAAACCACCGCGATCAATCACAGCAACAACGGGCACTGGCGATAGCGTCAAGGATCCCAACCATTATCTCCACTGGGCGCGTCAAACAAAATACACAAACACTAGGGGTGTTTTCTTCTAGCAGCGATCGTTTCTCTTGGTGTTGACGTTACTGATCCGAAAATTAATCGACTTTCGGATGACGGTCAGGGAGTTGGGAGCTGCGAACGAACGGCTGTCACTTTCAGTCACATCGCTGAAGCAATATCCAATTGGACCAGATTGCAATGCAACCGCGATAACGACCTACGAATTGTCACCAAAGACTAGGTGAAATGCGAAATTTATTCTGGGTCATGAGCAAAAATGATTCCAGTCTAAGCCTACCGACATGGTCATGACAGTTGTCCTAGAGAAGCTATGTTCAGCTCATGACGCGTAGATGCACAACAATTTCGCGAGCTACGTTAATGAAAAACCTGCAAAATACTAGCGAGTGCAAGACGCTTACCTCTAAGAAGAAAACGCGACAACCGAGAAGCATTTCGCAGAGAGCGGCTCCATGTTTACAAACTACGTCGATCAGCTGACTGACCAATCAACTTTAGATGCCTGCAGCGCGAATGCTTTAAGCTACTAAGCTCATTTTATTGGTTTTAACATCTGCAGGTCGCAACAGGACAATAAATGGGCTCGACTGGTTTTGTTTGCAGGATACGAAAATGAGCTCGCAAATCGATGACGCGATCGCAATCGTGAGCCTGTCCGTGAGCAAGGCGAGCTGCTCGAATTCGAGTTTCTTGTTCGTTGCACGCTCAAAAAATAAAAACATAAACGTATATTAATGCTCGACCATGCAAGTGACCCTCGTTGAAAAGCCGGTTTTGAGCGTTCAATGCAACTGGAATGAAGCATTACGGTAAGAAAACAATGACTTGCTGTCATCCGACGAGCCAGCTCTGTATTCATAGTGTAGCATTTTCTTTTTTCACATCTTTTCATATTACACGTGCACTTCCTGTGCTTAGGAACGTTTCATTTAAATAATTACTTTCCATTGGTGATGTCACCGTGACAGGGAGAGAAATGGAGACGCCTGGGTGACTTGCAAATCTCGCGGTGAGCAATTGTCAACTGGCATGTGTGGTCGTGTTGTTTAGTCCTCTAAGCATGAACTGTAATATTTCCTTAGGCCAGCCTGGAATTCATGGCAAGCTGAAACGAACTGGTTCCACGCCTGACGGAATTCCCATCGTGTCGACCTCCGACAAGTTTAGAGTGACCGGAATAACGAAGGTGAATATATGACTATGCGCCTTCACTGCGTCATTTGTTGAGCGTAGAATTCAGTCAAACTCGCTTTGACTGCAAACCTGTCGGAATGTGTACTGCGGCTCCACAGGTAAACGACTCGATGCTCCAGGATCTCTCAGATATCGCTTTGGATTAGCTGTCTCGCTTTGGTAACCGTGATGTTGAAGTTGAGGAGTGTGTGTGTTCTGTAATAACGTTCTTTTTTTCTAATTTTTTCAGGACACTATTCATGTCTCACACACTGACCCAAACTGCCAGACGTGTTTCATTGCCCCAACAACAGCATTTGCCAACGTTCACCGAAACAGTGTAAGAAATATGGCTTTCTCGCTATAGCTTGCATCGTTCATGACTGACATCGTAAGGATTGCTTTATAGAAAAGTGCAAACAAATTAGGTCATCAATACGTGAGGCCCCATTGTAGCCTTTCCTCCACTTAATTTTGCACCCGCTTGAATGCAGGTGGCATGCCTTGACGTTACCAAGGGTCACTTGGGTGTTTCAGTTAGTGGAACCAGTGAAATGCGTGTCTGGGATTCACGGACTGGAGAAGTCAGGGTAAGATTATACCTCTGCTGTGAACTCGCCTAAACTACATGCAAGTAGTTCAATGGTTATTGCATAATCTCAGTAAGGTACTGCCAAGGTTCCTGTGCAAGTATGTTATAGCCAAGTACGAAATCTGCCTGTGTGCACAGGTCCAGCGTATGCTGTTACTCTTGACTCTTTAGACCAGCATTAACGGCGGTCGTGATAGTGTTGACACAGCTCAGCTTGATTGGCATCGGAATAGCCCAATAAGTAGCATTGAAAATTCACAAAAGAACTCTGCTCTAAAACCGAAATTTAGCCACAAAAGAAGGAAAAAAAATCTGCTTATACTAGGGTCGTTTGAAAATGACATGTTCTAATTGAAGGGATTAAAAATATTTGACAAAAACGACTTCGAACATCTAATCAAATACGAAATATTTTCTCATCTTTAAACAGAGGAAAATATAAAGTTTGCAGAAAATCAGTTTAATAACAGATGGCTTAATTGCATCATTTTATGCGTGTATGTAATGCCATCAACATCTGGAGGTCTGTTTAGCTGAGGAGTTTATAAATGACGGCAGCCTTATAGGCCAATGTACATTTCTGGAATGTCAGTACCAATAATTTAATATTTTCTTTTCGCTTTGGCTTTGTTCTAATTCAGAGAGAACTGGAGGGACATGTCTGGGATGTGTACACCTGTCGTTTCTTCCCCTCGGGTGTGGTAGTCCTCTCGGGAGGAGCCGACATGCAGCTCAAGATTTGGTCTGCTGAAACAGGAAAGTGCCCTGTCACACTGAAAGGCCACTCTGCTGGTAATGCCCTAAGTTTGCTTCATTTGCGCTATTAAGAAATCAAGATGTTTTACCAGAGATTGTGCTATTTTTCTGTTCTTTTGGTTCCTTTGTTGTAGTTTGTCGTGCTGCATGGCTGATTTCAAGAATGCCATCATGGCGGTGTTGGTAATGCGTGATCCAGTGACAGAGGTTCTAGGCAACTGAATTAGATTGGCTCATTTGTTATCATCTAATGTGATCAGTCTAAAATACACTCGGATTACAGCGTGATTTCATGGGTCATAAATGACATCGCAGTGATCTTTGTTGGCAATCGTGTGGTGTCTTGGATTTATTTATTTATTTATTTATTTATTTGTTTATTTATTTCACATACCCTCAAGCGACATGTGCTGGGGACGTAGTCATTAAGAACTCAAGTAACAAGAATACTGTGACATTCAAATTATATAAACCAAGCGACATCTGAACTGGACGAAAGGAAAGTACGGTGCGACAGCGCTTGTGCAAATACAGCGCATGTGGTCACATGCTTGGTCACAGTTGTAAGGGTGGTGCTGATTGCTAACACTCTCTTCAGCCACTCATGGTGCTGAAAGATGGGTGGGTTGAGTTGCCTCCTTTACGGCTAATTCGGTCCTTCCGTTCAAACTCGCTGCGTGCTTCTCTCCTTCGTCCAGACGATACATTGGGAGAAAGCCAAGATAAGGGGGAATTTCCACCATCCCAGAGAAGCCTTTCATCTAGTCATGCCCCATGTGGATTACAAAGATTCGCTGAGTGGGGTAAAAGGGAAGAACAGGTTAGGCAGCTCAGCAGGCAGCCTGGTGCATTTAGCTGTCAGGGACACAGTGTGAAAACTGGTTCGGTCTCCATCTTGCGATGACAATGGCAGTGACATTGGCTATGATGGTTGGTTTTTGCTTTAAAAAGGTGTGACTTAAAACATGGTAAATAAAGTAATCATACATTGGAAGCTGCTTTTTTTGCTTGAAAACCTTCCTATGGCAGGCTGAAAATGGGCACTTTCGGTGGGAAATAACATTTCTTTGATGTATTCACTGTCCCTTTAACATCTCTAAGACAGATGCTGCAGCTGTTGGGGTAATTATGGGGTCAGGGACGTTCGTACCGACTAGTCAGGTTTACATTATCCAGTGAGGGTTTATTGCAGAAACAGTGTGTTGAAATCTTTGGCCCATAGAAATGTAATGGTTCTGGCTGGGACCCTTGGTTAGGATAGAATTTTCTGTAGTTGAATTAACAGAAGCCTGCTCTATTATATGTATTACTTCAACATAAAGAATTTCCAGAGCTTCTTAGAACAAACATAGAAAGTGAGCCAAGTTTATTTTCTGAAATGTGGCCATAACTGGCAGAAGTTTGGTGGCAATTATGGCACATGGAACAAGAAAATGTGCATGCAGCTGTGCTGGGTAGCTACGCAAGTCCGGTTTAATTGCAAAGAACTACCTTAGATTTAGCCTACACTTGGTAAATGTTGCGACGTAAATCACGTGCAGTATCATTGCACTTGTTGACAGTGACTGTGTAACATTAGCATAAATTGGTTTGAAAATTAAGTGACATTAAAGGAGCCCTGAACCACCTTTCTTTGAAGCCTCAAAAAACGCCTTAGAATGAGTATGGTGCATCCCTGGAATATATTACGAAAAGAATATTTAAAAAAGAGACCCACTATGAGCGCAATATTTACCTTTCTTGTTCCTCCTCAATGTATTCCGTTCTGAAGGAGCGGGACAGCGCTGGTGGTAGTGCGCTGCTAACAGCGGGCAAAAGGGCTCATTGTGGCAGCTCCTGGTGGCCATGGTATTTACGCTATGCAACCAACATAGCTACATGCAACTCTGTGGAAAGGCTTGAGCGCCTGGTGCTCGTGTGCTCCAGTCTGGTTGTGCTACTTGGTGCGAACAGGCTTTCTCCTGCACAGGTAGTAGGTGAATCCACATTGCGCATGTTGAAGTTCTATCAGTTGCTCAATACAAAGCACATCTAGCTAGGAGCAGCTGGGAGTGAGCGTGTCCCTTGTAGATGCTAACTGCCATTCCTCACAAGGTGCAGCAGGCGTAGCACATGTGTGGTCTGGGCATAAGTTACGCGTAGTTCGAGGCTAGTTGAGTATTCAGAAATAATCGGAATTAGCGAAAACTTACAGCTACGACACCAATAATCAGTGTGGCCAAAGTCGCATTCTTGCATGGATGGGCATGGCCAAGCATGAGTGGACGATAGTCTGGTGCTTCTGGAAGTGCATAATTCTTATTGAAATTTGAAGTGCAGATTTTCACTTATTTTAGCCTGTAAACTGCATCAATTAATATACACAGTAACATTATAAAGAAGCACAGTGATCCAAACACCTTTCTTGATGGATGTCAGAAAAAGGTGACTTCGCGCTCCACCTGTGAGCTCCACACACTGCGCACGACTGCAAAATTCGGCTGAGATGTTCACGGCAGCATATGCTGTCTGCGGAATGTGTTTTTTCACCGAGTGCAAGGTGCGGTTCAGGACAAAAAGCTTCTTATTCAACCCTTGTCCAATTCAGCAGTCCAGCAATTTAACACAATTGGATACACATAATGCCATTTAGTCACAAAAAGACTGTTGTGTATTACTCTAAAATTGCTTCAGTGCCATTAATATTTTGAATAGTGACAATCAGAGGAAGCAGACAAAATGCAGTGAGACACATAAGGTGGGGTTTGTCACCTTTGTGTGACCTTTTGTGTCCCGTCTGTTTGTGCTGCTTGTCATTCATGGTGAACCAACCCAACCAGCGGAAAACATAACAGATGCTACAGCGCTTCGTTCCTAATAGAGCTGACTCATTTGAATTGCGCACTTGAACACACTGGCCTCGTGACCTCACGGGGCTTTAAACTTGTTCTTGTCAAATTGCAGCCATTCACGACACTTGCATTGTGGAACAAGGGCGTAATGTCATCTCAGTCAGCAAGGATGGCACTGCCAGGCTCTGGGATTGTGGCCAGTCTGCCTGCTTGGGCATCCTCACTGACACCCTGCATGACTGCATTAACTGCTGCGCTCTTGGACCTGCGGCCATCAACTTGGGCACTAGGGAAGAACCAGCCAGTAAGTTGCCCAGTCTCGTACCCTGCTCATAACTTTGTGCAACCTGGGTCGAAAAATCTTTGAGAGATAATTTATTTGAAAGAAGGCAGAGAGGTCAGCCTGAGCTAATGCGCTGAGCTAATGGGATGATAAGGACATAGAAAGAGGGATGCGCAACAGGGAAAGCTCTTTGAAATGCACTAAAAAGTCTTTGTATGCAAGTAGGGAACACTCAAAATCACTTTCACATTGTTTGCTACCACAGGTTGATATCTGTTGGCTTTTTAACCTTTGAACTGCAGTGGCAAATTCCAAAAAAAAATTTTTGGAAGTACACAATGTTTTTACACCTGCATAATTTTGTACCAATTTTTTCTAACCAATATGACACCAGGAATGCATGTAGCATTTTTGCTTGCCTTGTTGAAAAAAAGAAAGCAAAAGTCGTAGCCTAGTATTTATTTGTCAGAATTACAAGAAACTGCACATATACAGAAGCGCAAATTTTTTTAAAAGTCCACGATGAGTTAACTCGTCATGAACATTGGGCACCAGAGGGCGCTCATTGTGATGACGAGTTACTTCTTCATCGGCAGTTGAGGGGTTAAAAAGATACCTGTGATGTCTAGTGCGAAAGAAACATTTTCTTACTGCACATCCTTTGACTTGGAAGGCAAACCATGGAATGTCTTGTCGCTTCTTGAAGAACAGCTGATATTGTAGAGGTGACTTCATGACAGAAAAAAAAACAGTGTGGAAAATGGAACAACAAGGAGAGGGCAGGACTGGCCACTGACTACCAACAAATGCGTTTATTTGGCAAACACAGTATTATTACAGCATAACTTATTATGGTTGCAAAATAAACACATTTATTAGTAGTCGGTGCCTAGTCCTGTCCCATCTTCTTCGGTTTTTCATGCTGTTCTTTACTTAATGAAGCTGTACCAACAAGCTCAATTCAGACCATTTTTTGGGGGAGATGACAGCCACATTTGTGCATATGAATGAATGCAGCTGCACAGGTTTCTTGGAAGTGTTCACTCTCATTGGAAAGTTAATGTGTGGAGCTTCGTTTTCTAAGTCAGAGATGGGGACACACAGACATGTTTTTGTCGGACAACTACACACGACACCAGAATCTGGCTTTCACTGGTTTGAGAATCTCCTTCCAAATTAGGAGCTCAAAGAGATTGGAAAGACAGCAAAAAAAAAAAAAAAGTTCGGTCTTGGTTGGTAGATTCTGGTTTGCAAGATGGAATGAGGAGGTGGTTGTGACACCATCTTGTAATTCCAGGATTAATTGTATAGCCGACTTCATTCAATTCGTAATGCATCACTAAAATGCTGTGAAGTGAGGAAACGTTATTTCTCACATTTCAGGTGAGAGGGAAGTGGCGACAGACGGGAAACTCCTAGTTGTGGGGACAGAAGCAGGAAAGCTGAGGGGTGTCGGCGTGTGCTCCAGGAAGACGGTGAGCTCATTTCGCTGGCCAAAGGGAGTGGTCACTCGTGCTGTTTGTGGCTTATAAATGGCCCTTAAATATTTGTAAGACATGAGAGCCAAGCAAGAAAAAGTAAATTTTTTTTACAATGTAGATGTCAAGCCTGGAAGAAAAAAATGCACGGCTGTTTTCACAGACACGAATGTTGAAGGTGCCCAACAATGTACGGGGGGGGGGGGGGGGGCATTCAAAGGCTGCAAGAAATTTTATATTTTTATTGGAACTTGTGTCTTGGGTGCAATTGAGGCCTGTATTACGATGCAGTCCCCAGTTGACCAACTGAAGTGAAATTTCGCTTTGTGTTATACTTCGATATATAATGAAGTTGGTAAAATCAGCAATTTGATTCATTATATGAAAATTTTGTTGTCTGAAATTAGATTTTTTATGCAAACAAGTACAGTTGCCAGTGAATATTTTTTGCATGAAAGGGACTGCAAAGTTCTCCGAATTATAAAGAAATTAGAAAGAAAATTATTTTGTTGAATTTTAGAGTTGGCGACGAAAGATACGGCTTTGTGCCATGTCGGCGATATCTTCATATCAGTGGTACAAAGCAAAGCTAGCCAAGCTTTCACGTCCACTCCACCTCTGCAGCTGATAGTGTCACTCGCAAGTGGGACAGCTCTATCATGAAAAATGCCGCCAGCGGGAGTAAATGCTTTGGCTGCCTCTTGTTTCTGCATGTCTCCGAAACACAAGATTACGCAACCTCCATCAGTAAATGTGCAGGAAGACAGTGCACGATGCCATGCCATCTCAGCTCACCCTGTCTTTGCACATGCAGCAAATTACTTCTAAAGCAAGGCATGTGGGCTGCTTATGCACTCCACCATGCTGATAGCCATGTGCAGCCATGGTCACGCTAAAAAAGGAGACGCATGTCTGTATGCCTCTCCCCTTTTACCCCCTCCCCCACCCTCGTACTTCCTTGATCTCATTACTGCGAAGCTCGCACCCCTCCCCACTTTCCCCTTGCTTGCATGGTAAAACCCACACTTATCAAGCCACCATCCTTCTCGACTCAGCTTCGCACCTTTCACTTCCACCTCAAGCACACAGCACAAGGGCCACAATAGGATCTTATCGCACTTGGGCTTTATGCAGAATATGATCCTGCTCTACTCCAGTGGGTAGGTGCGTTATCAAGCAGCCGCATGTAATTCAACCATTTGACCATATTTTTCAGCAGAAGTTTTCATTTATTGTCTCAGTATTCCTTCGTGGTGGCAGTGAAATTTAGTTGTATTGAAATCATGTATAAACACTCTTCATTACATAGAGGTTCAAAATACACAGTGTTCTATGGACAACAAGTTATAAAAAGTTAAGTACTTCATTATATTGAGAACTTTGTTATATTGAAGTTTGTTATATCAAGGTTTAACTGTATATGAGTAGTATGTATATTATGGACGCAATATTGGCAAAGCTACCGAACAGGTAATAATTTTATTTTCCTGATTAAAGCTTTTACCTAAGCAGACGACATGTGCTTCTGGTGGTTAGCGGATGCAATGCAAATCTCAGACCATGGCCACGAAGATTCACAACATGTTGCAAACATCGCCCAATCTCTTAGGTCATGCTAAGGCGCCACAATGGTGCCTCAATGTCATTTCAGTCATTTCCAGCGAGTGCTAATGGGATTCCTTTTTTTAATATTATTCAGTTTTGGTATCTACATCTATATTTGTGAGCTTGGCATATCCACTCAAATTTCAAATGCAAAATTTTGCTTAGTAGCTGCTCTATATCTAACTGTGAAACATTTACACTGTTCAAATTTCATTGAAGTTTGCCTTTAAGAGAATAAATGTAAAAAATTACTTTGTTGTTTGTCCCATGCCTTGTCCAGGTGTTTGAATTTGATCATCCTGCAGCCATTAACTCCTGCTGCTTCATTGGACAAAATCGCTTTCTTTTCGGGACACAGGATGGAAATGTTTCCTTGTTTGATGTAAGGCAGACAAGGTGAGTGAGAGTGATTGTAGAAACATCTGCTGCTCTGCCTCCTGTTCAAAATCTCAGCTCTGCTGCACTGCAATTTTTGACAGAGGGCCTTCTATCACTTGGGAAAATTCATCATCTCCTGTGTTGTGCCTGTTGCCGTACAAGCAGGGTTACGTGGTTGGAAGAGGTAAGACTGCCGTCATTTATTGTTGACTCATTTGTTGTCATTTGTGGTGCTTATCTTAAAGGACCACAGAAGCGCTTTTCCAACTAATTATAGAATGGTCTCAGTATTAAAGGACATGTGGTCTTGCGAATCTCATGCCGCAAACATTTTTCTGATCCTTCGATCGAGTAGAAACTCATTAATAGGTTTCGAAAAAGACTGCGAGAAAAAAAAAAAAAACAGCTTACTAACCTGGACAACGGAGGCTCCGAACTAATAAAAGAATTTGACATACCCAACTATTGTTGACATCTACGTAATGCGGTGGCGTCGCGTGGATTGTTGCGGCCCGAGACACCGAGGCGCATCGAGCTGGCGGTGACGCGTTTCATTGTTTTCCTGTTGCGTGGTGTTTTAAGAGGGCGACGAGAAACCGAAACGCAATCGAGCTGGTGGGCGACGCTGAATGCCGCCGAAGCGAAACGCGATGCCCACATCGCGCCGCCTGCAACAGTACGGCGGCGAGTTTGGATTGTCGCCAACTAAAAGCGTGCAGTAATGACACTATACGCACCATGCGTTGTAAAACAGATAAGCGAAGATGCTTATCGCAATAGGTTTGGAATAGCTGCGAAGTCGGCGTGCCACCCCACGGGCGGAGATTTGCTGGTACCGGAATAAGAAACTGTGCGCGCCGTCGTTTTCACGCGAGACGTACGTGCGGCTATATAATTCTCGATCGCGCGCGCCTTGCGCCTTTTCTTGTTCACGTGGAATATAGCGGCCGGAAAACGTATACGATCGCAGTCTGCGGCAGGGCACGGCGGCGCGTTTCGGTTATCGCCTATTAAAGGCCTGCGCTACGCTTCCTGGCGGTGAGCCGCGCTCCCTCAAGGACAGCAGAAGATAGCGGCAACCTTTCCTTTCGCATCAAACCACTTCTCTCTACGCTTCCGATGGCACCAGGCGTTGTGAAACAGATAGGCGAAGATTCCTATCGCAACAGAATTGGCAGTGCGCATGATAGCCGTGAATGTCGCGTGCGACGACCCTGGAGAAGATTTGCTGGTGCCGAAATGAGAAGCCGAGTGTGTGCGCCGGCCTTTTCACGTGAGACGGGTAGGTGGGTATTGCGGTGAAGCTGCCGCGGCGGTCAGCTACTGTACTCGATCGCGCGTGCCTCGCGCATTTTCTTGTTTACATGGGACCTAGCGGCCGGAAAACGTGTCGAACGATCGCAGTTTGGCGACGTACTGAACGTTGGTGCCGAAAAATAGGGGCTTTCCTGGAACGTATGAGCCGGTAAAAAATGAGCGTAACTCTATTGGGTCACTTTTTTGTCTTCACGATTGCGAACGTTGGCGCCGGGAAAACGTATGTAACGGGAACGTATCAACTAGGTTCTACTTACAAGTAAAATTATCGCGCCGATGCGCGTCTTTCTCTCCCTCTTCATCCCGCCAGTGCGCTAGCTGGAAGCTACACAAAGGAAAAGCTAAGGGGACAAAGTCCTGCCCAAAAGTTTAGTGCCCCAGCGGCACCCCGTGGCAGCCACGGTAGACAATGCTATGCAGCACACCACTGCTATCTCGCAGGTCACATACAGAATGCGCAGCTACGTGAAACTGTTGTGATTTGATGGGCAGTGTAAAGATGAAATCATTCTGTCTTTTTGTGATCGCAGACGTATATATGTTTAATTAATTTCACTAAAAATTAGCAATTATGCATCACTGAGAATGTTCTCGCAATCACAAAATCAGCCAGTCACTGTTGGTGGATCTAGCTGCTTGCGATGATGCTGCATGATGACATTGCAGAAGTGAGGTCGCTATTGTTTTTCTTTTTTACCCTCCCTTTGAGATTGTAGATTTTCTGCTGCATGCTGTGCCATAATACGTGGGTCACATGTTCACCGGAGCCTCTTGTACAGATGAGCAACATTTTCTTGCTATGTTCAAAAAGTGTTTCAAGGCCCTTCTAACTCTTTGCCTGCCAAGGGGAAAATGGGTTTTTTGTTGGCTATGCCAGATCTCTTTTTGTGAAGGAACTACTGCACTGAATATTTTAGGCAATACATAAACAAAAAGTAGAATGAATGCACTTTTCACGCGTAAAAGTTTTATTAACAAGATATATGTCATAAAGAAAGATATAAATTGCCAGAATTAAGATTGTGGGATAACATTGAACAAATTTTGTAAAGACGCACGTGTATCTACTAAGAAAAGCATGTAATGAAAATTGTAAGATGTAGAAAATGTTTTGCCGTCTAATAGGCACTATCTCTGAAAAAATCAAAACTTTTCATTGAGCAGGTATTCCACTACAAAAATTTAGCTGCAAGCACTACATGTGGGTGTGCCGTGCTGTGGCCACCGATGTTCCGGGCTGGTTTGCGCCGTCATCACTCTCAGATTCTTAGTCTGACGAAAAGGCAGCATCTTCAGACTCTCTGCTGCTCGATCCATCGGTAAAAGCAGCTGCAGACACAGGGGAATTGAGAGATTTGCAATCTTTAGAAGCGCGCGGGCCACTCCGGGAGGCAGCCATTTTTGCTTCCTACTTTGATGATCGCGAAAACTTCAGAGCGCGTTCAAAAATCACTGCCTGGCAGAAAAAAAATATGGACGGCTTAAAAAACAATAATATAGTTCTCCTCTTTCACATCCAATGGCACAGTGCGTCCATGAGCCGCGAGGTAGGTCTCAAAAGTGATGTTTCACACCATCGTCAGTGGGCTAACGATGCCCAATGGACACAGTACAGAAAGAGTTAAGCATGTTGTAAGCTCTTCAGAAATTAGTAGTAGTGGAATACGAGGGATGTTGTTTTTGCACAGAGGCTTCCTCTCTTTGCACTTTTTGCGTACAATTCACCAGTATGCCATGACTTTCTCAAGAAACTCCAGGCCTGACGAAATCTCGACCTTGGATATTTACTTCTAACCAAAGGGTGTTTCTGCAGCAATGTGTCTTTCTTAGCAAAGAAGTTAATGTGGTTCTGTTTTTGGGATCCGCAGCATCTTTACCTCTATGAATTTTTGTAAGGATATAGGTTTAGATGAGCTCTCTATAAAATGTGGCCTCCGTGATAAAGTATGCTAAGTAGCCTTTTAGATATTTGTGCCTCAGGGGGATATTTTGGAACAGTTGTTACCAGTGTTCATTACTGTCTTTCAATATAACCCCACAAAGCCCAGCATGTCATTTTTGATAGGCTGGATTTGATACCCAAAAGCTGATATATGCACTGGAAACCTGATGTAGTGACTTTACTAGCGTTTTTGATATGCTGGCGGCCGTTTTCCGTTACGGATAGTTCAACAAATAAATGACTAATTAAGTAATTACTGTACTAAACAATCGTTACCAAATTATCATGTCACTGTATTTTTTGCGTAAGTAAATATAAACAAGACGTTTTAGTTTTCTTTGATGTGAAAGGGCGTTCAGGCTTTATGGGGTTTAGAGGGTATAACATAGAGTGCAGAACAAATTTTAAAATTTGGCAAGGCCGTCAGTCTCTGACACGCTTTTGTACACTTTAATAAGATGTGAGAGTGGCACTTAGTAATCTCCCCTTAAAGGGGTCCTGAACCACCCCTCGGGCTTGGTGAAAAAACATAGTCCACGGATAGCCTACGCTCCTGTGAGCACGTCAGCCAAGTTTTGGTGTCGTGCGTGGCATGTGGAGCTCACAAGCGGAGCACGAAGTCACCTTTCTCCGAAACACTGTCTTTTTAACAGAAGTCTGCTCCTCACTCTTTTCCAGGTACTTTACTTCGTAATATAACAGATTACGATACGTGGCTGCTATTGGCCAATAGCTGATATCAATCAAGAGGGATGTTTCGATCAGTGCGACTTTTCCTACTGTTACTATGTATATTTATTGGTGAAGTATAATAAACAGGCTGAAGTAAGCGAAAATCTGCTTTCGAATTTCGATAATACAGTCGAACCCACTTATAAAATATTCAAGTGCCACGAAAATTCCATTATAAACAATAATTGTTATAACTGGGTTACATGAAAAAATCAAAATAGGGGAATGGCAGAGCTGATGTGAGAAAACTATAATGGAGGGAAGCCAGTGCCCCTCCCCATCCTCCGTCCATTTCCTCCATCCGGCTGCCGATGGTGTTCACTTGTTTAACTGCTCCCTGGGCGCTCCGATCGCGTGTAACAAGCCACAGCTGTTGGCGTTAAAGAATGGCACTGCTATAGCAACTGCAAAGAGGTGTCACAGGTGGCAAGCGATATGTGAGCACTGCCAAGGCATCGCTTTGGTGGCCCCGAAAGAGGCCTTCCAAAAATTGCGAGAAGGCTGCCATGGCAGCCCGTCAGCTTGAGAAATCCAAAAGAAACGCTGAGGAGAGATAGCCACAAGCATCTCGCCACGTACTTCTCACTGGCCTGCACGAGAAAGGCCTATGTCCATCAGCCTTGCACGCTATACGCGAAGCTTGTTGACATCCTTCTCCAAGGCATCCAGGTGCTCCATGTAGTACAGCGGAAGGTTCCTTGTGAAAACAAAGCCCCAGAGTGACTGAATCATCTGCCAGGCCTCTTGGGAGGACAAAGTTGAGGCAGCCTGCCCTACCACGTCGTCGCTGCCGTCATCAGCGTCGCTATCCGATGTCAGCACGTTCGCGACGATCGTCTCATCGGTTAGAAGCACTCAGTTTCCAAACCTCTAGCCGCACACTTTCTTTTCACCGGCAATGTCGTGCATTGCTGATGATCAGCGAGCGGGTCAGCCATCTTCCGTTTCGGCGGCAAGACAAGCGATGCAGAGATACCGCATGGCCAGGAACCACTTCCGACGTAACCAATCATGATGAATGCGAGAAGTGATTCTTGAGAGAAAAAGGAAAGGCTAGCATTATCTTCTGCAACCCTTGTGGGAGCACGGCTCAGCGCCAGCACGGCGGCAGAAGGGGGAGTACAGGTTGAATGAGGAGCCAGCGAGCAACATGCGAGCAATCTGCTTGCGGTGCAGTTAGCACGGTTCGTTCGTGTTTCGGAGGGTGGGATGGCATAGAGCTATGGGCACAGCCCATTTATGTTCGGAGAGATGGAAGGGCGAGGGGAGAGAGCCACGCAGAGATGGCTGGAAAATGAGCGCGCAGCGGCTGTTGGAGCAGTGGCCCATCGTGCGGCAGCTCGAGTGTCTCGTTTTCTTTTTTTTCTTTTCAAGGATTTTGCATTTCACTACCTTTCGGCTGGAACACTCAGCAGCCAGACTTCATCCTTATAACTGATAATGCCACATTGGGGCATTGTGGTAAGCAGGTTATTTCACCATGGAATACATACAAAAGTTGACGGTGCAGCAGCTTCTCATTGTTATAACCAACATATTGTTAAAACCAGTATCGTTATAAGTGGGTTCAACTGTAATTAGACACTTCCGGAAGAGGCCGACTTTCGTCTGCTCACACTTGGCTGCGGATACCCGCGTAGGAATTGAAATTTGGCCACCCTGCTTATCGGTTTCGTAGCCATTGTGTCTCGCTGATTTTGACTAGCTTTGAATGCATAACTAGCCTTGAACCACGCAAAACTTGAGGTCAGGCCACACGCATGCTTGCCAGCACGCGTTCACTCCTGGTTACATGCCTTGGCAGACTTCACTTAGTAATGAGTTATTGATAGCGCTTCAAAATGCGCAAGTTGGGTGTGGCTCAAACGGCAAGTTGGGTTCGTCGATCAAGCTGGTGAAGGACAAGACTGGAGTGTATTAGCACAAGGATGCACTCAAGCTCTGTTGTGCATGAAGCAAACACTGTGCATACACACTACAGCTTCATGTAGCTGCAGTGTGCTACATAGAATAAATACCGCGGCCGCTGCGGTGTGCCGTTATGAGTCCACTGGCTGAGTGCACTGCAGCTTGCTGAGGACAACTGCATTTCACTTACACTCGGTGCATCGTAGGTGCCAAATTCGGAAGTAATGGCATCTATGTTAACATCCGAACCCAAATTTGAGCCGCGCGCCACGGTGACGTTCAGTAGGCGAAACATTGTGAGCACGCCCCACTTTGTTTTAGCCTTTGCAGTGCAAGGCATTGAAGAAGGAGCAGAAGCACCGCAAGGGGTGTGTTTGATTGCCAATAACTCCGCTTCTGCTGAACATATTGAAGTACTTTTTGCAGCAAAGTATTTCCGAAATAGCCTATTTTAGCTTCAAGTGCATTTCTCCATTTCAGTAAAAAGCGGTTCAGGGCCCCTTTAAGAAACATAAGAATTAAGGTTCCCTTCTGGGAATAACTCGGGTTATCCATTTGCAGAAATGACTGTTACCAAATGCAGCTTCTCATGGTGGCATGCAACCACCGAGTATGTGTGTCTTCAAACTCCATTGGAAGATAACCTAACAAGCTCACTGTGCATTCCTCTCACAGCTGACGGCTCTTGCAACTTTGAAGCCCTGGAGGGCGCGGAGTCATTCAGTCTTACTGGGCCTGACTGTGAACCTGTTTACCATGTGGCATATGATGGAGAATCATTCTACACTGCCTGCAGAGATGGCCTGATCAGAAAGTACAGGGTGCCCAAGTCATAACATTCATACCTGTTGTTAGTGGTCACTGTTACTTGTCAAAGAAGAACATATGCTGACATGTTTTCATCATTTCTATAAAACTTCTGGCACCCATCAGTCACTTGTTGCTTTATCTCTTCTGATCTTACTAAATCATACACCACTGCTCAAGTCATCTGCTGGCTTATAGCAGTGAAACACGGACAGTTGAACCTTGACATAACAAACAGTTATAACAAACAATGGGATATATATAAAGAAGTAAATGATTAAAAAAAGGTTTACTCCAACATTTCGCCACCTATGCAGGTGGCATCTTCAGTATACACTGACACAAACGAGGGGAGGTCCAGTCTACTGATCCCACGCGTCCTTGTAAATGTCCGGCAGGGAGCCACGGTTAGTGTTGTATGCAGATTCATCACGATGGATGAACCAGGATTCCAGGAAATTTCCTTTCCCCCACTTTTGCTCACGGGCCAGAGTCGTCGCATTGTCAAGGTTGAAGCTATGCCCTCTCGTCCTGCAGTGTTCGACAAGTTGTTTGACAAGTTCGGTCTAGGAACGCATTGCATGGATGGCCTTGGCAACATCTCCTTTGTGCTCTTTCAATCTCATTGCTCTTTTTCTGCCCGTTTCGCCAGTGTAAATTGTGCCACAATCCCCGCATCGGAGTTTGTAGATGACCTCGCTCTGATCGTTTGCAGGGGTGTGGTCTTTCGGTTTCATGAACACATTCCCCAAAGTATAATGGGGTTTAAAAACGGTTTGTATGCCCAACAGACACAAAGCTCTCCGAACACTGACTGACACACCCTGGACATAGGGAATAGAATAGGTGTGTCAGACACTGTTCAGAGCGCTTTGTGTCCGCTGGGCATACAAACCGTTTTTAAACCCCATTATACTTTGGGGAATGTGTTCATGAAACCGAAAGACCACACCCCTGCAAGCGATCAGAGCGTGGTCATCAATAAACTTTGATGAGGGGATTGTGACGCAACTTACATTGGTGAAACGGGCAGAAAAAGAGCAGTGAGATTGAAAGAACACAAAGGAGATGTTGCCAAGGCCACCCATGCAATGCGTTCTTAGACCAAACTTATCGGAACACTGCTGGACGACAGGGCACAGCTTCAACCTTGACAATGCAATGACTCTGGCCTGAGAGCAAAAGTGGGGGAAAAGAAAACCCCTTGAATCCTGGTTCATCCATTGTGACGAATTGGCATGCAACACTAACCGTGACCCCTTGCAGGGCATTTACAAGGACATGTGGGACGAGTAGGCCTAACCTCCCCTCATTTGTGTCATTGTATACTAAGGTGCCACCTGCATAGGTGGTGAAACATCTACACCCTGTTGTTGTGAATTTGTTATGTTAACTATAACTAAACCTTTTCTTCCGTCATGAATCCATCTGGCTTCTTGAACATTTTTGCATGAAAGAAGTAAATGTAGAATGTTTCTCACCATTATCCCAGCATACATGTAACAAATATATGTTTATAACAAATGTTGGATATAACGAAGGTATTCTCATGTCTCATGCGGCTTCATTATAACATGGTTCTACTGTGGTAGAGCTTAGCTTAGGAGAAACACACCAGAAATACCGGAGGATGCATTTGCCACCATAATCACACCGGTGATTGCGGTGGCATCTCGCACAACATTGTGACTAGCCATAACACATTAGAAACATTATGCTGCATGACTCTTCTCTTTAAAGAAGGAAGCATACAAAACGTCTCTGATATTTAAGTCACTGCCAACACATCAACAGATTGCTTAATATGTGGTTGCTCATTGCAATAAACATTTGCTGTGAAAGCGCTTTGAGAAACACATTGTTACAATATGTCATCCCCAGCATTACCATTCACATCTTCTATCTGATACTGTAGCATGTATTGCCAACAGGCTAAAGCTGCCTGTTGCCAACACTTCAGCTGTTGTGTAAATTCATGCTCTCCTGTGGCAGCAGTTCACCTTCTCTCCTAGTACAAAAGTGCCTCCACTTTCTGTAAATAATCTTGAACATGGTGGGCTGTTGATAAGAGCATTTTCTTGTTATTGTTCATGGTAGAACTAGGATAGGAAACATGGTTCGTACACCTCCTTAAATTTACAAAAACATTCAAGGGCCCTTAAAACTCCTTAAAAATATATGTGCTCCTTAGATTTCTTGAAAACTGGAGTTGAATGTTAGTTATGAACATTCAGAGTATTAAATGCCACATAGGGGCTATGCCATGGACACTGTCTATCAAGAAACAATCCCTTATTTCCTTTTCGTAGAATTCCTAAACGATTGCAATGTTGTGTGCCCACAGGCAACAGCAACTGGCTTGTCTAAATCACCATTACCATTGTGGAGCTCGACTAAGCCAGATGAAGATCTCTAAACCATGCCACCATTTTATTTGTTATTCTGCTAGTTGGTTCACACCGCAGCCATCATGGCTCCATTGTCATGTCCTAGGCTAGAAATGCCTGGAGGAAAGCAAGTTTCAGCCATCTGGCAATAACATGACGAGTATCTTTGGCCACTACTAACCATCATGCCAGAAGGTGATGGACATCATTAAAATGGGAAAATCAGCATAGAAAAGTGACCCGATAGAGCTTGAGGCATGTGTCCAACTCGGCTGCTGCTTAGCTACAAGAAATTGCAGCTAAGAAAAAGAAGATTTCACTATATTTTAGTGCATATATACGAATAAGGCTTGTTTTCCCCTTCTTGAATTTTGATTTTTGGCATCCTTGAAGTTCTTCAATATTCCTTGAATTTTCGACCAAATGTTCTGTACTAACCCCGGAAACACAGAGGAAAGAAAAGTCAGCTAGTCGACTCTATAGTTCTGCTGCAACAGAAAGAGTTAGGCCTTTCAGTCACAGAAATTCCCTTCCCTTTCCTATGAGGTGTAACATTCAAGCTAACTAAAAAATTCAGGCTTAAATTCTTTCACGTACTTTGATCTGTTTTCATTTACTAATAAGTTCTTGTTTTTCCATTGAACAAATTCTAAACGTATTCTTGAGTAACCCAGCAATCTATCCTAATATAATGTTTTCCGTTTGAGTCTTTTTAGCCTAGTTGTTTATTGTGTATCTGTAGAACTATTTCATTCACACATTAGTAAGAATAACCAAATGTGAAGTAACAGGCATAAAGCACTTAAAAGGACGAGGATGAATAAGGACGCAATATGAACGGGAGTGTTGTGTACTCCTTCTTCCGTGGGGATTCGGCGCTCAATGTTCGCCCAGAGCGGACGTGCGCAACGAGAGGTCCGCCGAACTCAGTGAGCTCTCTGTCATCGCTGGGTGAACTTTTGCCCGCCACACTGCGCCTCGTCTAAACATTGGCGGCCTCGGCACCCCCCCCCCCCACCCCAGCACAGAGCCCTCCGACCCCGCACCGCACTGCAGGCGCTTCGCCGCCGCCGCTGCCGTGCTCGGCATGGATCCGCCACCTTCAACAGCTATGACTGCGTTGCAGCCTGCACAATCCACCACGCTGAACCCACAGGGCATGGACTTTGGTGACGCTTCACAGGGAGCATGTACGTTTGTGACCCCTTCAGCACCACAGCAGTACGAGGCTACCACCATAGTTGTGAAGTTGACCGATGGCTTCAACCTCTCCTCAGTAACACCAATCGAGTTGAGCCTACAAATTCGTCGGGTGGCCCACCTTGCCAATTTCGAGAGGCAGGACACAGTCGTGAAAATTCGAACCACCCAAAACCTCATCGCCATCGACACGTACCGTGCATCAGCCACCACCAAACTACTCGCCTTACAGTCCGTGGAAGTCTGCGGAAAATCGCACCCTGTAAGTGCGTACTGCGCCAACAACCCACAGAACGCCCGCGCCGTCCTGCACAGTGTACCACTCTCCTTTTCTGAAAATGCCGTACGGGAAGAACTCCTTATTCCAGGCCGAAAAATCCTGTCTTTTCAGCGACTTGGCAAGATGGCGTGTCTCATCATCACGGTAGAGGGCCCTGAAATACCAAAGAGCGCCATCCTGTACCCACCCAAGCCGAAATGCCTTCAGTGCTGCCATTGTTACAGCCCGAAACACAGATCTGATGTCTGCCCCAACGCCTCGACATATTCGTGCTGTAGATCTTGTGGGCAACATTTCCCCCCTGGAACTGACACGTTAACAACTCCTCACGAGTGCGATATGCGCTGCTGCAACTGTGGGGGTGACCACCCTGCTACGGACGCAAACTGCCCGCACCGCCGCGCTGCAGAGGAGGCACTTCGCCTGCGCAAACCACCGACACGCATCAATCCAAATCATCAAGCAGCCCACCACCTCTCACGACCGGCTACTCGAGAAGACTCCGGCGTGCCAACCAGCAACCGGTATTCGGCACTCGACACCGACTGCAGCCGTAGCCGTAGCCAGGGCCATCTCCCAGACACACTTATCGGCTTCCGCAGGCACGTATGCGCCCAAGACGTGGCCCTGCAAATTACCACAGATCTCTACTATCACCCTAGCTCAGCACAACTCCGGACAATTGTAGGCGTGGATACCAAACGTGCCTTCGATAATGTTCTGCACCAAGCCATCATTGACAACCTAGCAGCCACCAAACCCGGAGAATGCATGGTTCGCAACGTCTGCGGCTTCCTCAATGCTAGGCAAGTGCACTTCTTGGGTCCGGACACCCAGCCATTCATGTGCTTCCTTATAAACCGAGGAATGCCACAAGGTTCCATTCTGTCACAGACTCTCTTCAACTTAGCGATGAAGGACCTCCCTACAAAGCTCAACCTCGTGACAGGTTTACGCCATGCAATATACGCTGACGACATCACACTTTGATGTGCCACCGGAAACCCAGGCGAACAGGAAGCCACACTTCAAAATGGCTTAGACATCGTCGACACGTACATACACCAGCTAAGCCTCACGTGCTCCCCGGAAAAATCAGAGTACGTCGTCATACTGAATTCCTCCACGCGCTGTCAGGATTGGGGGCTCAATCCCATCGCTCATGATCCGTTGTCAAGATTGGAGTCGGGCGTGAATAAGAAGGTAGCTGGCCCATGGCGTTGTCCAACTTATCCACGCTGAGGACGTTGATGAAGGGAAGGACTGCTTCTCCTCGAGAACGAGGAATATGGGCTTATTTACAGTATTTACATGCAGTTCATCAGTCTAGCATGGCTGCGAGAGAAAGTACGTCAGTCTAACACGACTGCTTGAGAGAGTGTCTCAGTCTAACATGACTGCTAAGAAAGTGTCTCGAGCATCCGCACAACAGCTGTTTATAACTCGGTCCCCCCTTATAACACCCGGTCCCCCTTTGATTCCATGGGGACAGAAACGTTCGTCCGGTTATTGTAAACACGCCGCCTCTCTCCGGGATGGCTTACACACACACACCCACACACACACACACACACACACACACAGGTTCACGGTCCGAAACCGACATCACACGAATTTCGTAGAATTCGGAGCTGACCCTCGCGGCACGCCCAAGTAGCCATTGTCCTGTGTCTTGGTCGGCGCGTGGGAAGGGACGTTCCCGCGGCACTCCCCCGCTCGCGGCCAACCCGGTTGGCGGTGTCGTGTTGCGGCACAAAGCCTGCTTCGTCGAACTCATTCAGTCACAACGGCGACGAGGCTAGAGCGTAACGGCAAGGAAAATTGCCGCCCCTGTCGCAAGTGGCTGGCAAAACTTGCACTTCAGCTGGCCGTTCTTAACAGCGCAAAGCAGCTGCTGAATGTGGCCACATCACCTTGACTATGACCGGCGAACCTATCCCGCGCAGAAAATCCGTCTGCGTCCTCGGATTTCTCGGAGAATGAAGTCCTCGGAGAATGAACGTAGTGCAGAGTGGCTACGGCACATTCTCCATCAGGCAAGTCAAGTCATACACATGATGACACGTGTAAGCAAGCGCCATACAGGCCTGCGTGAATACAAACTCCGTAAAATTGCTGAGGCAGCAATCTACTCCCGAATTCTCTGTGGCCTGCCATACATTGCATTTACACACACCCACACCAAATGACTCGAGGCTTGTTTGCGAAGGTGTCACCACATTGAAATGGGTGTTCCCAGGTACGCCCGCAGCGTCGATGTTGGACGCGCAACCCTGCACAACACCTTGGCTGTGAAGGTCCAAGCCCACCGCGAGTCTCAGCATCTCTGTCTGAGCACCTCGTCCCAGGGACGCACCATCCTGCGAATGTTGGGACACGACACTCACCACTTCCACCTCTTTCCATCGATCCTCCACCATGGATAACTATGCCTCAAATCGAAGTCCGATCAGTACCCCGGAATATGCACTCCAAACGCAACGCAGGCAGGCGGCAGGCATGGGCAACCCCTCTAACTAACCCAGCGCATGACACCTACTATGTTGATGCCGCCTTCTCGCCGACCGCATCCAAGACGGCAGTCATCGACCCTCAGGGTGACATCACTCGTTGGCTTAGTGGAGTACTGTCTCCAACCAGCGCCGAGATCCTTGCCATATCGGAAGCCATTACTATTCCCCCTCACTCCAGGCTAACCATAACCGTTCGCTCAGGCAACCAGGAAGCCCTTCGTTCTTTCGCAAACAACCTTCTTCTCTGTCAAGTTGGGGCATCCCTCACGCTACACGTGCAACAACATCCCTCACTTCACGTCCTCTTGGAGTGGGTGCTGGGCCATCAGGGGATACAGGGAAACGAGCATGCTCACTCCTTCGCTCCCGAGTCTAAAATACCGAGCGCTCCTATTCCATGGCCTGACACCTATTGCGCCAGAATGCACCGCGCTGAACACCGCAAGCAAAGCCGCGCTAGACTCCGCGATCTGCGCTCGTCTGCATGTACCCTTCCGGCCCCCGATCCTTCGTTCATCCGCCACGACGACTCCCTAATTCGTCAGGCTCAAACTCTAACATTGGCGAATGACGCCATGCAACACATTATTGAACGACGCCGCGGCCACCCGGCATGCTCGGTGTGCGGCGGCTATCCCAATGTTCGCCACACGTACTGGACCTGCCCCCGTGCACAGTCCTCGCCTCACTATCTCCCCACCTCTTCCCTGAGCCCATCTATTCCTTACTGTTGGGAGAGCTGAACCACTACATGTGAACCCCACTGAGCCGCTTTTTGGTCGCTCCTTGTGCAACACACAAGGCACGTCCAGGGCGCCACCACACCCCCCGCTCCAGGTGCTACTACATGATCACACGGCACCGAAGCGGCGTACGGCATGGACGAAGAGCCGTTTCAGATAAAGTTATATTCATTCATTCATTCATTCCTTCTTCGTCCTCATCTTTTGAAGTGCTTTGTATCTGTTGCTATGCAATGCCAACGAAGCCGAATCTAAACTCTTGTGAACGTAAGGCTATTCTATTTGATATCTGCATGTAAGCCATAATAGTATGCAAGTACATTCATGAAGACTTGTGTTAACTTGCAAAGTAGTAGCGCTCAAGGGCTATGGTCAAAGCCATGTGTGAAGATTAGGTACGAAATAGATTTTACAGTGACTGCTGTTATAAGCTGCTCTCTGTCCCAAATTTATGTACAGCATCGAATGTAGCTGATATCACATGTTCTGCCCAGCTTTTAGATTTGAACCTAGGTCTGCGGCATGCCAGCTGACCACACTAACCACCAAGTAACTTTTCTTCCCCCCCTCACATGGCACTTTTTGCAGCTAGCACTATATTATGTGGACCTACTGCCACCACAAACAAATACTAGACCTTTGTGTGGCTTACAATGAACTCGAGTATTGCAGTAGTCGCAACAAAGCCCCTCGAAAAAAGCGGAACTGCAATATTATCAGGCCTTGTGAAAAGATTTCTCGATAATGAAGAACGAGATAAATACTGCCGTGATTAAAAACCTTACGAGCACTCACTGGCACTGTGCATAGCATGCCAAGTACCGTTGTCAGTGCTTCATAGTTCAGCAAAGCTGCATATATTCTGGAACCTTCCTGCCAGGGTGTGCCTTGCCAAGTTTTTACATCTGCTATTTCTGTAATCGTTCACTGCCAAGCTTTTCAACAAAGCCACCCTATTACGCAGACTTGTACTAGGCAGTAAAATAACTGAAACCTGGGCAAGTTGGTGTACACCCATACAAGGGTCACAGTTTAGGTAAGTGGTGCTGGTGTTTGTCTGCTTTACTGTGTGCCTTGTAATGTTGGTGCATTGTTTTGATGACTGCTCTAGCCACTTGTATTGTACTACACAGATTGCTAAATAAAAGCACACAGCGAGTTCAGTCTGATGAGCAGCTATTGCAGTGTTCTTTCCCACGCTCAAAACCTGTTCTCCGCTCTTGCGATGTACCCTCAACTCGCTTATGCTCAGTTCCGAGAGAACAGCTGTGCATCTGTCATCAAGGCCAGGCAGCTGGCAATAACATGCTTTTGGTTTGCAGCTGTGTTGTGCAATAATTTTGTTTTTGCTATTAGCAGCTTGTTTTTGTTTTGAATAGGATAATCTGTATAATTTTATACTACTACAGGAACTTTGACATGTTGTGTCCGACTACTTTTAATATCTTTAGGAGTGCATTTCACAACACAGGCACAAGGTATTCTTTATTGAAAAACTTCAGAAATGGAAAACGCGAAGTGTGACAAAAAGCAGACTAGGCAGTCGTGTAAGTTGACCAGGAGATATCTGCGACAGAAATTTGTCATGGAGATTGACGTCTCAATGCTTGCAGATGCAGTCTTCCTTTTCTTAATGAGTATGAATGTATTGTGGAAAAGTAGCCAGTGCTTTATATAAAAAGAAGTTACTATGGATCGACGACCTTGCTGAAGTACTTCAGTTTGTCCGCTGGGGTAGGAATAATCTGCAGGAGAAGAAAGGAAGAAATGTGTGCAGTTTATTCAAATTGGTGAAAAATTCCAAGCTTAATGTTACCACAGCCCTTCCCAATATCAACGCTCACTTCACTGCAAGCTTAACACAAGACGACACTTCCAAGCTGTAAGCAGGTATTGATTCAGGAAACGCAGACGGACTGCACTAGTTCTCGAAATGTCCCAGCTAGTAGCTTTCAGTCACAGCTAAACTAACATCAAGAGCAACATATCAAACAGGATTAGTGCATTGTTTGTAATTCAAACTTTTTCCAGAACAGCTTCAATGCTGCTGAGATAACCAGCACATGTCAAAGTGCAACAGCAAAACATGCAATGGACTAAAAGAAAAAGGTGAGAGTCATGTCATCGAGTCTTCTCTTTGTCCACAGTATGCGGCTGTGACATCATGCTACACCAAATAGCCTGCCATTCTGCCCTTTTTGAATAAGTACTACTATTCCGAAGGCCTTCCTTCAAGCTCCTTTCACCAGTGACAGCTGTCAGTAATGGCGTGGCAGCAGAAGCTGATACATCACGGAATCTTTAAAAGCAAAGCGTTCTTTGCAAACGCTCCAGGCTGGCTAGTTCACACACAATAAAATACTAGTTTAACTAGCAAATTGGCTTATGTGTGACCCCGTCTGTACCACCCCTACAAACGTTCTAGTTACTGGCTCTGTTCTCTACGAAATTACGCACTGACACAAGAAACAATATCTAAATATCTTCACTGTAACAAATACATGCCATCGAGTGCATAATTCCTTTATTAAGACAAAAGCTTTCTATGGTGTCTGGAGAGTTTGCTCGCTTGGTTTTTCGCAAAATAAAGTGGGAATACAATTTATCATTGCACTATCTCCAGGATTGGGCCACTTTCCTCGGCAAATAACCCTGGAGACGGCGTCATAGCAGAGTGGGCTGATACCAGAGATAGTGTAATCTGTAGTAGGGGTGTTCTCTTGCCTCGCAGGCATATAATATTTATGCTGCAAAAAGCTATGCATAATGTGACCAGTTCTATATTAATCAAACACTTAACAAAAGTTTCGCTTCACATAAGTCTCCAATATGTGCATTGCACCTGCACAATATTTTTCTTAATTTTTTCAGATGATTACCCCTTTCAGGTGCCAGTTAATTCTGTTGAATGAAAACTTACTTTCACTGCATTTCTTACATCTTCAGAATAATGAAAAGCATACAGCTGCAGAATAGATCAAGAAATTTGAATTCTTTAGTGAGTATTGTCAACCTTACAGAATGTGGACTTCATGCGAAAGCTTGCTACAGGAACATCAGATATGGGAACATCAACTAACTTCAATTTTAGCAGGCTTGAAAAGCACCTATTCAGCCACTTGAAAATTGTGGCTAGTGCAACACATTTGTGAAAAACAATGAAAGAAGTGAACCTGCTACATACAACTATATACTCACCCTAAGCACAAGTGCCCAACCATCTACTTTCCCACTTGTTTTACTGAAACATTTTGCACAGTTCCAATCGGGAGTGTTTCAAGATATATATGACACATTTTAAATATCATTACTTTCATTGATGCTTTTGTTGGTGCTTGGCATACAACATTGTGTACACAGCGCTCGAAAGGGTTAAGTTACTCATTTCTTTTCACCTAAACATAAGAGGCACGCAATGTTGCCATACCGTATCTCCTCCAGGCTTCCATCCTGCAGGACAGACCTCTCCATGCTTGTCAGTGTACTGGAAAGCCTGCACCAATCGCAAGGTCTCATCCACAGATCGACCCACTGGCATGTCATTCATGGTGATTTGGCGGAGGTTGCCTTTGTCGTCAATGATAAACAGGCCCCTGAAAATATTAAGGTCAGTATTAGAACCAATTGCAGCGCAATATTTGTGCATCACTTCGTTCTGCACGCTGACCTCAGTGTGTGGCCGAGGTCTTCTAGGTAGACACCATAGTCTTTGGAGATCTGGTGAGTGAGATCGGAGAGCAATGGAATCTTGATAGGTCCGAGACCACCCTGTTTCCTTGGCGTGTTGATCCTATAAAAAGCGTGCGAGCGTAAAAATCGTGCATCAGCAAAGTGGTAGCGGCATTGTTTCTTGACAAATAACAGCCTTTCTAACAATATGCCAGGATCAGGCCCAAGTGAAATGATCTCAAGTTAAGCAAGGCTTCAAATAACAAAAAAGAAAAAAAGTGTTCTTGTATGCAGCACTCCATAGTAGGTATCTGAGAATTTCACCGTACCATTACACCAATAATTAAACATAACGCAACAAAAGTATTTTGGTTGTTGAAGCACAACCTTTCGCATGATTTCCAAATAGTGTTATTTGTAATATAAGGCAAATGACGACATGCCACGTACCATGCAAGGTGGGTGAAGGGCGAGTCGACGGAACATGCCACAACTTCCGTATTCAGAGCCTTGAACTCCTGGATGCGATCGCTAAATGCGATTATCTCCGTCGGACAGACAAACGTGCTGAAACGAGAAACGGGTCCGAAACACCATCTGGTGTGAGTGAAATCCCTTGGCATTAAGTTCGCGTCACCGCGGTTTGTATTATAATTCATACTCACAAGTCCAACGGATAGAAGAAAAACACCAGGTACTTTCCCTTGTAGTCCGAGAGTTTGAGCTCTTTGAACTCGCCATTAACGACGGCGGTTCCCGTGAAGTATGGAGCCGGCTTGGAGACTGCAACAGAATAAATAAGTTCAAGTTGCTTTTACAATATCCATCAATGCAGAACTTGAATTCAGGAGCGTCGCAGCTGATGAAATTAGTTTTGCAACATCAGCGGCTTCTTAAGAGCACTGTTATAAATCTGCATAAAACTCAGCGATAATATGTATTTGCAGCGACGTAAGCGCTTGCGAGTTCATATTTAAAAAATCGAATAAAAGCACGACATGTTCCAAAACGTGCAATTTGTGATGAGAGTGCGCTGTGTACCGCAAAAAACACGCGCACGTTTTCGAACGTTGAAGCCGACGCCGGCATGTAACACGTCACGTATTAATACTCACTCTGGGTTTTGCTCCAGTGGAGGTTATGTGCTGAAGACTTTGTGTTCTCTTGCGGGTAGACCTGGCCGCCACCATACGAATGACATGCTTCCTCAACACAAGCGGTCAGCTGTGGGCCGATTACTAATGAGAGAGCGATCAAGAGCCACCTCCAGCTACTTCCCGGCGCCATCCTTGATTGCTACTACTGCCTACGCCACCACGCCACGACCACGCCAACCACGCTACTGTTTTTCTGCAAAGGCAAGAGCGCGCGCGACTCTTCACCTTTCTATTCCTCTCTGTGCCCCTCTCCCAATAACGCGTTGCCAGAAGAGGTCGTTATAACACAACAGCAAAATTGGCGCGCTTCTTAAAAGTAAGTTGAGTAAAAGAGTGAGGGAAAAGAAGGTGGTGGTGAGAACACATGGCTGGTCCAAAGTGCTGTCAGTCAGGATGCGCATAGAAATCGGGGCGGCACTCGGGAAGCGAGCGACGCCGGCAAATACGTCAGATTTTTCACCCGTTTCTTTTAGAGCACTTTGCCAGGCTTGTGCCCTGGCATGCCCCTAAATGTTTATATTTTGCATTGATCCACTTGGTCAAATAGCTCGCAAGCGGTCATTCGGAAAACTTGCAATCTGGTTTTTAGTATTTCTAACTGCATAGGTGTTGTGTATTTATTTCAAAGGACATTTTATGCTTTAACAAAAACTTCTTTTGGATGGTGGTCCAAATAATTTCAAAGTTATGTAACAGTTGTCAATGAAGAGGGGAGACAAAGAGGTTTACTATTTCATGTTATTCCCACACCTGCTATATAGTACATGGAAGTTAACAGCACCTGTTTTAACCAAACCTGTGAAGATTTGGTAATCTTCAGCTCTGGCAAGTGGCCCAATGCCATACACATTTTCTTTACTTCACTACCATAAACACCACCACATTTTACTGTGGATTTCTACCCATTACAATCTACATGTTTAAGCAATCATGCTGCTATCTTCACAATAAGTGAATATTTTTATTACTGATGGCTATATTATGAAGATAAGTGAAAATAATGGCAGCTCCCTAGTCACTGGGACTTGTAAACAGAATAAAATGGACAGTTTACTACTGTAACATAATGCAGCCTTTCTTGTTGGCTGAAATATTTTCTAGGGTACTTTTTCTATTTGGTGCTCTGAAAATGAACTGCAGCAGCTCATTATGCTCAAACGCAAGTACAAAGCACGTAAGTCAAATGTAGATATCTTGCACTGGTGAATTCTTTTTACAAAAGCTTTCTTTGTTTTTCCTCACATGGAAAGTAAAAGGTGGTAGTTGCTACCTGATAAGCCATTAGTTACACCTAACTTCAAAATCTTGCTTTGAGTTTTCTTCCTTATTTTATTTATAACATGCCTTCTCCTCAAAATCTGAAATGAAGCTTCTTGCTTTGTGTTGAACCTTCTTGACTGCCTCTAACAGTTTAGTCAGTTACCTGCAAGTTACTTACATGAACTTGGTTGTTACATCTAAAGTTCAAGGCCACGAACATAAAAAACAATATTCTGAATTAGTATTAGTGTCATCAATATATCAGGATAAAATGATAGTTTGCTTATTCTTTGAAGACTGAATTTGCATGTACTTGGTAGATTGCCTTTGTTAAATGTAGAGCTACGGTGGCATAGGAAGTAATGTTATAGACAAAGTCAAACTCGGTGCACTGCAAGATGTGTCGAGATTTGCACAATACATCTATCAGGTGGTCAGACCAATTTGACAACCTTTTGCTTGTCCTTTGCCACACACAGCATCACCTGGAAACACATTGCCAAACAGAAAGTGAAATCAATTTGTTCTCCTTTAATATTTTCAGAGCAATGAGATCATACATTCACTTTCCTACATCTACAAAAACTGAATATGGGAATAAGCACATGTGAATGCTGTGCAGTGCTGCGTATTTACAGAATGTACAATGCATCACAACGTAAAGTCAAAGGGCTCAAACTGTCTTCGAAATTCAGCCACCATTGACACTTCCTCGTCCCGGGACATTTTGCAGTCCTTCCAGTCTGCTTTGTCTGGCAAGTTGAGAACTTCTTCACAGGCTAACACTTCTCTGCCAAACTGAAGAGGGAAGTTTTTCTTGATCCTGTGCAACAACTTGGTGTTATCAAATTCCATATAAAAGTACGGTCGTCCAGGGTCTACAATCTGGCGCAGGCTTGAGTTTCGGGGTATTTCATCTAAGTCAACACCAAGTGACATGCCGTAGTCCACTAGCACAGATTGGAGACCAGACATCAATGGCTCAGGCACAGGCACAACCTGAATCTGCAGGTGGGAACTCTTGTAGTTCCTTTCGAAAAATACAGGTCGCTTCCCTCTCGTCTTGAAGTACTGCTTCAAGCTTTCCTTGAACTTTACAACATCTTCCAATGTCTCTTCGTCCAATTCTACTGTACTCTGATGGTGACCGATAGGGAGAATCAGCACGTGATCCGGAGTAAGTGCTCCCTTGGCCAGCGCCAGGTAACAGCTTTCACCGATGCTGATGACCAGGTGCTTCTCCACCTCGGGACTCGCCAAACAGAACCAGCAGGGCCCCTTAGGGGCTGGCGGAGGGCGCTTCTTGCGTTCCTGCTGGCCGCCGGCGTCACGATTTCGTTTTTTACCCTTTTCCGCAGCCGGCGTGAGGTCGTAGAAGAACTGTTGCGACTTGGACGCATCCTTGAGGTCCGACTCGCTGAACTCGTACGGGCATTCGGTCACGTCGATCGGCTGCTTCACGAGTTCTGCACTCGGCATGACCGACATGGGCGCGATCGAGAAAGCGTACAGCCACTTGGCCTTTGCCGCGTTGCCGACGGATGCCAGTGAAATGAATCGTGTAACGTGGCGAGCTTGTTCTTGGAGTATCTTGTGGTTTCTGTAGGGAGTCCTCTCGTAGTAGTTTCCGGACGACGTAAAGTGGTATCTAGGTCGAAGAAAGTAGGCGAGTAGAGAGATGATATCCGAACCGTTTTCTTCTTCAGCGGACGCGGTGTGAGCATATTTGCTGACGTTTTTGGGCCACTGAGATGCGATGAATATATCTATGCCCTTGTGGCTTGTGCTCTCGGCGATCGGGGACAAAAACTCCAGCGCCTCTTTCTTGACAAACTCGCCTCTGGCAGGTTTGTCGTTCTTACTCTCGTTTCCGCAGAAATAGGCGATTTTCAGCCCCGAAGCACCGGTGAAAATTCCTCGAGAACCCAAGTGGACGACGTTGTCCGCGAGGTCCGACTCCGAATACGAGTCCGGTGTGACGCCAACGGCGTATGTCTGCAACGGGACTTTGCGCCCGCTCAACTTGTACTGAAGCCATCGCGAAGCGTCGGGCCCGAAGAAGTCGCCAACACAAAGCAGCATGTCGAACGGCCCGTTCTTTTTGTTGACGTTGGACACACGGTCAAAAAGTTTGTCAAACTCGCCGCTTACATCTCCGCACACGAGTATTTTCATGGGCGACGCCATTGCGGTTCTAGCGCCGACACTGGAGTAAAGCTAGTGACGGAGATACCACTGTATGGCGGTGTTCATTGAACAAGCACAGCGCACGATCGCTACCTTCGCAGCATTCTCGACAGTGATGCACCCACAGAACAAGCCACAACCGGCGTAACGTGCAATCCAATGTTTGCATAAACTAAGAAAAACACATCAACTACAACAGCAAAACAATGAACTAGGTTGCCCGATTGTGATGTGCGATCATGGGTTTTGTGCCGTGAGCTTGTCAAACTGAAGACAATTTTCTTATTCACATTTCATTTTCTGCAACATTTGTTCAGCTTTTTTTACTCATATTTATGTTGTAATGGTGTAACACATTCGTTTTTTTTTTTCCCAAAATATGTAGAGTCAAAATGTGCTATATGTGAACAGTTTCGGTTTCGGAACACAAGTCTTGCGTTTCTGCTTGTGTTTCCCTGGTAACGCGTGTTTCTATTCGCTTGCTCCTTCTCAAAGAAAAGACGAGGCGGATATGGGGGCATGTGCTTCTATAAAAACCAAAAGGTGATGTTTATGCGTATCCCACTGCGACCTACGGCTAAATTGTTGAAATTTCGTCATTGTGCTCCGCGTTAGTGCATCTCTTGTATTTGATACACCACGTGGATTTGTGTATTACATCGTTCTCGAGTAAGGTGTATGCGCTTTATCTGTGCTGACGTCTAAACGTCACTCGTTTTGCTTAAGATATTTCTATGTCGGTATCCTACACATGGCACTAGGTTCGGGTATCGCATAAGTCAAATATATTACGACAGCCTTTTTTGGCGTTATGCTGTCTAAGATACACGTCATGTTCCTTTTTGCTGTTTCAGGCACATCACGCTTCTCATGATTGGTCTTGACAACTCTGGAAAGACATCGACAACGAAGCACCTGTTGAGAGGTACACATGCAATGTTGAGCAAAATATAGCCCGAACAATTTGCCAATTTGTGCTGCTCGATGAAAGAAAGAAAGAAAGAAAGAAAGAAAGAAAATTGTGCCAATACGTTTTGCGCTGAGCATCTAAATATATCGAACAAACTAGAGCCAGTTTTCATCGGTTTGGTTATCACAATTCCGGACTCGCGTTGTACCATTTGTCATTGTTGTAATTACGCGCCTGCTTTATAAGGTTTTCGAGCGTTTAATTGGTCTTGGTAATGAAGAGAAGACATTTGTCTTTTGGAATTTCCTGACTCGTTTACTTTATTTTACTTTTTTATTTTATTTTTTCATTCGTTGGCTCTTCGTAACCTACCTTTCGAAAGCGAGCATGTATTATCGTCGACACGCGATAATACATACTCGGGTTTTTCGTGGCTCCGGTTAATTCGAACCACCTTATTTGTACACGTGCGCTGCCTGAAATAGACTTGATGGCTGTCGCTTATATCTCATCGTCAGAAAAGGCAGCACTGTTGTCGATGTTTTTTTTTTTTCTTCCTTTACCCGCTTCGTTGTTTTTCATATCAGAGAACACCTGCAAGCACGGCATCACGATACCGGGTGTTTCTACACATACATTTGGTAATATTTAAAAATAGCCGTTCTGGAATAAAAGGACGGTTCCTTCGGAAACATTCCGCCAGTGGTGGCGACCATGGGGTGGCGGCTGATACGCGATAATTAGCGGCTCTGCGCTCCTCGCCGCCGCAGCGGCTGTCCATTGCTGGGTGACGCAAGCAGAACGTCGCCTCGAGAGCCGCGGCTTTGCGCTCGCTGCAGCCTCCCAGTTTCGGTTTCGCGCGCTCTGATAGGCGAATTTCATCGTGTCACAGTTCCGCGGGTAATCGCACTTCTCCAAAAGTTGATGTAAGACTTGTACGGAGAACTCGCTTCAATTTTTCGATTACGATGAGATCGCTGAAACAAAACGTTCAAAAGTTCATTATTGCGTTTTCGTTAATTAGCGACTAATTACCACTTATCTGCCGTCACCCCATGGTCGCCACCACTGACGACGTGTCTCCGAATGAACCTTCCTTATATTACAAAACGCTATATTTAACTGTTACTTAAGGTGTTCGTAGAAACACCCGGTATATAAAGAGCGTAAACGGGGACTACCCGCCGTGATGACTCCGACGTTCTGCTGCTGGTCGCATGTTCAAATTCAGCCCTCCGCAGCTCCGATGGCGGGTGAAATGCAAAAAAAAAAAGAGAAAAACCACTCGTGTAGCGCGATTTGGACGCACGTTAAAGAACCCTACATATATACAGGTGGTGCTGATTAATCCGGAACCCTACACTATCACACCTCCTTTAAGAGGTTAAGCGCCATCGGTCGATTGATTGTTCAGTTAAACGACTGTTGCGCAGAGGGCAATCCTGAGGACGTGGTTCCGACGGTGGGCTTTTCAAGCGTCCAGACGGAGCGCTGCGGCTTCCACGTGACTCTTTGTGACCTGGGCGGCGGCGCGAAGATCCGCGCCATCTGGGAGCGCTACTACGCGCTCGCCCACGGTCTGGTGCTCGTGGTAGACGCGTCGGCGACGCACAGAGCACTGGAGTGCCGCCGCACCGTCGCGCAGGTGCTGGCCGACCCGCGGATCAGCGGGAAGCCTCTGCTCGTGTGAGTATATATACGCACGCCCTGTGCATACAGTGCGGTCAATTTTAAAGCGAAAGCTTTACTGGCCCCGAACTTGCGATTTCGGCATGGCGGTGCTCCGAGGAGGCACATGACGTCACAACGCGCGCCTCGCCGCGGATATTTCTCTCTCTCTCTCCCTAGTCACTACTGCGCACGCGCCACTAGTAGCACCGAGCCACAGATGTTCCGCCGCAGCGCCGCGCCTTTCCACCTCCGCTGTTTGTATGACGTCACTCCGCGTTCTTCGTTGCGCTCGCCTCCACTCGCTTCGCCAGCTGCGTCGCATGCCTGATAACATGTCGGAGCATTGAAAAGGAGAGCTCGCGTGGGCCGCAACCACAGTTGAGGCGGCAGTATGGACGGCGACAATTTTGATAAGCAAGAGCAGGCTTGGAATCGACATCGGAACGAGATGAAGAGGAAACGAATCGCCCAGGAAACAGACGAACAGCGCGCCGAACGACTGGCTAAACGCCGCAACATAGCTACATAGATAACCAGACTAACCTGGACTTGCAATCAAGATTAACCAAGGCTAACCATGCTATGCCTTAGCTTTCGCTACGTATATCCTGGCATAGCCGATCTAAGCCACTGCCATTTTTTAGAGCGCAGCTCTTTTGCGTCCGTTCCTGGGTTTCGCGTCGTCGTCGGCGTTGTCGTCGGCCTCGTAACCAGCTCCGCCCCCCTTTCATCCCCCCAGCGCTAGCAGCGACCGACTGATACCGCTGGATGCCGCTGACGCCGCTAGAGAGTCAAGATAACGTGACTGCATAGAACACCGTCGCCGCCATGCAGAAAGAGGAGGAAAGGGTCCCCCCCCCCCTGTTCTTGTGTGGCGGATAGGGTGCTCTTCAGTTGCCGACGCGCCGGTTATTTCACGTAGGCCCCGGCACGTCGACGAATACGTGACCACCTTCCCACGGCTAGACCTGGTTCTTAGCGCTGCGGAAGCGAGGGTATCATATTGTTTGTGTCGGCATCGGCGGCGTTGTCCCTGAAACCAACTCCGCAGCTGGGGTTGACTCACTATCGGCGTCAGCGGCATCAGTCAGTCGCTGCTATCTCTTCCCTCCTCCCTTTATCGTGTTGTCCGCTTGCTGCGCGCGCTTCTGCCCCCATCGTTTGCCGCTGGGTGTACACGCCGCCCCCCTCCCCCCTCTTCCTGCGAGTCTCCGGTTGTCAAAGCGCCGGCTCGAACTTAATTCCTTTCTTCGCTCCTCCTCCAATGCAACCCCTGTGCGGTGGCAATCAGAGAGCCAGATCGGTGGCGGCGGATCTGTATATGTGCACCGCCCGAGCCGAAATTGCCGCTGCCGTTCGCCACTGCGAAATTATCTGCCAGTTCTTTCTGAGCCATGAGCGAGACGACCGATGGAAGTCCTCCGTCTGCTGCTGCTGCTGCTGCTGCTGCTAAACGAGCTGCCAGAGCAGAGGCCCAGCGCCGTCGCCGTCAGAATCCAGAGGTGCGTGCCGCCGAAGCAGAAGCTTACCGTCGCCGCCGTCGAGATGATCCAGGAGTACGGGAAATATAAAAAAAAAATTCTGTGATAGCGCATACATGTGTTGCTCGATTTCTTTGCCTCAATCTATCGAAAAGGTGAAACAGCTTATTTGCTGCGCTCAAATTTCGCATTAGGAAGTAACGTAATCGTCGGGAATTTTTTTTAAATGGAGTGCTTTATGCAATTGTGCCGGCTGCAGAGATGGCAATCGATGCACTGCACAGTTGCGTAAAAAAGGTGCCCGCGCCAACCAGCCACAAGTCATCTGCTGAGAAGCCAGGCAATTGTGCGCTTGCCAATGCGAAAAATTCGCACGTACGTGCTCTATACATATCACATGTCCACTTTAACAACGGACCGCACTTACATAAGCCGAATTACCGCGGAAGTAGAAGTGAACTTCACAAGACAGTAGTCCTTTTCAGTGCCTCACCATATATGTGTACAGTGCCACAGTTTCTACGCTATTCCTTCTTTCTTTTTTTCTTCTTTTTTAAACCTGTGTATGAACGTAACTAACGCTGAGACTGTTACTTTACGTCTTCGCTCACGGTCTGACGAGATACCGAAATCGACAAGTCGCTTCTACAAGGCCACATTTCTTTGTCAGAACCAGATAAGTAATTATCTGTTTAGACCCTTTCTTTATTTATCCAACCTTACTAAAGTATTCACTTCATCATTTAAGCGTTGATTGTCATATGGCTGGTGCTCTGGCGATTGTAATTTCACTTGGCGACGAGTCCAAAGTCAAGTTAAGACGACGAATCCGTGTTGGGGCTATTTGCTCATTTCTGCTGCTTCAAGGGCCAGTTGTAATTTACATTTCCGCAGGAATTGTTTAATATCTTCATAGTATTTTCTCTTTTTTTAAAGCACGCCTTGCTATTTAGCAGCGAGGAGGGGGTTCCGAGTGCGCTCGAATTTATTTTTGCTAGCTTGTCAATAGAGTATAGAGTATGTCAATAGAGTATAAATAAATGTACCTGCTGGTTGCTTCTAGCGGCTATATGTCCTTAATAGGGGGCAGTTTTGCAAGTTTGGTTTGCGGCCGCTACGTAAGCACTGGCGGATCCAGACAAGGGGGTAGGGGACTTGCGTCCCCTTTCCTTTTCATTTTCTCATTTTTTTTTTTTCATGAGAACCGCACCCCTCCTTTATGCTACCATGGCTAGCATTATGAAACATCGTTCCAGCGCACAATTGAACACGGACGAGAAGAGAAAGACAACACGAACGCCGGACTTCAACTGAATTTTATTCATGAAAAACAGGGCTTTATGTACACAGGGGGAGGGAGTGTGGGGATGTGTCAGTGCTCCTTCTGTTGTACTCGGGAAAAAAGAACTTGATTATCTCAGGGCAAACGGGTGTGTCGAATCAGCTAGGTAGGGCGGGAGATGAGCAAGATTGTACTGAGTGATGTAAAAAAGAGAGGGAAAAGTTTTTCTTTTTTTCTTGTTTTGGTTTGGCACCTCTGATGACTGTTGCCTAGACCAAGGAAATATTTTTGAGTGGTCCTGCGCACTAGAAGCCCCCCACTCCCTCCCCCTGTATACACAAAGCCCTGTTTTCCATGAATAAAATTCAGTTGAAGTCCGGCGTTCGTGTTGTCTTTCTCTTCTCGTCCGTGTTCAATTGTGCGCTGGAACGATGTTTCATAATGCTAATCATAACCAACTAGCCCAGCTGTCCATACTTAGCTACCATGGCACCGTCCCTGTACGTAAGCGTTGCCGCTACACCCGTCTACACGGTTTAGAGTAAGTAGACGTATTTCATTTGTTCACCAACTGGCGTGCCTTCCATATGTCACTTTTCCTATCCGATAGCGCCTTGGCCTCTGTCAGCCAAACTTACATGTATAACCGTTTTCGCTACACGTGCAGATTGCTCAACAAGCAGGACCTTGAGACGGCCGTCGACGAAATGGAGATGTGCTCCCTGCTAGACCTGGAGAATATGGTCAACCAGCACAAGTGTCCCACCCGAGTGGTATGCTCCTCCGAGCCTCGCTTATCTGCCTGTAGCACGGGGCAAGAAACATGCTAGCAGTTATCCCCCCTGATGAGTCGTCAAAGGGAACGGGAAATTACATAACACCAGGATAAGGTTATGCGCAGAAGAGAAGTACATACAGAAAGCGGATGGTATACATGCCGCGGCTGGACTGGCTGTGCGACGGGCGCCATGGGGCTTTAACGGGCGGGTATCGGTGTCGCACGGTGCGATCTGTTCAGGCTGATGAAGCGGACTTTCAAATCAAGGAGTACCATGACGTCGATTCCGACGGAGATCTTGTACCGCTTTGGCAAATATCGAGTTTACGCGCCGACTTCTTTGTTCGCTTTTTGCCTTTTCTTGCACGCCTGGCTGATATATATAGTATTCCCTAACTTTGGGTCCCCTACTTCTAAAGCTCCAAATTATCCCTACTTACGTACAATAAATGTCTCAGAGAATGAATTATCGCGACGTCATTTTTTGGCGCTCTTCACTTATCCGTCGCCTCCGAAACCATGGAGTGCATGTCAAATATCCCTCACCAGTGAGGAGGTATAATTTATCCCTCTGGGAAAAGGTCTCTCGCATGCCGGGCTGACAAAACGTGGCGTTAATTTCGACTACAGGGTGTGCCGCCTCCATCGGAATGCGGTAACTGCGGACGAGGATCGAACCCACGACGTCGTGCTTAGTAGCAAAACACCATAGCGACTCAGACACCGCAGTGTGTGAAACAAGTAACGGTGGCACAAATGATGCCGCGTATTCCTGTTGTATCTTATTTGATCATATTCGCAATGCGAGCTATGTACGCGCTGTGGTAAACTTTCGCGATTCCCGAGATGAGCGTCAATATGGGACGTGCAGGAGAACTGCTGCGCCATCAGATTCGGCGGTCGAAGGCGCAAGAGAGATCCGGGCATCGATAAAGGATTCCAGTGGCTCCTGGGTCACATTGCCCGCAACTGGGAAGAGCTCAAGGACAGGGTGGAACGGGACACAGCGCTGCATCGTGAGCAGGAAGAGAGGGACAAAGCGGAACGCCTCGCCAGGGTCCAAAAGGCGAGAGAGCTAAGGTGAGCACAGGTGTCGTATACCGCACGCTTTTACTTCCAGCCACTTGTACTTTGCAACATCTGTGAACGATGCGGCTGCTTCTCCGCGTCTCTCTCCTCATTGTAGAAAACGCACTGGAGCGTAGAAGGGTGGATCCGCGGTGGGGCACGTGCAACTAACGTGGTACTCTGCCTTCCTCAGGCATATCACCATGCCGTACTGTGATTTGAAAATAGTTGGGCACAAATAAGCGATCACAAGCGAGGACTAATACAAATTAGAAATGATCGCAAGAAGGCAGGCTCACTGCACAGGACGAATGTTAAAGGAAACGATGAATATATCACGCGATTTGCTGCTTGTTTGTTGTACTTTGTTTCTTCTCATGGTCGTTTGCACGAGACTCCTTTTTTACCGTTAGCTTTGCGTCATTGTAGTTCAATCAACAGGTACTGCGTAGCTGAAATCACTGTTCTTTCGAATCGGAGGCAACTGTTGTCTTTGCGACGCCTGGTGCGTGCGAGCGAGTCACACGAAAACGCGTTTCTTAAAGCTCGCTTCTGCGCAACAAAGTTTAATACGTGGAGAAGCTAGCTTTACAGGTTCCCAAGCGTCACTCGCGCCGCTGGCTCTTGCAATCTTCTCCGCTCTCTTGATCAGTTTGAGCTGGTCGTCGAGGGCCGTAGTGCCTCCCATTGCTTCCTCGTGGTGTTGTATGTTGTGCAGCATCCACTCTCACGTCTTGCAGTGATGTAACCGACTTGCGTCGACGCCAGTGCACATTTCTACCTGTAATACCCCATTTCTTTGTACATTTCTTACTTCGATTTCGCCCCCCCCCCCCTCTTTCTTTCTTACTTAATAACCTGTTCCACCGAATGTTCTGGTCAACCTCCCTTCGTTTCTCTTCTTTTCCCCATCTCTCTCCTGCTTTTTTTATGGCTTAAAACAATGGAGTTTCATGATGTCTGCGATTACAACCGTCATTCATTGCGCTATTTCCAGCAACAGTAAACTTTGCTCGGCAATGGGCTGCTTGCGCACGGGGTCGACAAGACGCGAACACTGCCATTTGGTGCACCATACTAACGGCCATGCTTACCAATAGCTTATTATAGCAGTTAAGGCTGAATTTTCTGTTTTGGTTGAGACGTGTACGCACTTTGCCACACCTGACGTGGGAAAAAATGTGGAAGGCAGCAGCTGTAAAAATGAGCAACGTTATTGATACGTTTCAACGTCGCCCCATGGAGCTGGCCTCTCTGCCGTTCGTGAAAACAGTCGGCCTTATTTGCATGGCGCTGGTTTTTCTTTCAAAAAAGTTGCCACCGAGATTTAGTTTCGGGTGTTAATTTTGCTGCGAAATCAGTGAAGAAGCCTGAAAGATGCTTCACACAGCTTGATTGCTTGTTCGCCGTCATTTCTTAAGTGCGACTGTTCTGCATTGGCCTGTGTGACGCATCGCAAGATATACAGGGTGAACATTTTTAAGTGTTATGGAATTTTTAACAATAGCCTGTTGCAGACAACGTAGTTCTAGTCCTTGAGAAGGATTATCCTGAGAGGCGGGCATTACTTACATGAGAAATCGAAACACATATTCAACTAATTAACAAAAATCCAGTGAATACATTTTGAATTAATTACATTACGGTACATATCACAACTTACAAATTGTAGCCGGTAGAGTTTGCAAGGCGTATCCACTTATAATGAATTTCCAGAATGATGTCCGTTTGCAGATATGCGTCATCAAAGCTGCCCAAAAAATGCACAGTCATTCTGCTTACCTTTTTAACAAAATGCTCTCTTGTGGATTTAACCACAAAAGAAACTAAAACGACCATGTATTTCGTTCCACACTTTGGGAAATATCTCAAAACTGGTGTCATCCTGGAAATTAATTTCAAGTGGATACGTCTTGCAAGCTCGCCGACTACAATTAGTAAATTGCAATGTGTGCCGCAAGCAATCAATTGAAAAGTTAATTATTAGATTTTTGTTAATTGTCTGAATATGTGTTTCAATTTTTCATGCTTCAATGTCTGGCTCTTCGAATAATCAAGCACAAGGACAAGGATTGTGCTATTTGCCACAGGCAATTTTTAAAAATTCCGTAAAACTTAGAAATGATCACCCTGTTGACAAAATGTTGATGACAAGAAAGAGACGGCGCCTTAAGACACAGAAACTATAAGAGGAGAAGGCATACAGCTGAAGTATAATTTCAGAGTTCTCAAGTTGCCGTATACAAAGTGGATGTCACAACAAAAAAGTGTATATGTAACAGCAGCCAGTCGCGCGGCAATTTTGTGCGTATTTGCGGGCTTCTTTCATGTTCAGAAAAATACTTTTGTGCAGCACATATTGAGCAACAGAAAGCTGTATCAGGAGTTTGTCATGTTGCTCTACAATTTTCGCATTGCCACTTTTCATCTAATTATAATATTTGAGAAGTTGGCTAATTAAATATGACTAATTATCTAATTAAGCGGAATGAAAAAAAAATATCTGAGTAGATCTCCAGCGATGGCAAACAACATTACCATGTTTCTGTACAGCTACGTGGCATTTGCACATTTTTAATGTTTGGCTGAAATTACACGGGACACCCTGTATATGTGTGTGTGTTTGTGTGTGTGTGCGTGTAGTAGTAGTAGTAGTAGTAGTAGTACATGCGGGCACAATTATCATTAGGTGTTCTTTAACCTTTCTCGCACAGGGCCAAGGCAAGTAGAAAGGAAGGCAGCATACCTGAAGATGAAGGGGACAAGAATGGCAATAAAATAGCCAGTTTCGAGCGTGAGCAGGTGGAAGTCACGGTGAGGAACAGCTAGTTCTCTTTTAACATTTTTGCTTCACATTCTTGCTTCATGTTGGTGGGGGTGCTGTGTTTATACCGACAAGAGGAGTCGCACTGCAATTCAAGACGTCACATGTCACGACGTCCATGGCTGCAGAACTCACGGCTCTGCGCAGTGCGCTTCAGTTTATTAACACAGAGAGTCCTAGTACATGGGCCGTGTTTTCTGACTCAAGACCGGCTTTACAAAGCATGCAGTCAATTCCCAGATGTGAAGCTAACAGCTAGCATACGAAATCGCGAAACTTCATCACGACGTCAAACAGAAAGGCCATGAAATTATTTTCCAGTGGCTACCTGGCTATTGCAGGATCAGTGGAAATGACTAAGCAGATAAAGCTGCTTGAGAGTCACATCAAGAACAACAAATTGTTCCCATTCCTTTTTCCAGTACAGGCACCGCAAGGCAGCTTTGTCACCTGACGTGAAAGCTCTCTTTAACAGAGTGGAACACCACAAATATAAGGCGCATCAGGTTGTACGAACTGAACCCTTTGCTACAACTGACCTCCACCTGGGCTTCACTGACATGAGGCATCGCTTCTATACCGGCTGTGGTTGGGAGTGGATTTCACGAAGGCGTACACTACTTTGATTGGAATGACCGACAGTGCTGCATGCGATGTCTGAGACGTGGTAGAGAACATCGAACATTTAATGTGCCATTGTCATCGATTTCAGTCGGAAAGACAAACATTATCTATCGCATTACGACGACTGGACGATCGGCCGTTGTCTGTGCAGGTGCTACTTGAAGACCACCCCCATCGCTCGTCGGCCCATATATAAAGCTATGAAGGCACTTTTGTCTTTCTTTAGGGCGACTGGCTTTTGTGAATGTCTTTGACTAGCTCAGGCCCTTCGCATGCATGCACGAGCTCACCGCAGCTTTCCTCCCCCTCCTCTCCCTTTCTCTGTCTAATCTTTCTATTCCCTCTTTCCCGTACCCCACAGTAGCATGGCCAACCAGACACATTTCTGGTTAACATCCCTGCCTTCTCTCTCTATCTCTTCCCCCCCCCCCCACTTCACTTTGGCGTTTTCCCAACTTTTTCCAGGGGAAGAAGAAACGCTACTTGCTCATATTGCATAGTATATACAATATGCGTGTGCATGATCGAGTGTCAGCGAAGACATTCAGTAATTCTGTAATACCAGTAGAGCAGCAGCAAAGTTGAAGAGGTTACATTACCAACAAACACATTAATTGCACCAGCGGACATGAGAAGATGATTGTGTATAATCTGTTTATTATTCAGTATAATTTAATCTAATTATGGGGTATTTTTCTGTCACTTGATGGAATAGATAGTTTCGTACTGGAGAAAATTAGGCTATCGTCTATTTCTTGAATTTCATGCTGCAACCTCAGCATGGATAGGTTAAGTGTAACATCAGAGGTATTAAGGTACTCCCCCCCCCCCCTCCCCCCCTCGTTTTTTGATCGTTTTAGCACACAGGAACAACATTCTCGAAATCTGCTAGGTTATTTAACCTTTATTCCAATAAGTAGCTCTTTATCAATAAACAATTAACTACACCGGGGTAGTGTAGCTAGAAGTGTCCAGCATACACCCTAACCAGGGGCTTAACCTGGACATTAGTTCCGCCCAAAGCTTATCTAATAACATTGGATTCTGCAATATTGTCAAATTCATTGTGTTGTCAACTATGATTGGCTCAGGGGGCTACTATAAATTGCCTCTCCGATTAGCTCAAAATGCCGCCATTGCAGAATTTGACATGAATTGTGAATTTGACATCACAGACGCATTTGACAATGTCCCAAATAGAATGTCCCTCGGACACTACTATATTGTTGAATTCTGCAATGGCGGTGTTTTGAGCCAATCAGAGAGGCCATAGCAGCCTCCTGAACCAATGAGAGCTGACAAGATGATGAACTTGACAATATGGCAGAATCCAACGTTACTAAATCAGCTTTGGGCGGAATTAATGTGCAGTGTACACCCCTGGTTAGGATGTATGCTAGACACTTCTAGCCACCCTACCCCGGTCTAGTTAATTGTTTATTGATAAAGAGCCACTTCGTGCGTCCCATAGTTCTTGTGTCCATGTCCTTTATGAACAACTCTGTACATAAATATGGCGGAATTTCAGTGTCGAGAATAGCACTTCGGAGTAAACACCATGGTGAACGCTGTCCAAGTCGATGATCTCATGGCAGACTAGTGCGTGAACACTTCGGGGTGGTGTGTCCATTGCAAGTGTTTTGTCCTTGTGTCTTTTCTGGCTTGCCGAGCCTCCTAAGTCTCACGGCAATAGTAGAAGTTCGGCTATTACAGAAGCCTACTTTCAATTCAGATTAGCTTAATATTTATCCTTAGCGTTGCTTTTTCAGTATTCCCTTTAGCAATCCTGTGCCATCTTCTTCTTACCCAGGCTGAACGTCCTGGGGAGGAAGATCCACCGGATGAGAAGAAGATGGAGACACCCGACGGTGCCCGCATGATAGTCGTCAGTCCCGTTCAGAGCCATCCAACAGACGGCGACGAAGAGAAGCGCAGCCTGCGCGAAGGTTGTTGCGAGGAGCAGCTCTCGAATGACCACCGTCCGTCCACGCCCTCGAACAAGATGCTGGGACTTTCTCTCTACATCTCCGAGGCGTCCTATCCACCGATGACTCAGATAGAGATGTGATTGCTCACCATGCGCGCCTTGAACTTACTCTCCTTTTACGGTGTGCAATGTCACGTGTCTGCCTTTTTTTATCTTCTGTGCCACACTATCTACCCGGAAACAATTATGCAGGCTTGCTGTGAAATCCCATAGCATTGAACGCCTGTAACCTGTCTATTAATTCTATTAATCATCTCTACTCAGCCACACTGCCTGGGTGTGACGTGTCAACACATCCTAGATAACATTACTCAGGAAAAAAAAAAAGAAAAGGTAGCCCTGGGCTTTTCAAATCAGGCAGTGTGTTGCACCACTTTGTGCGCTATATAGGTGTGTGTGGAAATGGACTTACAGAATATCATACAAAGGTTTGCATTCTCCTATTGCTCATGCATGTGGCATTTTAAGATGGGGTATTGGAAGCTATTCCTCATATTATATGTCTGTCATGAATGTTGGTTGATTTCTAAGTTTACAGGCACATCCTGATAAATATGTACATATTCAAATACAGGCAGACCTTGTGTTTGAATATAGACTTGACCAGAGACATTAGAGAGGAAGGCACCTGGTGCCGTGTTACATGGTCCAGATTGGCTATTGGTGGGTGAATTATCGAAGTTTAGAATACAAATAAAATATTATGCACTATATGTACATGAAAATGAACTATTCGCTATTTTGGAATATCGACACTAACCAAATATTTCACATTAACTGAATGCTAAAGTTGGCTTACTGTTTTCTATCTGGTAAACAAAGTGTCATAAATTATCAGAAGTGAAACAATCAGAAATAATTTTAAATCAATGGAAAATCAAAATGCAAGCTTCGTTTTCAGTTTCACAGCAGAACCCTACGTGGCAACCTGCGATTTTTGCTTGTAGTCTGCTATTTGGTGTCTCTTGCAGACTGGTCATCTAGTATTTTTATCCTTTATGCGATGAGCAGTGACGTTTTCTTTACTATGGGCCCTTTTAAATGTACGCAAGGCACATAGGAGCTTCATCAGCTATTTCTTTTCTTTTTCAGAACTTGTCATCTCTTTTTCATTAATCACTTATTTATTGTTTTTGGAAAGTTAGTCATATAGGGTGTTTTCGTTTTTTTAGCTGTGCCAAATATTTAAAAATTGCCTGTGGCAGATGGCACCTTTGACCATAATTACTCGACAAAGCAGCTGTTACTTCTACAAAAAATCAACACACTTAATTGGATAATTAACAAAATTACATTAATTAACATTTTATTTAACTACTTTATGGCACATATTTAAACCTACAAATTATAGCAGGTGAGTTCGTAAGGCATATCCACTTGGAACGATTTCTCAGGACTGCGCCAGTTTTGAGATATTAAATTTCAAAGTGCCTGATGAAATGCATTGCTGTTCCAGTTACTTTTTTAAAGAAACCACTGTTTTATGCATTGAAGTCCAAAAGTAATTGGAACACCTATGCATTTCGTTGGACACTGAAAATTATTATCTTGAAACTGGCGGAGTTCAGATAATTTGCCCCAAGTCTTGCAAACTCATAAGCTACAATTCGTAGATTAAAATGTTGCATAATTAAGAAGTTAATTAGTATGAGTATGTTTAGTCAATTAAATATTTTGATTTCTCATAGGAGTGGTGACTGCCTGATCGAGAAATTCAGATGAAGGATACTTGATCTTGACACTATGCTATTTGCCACAGGCAATTTATAAAAATTTGGTGCAGCTAAAAAAAATTAAAAAAATACCCAGTATAGCAGCCATTCGTCCTTGAAAAGCTTGTTTGTAACCACACTCTAAAGACGTTGAAAGGCTATTCGCTGCTATTTTAATGACAATGAGTGATCTTGTTATTAAAATTGATCCTATTGTCTGTGCTAGTTCGCCGTCCTTTTTTTTTTCCCTACCAGCGCAAGTGTGGCACCAGGTTGCATTGATATAAATATTTCTGCTGTAAATATATATATGCGTCTGCGTTTAGCTATTCAATATTCAATACTTACTATTTGTACTTGAAAAGGTTGACTTTCGTCCACCTCTAGTCTGTGCTTAAAGCTCAAGTAGTCTAAAAATGTGAATCTGTGCTGTGCGCATCTATGGGGCACAAGTGTATGTGGACAACTCAAGTGAATGGTGGTACCAGGACGTGCATTCAGCAAGGAACTGCATGAGCTATCCAATCATTGTTGCTGTTGACCCTTTCTGACCTTTCATGACCCTTTCTTTGCGCACACTGCCAGTTCCAGCTTTCCCTAAAGAGCATGCAAGGGGAACAGTTAGAATGGTTTCACAAGTACAGCTGCATTTTGTTTCTTTTAATGGAGCTGGTGCACCCTGTGGTGTTTGGCATGTCAGTCACGATTATAAGTTGGTTTTGCCTAGTTTTGCATAATGTTTTAGGAGAAAAAAACGTAACGTTGACCTATAAGGATAAAGTATATTCATGGCACGGTTTTGTATGCATGCCATTAGTTCGAAAGAAAGGAGGGGGGTTTCATATGTCTTTACATGAACTTGCTTTCCTCATACAATCTGTAAAGCGTTGCACATTGCAGTGAGAAAACCACACACTTATTTCATATTGGTGTAAAAAGCACACTTTGCTAAAGTTTTGATGAAAACAGGCTAGTCAAAGTCTGTTTATGTAAAACAGTTTATCATCTATTCACAGCAAAAATTGAACATGTCACGGTGATAAATGATATAGCCCCACTGTAAGCTTGCAGAAGACAGAAGCAAACCCAATAGCTCGCCTTTCACTTCTACACTTTGTTTTCTGTATAAGAACTTTCCATTCTGGAGCTAACTTCACACACTTCCATCATCAATGCATTGCCGTTAGAAGTGTTGTACGGCTACATTCACAAGGTTCTTCGCATCCTGTTATTGTGCAATTACAACACCTTCATTTTGTTATTAAAGCTTAACAAGGTACTGTGACTGATACGTAACATCAGTGTGTGGAACTCAAGCCAAAGTGCACACATCCATGGTATATTATGCAAGCTTCTTATTGGTTGCACACTTTCCAGTCCATGCCAGGAGTGGAAATTACTCAAGCAGTCGGCATTCTAGCATCACAACACAGTTTGCATTTTATGTGGCGACACAAAACACGCAATTATATGTTATAAATTTTATCTCTGAGAAAAATAAATAAAAATACGTCACTCTCAAGTCCAACTGTTCCAATGTTGGTTGGTCCCTCTGCTTGTTTTGTTGCCCTGGGCATTCATGACTAGTCTTCAGCTGTCACATATACATCGTGGTGCACGTCATTGGGCGGGTACTTGTGTTTTTGCTACAATAAAGCTTCAAAGCTGCTCTTTGGTCTCTTTTAATCCGAGCTGGAACTCCTTGTTGGTCGGATCCAGTGAAACAGCCTTTTCCATGTCGGGTAAAGCTACATCAAAATAACCTGTGAACAAAGCACGAAAAAGAAATTCTTGAGTGGTTTGTATAGACATCGTTAGCAATCAACACCCACCACATTTGTCAGTCCCGTATACAAGGTTACTGCGATATTCATGAACACGAAAACAAAATAACGAAGATCGATGTTAGGAACAAAATTTCCACGTTCAGAGTATGACATTTAGCTATCTCGTAACAAGTCGGTGTTCTTTTAATATTTATGTCACGTAGCTCAAAGCTGTGTAAATGTACAATACGTGTACAAAACACCATACAATACCTACCACACCAAACATTGCATACACTATACATTCAAGCAAAGCCGTATGCCGTATCTTACCCATTCTGTACTTAACGGTCCCACGATTGAAATATGCCGCCGCCAGAGAATCACAGTAACATATGGCTTCAGTGTAATCCTCCACGGCTTTGTCGAATTCTATCATCCTGTAGAGTATCTGGCCGCGCTCGTTGTATGCCAGCGCAAGCTCGTACTTCCTGAAAGTGGCAGCGAATAACGTGTGTGCACCCTTGTGGAAGAAGCTATATATATATATATATGTGCTCCCGTAAAATTAATTTAGAGGCTGCTAGGCGTCGGTCACCTGCGGTTTAGGTTTTCAGCGCTTCCTGACTCGGGCTCCTGGCTTTCCTTCGCATCTTGAAGGAGGCGCAAGTACTCGCTCTTTTTCTTTTCAATCAAGTCGTCAAGCTGCACCTTTTTCTCCTGTTTAGTGGGAACATCGCCAGTCACCGAATCCATACGGGTTATCATGTTCACGCGACAATTATTGCGACACAGGTACACAGGACACGCTCGCATTCAGACACACGCCGGTTGCTGGTAAGATCGGCTTTGGTTTAGGTTGGATACAGTTTGGATTTGTTGCAACACAAACAAATGTATGGCAATATTAAAATAAGCCTAAAATTACAAATTAAATATTACGTGGCGTAACAATTGACAGCAGATGTTGAAAAACACAATTTTAAAACGAAACAAAAACCGAATGTTATTGATCATCATCAAAACGCGCGCATGCGCGCTTTGGAGCTGTGTCGCTGGGCGCCTTTACACACGGTGCCGTCGTCGTAAGAAGTAATATCTGCGCTTGAAGTTGTCGTAAAAAATTTTTGCTTCGAAGAGGATCGAGGACTGCGTCGCGTGATGTTTATGCGAACACTGCACAGGTCCCTGTCGCCGGCAAGGAAGACATTGGCTATCGTCCCCGTATCCTCTGCGAGCTACCACGAGAAGGCAAGTACACGTACCGTAACTGCGCACTAAGGCATGCGTGTATTGATTATTAAACTGTCTAACATTGCCTCTTCTTAACGCGATACTTTTTAAGTTATTGTGCCTTTACTCAGCATGGAACGTAGATTTCTGAGCTTATTCAGCCGATACTTTCTTTCGATAGTTCGTCCTGATCCGACCATGGCCAACATTGCCATGACCGACTTAGATGAGGTGACTGCGTCGACCGCAAAACGAAATAGATTACTGCATGCCGTTTTGAAACAAGAAGGTCTGCGCACGTCACCTAAAGATCCCGAAGAGTATTTCTTTTTAATTGCATCTTAGCAACAACCACTTTATAATCTGCGCCTCCGCTAAAGTATCCTGGTTCGTGCTGGCGTGGGTTTTTTCTTCTATTACTAGGTTATTGACCACTACGAAAATCCTCGCAACGTTGGATCGCTCAATAAGGACGACAAGAATGTTGGCACTGGTCTTGTCGGCGCCCCAGCCTGCGGCGATGTCATGAAATTGCAGGTAAACTTTATCCGTCGTTGTGATCGTGATTTCGGAATCCGCGCTTGGCCTCTTGGCCGACGCAGGATCACGACGCCATGACGGATACCGCGATGTAGTTTCAGCGTTGCACTCACATCATGTTTCTCACCACATGTCAGTTATGACATTGAAGCGTAGCGGTAAAGTGCCGTTCCGAACTTGTCGCGCTTGTTTCAACCAAGGTAGCACAAACTCACCTAGAAGACATATATATTTGGGCTTGTTCAAGCCAAACTGTTGTCTACGATCCGGCTTGTACACGCTGAGCCTTAGAACTCCGCATGCACTCCTGATGCCAAGCTAATGCTCCCTCCATATTCGTCTTGGGGAAGTCTTGGGAAGCTGTTTCTTAGACTATGTGTAGAAATCGCGTATGAAGGCTTATTTTGCTTGCCCGAGAAAATACAGGCTGTTTCAGTGGACAGAAAGGTTGACTGTTGGTCTAGTTGGTCGTCCATATTTGAAGTAGTAGCTTAGCGCGAATAAAACCATGGAAACAGGAAAGACGGACAAGGGCAAGGGCAAGTGCTACTCACAACTGCTTAATGGAAGGTAGGATAGTACATCTATATATATCCTCTTGTCACGCATGTGCCTACCAAGCAGACGAGAAACCGGTATATGCACATCAAAGGCAGTTGTGCAAGCAGTTAAATTCGGCATCTAGCAATGTGATAGAAGGCTCACTCACACATCTATCTCTATTCTTCAAACACACTTTCAAACTTTTTAAAAAATTTCCTGTGGCAGATAGCTCAATTCTGATCCATGAGCTGGTCTACTTGAAGAGGTGGACATTACTCGCAGAAAAGAATGAAATGCATGATCGACTAAATAGCAAAAATTCACTAATTAAGTTTCAAACTAATTATTTTATGGCATATATTGTAATTTACAAATTCCAGCGGTTGAGACTGCAAGGCACATCCACTTGAAACAAATTGTGTGGATGACACTATTTGCGAGATATCCACCATCAAACTTGCGGTAAAAATGCACTGTCATTCCACTAAATTTCCGAACGAAACATCACTTTATGCATTGAAGTACAAAAGTAACTGGTACTCCAATGCATTTCTACGCAAAGTTAGGGAATATCTCAAAACTGGTGTCATCCTGGGAATTCGTTCCTAGTGGATCCTTGCGAACTCCCCGGATAGAATTTGTAAATTGCAATATGTGTCATATGGTAATTAGCTAAAAACTTAATTAGGGAAGCTTTTTTAATTATTCATATATGAATTTCAATATTTTTGCACAAGTAATGTCTGCCTCTTCGAGTAGGCCAGCTCACGGACTAGAACTGTGCTATCTGCCGCAAGCAATTAAAAAACATTTTGAAAGTGTTCACTGAAACAACCGGTATGCAATCTGCACTGTAAAAAATAGTTTAACTAATGCATATGTTGACTATGTGCTAATGCAAATCACTGGTATGCTTTTCTTGGAACCAGTGTCATGATTCAGGATGTCTAGTAAATGTACATGTATAGAATATGACTGGTTCTAACTTCAAAATTAAAACATGCTAAAACCTACTAATCTGAAAAACATTCAGTATTATGGGCTAAATGCGTACTTATGCAAAGGCATACATTACTTAAAGCACTTGCGTAGATTCCACAATTTGGAATAAAATCTGTGAAGGTATATCATTGAGAGCCTTTGTATAATACGCAAACATGTGCACATACGGCAGCCATGTCACTTCAGCACCAAAATGAAATTCATCACGAATGAATTGTCTCGCAACAGCATAACACATTGCAAGTGAACAGCACTTTAGAAATTCGGGTATACTGCTAACACAAGGAAAATACATGCAGCACACAAGGGTGTTGAATGAGGCAAATTCAAAAGACATCTTGTAAAAATACTGTAAAATGGCTTTTCTATAGCCAGCATTTTAAAACAATATTTAGGAGGCAAGAAAATCAGCAAAATTAAAATTTTTATTCTTGGAAATTACGTACATCTACTTACCTTGCACTGATTGTGACTAAATTTATACATAGGTAATGACTGACATACCATGCTTTGCGTTGACTGACTAGAATATATATATTATAAGTGGCATGTCTAGAAAAACTGACCCAACAGCTGCATCCTAACAAGACTAAGGTACAGGACTAAGGAGGACAAAAAAAGGCATGCCAGCTTGTATCAGGCCCAGTGGCTTTTGAAGAATCTGTGCCTGTAAAAAAAAAAGCACTCATTTAGAGTGAAACCAGCAAATAAGAGTTGAATGCTTAACGTAAACATGATTAAGAAATAATCTCTGCGTATAAAAAAATTGCAATGACACTATCCAAAACGATACTGTTCCCCTTTGACAGCTGTCAAGTGCATATTTATAACTCTATAGTTTAAGTAATGCATGCACCATTTTCAAGCAATATAGAAATTCCATGCTAGTCATGAAATTACAATATTTTAGGACCTCAATTAATACTCATGGTGCATAGTTGCTTATCTTAAGCCTCACTTTTCAGTGGCTGTCCTTGCAAGATTGAACAATAGTATAAAAAACAAATACAACAGTAACAAGCACCATAAGTAAGGGACCAAAGATTTATTTATTTATTTATTTTATTTATTTATTAGATACTGCCAACTGCCTCTTGGCAGTCCAGGCAGGAGTGAGTGTTATACAAAGTCGGCACTGCAAGTCGAAATAACAAAAACATGGGTTACAAGGAACCATAAAAAAATGCTTAAATATACAGACTATTGCATCGGGAAAGGCAGCATGTACAAATTTACATAAATAGGAAAATGGTGATTCTAAAACGAACACGCTTCATTGCAAAGATTGTACGGCAGACACAAATGATTCAACCGAGGGCATACAAGCGACTTCTTGCGGTAGAGCATTCCACTCTGTTATAGTTCGAGGAAAAAACGAGAAGCGATAAGCAGTAGTTTTAGTCGGTGGCATCACAAATATAAAAGTGCAGGCATAAGCATAATGCCAGAAGAACGGTATAATTCACTCTATAATTTAATATGCCTATTCAGGCTCACCCAAAGCATCTCCCATGTTCTTTTGCTGCTTGGAAGTAAAGTTATTATAGTGTTCTTTTACTTTGCATCTTGTTGGCAAGAGGCCCTGAACACCAATTAAAACTGCAATAACTGCATGTCTTACATCGGTGTTCCCAAAATTTATTGTGTCTGAAGTAGAATACATCATAATGAACACAAGTTTCCACATGATGACAGTAAAGCATGATGTCGCAACAGCATGCTTAGATGGTCCTTGGATTGTTAATAGGTATTTGAAGATCACATGTGACAGTTGATTTAAGTAGAGTTTAGAACCCTAAGACAAAATATGAATCATATAATGTGCTCTTAATTTTTATGTAAAACCAACAGTCAATTTTATTGGAATGTAAACATGCTGCACAATGCGGACTTAGTCAATAACATTAGTGTAGTTTAAGTTTCTGAATAAAAACTAACTGAACAATAAGCTTAACGTAACATGCACTTCTTAACCGCTCGCAAACTGCAATACTTCAACCAGGCGACTGCTGCTTGGCAAATGACATCGGTCGCCACATTTTCCCACGTGGGATAGATTCGAATAGCTTCTGGAATACCAAACCATCTAGTCAAACAATGCAGGTAACACACAGTATCAGCAGTCTTGGCTCACATCCGAATCATTGTCACATACGAACAGTTCTGCAATTCATAAATTAAGTTTGCGGAAACTAAGTTCCGTGGAACCGCAAAGGGGAGAGAGTTTCATATAAAAACCCAACTGTAGCTACGCAGGGTGCATGACAATTTTCTCTTTAAACTGTGTCCATCAATATTTTTCTCATTCCGAACACCATGAATTTTGGGAGTAAGATTCACTACACTTATGCCCAGTCAAACAACAGTCTTCTAAAGTGACCTTCAGTCAGACTGTAGACATGCAGGTCTGAGCCTCCTTTTCTGCCACTGGCCTTGACCGCTAAAGTTTCCACTCCAGCTGTCTGAAAATACTGGGTAGGATGCCCGCAGTGAAGCATCTGAAGTCTCAGCCTCCCCATAAGAGAGAGCTGTCATGTCTGAAAAAAGAACAAGCATGACAGCAAAAAGAACTCAAAGCTAAAGACACTAACATACACAATATGGCTATTGCAATGGCTGCATGAAGGAAGTAATGAAAACCCCAGAAAAAGTAAGGCAGAACAGCAAATGACACTGGACTATTATACATTCTCGAGAACTTATTATTGCATCAACATGTACGCACAAAAACTGCAAAATGTAAACAGTCGTAGTATAAAAAAAATTTATAACTGAACCTACTGTGTATGCAACAACTAAATAACATGAAGCCACAAAATGTCAAATGCCTTCAGGTAGCATGTGTGGGTTTATTGACCAGTTGCCTTCACCCAAAAATATCATGTATTTGTGATGCCTGTGGCAGACAGGATGTTCCAGATCTGCTGTGAAGGTTTGTGAGTGGTGGCACTGGCTAACACTCCCAGGGTTAGTTCTAGCACTAAAACATAAATAGCCCAGAAATGGATGAGAAAATGGTGCCGCTGCAGCTCAATTCGTAAGAGAATCGTACGCTTAATGCGAAGACATGGGATCATTGCTCACCTGCGGCCAGTTGTCTTTTTCATCCATTTTCATTTCCATTAATTTATCATTGCTTTAATTCATTTAGTAAGTGCATGTAATATCCCCAATGTTGTGCTAGGTGTCTTTGTTGGCTTCTTACGATATGATTAATAAAAATTGGGCCCTTCTGTTCCTTTCCTTCTCGGTAATAAAATAATGAAGTTACTTTATCACGCATACCACATTTTCATAGCTTGTGCAAGGTGGTTTTTTTTTTGTTACACCTGGCACAAGTTATAAAAACATGCTCATATTGTAAATTCATAAAGCTCTTCCTTACAAGGTGACATTGAAAAGCAAGGTCGGAGCTCACCCTGAACTGAACCTTACGGGACTATCTTTTGAAAGCTGAATTCTGATGTGGTAACATTTTCTTAGTTCTCCAAGGGCATCTTGTAATTGGCCATTGCCATTCTGCCAGTTTTGTTGCGAACACTAAAGTTGCTAGAAGCCTTTTTATCTTGATGTCTTAGTCTTCCCATGTCTTTCATTAGTATGCAAATGTCTGAAAGCACTTAAAAACACTTTTAAGGGCATTTGTTTTACATAGACGAAGTTGGTGTGCCATGATTGCCAAGCCTGTTGAACTTGTTGATAATGTACTTAAAGCACTTAAAAAGACAGAGCTGAGCCTAGTCTGGGCCAGCTTGGCCCAGGCTCGGCTGGGCCATGCTGGGCCAAGCCAAGTCTGGTACGCTTGTAGCTGACTTTTGTTTCCTTGGAATTCATGCGACTTGTAAATTCACGGCTTCCTTGTGGGCACATATTGTATATAAACGTTGCTGCTTGTTGTGTTGCACATCAAGTTGAACCCGTTAACTACGAATTTACAAGTTGTTTTAGAGTGATGTGCCGCAACATTTTGAATTGCTAATTTGAACTAGATCTTCTTGATGTAGCGAAGAGATGTGATATCGTAAAATGCATCTGATTTTACGAGATTTACGTCCCACTGCAAGCCTTAATTGTTTTAAGAGTATACTTTCAGCATTTATCCTTGTAGTTAATTATGAAATGCATAATTACAATTTATGTTTATGAACATAACTCTTTTGTTCACTTTAGATCAAGGTAGATGAAAGTGGCAAGATTATCGATGCCAAGTTCAAGACATTTGGTTGTGGTTCGGCCATTGCATCCAGCTCCCTTGCAACTGAATGGATAAAGGGAAGAAATGTGAGTTATTCGCTCAAACTTCTGTGGACCAGCTTGGGAGATAGCTTTGTCAGCCTAATTTGCTGCGTAATGTTACATGACAAATTTTTCTGTGGATCGTGCTGACATGTTCTTTATGCTGTATGAAGTAGCTGTATGAAGGATTTGGTGCAAACCAGATGACACAGGATTAGCATTAACATACGAAAACTGGACGGTCTCTGGCTTCAACTGAATATTATTTGGTAGAGATTTTATGTACATGCATAAAATATTGCCTGTGAGGTGACCAAATTATAAGAAATTAACTAAGAACTTGGCTTTCCATTCCATGAGTGATAGGGAAGTAATGCCAATGTGTCCGTCACCTATTTATTCATTTAATTTTGATGTTGCTCTGTATGTCCTGTCTCATTGCTGAATCCACCATGGTGAACCAAGAGAATCTCGAAGCAGGCTAGTTCCTGCTCCAAAGTTATCCAAGGATGATAATTTTAATTTTAGACCCGCCTTGGTTGCTCAGTTGCTATGGTGTTGGGCTGCTGAGCACGAAGTCGCGGGATCGAATCCTGGCCACGGCATTTTGATGGAGGTGAAATGCGAAAACACCCGTGTACTTAGATTTAGGTGCATGTTAAAGAACCCAGGTGGTCAAAATTTCTGGAGTCCTCCACTATGGCATGCCGCATAATCAGAAAGTAGTTTTGGCACGTAAAACCCCATAAGTTTACAATTTTAGTTTAGGACAGGTGCAAACTAGTTAAGCCACAGGGGTGGCATGCACTGACAGCAAGTGCTTGTACTAGCTTGAGCACATGTACATGCGGCTATTGAAAATGATGCTAGGGCCCAGTAAGCTTGTGCCATCAGATGTCATTGTGCAATTCACACACATGCCTAATGGAAAAATGTGCATGAACAGTGTTTGGACGAAAAGATATGAGCAGTCTGAATTGACCTCAGCATGATGGAAATGAAACAATGTGTATATCCAACCATGACACTGCATTATGTCGTGTAAATATTGTGAAAGGGCTGACAAATTGTGTCTTTTATTTATATTAGTAATGGCTTTGTGTATGATTAATTGCATATCAGCAATATGGTTATGCATGCTATGTGTGGCACTAGTGTTCACGTAATGTCTTTACAGTAGAGCCCAAAAAAGCACAGCTTCTGTTTGATTTTATTCATGTTAGGAAACAGAAGTGTGAGGGCTACTGTACTACTCTACAGTATACAAAACAGCCTAAGCAACTTGTTGTGCAAGTTAATAATGAGATAACTGAGTGCAGAAACAACTATCACAAACAGAAAAGAGTGTCTTCTCCCCTCCCTGCTATTTTTTCTTGCACTGTTGCCACTTGTGCACTGAATTCTGTTAAGGGCCCTGCAACTTTCCTAAAGCCACTGTATTTGCTCTAGATTAGTCTGTACATGGCAGGCAAACATATGTTATTGGATGCAGAAGGTTCAAAATACAAGAAAGAGAAGCGATGCCTTCGACCTGAATTATCACAGCTGTCTGTACACTGTATCACTCTCATAATGGTGCTATGCAATGTGCCTAATGGCAGCAGGGCATTTGTGTTACATGGACGAAGTTGGTGTGCCATGATTGCCAAGCCTGTTGAACTCGTTGATAATGTAGTTGCCATGGTTACAGTACCTTTCCAGTGGCGCTGCTGTACTCACCTATGCTTCAAACTGTTTACCACTGTGTGGGAGATACTGAAACCCTGATAATTTAAGTAGCTTTAAGTAGATTTTACGTAGCACTCAACTCAAAACGAAATGTGAATTAAATTCTTATCCGATCATCACAGTTGCAGTCCGTGATGTCTCGGATGCACAAAATCACTGCATTGAGACAGTGCAATTGGCAGTGGTGGGTATTCTGCTACAATTGCTCCAATCTGCTACATTTCATTAAAGCTGCTACACCCATGCTACAAAGCTGCTCCAGGATGAGCTGCGCCACGCGCTATCGGAGGCCACCGTGAAGTGAAGTTGTGGCGAAAGTCAGGTGGCAGTCGCCACCACCCTTGTGTAGAGTGCCGTTGCATCTCCTGCCATTGATAAAGCTAAATGAGGTAAAGGGTCGCTCAGCTAACCTGATCTAGTGCGCACTCGCTCATGTTCACAGTCAGCCATTTGGAAACTCTATGCGCCATATTTACTGGTTGTTCATAGTTTAAGAGGATGTTCTATCGGGCCTAGTAGTGCATGCTTAGCACATTACACTTTTTGATGTAAGAGAGGGAGAGAGTGATTGTAGAGAGGAAGAGGCCCGCATTCATACTTATCGGTAGTCTGGCCTTGGGAGACCTGTTCCTCAACCGACAATGCGCACTTTGTGCATTTGTCACTGCGGCTGTGTAGATGGTGGTGTCATGGTCCACCCGGCAAACTGAAACTTACCCCCTTGCATGTTGTTATTTGATTTGATATGTCGCACTTTTCTTTGTGTGCTCGTTATGCAGCACATTTGTAGCACGGCTATTTTACTAGCTGGGCGTCATTAGGCCTACAACAAAATTGGTCAAATGGTAATCCTGTATATCATGGCACTGTATTGTTGTGAGTTTTGTGTGACTTTGTGTGTCGTGCTTTGCCACATGGGACGCACAGTACTTCCCTTTTCAAATGTGTTGGTTGACTCAGTGTGGCCTTGTGATTGTTGTAACTTGTTCATGAGTGATCATGTACGCGGATTATCTTCCTCGAGAATATTCGCAATCATGTGTGCCAGTAGTGTGAAACAGTTTTGATGCACAGGAATAATATCTGACGGATAACCATTAAGAGCCATCATTGTTGACTGCTACAAAATTTGCCCTAAATCACCATTTTTCTGCTACAAAATCTGCTCCGACACGCTCTTGGCCATTTCCACCACTGAATTGGTGTTTCTTAAGACAGTTTCTTGGGCATGCAGCAGGATCTTTTAAGTGAAACAAATTTGGCTTTGATTCTTACATTATGGTTAAACAAATGAGAGTTACTAATACAAGTTTCTGCTTATGTTAGTGAGCAGTTTCAGTTTGTGATAAACTAGAACAATTCTGAGGCAGTGTAAGCCATGTCAACCGTGAATGTCATGTTGCTGCTCTTTTTTTTTTCAGGTGAATGATGCTATGAAAATTAAGAACACAGACATTGCTAAAGAGCTGAGCCTACCTCCAGTCAAGCTTCACTGCTCAAGTAAGTAGACATTTCATGCATTATTACTATACTCCACCTTTTATCCTACAGTGTGGACTTATGAGTGTTGTGACACAAGAATTTATGTTGAATGAAATATTGAAGAACTATATTCTGTCGCACACTGTACTTGCTGTGTAACAAAAGCTACGGGCTATGTCAGCTAACCAGGGAAGCCAGTGTGCTGATAGTGTAAGCTTGTGATGCAATCAACATACTGTCACGTAGTAGTGACGGTGAAGAAAGCAGCAATACTGGGAATGAAGAAACTAGCATTTTATTGGGCGAACTTGTTCCCTCAAAAACAGGCTACACTCAAAGAATGCTGACAGTGGCAAACACAGTCGGTGATCGGCGAAAATGTGATCTGCCGGTAAAGCGCGTCCACTTTTATGCACAAGTCATCGAAGGTTCTAGAGTAATCGGTGGTGTCCGTTTGTCCTCCTGAAAGTTCTGCACAATTCGCGCTGTACATGCAATCAGATTGCACCGCTGTGGTTGCGCGACGAAAAGTGGAAACACTAGGTGCTAACTGACGTGTACGCAATAAGCTGGTACGATTTATGTGGATACAAAACACATTATGTTCAATGGCTGCTGAGTCGAGGATTTCACTTCACTACTTTTAAAATGAAGCTACTGTTTACGCGGGCACGGTTTAATGAGGTTTTACTGTATAACCAATGCTAAAGCATGGAACAGAATTCTTTTCCAGACTTGCGGGGTGCCCTAGCATGCCCCATAGCTTTCGCTGCACTGGAAGTAGATTGTGAGATGGATTATAGAGGCTCTGGAATTTAAGTTTTTAGTTGTTGCAAAGTGTGTATTGTAAGATAATATTCCTGAATACACACTGGAATTTCTAACAAGGTTCTTTCACTAAGTAGTTTGGGTTTCTGGTTTTAGAAGTCAAGTGAGATTGGTGAAGCATCAAGCAGGAAGAAATAAAGACAAACAAGCTGTTCCAATTTTGTTTGATGTAAAACTGTTTGAGCATTACGGGAACAATTTCACATGCTAAATTTGTGAGAGCAGCCACACTTGCTCACGCATTCACATTTCTTTGTTCGTAATATTATGTCATCAAGCCATCAACATCGTTAAGTTCAAAACTAGTGAAAATTGAAAGTGCCTTTCTGCATTTTGGCTTTATTTTAGCATTTGTGATCAAATGATATCAATGCCTTTTGTGAAAAGCAACACTCTGGGAAGTTTTTGAGCATGCTGAAAATTTTGCAACATCCTAGCGGCACACTTTGGAAAGCATGGTGTCTTATTCCTGCGCCAATAATCACTTCTGTGCGAGAATCATCGTGAAAAAAAAAATGGCAGATTCATGGTCAAGTGAGCAGAATGGCTAAAGCAAGGTTTTCTGGTGCTGCTGTGTTTTTATGCCCACAATATTTCCCTCTACATAGGTTTTGGTCTGATGCAAGCATAAAATATTACTGCATATAATGTTTTCTGTTAACAACTGTGCAGATAAAAATTATATTTATCTTACAAACAGTGATCATATTTAGCACTGTGTACTGTCATATGTACACATTGATTCTTGCTGCTAAAGGTTGTCTGCAAATTGCAGATATAGTAGCTTTATTTAACAGATGTGTACTGTAGAAAGGAAGCACTGATGCTTTAAGAGGTAATGTGCTAAGCTAGTTTGTGCGCAATGTTAGAATTGGTAAAGTCTTGATGTATTTCAGCAGAGCCTGAAAGTGCACTTGATGTGCACACAGGAAGTCTGATAGTGCTGGTATATAGATTTGTAGTATTTGCAGGGGTTGGCATTATAACAGGCCTGCAAATACATTTTTATGTATGGCACATGTCTTGCCATAATGCTCAACTGTGTTCACCCAGTAACGTTTTTTTTTACCTGTTGCACACTGCTGCTTTCATAGGCATCTAAGTTATTGGTCCATGAACTACAATGTCATTAGTTTCACTAATTACATGTGTTGCTTGTTATTGTCTAACTGACACTGTTGTACTGAATTGTATGGTGGTAAATTGTGCAACTATTTAAGCTCGCTGTGTCGTTTCAGTGCTTGCTGAAGATGCTATCAAGGCAGCTCTCAGTGACTACAAGCGAAAGCGGGGTGAGCAGGAAGTACCGAAGGCAGGCGCAGACACCTCTGCAAGCAGTAATGGCTGAGGGTTTGTAACGTTTGTTTAGGTTGTAGAAAAGTGACATTTCTTGGACGTGTCATCGACATGTAGCTGCCTCTCTTATGCAGTAGAATAAAGGGCAGTTTGCTGAAATGAACTGAAGTTGAATGTACGCTGTCCCTACCCTAGACATGGCAACAACTCTTCTGACATGCACTCATGTGGCAACATGTAGCAAGGTTTTAAACTGAATAGCCTTGAACAGAATGTGTGGCTTCTAGAGTTGTACGTGAACTTGCTGTTAGTAAGCCATGTTGGCGTTGCAGAACTATTTCCATTCACCACTTTGACTGCTAACCTGTTTACTGTAGCTTGAGTTAGGGCTTTCTACATATTTATTTTTGCATTACACAAGAATGCACACATTCTGTAGAACACAAAAAATGTCAACAAAGCTTTCTTCTTAAAATGGAGCTTCCTGCAAGCATGTATCATGAGTACAGAGCACATATGCTCATTGTGAGGAAATGTGGTTTGATGAACACTTAGGGAGCACATGAATTTTAACACCAGTGCAAGGGAGGACTAAATAAGCTTATCTTTTGCTGGTATAAAGACCACTTAAGGTGTAATTGCATGTCTCAACCATAGATCAGTAATAGGAAAGGGCTCATAATTAATAGGTAGTGAAATTTGGCCCTGATAGAAAATTTTTGGCTTTCAACACCCACTGTCACATTCTCTGTAGAAACCACAGTGCCCCTTATAGTGTTCGTTCAAGGGCATAACTTTTCTTGCTGATAGAATAAGCAGGCTGATGCTCTTGATCATTTTGCTTGGTATGTATTTGCGAATACCAGGCATTAACTTCAGTTCATCAGATACATAGGTGTTCTGCATGATGAGACTGACTGTGTATGTCAGGACTCTAATGTACCAATCTGAGATAATGTTTCTCTTCGGTGTCCGTTCAAATCAAAGTGGGGAGGTGTTGGGCAATTTTCAGTATAGACAAATTGTATGCCAAATCGAGTTATGAAAATGTACTTTTTTTTTCTTTTTTCTGTGGCAACGAGAATGACTTGTGGGTGTTCAGTGTAGCTTTCTTTTTAGTCATACTCAATATGTAACTATTAATGACAGTGACTCACCAGAGGTACGAGTAGAATCGGTTGTACCTCAAGGCTCTTTGTTGCTGCCTTTACTTTCCTCATTGATATTAATGACCTGCCTAATCAAACCACCAGTTCTGTTTGTTTATTTGTCGACGATTGCATAATTTAGCGGAAGATAACTAATGATTCTGACATGGTTACATTACAATCAGATTTAGATAATGTAACAACCTGGTGCTCTCACTGGGACATGAATCTTAACGCCTCAAAATGTAAATTCATGAGAATCCCACTTAACCAAGTAACTTTTCCTAATTACAACGTTGACAACATCTCACTCGAATCTGTGTCATGTTATAAGTACCTTGGAGTGCACGTTACAAATAATCTCTCATGGAAGCAACATATTGAACATATTACATCCAAAGCTAATCGCATCCTGGAGTACCTTAAGCACAATTTTCCGCTGGCACCTTCTTCTCTAAAGCAACAGCTAGATGTCACCTACATTTGACCTAATCTAGAATATGCATAATCTATGTGGGACCCTCATCCATTAACACTAATTAACACCTTAGAAGCTGTACAGAATTGTTCTGTTCATTTTATTCTCGACAATTACCAGCGCACAAAAAGCATAGTTAGCAGGAAATTTGCCCTCAAGATATATCCCCTTACCAAATGCAGAAAAATCGCTTACCTTTGTTCCATAAAATATGCCATTCAATTCTTACACTCAAATCGCACTATATCAAACCAACTTCTTCTGCACACTTGGACCATCGTCATAAAGTGAACATCCCATCCAACAGAAGATCTACCTATACCAACTCGTTTCATCGAAAAGCATGCCAGGAATGGAATCGCCTGCCAGATCCACTAGTCTGTATTATTAACACGATGACTTCCGTAACGCGCTTACTAGCGTTATCTAGTATAATTTGACTTTACTATATTGACACGTGTAGAGTAGCTTTTTCTTCCGACCAATAGTGTTTATAATTTATTTCCATAGTATTACTCACCTAATCTACAAACAGTTTACTTTGTATTATGATTGATCTTCTAACTCTAACTTTCACTATGTGTACCATGCACTTATATTTCATCTGTATTACCCGTCTGTATTATATTTCGCCTGTATTTTTATGATATGTTTATTGTGTCGCTCTAGCTTTCGTTATTTTCACATTGGACTATGCACTGTTGTCTGATTATTGTGTTTTGTTCTTTGTGTAGTTGTCTGTATTTATTAGCCCCTCCTCTCTGTAATGCTTCATGTAAGCCCTGAGGGTACTACAAATAAATAAATTAATAAATAAACAAATAGTTAAGAACAACAGCACTTCACCTTGTTCTGTCAGTAGATGTATACCATCCCTTGCTTTTTCTTTCTTCTTAGTTTGAGTTATCCCCTCTGGTAGAGGGAAAGAATAACTTAGATGTTGCCTTAATCCCTAGCCCAGGTCTCAGCTTCTGTGGTGATGATCACATCCGTGTTGTCGATCACCTCACGTGTGTGATGGACGAATGGCAGCTGTCACAGCTTCTGGAGTGTTGGGGAACTGCCAGACCATTTCCCCCAGCCATCTGGGGTAAGGACAACATGTTTATGGAAAGGGGCTGCTGCTGATAGCTTTTATGGCTTGCTGAGATGTTGCAGATGGTTCCTTTGCTAGGTTGTGCTACAGGCAACCTAATTTAAGGGCAGTATCTGACCATCACTGTTATAGACATTTTGAAGACTGGCAAGCAGGGCACAAAAGTACAGGAAAAACTCTACAAGATGTTTCTACATCATGAATTTGACTCTGTTTCTTTTCCAGAGTTTAGCAAGTGACCACTTTAGCTTCAGAACATGCATTTTTCTAGAGAGAGTGCATGCCATTGAACACTTAATATTGTTGCACATGTCATTATTCTTATTGTAAGCAAGGCGTGCACATTAAACAGAAAAAGCCAAGTTGACTCTTCTTTGCTTTGGCAAGTGCCTGTTTTGTTTCTGGAACGTGAAGCAGGAGTGAAAATAAACGAAGAAAGCATTAATTTACACCACAACTTCCTTTTTTTTTTTGCTTTTCTGAATGCCTGTTTTGCTTCTACAGCATGAAGCAGGAGACATTGAATAAAACCACTCATTTTACAAAATGACCTGTTTGTGTTATAAGTTGTCACTGCATTCGGTCTTGGGAAGCATGCTCAAGATAAGCACACTTGTCCCTGTAAGCATGCTGTGTTGCCAGCTGCTTTGTTTGTCAGCATGTCAGCTACTGATATGCTGTCAGATAGATACTGGCTGAATGGTCCAACAGCACACAGTAGCTACTATGCATATGACAGCAATGTAGACACTGCTGTGAATTCAGCTATAACATCTCCATAACTGTCGTTATAGAACTTTTATCCTTTCCATGAATAAATTTCAGCTTTGGTGTATTCTTTCCACATTATGCCCGTCAGTGAGAGGACAAGCAAATACTGATGGTAATGTAGTTAGGTGCAACTATTTCTCAAGTGGGGTGCAAACTGCACACCATCTATTCCCCTCTCCCTCTCTCTCTCTCTCGCACACACACATTGCTTAAATGACAACAAACATTTTTCAGTGTGGACCGACCTTTTTTGGTAGCCCTTCATAAAGGTTGGTCCACCGACCTATTTGTCAGGCTATTTTTGTAGTTTGCTTAATCAGATAGTTAGTCAAGATTAATTTACCAACTTATGAAGCAACGAAGTTAGGAAAAAAATTTTAATTAGAAAGTTGCAGAGCAATTTGCAAAATGTCCAGTTAAACAGTTTCTAACTTTCTATTTATTAGGCATTAGTGTTTTTCCGCTTGCTACAGATGTCTGCGGAATACAAAAAAATACCATGTGACATGTTTGCTTATACGTAGAATCAAATGAGTGGTCACTCCATTTTCAGAGAATGTACATCAGCCTCACATATTTTCTCAAAATACACTCTAACCATGAACATCCATGTTTTAATACCGTTAACGATATGATGTGTGCTACACTTTTCCATAATCGTCCCTCTGTAAGACAGCCTTTCTCGCTGCTTGTGAGGGAGCTTAGTGGTGAAATGCATGTCCCACTCCTCGAACGTCGATTAATGCATCTAAACAAGCTGTTACCTCCTTGGAAGTGGCAGGTGGCGGAATGTGACATATCCTTTCTATAAGTTACAAAGCGCACTGCAGAGCTCAAAATCCAAATGCATTTCCTAGAACTCCAGTACGAGCACTCCTGCACAGAGTTCTGCAGAGACGCTTCGAAGTCACATGCCGCAATGTCTTATGTAGGCATCGGCCTATCCTTCTCGGAATCCGGTGTGCTGCATCCAGATAAAATATCTTTACGGCTGACGCCTATGCACTACTGTTGGCTATGAAGCATATAACAAAATCAAAACTCCAAAAAGCAGTTATATATACAGGCTCCCTAAGTGTCATGAAGGCCTTGATGTCACTCTGTCAGCACAAAAAGCCCGTACCTTTTGAGCTCTATTCCATCTTGTGTAAAGCATATCCAACTAACCAGCATGTCATTATATGCTGGCTGCCTGGCCATAGGGGCACCGAGGGTAACATTCTGGCGGACCAGATGGCCTTGCCAATTGCATCGCATGCTGTTAATCCTACCGCTGCTGTCCCTGTCACAGATCTGAAGCCTTTCTTACGAAAGAAACTGAAAAACCACTAGCAACGCATGTGGGACGCAGAAACTAATAAGCTACGCGTAGTAAAGCCACAATTAGGTTTCTGGCCCTCCGCTATGAAATCACGGCAAACAGATGTCCTATTCTGTCGTCTCAGAATAGGACATGCATTTGGCACCCATAATTTTTTACTTACTGGAAATGAACCTCCAACCTGTGGTAGATGTGGTGAGAGGCTGACCGTCCTCCACGTCCTTCTGGAGTGCTGGGAAGCCGAAGCTGTGAGAAACATTTTCCTCTCGCATACCGCTGTTGTGTCCCTCTTTACCCGGCTATGTTTCTTGGTAAAGAACCGCTTTTTAACACCAAAGCAGTCCTCGGTTTCTTGAAATATGTTGTTCTACATGTTATAAGTTCATTAAATTCATAGCGCATCCTATTTCCAGAGGATGCCGCTGTGATAGTTATTTTGTATAGCACATGCCTCCAAGCCCTTGTGTTTCAAGGGCTCTAATGCGGCAGTAATGCTCTAGTCAATTTTAGCATCTGACATATTTTGTACATCATATCATTCTTTCACAGTGCATTTCAATGCTCATAGTACATGTCGTTAGTCATTGCAATAATCTTATTATACGTAAATTTTACGCAATTTACAGCGACTATATTTAGGCCCCTTTACAGCCACGTCACATCAACTTCATAGAACTCATCACTCCACTACAAACTCATTAACACTAGCATGGCGCTCCTTGGCCATACCTGGCCCTTGCGGCACTAACCACCACACATTAAATTCAATGTGCACCCAATGCATAATACATAGGAGTTTTTGCATTTCACCACCATCTAAATGCGGCCACTGCAGCCTGTATTTGCTCCCGCCACCTTACCCGCCGTGGTTGCTCAGTGGCTATGGTGTTGGGCTGCTGAGCACGAGGTCGCGGGATCGAATCCCGGCCACGGCGGCCGCATTTCGATGGGGGTGAAAACACCCGTGTGCTTAGATTTAGGTGCACGTTAAAGAACCCCAGGGGGTCAAAATTTCCGGAGTCCTCCACTACGGCGTGCCTCATAATCAGAAAGTGGTTTTGGCACGTAAAACCCCAAATATTAATTAAATTAATTAATTCCCGCCACCTTGTGCTTAGTAGCATAACACCGAAGCCACTAAGAAACCACACCACGGTGGGTTGGATATATTGTGAGCACAATATTTGCATCTCATCTTCTTCATCTGTACATATCATAATCATCACGAGCTGCGACGACTTTGTCGTGGCGCAGAATCTTTGAGAATAAAGAAGTTTCTCAGAAGGAGTGGAGTTTGCTTCTTGTTCCCCAAGACCTCTCCCTGGAAGTCCACTCGGGTCATCGCATCACTCCACCATTTGCTGCAATGTCAAGACCCGCCCTGTACAATTGATGCTGCCATCTCTGCCCAGTCTTCTGTGTGGACAATCAATAGCCGTCAGCAGGACTCCAAGTATTCGCTGGCTTAGACGGTGAAGGTGCTGAAGATTCACTTGAGAACTACGATTGTGTCAGCGACTACAATAGGTGGGACAACTCTCACAAACTTAGCTACGTCCCTTTCTAACTCTCCAGTGTCGCTAAAGCTTGGTTATTGAACCATGAGCCTGACTTCCCTGACTGCACCACTTTCATGCAGAAGTTTCGTGCTATTTTTGGCATTCCTGCTATTCACACTGAAATTTATAAAGAGAAGTTCAACCAGTGTGTTCAATTTTCTGAGGAGTCATACGTCCTACATTGAAGATGTCCTTGCCCTGTGCAGGCATGTAAACTCCGCTATGTCCGAAAGCGACTGCATCCTTCACATCATCGAGGGAATCAACACTGTTGGCTTCAGTGCCTTGGTTACACAGAACCCTACCCCCGTGCCAGATGTCATCACCATGTGCCAGCGCCTTGAAGAACTGCAGTCCCTTTGTGGTCATACAGATACTTATGACGGCCATCTCCCTACAGACCTGCGCACTTTGATTCATGCCATCATAAGTGAGGAACTCCACGCACAGTGCTCTTGCTGTGCTTCTGGAAGTCCAATATGAAAGATATTGGAGAGCTTTTATATAATTGTTTATTAATTTCCTATATTTTATAACACGTTGATATTGTCACCCAGTATCCAAATAATAAACTCAAAGTAATTTCTTACTTGGGAAATTCAAAGTTTTCAAGAAAAGGTTTTGAACTTGATTAAAAATCAGTTGAGCCTTGTGTTCAGCCCTCAATGCAAAATTATGCAACATGATGTATATGATAGATGAATACAGTAAAATTTTATCGATGAAATTTAATTGAAGTATTTTTTGCTTTCAGTGAGAAAAAAAATTTCGAAGTTTGGTCCCCCGACACCACTTGGCTCGGTCGCCTGCCATTGCCTCGCACTCCATCTTCACTGCACTGCACGCAGCAGCATGTCCACAGTTGATACAGTGCTGCTGCCAATCTATTGCATGACAGTACAGGGGACCTGTCTGAATGCCAGGCTTCCAGTAAGGCTGCTAAACTTATAGGTGCTTAACTACTTGAAACTATTGGGTCAGCGAGTGTGAAGCGAGTCCAGTGCGAACATTGAAAAGTGGTGAGGGTACAAAGTTAAGTCATAGTGGTGACTTTGACTGTGGTTTAATCTCTCTCGTATTGTGGGAAATCTGCTTTCATTTTTTTCAATGGTGGTGGTACCTGGCTTAGTTGCAGCATTTCAAGTCACATGGTATGCTCTTATACTGTCCGGAGTGCTGTCATGTAGCGATTTGTCATTAAACTTGCAGTTGTTGTTTGTGTTGCATACTGGTGTCTTTGATTAACTATGTGTTCGTTTCGTTATAGAATGCATTAAGTTTTATCTAGCAGAAATTATTTATGTTCGCAGAAATCGTTGAAGATTATCCAAGTGAATAGCTGAGCTTGTTGTTGATGAGGGTTCATCACTCAGTTACTGTAGATCTTGCTCTTTCTTTGGAATTTGTGCAGTATAGTGTTGATGCTCTTTTTCGGTGCATGAATGACCATATTAATCCAACTCTTGGTTGAGGCAGTCATTGACGTCAAAGTACTTTTTGGCACCATTTGTCTAGCCTTCCTGGTCGGCCTCTTCATGACAGGTCTTGACCACATTTGGTGTTGATCTTTTTCTTCAGCACAGTGTGCAGCGTAGTTTTGGCATGCATTGTTGGTGTGTGAGTGACGGCATTCTTCTAATTCTTAAGTGAGAACACGCTTAGGTGGCATTCTCAAAAAACCTTTAATTTACTACAGCGGATACAAATGCAACACTCTTTCTTGACACAAAGCAAATACTGCCATTGCTGCAGACTGGATGTGACAAGTCTCACAATTCTCCCGTCTTGTGTGGTAAGCCATGTCACCTTGCGTGTCCTGTGTCCACCATTCGCAATGTTTGCTTCGTGCCAGGAAGGCGAATGTTGCATTGGTGTCTGCTGTAATAAATGAAAGGTTCTTGAAAATTCCACCAAAGTGCGTTCTCAACTTTCTACATTGTCCCCTCCTGCCACTGCACTAGCATTGGACATGTGTATCACAGACTTAGTTACCAACGCGATGAACAAAGGACAGTAGCCCTCTACCCCACTCTTACCCTCTTCCTTCCGCTCCTCTCGAGAGTAATTTACCGCAACAAACCAAATGGAAGGGAAAAAAAAAGGATCCCACTTAGTGGGGGAATCTGTATTCTGCAGAGAATTTTGCAACTATCTATAGCCTCTTGTGGGGTTTCGCACTTTCCAGATTGCACAAAGTGTCCTTATAAGACAAGCAATTGTGTGTGTCACAGCAATGACAAGACGATGGCACGGCAACAACGTTGGCATGACAGCTACTGGGATGACGAAATCTGCACCTTCCGAGCAGCACTGTTCTCGTCTCAGAGCCACGGCATAACACGCTTGCTAGAGAGTGACAGCATCGGGCGACATGGTGTCAGCCCGTCTTCACATAAAACAAAGTTCTGGGTCACTCTGGGAATTTGGCAAAGGCACTTAGGGAAAACCTGGAAAACTCGGGCACATTAGAAATGACAACTTCGTAGACACCCTGGATACTTCCTGAAGTGATATTTGAGCACAGCTTTATACGTGTTTTCATTTAGCAATATATTGAGGCAACGAATTTGAGTCCGAAATGACTAAATCTCCTGACTAAAGTAGCTGATCAATATTCGAGAATCAACAATGCGAGATCAGGGGCATTCCATGCGCTCAAGGTGAAGACTGCTCAGCTATCATGCAAACCATTGGAAAAAAATTGGGTGCCGTGTTTTGCCCAGTGATCTCGACGTTGTTCACTGGGTTTCCACAATATCGGAAAGCCGAAAGAACCTGAGCACTCGCTTTTGCTCATGCAGAAAGAAAGCAGAATTCATCAGTAAGGTACAGAAAGCAAGACTTCACCTCAGTAACATTGGTGTTTCCGCAACGCTTGATCCTCCTGTGTTTGTCGATGACCATCTGTCTACAGAGAATAAGGTGCTCGTTTCGAGAGCTCTAGCGTTAAAGGAGGCAAGGAACTGGAAGTTTCTTTGGACCAATAACTGTTAAATTAAGGTGTTGAAGACAACGGACAGCAGGGTCCATTGCATTGTTCACGTATCTGACCTTGCAATAATTACCTAGCTGCATGCACAGTTCATAATGCTAATTCTTTTGATCCCCAAACATGGCATCCTACTTTTCTGTCGACTTTCTCAACCAATTTAAGTCGCAGTGATTTCTATCGCTAATTCATTTTAATGCTAGAAGCCTGCGCAGGCACTTTGACAGCATAAACAATCTACTCTCGAGATTTCGTACTGCTTTTACGATTATTTGTGTCTGAGACTTGGCTGTGATGATGATGCTCGCAATCTTTTTTGTTTCCCGCATTACAGTTCAGAGTACTGCCACAGACAAAAGAGCAATCATGGTGGCATTGCTGTCTTTGTATCGACTGGTGCAACATATCATTGACATTGTAGACGCAGTCTAAACATAAATGTCTGCAATTGCATATATGTATGGCTCGAACTTGACAACCAGTTTCTTAATTTTGACAACCAAAAACTTGTATTCGGAGTTATTTATCACTCCCCATGCTCATTCACCACTGAATTTTGTGACACACTCACTAAAATCATGGAAACAAAAAAAAAATTTATCATCATGGGTGACATAAATATTAACTTACACGATAAAACAGCCTTTCCTCTACAAGCTACTCTAGTATATTTCATAATTCTGGTTACGAGTGCCTAATTACCCAATCAACAAGGTGTAGTAGTAACGTAGGTATGCTTATTGATCATGCACTACAAAATTTGCTGCTTAAGCCTGAAGCAGGTACCTTGAGTGTGGATGCCACGGATCATTACCCTATATTTTTGTATTTCGATTCTCTACCTTGTGTTCGCAGCATTTCTGCTTTCACTAAGCTTGTTTTAGATAGAAATAGATTCATTGATGCTATCACAGCTATCAATTGACCCTTGGTAACTGATATTACTGACTCACAGAGACATTGTCGAAAATCCCAACTTTGTTGCACACACTTTGATTTGAACTCTCACTGATAGAAATGCAATAAATAAATAATAACTTCCTCTCAAAGACCCTGGTTGAATATTGAATTATTTAAAGCGTTGCGTATGTGGGAAAACCTTTATGAAAAAAATGAAAAAGCAACCTTTTAATGTCCGCCTGCTTTGCAGGTACAAAAAAAATCTGCTCTGCTCTCAATGCTAAATTGAGGGAAGCCGAACGCCAGTATTATAAAAAAAGAATTACTGAATGTAGATCAGATAATAGTAAAAATGGAAAATTGTGAATGACTTCTTAAACAGAAAAGTCAAGGTTGATCATCATATAACTAATCGGGCATGAAGATAGGGTTTATGGTCATCCGAAAGAAATAACTGATGCCTTCAGTGGTTGCTTCAATAATTCTGTGAACAAATTGCACGAATTCAAGGCTTCCATTACTCGTCTTCCTCATTAATTTTTCATGTTGCCAACACCTCACAAGGTACTTCCTCTCATGCGAATATTGAAAACCACAGCATGACATGCAGCCTTACCATATAAATATGATTGCTCATCTGATATCAGATGTTCTTTGTTTTAATAGTATATTCAAATCGGACATTTTCCCAAACGAGCTAAAACGAGGAAAGATTACTGCTGTTTAAAAAAAAATGGTGGCCTCTCAATAATGACTAAATATAGATCCATTTGCATTTTGCCTTTCTTCAGTAAAGCAATAGAAAAATTGGTGGTAATACGACGGAAGCCTTTAATGGCTCATTGTCAAGGTCATCTGCCGTTAGCAGAAACTCGCAGCTTTCCGGCCTCCTGATTGGTCTCTTCTGTGTCGTGACGTCAGTGTCGCTAGGCGCAGGTTTTCGCCTCCTGATTGACTCGCATGCGTGACGTCACTGTCAAGTGCGGGTGTCGGGGTGGTTCGGCGCCGCGCGGGACGACTCAGGACATCGGCACGCGTGGCGGCCGTGTGTTCGACGGTACGCCCTGACGTCACTGTCGTCCGGCGCTTGAAGTGGCCTCCCGATTGAGCGCTGTGTGGCTTGACGTCACTGTCGCGAGGCGCGCGTGGCGACCGTCTGCTTGATTGTGATGTGGCGGTTGCGGTGGCGGCAGTTTACTTTGCGGTATCGTGTGGGAAGGATATGCCTCGTCTCGCCAAACCAGTGTCTCCCAACACGCGACGTGCGGCAGCCGCTGAACGTAAGCGGCGCTCAAGAGAGGCTGAGCGTATACGTCGCATGCATCAGGGCGGTGAGGCCCGTCCGACACCACAGAGTCCAGGGACGCGACGGGCCAACGCAAGAGAGGCAATGCGTTTGAAGCGACTCGCTGCATGCCCATGTACCAAGGCAAATGAAGCTCGGAAGCGCCGTGACCGCCGTCTTGCCGCGGCAAGCCGAGCAAGTACAAGTGAATCAAGCGAAGTGGAGGATGAGGATGGCCAACTACACCCCGACACCACCATGGAAGAAGCGTCTCCTCCTGATCCCTAAACGGCGCTGCAACAGTTCCAGGAGGCCACAAACTACTTTGACACTTCGTCCAGAACGACGTTGCAGGCGTCTAATAAACAAACAAATATTCACATAACAGTGTACGAGTTGTGTGCCTCCGTGGTGTTTCCGACGCAACAAATCGCCATTGTCAATGGTGTCAGGCTTCCGCCGTTTCACACTTTAATCTCGACAAAGTGTCTTCCGTTAATTTTTTCTTTTTTTTTTTTTGATAGGGCACAGAGAGGGGTGGATCTCCGTTGTGGGTGGGGCCTTCAGTCCAGGGCCCCAACGGCGGGAGCAGCACTTAGGCCCTGGCGATCAGCTTTCGCTGATCCTCCAATGCCGAGCTGTTGAGCACCATCTCCCACTGCTTGTGCCCAGCTGCGGTAGACGACGACGACGAACGCGCGAGCAGTCACACACGCGTTCGCGCGGTTACGCCGACGCCGACGCTCTACCCAGGAACGGCAGCCTACAGGCTCATTCACATTAGGCCAACACGACACCGATTTTTGGTCTGCCGACTGTTGGCGACAGCGTTTTTTTCCCTTCGTGTCGGCGCCTCTGCCACACTGTACCGACGCCGAGTTCTCCGCCGACCATCGGTAGATTGTCGGCGTCGGTACAGTGCGACAGAGGCGCCGACACGAAGGGTTTAAAAAACCGCTGTCGCCGACAGTCGGCAGACCAAAATCGGTGTCGTGTTGGCCTAGTGTGAATGAATTGCGTGAACTTGTCTCACAGCTTAATCTGTGAGACAGTTTACTCCGTAAGACAGCCGACACGCCATACCCTGCGGTCGCAGACAAAGAAAGCTCATTTTCAGTGCAGGGATCGGTCCAGTTTTGATTACACAGTATCTGGGATCGGCCCAGAGGTGAAGCCTAACTGTCCAAATTTGACACCTCTAACTGTTTTGAGTAAGCATGCAAGAGCCGCCGCCCGATTACCGTTGCTGGATATACCATCCACTGGACCGATGTCCGACTAGGGCAGATATAGTATACTGTACATACGTAAATGCGTATCTTTAGTCTCACCGTCTCTTGTTATGCTTGAGCTTTTGAGAAGACATCGCACGACTGCATCGCGCAAAGTGGTGCGAAAAATGGAAAACTACAGGTAATGATGTCACTTGCGGTCGTGGCTTTGTACATTTTAACTAACCATGTGCTCGAGCTCGCTTTGTCCAATAGAACATGGTTCATTTGTAAGTTGTATATATATAGTTTCTATGCTGAAAAAAAGCCAGAGCGGCACCGTTGGTACAGTGCACTGTGCTGTAGGTTCTTGAGGCGCTAAAAGAGGTAAAAGAAGAAGCGCATCTAGCGAGAAGCCATGAAAGGTATGAATTTCTCCAATTATTACAATTATAATATGATAACGTTATTGCGTAAATAGCACTGTTGGCGTCGCAATCTCTCTCTATATATGTTAGAATAGAGCGCCCGAGGAAGTTGAAATCTGGTTTGTACAAAAAAAAAAAACCTTTTTTTCATCCCGTGTATTTCCTTTACGAGCATAGTTGTACCATCCTGTATTTCCCCCCGCCTTATGTAATGCCCTCGTTCTGCGACGCATGACATCAGTCAGTCATACATTTGTGGAACGTCCCTTTATTACACGTTAGCTCGGAACTTGCTCAAGCCCAGGGTCGCTCACAGCACCAGCGTCACGAGCCGAGCGAGGTCTGCTTGCTGGTGATGATGATACCAGACATTCTCTCCCCCCTCCCTCCCCGCAAATAAGAACGCTCTGGAGGACGGCGCTGTCTCGTTGAACGACGCAAAAGTTCCGTTGACGGTGTCGGAGTGTATCCTGTACTTCTGTCCGACCGTCCTGGACGGGGCGTTACCCTGTCGGTGTCGCGCGATTCTGTGGTCGAAGCGTCCCGACATCGCACTTGGTCAAGATGCCGCCGTTCCGTTCCTTGAGCCATATCCAGTGTGACCATGCGCGTTCCTTGTTTATCGCGTACGATACCAGGCATTCATTTTTTTTTTGCGTCTCACACACGCTGGCAAACTTGCAATCGCTCCTGACGTTCGGTACACGGCTCTGTGTTTGCTGCCTCGGCGGCCTACATGATGCAGTTGAGCTTTGTCCTTATTGGATATTCCAGCAAAAGTTCTGCCGGGGACTTGCCTTCCTTCCCTGGCGTGCTACGATAACGGAACAAAAATCTTGCATTCCGTGCTTGTAGCTGGATTCCTTCGTTTTTATAGCGAGCTGTTAAGGGCTCGTTCCCCCAGGATAATGTCCGTGTGTAGACACAAAATTCCGAAGATAGTGCAATGCCGGGCCGACCCGCGGCGGAGGTGAAGCAGGCGTTAAGCACTCCCCATACGTGCGCCGATCCCGAAGGTAATACAATGCCGGGCCGACCCGCGGCGGAGGTGCAGTTTGCCACTAAGGTACCCAAGTACACAGTTTTGTTGGTCATCCTTCACAGAGTGGAAGGGCACTGAATTTTTCTTCAAAGCTTCTTTCAGTGTTCTCGCGGCCCTCTCCGCTAAACCATTTGATTGTGGATGATAGGGCGCGGTAGTCACGTGTTGTGCTTGGTTCTGAGCAAAGAAATTACGGAAGTCGAAACCTGTGAACTGAGGTCCATTATCTGTCACAAGCGTGCGAGGTAGGCCGAACCTCGCAAACATAGCCCTGAGGATCTCCACTGTCGTTTCTGCTGTCGCCGATTTCATTGGAAGTGCTTCTATCCACATTGCTTCTGAATCCACGGCCACGAATGTCATGTGTCCTTCTATGGGACCTGCATGAACGGCTTGTAACGGGCTGAATTTTTCTCCCTTTGTGGGCCATGGAACAGGAGTTTGCGACGGAGGCATCGCCGCAGCTTGTACACCAAGCAGGACATGCACGCACCCATCGCTCAATTTCACCATCCACGCCTGGAAACCAGAACAGGGATGTTGCCATGTTCTTTATGGCGGCCATGCCTGGGTGTATCTCGTGGAGCGAGTCCAAGATGCGACGATAGGTATTCTGTCGGTATCGCGCGATTCCGTGGCCGAAGCGTTCCGACATCGCACTCAGGAAACGTTCCGTTCCTTGAGCCGTGTCTACTGTGACCATGCGCTTTCCTTTATCACGCACGATAACCAGGTATCTATTTCTTTCGGGGCCGGAGCGTTCGCGTCCACACACGCTGTCCAACTTGCCATCACTGCTGACGTTCGGTACACAGCTCTGCGTTTGCTGCCTCGTCGGCCGGCATGATGCTGTCGAGCTTTGCCCTTATTGGATATCCCAGCAAAAGTTCTGCCGGGTGCTTGCGTTCCTTCACTGGCGTGAGACGATAACGGAGCAAATGCATTCGGGCCCTTAAGGCTACACAGTAAATGAAATGAAAATGTCGGTAGCGCCGTATCTTGCAAAGTGAGCGACAGGGTGCGACGTATTGGGCAGCTTGCGCCCCATGATTGCACATTCATTACACATTCGATCACAACCGTTATCACATCGCGCCGTGCAAAATTTATCCGCTCTACTTACAAGCGTCAAACCAAGCCATTTCGCTGAACTTGTCAAAGTCAAAATTTCTGAGGAAGGCGATCGTTCCATCGTGTCCGCTGAACCATAGAACTATTATGTCAGCTAGTCTCATTGGTGCAGCAATGCTTCGGACACATTTGGTTGCGTGCAACTATATACTATAGCGCAAAGAGGTATACGATGGAAGCGGCACAGACTGCTTTTGATTGGTTTGATATCACATATGCTTTTGTAGCTGCACGCGAATTCGAGTGCATGCCTGTTGGACCACACCCAAAAGCGGAAAATTATGGGTCACATTGCATGTGCCCTATGCACAGCCGGCACGATCATATATATATACATATATATATATATATATATATATATACCTCATACGACCTTTCTCTCTTCTGCGGTTGCGCTGTGTTGTTGGTCTGACTAGGTGGACCTTGTGTTTATCTTGTGTTTACCGTTAAGTTTCTAAACTTTCGTTGCCGAGTTTCTCCAAGTAGCGTTTGTTTGTCTTGACGGGGCAGAAAAGTATCAGGAAAACTTAGAATCTCTTTCGTGCTACATGCCCCCCCCCCCCCCGCCCCCTCGAAATGACTGCTCTTTCCTGTCCCGCAATTCCGTCATGGCTTGGAGTCCGTCTAAGCCATTCAGTGAGGCTGCGCTCGTTCTGGCACCCACATTGAATTAGTAAGAAACAACGTGTGAATTGCAACGCTAATCGGCACGTATGTCTGGGAAATAACGCGGGACGCAGAAGAATACTGTGAAGATTGAATACTGGAGAACTTGGTATACCATCGGCGCACTTGCAGACGCACCGATTCCTCGCCTGTGGCCAATCTACGTGCAACGCGGGCGCAAGGCGCACCACCACAGGCATAATTATATTCACTACGACGTCGGTGAGTAGTACGTACGTCCTCCATACGCACATTTATATTACTAGGTGTTTCTGGAAGGACATTTGAGGGAGTATTAAAGAGAGTGGAGCAAAGATAAAGGGGCTCGTATCCAGCTTTTCTGGACACAAGGGTTTAGTTCGCGTGAGTGCCACCACGTGGCGTACTGACCTTAAGCTTTTCAAACTTCCCGCGGTGACGCGTGATGACGTCAACAAAACAAAAATAATATAATTTAACGCTTTCCCTGCGCATTGAACTTCGCCACAATGCTTGTCCCGCCGGCGTTATCAGTGTTCTTGATAAAGCGTAGCCGCTCGTCGCCTGGAAATTACTCGTCATCCTAAGAGCGTTTAGTCGCGACGAGCAATGGTTGATTCTGGGCTTTTGATACGGTTTTTTTTCTTCTTGCTATTTTTTCTTTTTCTTTTGATTCTACGTAGTAAAGAAGCTAGGCCAACCGTCAGAAGCTCTTCGTGGCAGCCTTTCGTCAGTCAGCACGCATTGTTAACGTCCGAACATCGCACAGCGTTTACTAGAGACGCCGTCGTGGACGGATTTTGATTTTCACCTATCGAATTCGTTAAGGTGCACACAATTATTTCACTAGCGACATTGCAATGCGCACTCATGGGCTACCGCCGCAGCTGCACATCTAGATGTGCTTAAGTATTAAGACATATACATGGATATGTTGCTTTTTCACCTTGACACAAAATTCACGACCCAATAATTCAGCAAACTGTCACTGTGTCGTCGCAGGGTGTGAGACCGGGCTAGTTGGTATTCCATGCTGCAGTGACTAGCGCAAGAGTGGACACGGGACACTAAAGAGGCGACAAGGATAAGCGCAAACTTCCAACTGGGCGCTTGTCCTTCTAGCCACTTTAGTGTCCCCTGTCCACTCTTGCGCTAGTCACTTCAGTCTGTGTCGTCATCCGTTAGCATGCTATGGCCGAAGCTGCTCGCAATATTACGTCATATTTACTGGCCACCAGGCCAGGTACACCTTTGGGTATTACATATACAATACTTGCAGTTAGTTTCCAAAGTAGTCTCCAATGATGGTTATCCACGTGCGTGAAGCAAGAACGCTATTTAAGATTATCGTGCAGTAATATATGCGGGATGTGTATGTTCTCCACATTCTCTACCATGTTACCGTTCCGCCGTAACGTAGACTCGCAGATATCGAGCGCCATAGAGGCTATCCACATACTCAAAGACCTGGCGCACAACTCCTGACACTTAATTGTATTCAGGAGTTGTGCGACTGCCCAGGATATCCTTAACGAATGTTACATAACACAGTATGAGGTTTTACTTGCCGATACCACGATTTCATTATAAGGCACGCTGTAGTTGACGATTCGAGAATAATTTAGACCACTTGGGATTTTTTAACGTGCGCCTAAGCCTAAGTATACGGGTGTTTTCGCATTTCACACCCACTTAAATACGGCTACCGTGGTTGGGATTTCAATCCCGAGACCTCGTGATTAGCAGCCCAACCCAATAAAAACTAAGCAACTACGGAGGGCAAGGAAAGTTGGAAGTTCGAGGAAGGTGACAGCCGGCACGTGAGACAATTTGTTCCCATCCTCCTTGCGCGAGAATTGGTGCCAGCTGTCGAAGAGTGACACCGTAGAATGCACTGTATTCAATGTGATGGAGTCAGCGTCCAATATTTCAGACCCGAATCATACTGTAACTACTGACGACCAGGCATCTGGCTAATACGGGCAGTCGCTTGACAGCTGCCGAGCGCTGGCGTCGGCCACAGGCCCTACTCGACCTTTGTTCAACTCTTACCGACATTCTCGCCTTATTTCGCACCATTGCGTTTCAGCTGAACTGCTTCAACAGTCAATTTATTTGTGCCAAAATTTGGCCACCCTGTCAACGTTATGGTTTCTTATTTTTATGTCATCTTTTATATTTAGACTAATGCTGTCCTGAAATTTCCAGCGGTTCCACCTTTCCCAAAATGCCCGCATTTTCGTCGGCCTCTGTTCATATTTCGGAGGATCTTTATTAGACGTGGAAACCATTGCGTGGCCCCTTGACCAAGCTGCTCAAAAAGTCATTTTATATCCCTGAGGTCTTGTGCAAGCTTCTGCCTTCTTGCCGTTCATCAAGCTCCTGATTTCCCTGTCACCTGTATCCCATTTTGACGACTCCAATCCCACGGAAGTTGGCGACGAAATAATGTCCATGGGATTAAAGACATTTAAATCAATTCTACTGTGGATACGACAGCCACTTTTGCTCACTGTGGATGGAAATATTGCGTTAATGAGCGCCATTCTGAAGCATCTAAATTGATAGTCACAAAATTATCCGGATCCCACGTATGTGCTAATCGATGTAAGCAAAGCTTTCTATGTTTGTTGTCATTGTTAAACGTAATCTCCACATAGTAGTCAGGCACCCTCTAATGAAATGCTGTCAATGTTTGCCTGATTACGCCCGCCATTGTGATGCAAATAAACGTAACTCCAACTCATTTTCTCGGAAATAAACGCTGAATGAAACGCTGACGTCATCCTGAACAAGATCAACAAGCGCCCTAGTGCTCGATCTTGCGATGCCCCTATTCGTAAGCTTATATTCGTGATTTAGTTATTTGGGCGGGGGGGGGGGGGGCGATGTGCTCTTATACCGTAGAAACATCCCTCGGACGTCTCTGATGTGCTCGTTTTTATTCTCAAGTACACAATGAAAACTGTCATCGCTGCAATTTCATGATGTCCTGGTGGCAAGTCACCATGGCATGTCGCGCAAGTATGACCACGCTGATTCATTTGGGTTCGCATATACTATTTGGTGCGTTATACTTCGCCACATTCATTTTTCAAACTATACCAGAGCTCAAAAAGGGCGGCCAACTGACTACGTCCCTTTTCTCTGTTTACTTCCGCAAAGTGTGTGTCTATCGCTGTGGTTACCAAATACGCCCAGCGGTATGCTACCACTCAAGCCTTTCTGTCGGCTGAGCAACTGAAGTCGCAGGCTTTCTTCAACACGGCGTCGACGTTCAATATGGCTATCCTCAATTACTTTTCGCGGACTTCGCTCACCGCCTTCTCTCCAATGTCATCTCCTATACTACTCGCTCCTGCTAGACACAACACAAACACGCAACGACCTTAATGAAGTATCAATAACACGCTAGTTAACATGCTGTCGACGTATATTTCCATTGAGCACCGGGATAGGAGCGTGGTCCTGTCTATGGTGACATTATCGGGCTACAGCTTCGCTCAACAACACCGCTCGTTACTCATCACTTTTTTTGTCGACAAGAGCATAGCGTATTTCCTCTGAATGTACTTTCGGCTTTAAGTGTGACTTTGCACGCCCGCTTATTCGGTTACGTTGACAGCGACCGTTGTCGTCAGGCTGCCGCCTAATTCTGAGCGTCGCAGTCACCAGAGAGCACAAAAAGCTGTCTTCGCAAACAAACCACCGGGATTCGAGCCCATCTCCCAAATGCAGCATCTTGCATTTGGGAGATGGGCAGTCTAACCATTACGCTACCACCTGCCTCCACCAATTTCTGTTTATGTGCCTTCTCACTTCTCGTTTTTGCCGCAGACGCAGAAAGAACGGATGCAGAAACGAAAAAAAAAGGAAAGATTGCTTGAGCCGCCAGTGACGCATGACTTTAACTTTGGCAGGTCACCATCATTGGAGCGCATGTAGGCTTGCGGCTTCGTGCAGACTGTGGGTCGCTTTAGCTTTATTGTAAATTTGCTTTCACCAACTCTTTTCAGCTAGAACTGAAACGCCGGACAAAAATGAGACCTACCGATGAATATTTTTCTTGTTTTCTAGGTTTCAAGCAAAAACGCTCATTTACGCAAATAGTGATTTTTTTAAAGAATTGGCATCATCATCATCATCATCATCATCATCATCATCATCATCATCATCATCATCATCATCATCATCATCAGCCTGGTTACGCCCACTGCAGGGCAAAGGCCTCTCCCATACTTCTCCAACAACCCCGGTCATCTACTAATTGTGGCCATGCCGTCCCTGCAAACTTCTTAATCTCATCCGCCCACCTAACTTTCTGCCGCCCCCTGCTACGCTTCCCTTCCCTTGGGATCCAGTCCGTAACCCTTAATGACCATCGTTTATCTTCCCGCCTCATTACATGTCCTGCCCATGCCCATTTCTTTTTCTTGATTTCAACTAAGATGTCATTAACTCGCGTTTGTTCCCTCACCCAATCTGCTCTTTTCTTATCCCTTAACGTTACACCTATCATTCTTCTTTCCATAGCTCGTTGTGTCGTCCTCAATTTGAGTAGAACCCTTTTCGTAAGCCTCCAGGTTTCTGCCCCGTAGGTGAGTACTGGTAAGACACAGCTATTATATACTTTTCTCTTGAGGGATAACGGCAACCTGCTGTTCATGATTTGGGAATGCCTGCCAAACGCACTCCAGCCCATTCTTATTCTTCTGATTATTTCCGTCTCATGATCCGGCATAAGGATTTGGCATAAGGATACTATATTTCAAGGTCATGTTTTGTCAATACGGCCCGGCACCACGTATCGACGAAAGGGCATCACAGTGCCGATGCACGCGGCAGGTTATTGAACGAAGAAAACAGGAAACGACTGTTTTTCAGTTCTCGCAACATTTTGTACACAGAACACAAGGCACTCACCACCATGACATTTTTTTTTGACAACAGCGACACACAATGCCGGACTGATATACTTTCCAAATGGGTCTCATTTTATTTTTCATCGCAGAACCGCAAGCACAGTTGCGTCGCGCGTATACCGCAGCCACGTACTGTAGCTGTGCTCCTTTTCCTCTAACAATATGTCCGCCGGCGGCTTCACGCGCTCCCGTACGTGGCGGATTGGACTGTCACTCCAGAAGCTTAAATGCATAACCTCTTTGCATAGAAACGACGGCATGATTGTTAACATCATTGCTCTCCAGACTGATCTTGATGAACCAACTCATTGATGCGGCAGGGCAGATGGCAATTAACGCACACACAACTATACATCTCAAGTTTACTTCCGCTGCTAAGACGATTCCTAATGCCTACACAGTCAATAATACTATCATTGAAACTTCAGCGTTGGAGAAATACCTTGGTGTAAATGTTAGCTCGTATTTATCCTGGAGCACTCACATTGAACTGATTACTACCAAAGACTTAAAAAAACTTGGTCTTCTTAAACGCCGACTACACCAAGCCAAAACTACACGCATTCAACATGCTAATCAGGCCTGTGATAGAATACGCGTCCGTGATCTGAAACCCTCATTATAGCTATCTTGTTAACATGTTGGAATCTATACAAAACAAGGCTGCTCAATTCATCCTTTTCCGTTACTCTCGGTATCAAAGTGTAACAGCACTGAAAATATCGCTCCATCTCTCGCCTCTGGTCATGCGCAGAAAACTCAGCCGTTTATCTTTTTTTCCATACTCTCTACCACAGCAACACACCATTCGCAAGTTCACATCTCCCGGTGCCGCACACATGGGCTCGTGTATATCGCATGAAGAAGACTAAACCCATTTTCGCTCGGACAGAACAATACAAATACTCACCTTTGGTCCTGGCTATTGAAGAGTGGAATTCGCTTCCTTCTAGCATTGCGGCTATCGCTGGAACATCATCATTTCAAACAGCTCTTTGGTCATACTTAGAGAATTCCACTGTAGAATGATGTGCGTTTATTTTTTCGTTTTTTTTTTTTCAGTGTGTTCGTGTGAGTCGTAACGTTCCGTGGAATGTTAGATGACATGTTTTGTAACTTCTGAAGGTGCGATTTTTGTTTTGTTTTGTGGGATTTGCTACATGTGCATTTTTTGAGTACCTGTTTCTAGCCATTTTTCTCCCTATGAACTTGTACCTGGCTGATTAACTTGCTTATTCCTGTCTTCAGCCGTTTATATTCTGCGTTGTATATTGTTAAGTTTTCTTTGATGAATCCCCCTCTATGTAACGCCCGCATTGGGCCTTTAGGGTATTGAAATAAAATAAATATTGTTGGCTTGGATATGTTTGGCATGGGGCCCAAGTCGGTACCCTGTCTTCTAACGCGTTCTTTTGTTTTCGTCTCTGCCTTGAAGGGACGCGCACCGTAACATGCTGCAATGGTGCTTGCGTTGAGCGTATGTAAGGTGAGAAAAGCGGTTATAAAATGCCTGTTCACTAACTTGTGCAGTAAACTCATGATTATAGTATTCGCGCAATAGTAAGAGTCACGAGTATGGCAACCGTAACCGCAAGCGTCACGTTATGGTCGTAACTTGTCGCGACAGCGTAGTTGAAATCCACTGACCCTGCCACTAAGAAATACGTGGCGAGGTATGGCTGACGAATAATTAATTGCGAAGATTGGTTTTCAGTAAACGTTTGTAACCAAGAACGGCGGGTGCTTATACTACCGCAAAGGACGGATGCTGGGCGGTGACTCCAATCATTTACTCTCCACATCATCCATCTATATACACTGGAATTCAACTGGTTTCACCAACTCTTGCTTATATTCTCTCGCCCCTAAACTGCGACTTCGCCTGCCACCCGGGCTCCAGCTTTTCCTCTTTGTCCCTCGCTTCTTTCTCAATCTGCTGAGACGTGCTTCCACTGATGCTTGCTCTTCTTTTTCCTCAATAAATGAAGGCATTCATTCATGCATTCCTAAGTTACTGCAGAAAATAGCGTGTCTTTATCTCCATAACTACCCTTTCTCTCACCTGGCGCAATTGCAAAACAAAGTTGCAGTGTTGCAAATGGCTGGGCGTCACATATACAATTTTCTAGGAATGGCGAGTAGCACGGCGGGCAATTTTCGGTGGGTGACGAGACAGTACCGTATTTCCCGGTGTATAAGACGCACCCTTGTATAAGACGCACTCGCCATATATGAAGGCTCTCATTGAAAAAGTTGGTATATAAGACGCACCCGTGTATAAGACGCACCCCAATTTACCCACTTAGGCTAGTCAGGGTTAATTAAACACGCTTGATCGACCATCACCACTCAACCACTGAGCCACCGCGGCGGCCTGTGAGAAGTTCTTAAGCAACGCTAAGTGATCGCAAAAGGCAACACTCACGCCATACCCGCCCACGTTTTAGCAAAAAAGAAAGAAAAATACGACGAAAGAACTCTCCCATATGTCCATAACAACATTTTATTTTTACTTAAAACCATCGAAGTCTTCATCTTCGGATGCGCTCTCAAAAAGCTCGCCCATTTCTGGAGGCAACGCGGCTGAAGCATTCTCTTCATACTCAGAACCGCTGGTCTGATTGTCGTCGTGCTCGGTTGGCGATGAAGCTAGCAGGCCAGCCTTCCGGAACCCTGCAGTTATGGTTGCCACTCTAACAGCACTCCAGGCCTCGTGGACCCACTTCGCTGTAAAAAGCGCGCCTCATGCGTCCAGTTGCGGTGTAGCTGTGCTCGCCTTCCGTCATCCACGCCTCCAAAATACGTCGCAAAATAGCTTTAAAGCTGCGGTTGACGGAAATATCCAAAGGCTGTAGAACCTTCGTCAAACCACCGGGTATTATTGTAGGGGTACAGTTCTTCGCCTTGATTTGCCTCAGTGTCAAGTCAGTAATGTGCGCCCGCATGCTATCCATAACCAGAAGGCTTTTCCGGGAGTGAAAAAATCCATCCGGGCGCTTCGAAAAGCACTTTTCGAGCCAAACTCCCATCATTTGCTCATCCATCCAGCCCTTCTGGTTAGTTGTGACAATAACACCAGGCGGAAAGCTTTCTTTTGGCATCGTTTTCCTTTTAAAAATTATCATCGGCGGCAGCTTTGTTCCGTCAGCACAGCACGCAAGTACGACAGTGAAGTGAGACTTTTCGTGCCCAGTTGTTCGTACTGTGACAGTCTTATCACCTTTCTGAGCGACACTTTTTGACATAGGGATGTCAAATGTTAAAGGCACTTCGTCCATGTTTACGATGTGGCTGTCGATGACGTTATTCTTTTCGACTTCCTTCTTCACAAATTCATGGAACTTCTCCACTTTCTCTCCGAAATCGTCTGGTAGTTGTTGAGACATTGTCGTTCGCGCTCTTATTGACAAGGCTTTGCGCTGCATAAATCTATAGCACCATGACGGCCCACCAACAAAATCAGCGGCACCGATTTCACTCGCCAAAGTGCGTGCTTTCAAGCGCAACTGCACGGTTGACAGAGCCCTACCTTGAGCCCGTTGTTCAAGAGCCCACTTGAGGAGCCGGTCTTCAAGTTCAGGCCACCGCGCCTTCTTCCCGCGGTCAGCCTTCTTTCCGCTCTTCATCGCCTGCAGTTTGGCGGACGACTGTCGCCACGTGCGAATCATCTTCTCGGTGACGTCGAAATGGCGGCCCGCAGCCCGATTTCCGTTTTCGGTAGCATACTCGACCGCAGATAATTTGAACTTTGCGGTGTAGCTCTTGCGCAACTTCGGTGGCATACTGTAGTAAGACCGAGCACGACAGGTGTAGGTAGTGGAAAACACACGCCGAAGTCACCAACACAGACGTAATACGTACACGGTTGCGAAGTTGCAAAGAATGACTAAAAAAGAACGCCGGCTTGGCTTGTCTTGACAATGTCGAGAAGCGCGACTGTCGCCATCTTTGGGAATTTCACATTACTTTTGCTTGCGCCTCCGAAACGACCGCGTGTTTGCGATTCTGGAAGTCGTCATCCCCGCCGTTTCATGATAAAGTTCACCTAAAAAAAGTTGCGCACGGCGGTCCCCGTATTGAAGTATTAACCGTGCTACTACCGCATCATTGGTAGTGATATTTTTTCGGTGAAAAAAGCTTGAGCATGAACCTGAGTAATTTCTGAACCCGCAAAAAAAGAAAACGAAAAATTCGCATATAAGACGCACCCTTGTATAGGACGCACCAGCAAGATTTTTGGAAAAAAACCGCGTCTTATACACCGGAAAATACGGTATATAGAACACCTTCTCTGCCATATCCACACTCAGTGCTCTGCTTCGTGAGCTACTATTAGCCGCTACTACGAAGTACGAAATGAAAGAAACCTAGCTGGGCTGGTCACGGACAGCTCTTTTTGGATTCGTGATGCGTCGATTTAAAATATATATATTTCTTATATAAGCCTAAATGACAGCGATATAAGCGAGGTGAGTTACGGTAGCTCGTTGGTTTGGACTAACGACGCTCTTCATGCAGCACTTTCGTCTTATGCGTGTTTGCAAACGGGAATGAAAGACAGGAGGGTAACACGCCTTCCTGAAATGAAACATTCGGAATAACTCTTTGTTTGACGGTTAGACATAAGTCGAGGGCCCCCGATACGAACCACCTGCAAGTCTGTATCAGCTTGCAAAGAGGAACTCAGATTAAACGTTGTCAAGAGGATAGGCTTTTAATTATCATAAGGATATCTTTATTAAAATTCCTTACCATGAGGTGAAAGCCCACTAATAAGCATTTAAATTTTCTGTGTTATTAAAACCTCCTGTTAATAAAAGGTTGCTGTGCTTTACAGCCTCCCAAATTAGGTTATAAAAAATAAATTAGTGCGGTAAATGTGTAAATGCAGACGCAAGAAAAGGCCTAGTCCGTTTCCCAGTATTCACTCAATGAAGATGGAGCGCCTCTATACTCTCACATTGTAGGGATGTCAAGAACAAAACACTTCCAAAAGAGTGAGTCACGAATATAACTCGTTGTAAGGTGAGCTTGCGCTGGAAAAAAAAAACGCTCAAAGTGCAACGATGGCTGCGCGCAAAGTGCTTTCTCTGATTCCGATCTACGGATCAACGCGTCAGTTCGTCAGATTGAAATGCTCGTACATTGCAGCGCAATCTCGGGTCCTCAAATTTGATGGAGAATGTACGCCAGTATTCGCTTCATGCGTGCAATCTGATAAGATAACGCTATTTCGCTATTGAATCCGTGATAACATACTGGATATTAGAAACACATGCAGGCGCATATTGAGCTAACTGATAACTTTGGAACTGTGGTTAGACGCTAAAGAAAGACCCCCCCCCCCCCCCCCCCAAAAAAAAAGAATACAGTTGCTTTCAATATTAGCTGAAAAATAGTGCTTGTGGTTTAAGAAGGGCCTCCAACACTGCACAGCGTTGCCGACATACAGGAAATTCAAGCGCGAACCACTTTCCAATTACTGGTATTTATGAAACCAGCGTATCGTGGTTCAATGTAGCCCAGTAGTCCCGGGGCCAGTTCCACCACGGGTACTGTGTCGGAGCTCATATTTCATGTCAGCATTAATTGTCACAAAATCACAGTATTTTTTCTTTAGATCTTATCATTAGACAGCTAAAATACATCCAGCGAAATCCTCATCTTAATATTTCAGTACCTTTAGTTCTAACGTACATATCCGTGCTGATCCATATGTTACAAAGTACTGAAAATGTACCCAATGCTTTCCTCCAGGCAGCTGTTTTTATTCATCATGATGCCAGAAAACAGAGCCTGATACCACCAACGCCCAGAAACCTAATCGGGAGCGCGCACAATGTTCTCGCACACCTTGTGGGATGTACCGTAGCGCTGAGGTGCTTCTTGTATAATGTATGAGAATCGGTTGTAAAGGCAGTCGTGCAAGGTTGGGCACATGTGCTTAAGCTCATGAAGTTGATTTGTGCCAAGATAACCTGTCCAAGCTTTCACACTTACTTTATAAGAAGTCTACAGCACCATCAATATGCCGGCTGCTTTTAACAGCACGAAACAAAACTATTGAAACGATACAAACAATGTTAACATCATTTTATCATTAGAGTGTTCAGATTGGTAATCTCTAGATGCGGAGTAAGTTGGGAAGTTGTTTGCGTAATTAACAAAGCTACGTTAATTAAATTTTCAGTAATGGTTCCTACGTGGCTAAAGAAAATGAGCAATTTGGAGCCCGTCCTCGAGATTATGCAGCCAAGCGAAAAACTTTCGACTAAACATGCTTCTGTAAGAGCCATGCGAAGAAAAATTTTCCAAGTAAACATTCTTGGAAGGCGTAACTGACGCAGAAAAGGAACATATGTAAAGCCACAGAAAGAACAGCAGTTCACGATGGACACAAAGGAGGAACCCACACACAAACTGTGCTAACAACTTCAAGCGCTGTTCTTTATGTGATAATGAAGCAACTAGACCGTCAGTCATTCCTTCCAAACCCGTTCTAGCCTTTTGGGATGCTGTCATCAAGAGTATGGCCCCGCGAACATGTTCTCCGTGGCCTTATAGTCGCGTTCCATATTTATTCGGGCTGTTTTCTCGAAGGCAAGCAGTTTAAAGTTTTGGTGTCAATGCGGCAGCGTACGTGTGCCGCCGAAAGCTTGCTTGGTCGCTGAAGCGATGCAGGACGGAATGATGGTGCAGATTAAGCGCGTCGCTGGCATCAATACAATGCGCGACCGCCAAGGGAAGGAAGATAACGAAAGTGAACAGCTTGGTAGCTGCTCACGGAGCCGTGCCGATGGTGGCGGTGCCATCATGACGAAATCTGAGGCGGCGATATTGATGGCTGCAGCGTTTTCTTTTTCTTTTATTCTTTTTTTTTTTTACAGCGAAGTCGTTAAGAGGAAGCTCCGACTCGGCCTATTCAAATAGATGTAAAACGCCGAAACGCTTTTCTTAGATAACCCCTGGACCAATTTTAATGAAATTTGGATTCGGGAGAGAAAGGTAAATTCTAGTGACTATCGGAAGCGGAATTTCTATTTAGGGCCTGAATTCAGGCAAAAGATATTCAATAATTCGAAAGTGCGAAAAGTACACAAGCACGAAGTTTACAAATTATGAACTCCATATCAAGTACTGAGATCGCGGTTCTGTGAACAGCATCCATTAGACAATTCAAAGCGGACAAATCCAATATGCCGATTTATATCTTACGTGAAGTCGTTACGTTGTGAACAAGGGTTGTGGAAAAGCTGTATTTCCATATTACTAAATTTTTTGAGATTCATGCGTAATATATCAATTTTGTCTGCTTTAGATGTGCTGTTAGATGCAATGTACATAATTTTGATATTAGTTTTCATTGCCGAAAGAGAGTTGTAAACTTGATGGTTTCGTTTTCTTAAAATTTGCGATTTTTGACAATTTTGAATAAACAATTGATGACCTAAATCAAGAATTCGAAACTAACAGACACTAGATTTTAAGTTTTTGTTTTAAATGCAACAAACCTTGTCAAATTGTATGCAGTAGCTGTCGAGAAAAACGAATTCTCCTTTTACATTTATTTAGATAGGACCACCACAGCTAAAGCTTTCTCTTAAGGGCTACTTTCCCCACTATCGCGTCCGCGTGTAGAGCCAAATCTCGAAGATAGCGTAATTCCGGCCCGACCCGCAGTGGTGGTGAAGCATGCGTTTAGCGCTCCCCATACGTGGGCTGATACCGAATGTAACGCCATGCCGGGGAGACCCGCGGCGGAGATGAAGCAGGTGTTAAGCACTCCCCATACGTGGGCCGATCCTGAATACAGTGCAATGCGGGGCTGACATATGGTGGAGGTGCAGTTCGCCATTAAGGGGCCCACATACACAGCTTCGCTGGTCATGTTTCTTCACAGAGTGGAAGGGCACTGAGATTTCTTAGTTATCCGCGTTTATCCTGCATGCGTCTGCGATGAAAACAAGAAGCAGGTATGCCTGGAAAATCTAAGGTGGTGGAAGCAGGTGGTAGTAGAGAAGTTAGCATACCCAGCCCCTGCACGTACTTATATCTGCATTGACATGAGTTCGTGGTAGTGATTGCGACCAAAGCTCTACTTTTTCTGCGTACTCTAGTCGTTGTGAAACTAAGGATGTGGTTAGCATGCCCAGCCACTGAATGCAAATTGCAGCAGTTACGAGTGGCAGAATCCCGCTGTGGCTGATTGTGAAGAAAGCTTCCTTTCTCTGTCCACTCTCGCGATGGTGAAGCTAAAAATGAGGAGGAGGCCTGACGGACACAACTTTGATCGTCACCATAACAGAATGCATGGACGACCTGTGGAAAGGACAAGGCACACCAAGTTTTTAGCACTTAACTTGTCCTACAGTAAAGCGCTACAACGGCTAGTATGCCCTCATGGGAATGGTAGACCGAACTGCTTCTCACTGCTAACACTGGACTGATACTAAGAAAATACTCCGTCCGCAGGCACCACGCTACACTGAAATTAGCAAAAGAATGTCAGTTTTTAAACTGATTTTGCCAATTATCTGGTGTCCTTCTTGTGTGTGTGGAGGGCATAAAGGTTCTGGCAATGAAATGATAGTATCTTCGTTTTTGCTGCAGTTGCACACAAACAAAATTCTTTGAAGTGATCGGACAGCGATCTACCAGCGGAGAAGACCAACCCGCTAATTAAAAGTAATTGCTGGTTTCAGATGTTCCAATGTACTTTGCACTTAGCTACTATCTGTAATATTTTTTTTCTTTTTGTGCTCTTATAATGAAGAAAACTCCACATTACTACAATATCAACAACCGTACACAAAATAGACTGGCTTTTAAGCTCTGACCACGCACCGCACTTTTGTACATTTAGCACATGTAGTATTGGGGCAACACGTTTGAGCAAAATGATTAGGTTTTTGGTCAAAGCACTGTGACAGGCGGGAAAAACTCGTTGTCATGCCCGGTCGAAACAATACCATCTGAAATCTTATTTACTTATATTCATTTTTGAAAAATCACTATAACCGTTTATACACTTGCTTCGTATGAGTTCTATACTAGCTTGCCTCGTCAGTCTCAAAAATGTATTCTCCTTTTGGGAGACGGCCTTCGTGAAAAACGACGCAACATGACAGTAAAACATCCAGCAAGGTTCTATCCGATGATGGGCGAAATTGTGCACTCAGAGCATGTCGACTAGCGTGCGTGTGAAAGTTGAATTATGAACGTTGTAAGCTTGAGTTGCCTCTAGCACGAGCGAGTAGTGTTAGCGATGACATTGGTGTGAAAATGGTCAGCTCGGTCTGCGATTTGTTCTTGTGATCTCCACATTGAACGTCGCAGTTGTCACGATGAGAGTACTTCCAGTATACGCACCCCTAAATTTAGGTTGGCCTACCCCCATATCGACCACAAGTTCAGATTGGCCGACCCCGAGATTGCCCCCACATTTAGGTAGGACCAACCCCATATCACCCCCAAATACAGATTGGCCCGCCTCCACAACACCACCAAATTTATATTGGCCCACTCCAATAACACCTGCAAATCGAGGTTGACCCACCCCCATATCAGCCCCAAACTAACGCGGGCCCACCCCTCGATCACCTCAAATTTAGGATGGCCCACCGCAAATCATCCCCCAATATAGGTTAGTCCACCCATCACCCACCCCCAATTCAGCTTGGCCCAGCCAAACATCACTCCCATGGTTAGGTTAGCCCGTCCCCATGTTATCTCCAAATTTAGGATGGCCCACCCCCATATCAGCCCCAAACTTAGCCTGGTCCACCCCTCTATCACCTCAAATTTAGGATGGCACACCGCAAATCACTCCCAAATTTAGGTTAGCCCCCCCCCCCCCCCGATTCAGCTTGGCCCAGCCCCATATCATGCCCATGGTTAGGGTGGCGCACCCCCCATATCATCCCCAAATCCAGGCTGGCCCACCCCCCATATTCCCCCAAACTTAGACTTACCCACCCCTATATCACCTCAAATTTAGGTTGGGCCACCCCCATATCAGCCTCAAGTTCAGGTTGGCTCACTACCATTTCACCCCAAATTTAGGTAGGGCCACTCCCATATCACTACCAAATTCAGCTTGACTCATCTCTGTATCACGCCCAAATTAGTGCTGATGCCACTTCCAATTTTAAGATGGCCACCCCAACCCTTTTTATGAAGACCTATATATTTATATGGGAAATGCGTCAAGCTTTTGGCGTTACAGACACGATTTTGCACGATTTTGCTATTAAACTGCTGGGGAACTCGCCAAAGAATGCTGCGCATTAAAAGCAAATGCACCCAACGAAGGACACCATATGTTGATCCTAAATGCTGAGGGCTAGCCAAGCTAGCTTCTCTGTAGAGCGACAGGGGCAGACACAGCACGGGACTTTTATTCAAATGGTTTTTTTACAGCCACACGTACGGATTGATACCACTTGGCTGTAGGGAACACATTAAGAGTAGCTATTAATCCAGACGCTGCACATCTTCTCCTAGTTGGTGCATTTCTTATTTGGATGAATATTTCGAAATAATTAACGTTCGGGCAGCGACTCAGCCTAGCAGACCCTTTGTTCCACACGAATGTTGCATAGGAATGGCACTGGCCACCGGGTGGCATTGTGGCACAGGTGGACGTGATTCGCTCGGAGTGTGTGCCATTAAGGACAGCCGAAAGTCGAAGAAAACGGACCCTCCAGAAGAACGCAATAAGAATAGCTATTTTGTTCTCCCAGGTTCCACGCTACAAAGCACGAAAGTTTTTTCTTCATAACACAAAGCCATGCGCAAGCTCCTAGTTATGATGTCCAATGAATGAAATCTTCATAAAAGCGATGACTTAACAAATGAACACGATACTGCTACGTTTTATGAAGGAAAAATAGAAAGCATAATATTTCAAGAGCACCACTGGTAAACCAGAACCGAAAGCAAATCTTGAGTTTTGTGATTCTGCCATCTAGTGAGAGACTACAAAACTAGGTCCTATGCGGTTTTAAAAAAAAGTGCGAAGCGGGAATTGAACCGCGGCCACCGTGATGCGGGACTAAAGGTGCTCGCTATTCTACCACTGGGCCATGGTTACCGAGGCTTTGCCAGGCGGTACGCTCATGTTTTTATACATACCACGTGAATTTTCACGACAGTGTTACAAAAATCGCTTTCGGGAACAGTCTTACGCCATATGTGGAGAGTCGAGATAGGCATCAATCGAAAGCTGAGTCTCCGGACTACATACGCTGCACTGGGTATTACGATAGACGGGATAGTTTTATTACAGTCATCGTTCTTGCCTCAAAAGTGGAGCACAAATTTTCGTCGTTTCCATAGGCTTCCATTGCTAAAACTTTAACCACTGTGGGAACAAAATTCTTACGTGCCATAGAGTGATCACTGCATTTGGATCGTGTGGATTGTCTTCCAGAACACGTGTGTCACCTGCCTTTTTCAATAATCGGCCTGCAGCTTTTGTTATTCGCGAAAAACCCGCTCGTTCCATTGAAAACGCGCTAGCTTCGGGCCGGGGCCGCTTGGGGCGCTAGTTGGTACGTGTCCGGAAAAGCTGGATATGATACTCTTTTAAGTCGCGAAATTGTCGAAGCAGTAGGCGTTAGGAATTAATTAATTAATGAGTCAATCAAATAAACAATCGGCTGGAGTATGATAATTTCTAAAGTGACTTATGAAGAGTTGCGTCTGGAAGCAGCACTTAGAAGGCGAGGTGCGTCTTAGTCGAGAGAGCAATACTTGGCTTATCTATACGATGAGTCACGCAGGGCAATCCAAAGAGACTTCAAAGATACTCCGAAGATAATCCAAAGGGACTATATACTCTCTGTACACTCTCGCAACGGTGGAGGCGCCGTAGTGGTTTTCGATAACTTTCAGTGCTCAGCAACAGCCTGAACACGAGAAGATGCTTCGACATACGTGACGTCACGCTGACATACCGGCGCTGGGGTTCCGACGCGAAATTAAAAAATGAAGTGCGACATTAGTTTTTTGTTCTAGCTATCAACCTCTTACACCGAAATGAACGAAAGTATAGTTTTCATGATTATTAGTCTAAACTGATCTAGTGTTCCTATTTAATGTCACTTCAACCGTTTTCTGCTGACCATATATTTGACCTTTGTTGTCCTGTTGCACAAGTTCTTTTGAGGTGCATAGTGGTAGTCAACTCGTGTTAACACGTCGAAGTTTTTGTGTTATATAGTGCACTCATATTAGCTACACCTTTTAGTCTCGTTCCACATATGTTGCTCTATAATCAAGTCAAACGTATTTGCAAAATTGTCTCTGCTAAGTAAAACCTATGTCGGACGAACATTCTTAATTGTAGGTTCTTCCTTCGGCGGAGCTTCTTGCCACTGGCATACGTGCATGTCAATCTGAATATCGTTCCGCACAAGTTTCACTAAAGTGAACGAAACATCATCTTGTTCCACACAGGTTCCATAAACCAAGTTAAACGTAATTGCAAGAATGCTCCACTTGGATGAACTTATGTGGAACGAGTTTAAAGCTACACTTGGCTGGTCGCTTTCGAGCGCCCTCGAGCACTCTCGCGGTGCGGTGTACATTCGGTTTATCGAAATGGAGCACTGGGAACACATCCGCACGGTTCATTAAGAGTGTCACCCTCCATCTCAGAAAGATCTGAGGCGCTCTTGCCTTCGAGCTGGGAGCGCAACCGAGATCCGGCAGAAACTCCGTCACGTGACTACTACTGCGATTGCTATGAGCAGCTAGCCCGTTCGGCTATGCCAGCTTTCTACGGTCAGTATCTTAAAGGGCTCCGCCTCGCTGCAAACCGGCCTGGAGTGTGTTAGAAACCAGTCGAATCATACCATAAGAGGGTGCGATTTGATAGCAGACGTCACGTGGCATGGTGGAGAGAGAGCGAAGCGTACACTTGTTTTCCGTTGCGTTAAACCGCTTCTTGCGAAACACGTATTTCTCCATATAGCGTAGCACCGTTCTCGCATAACTAAACGTTGCTTTCTTTTTCTAATAGATGCTAACATGAAAACTAGAGAAAGAATTCGGTGCCTTATTTTATAAATTATACTTTGCTTTTCATCTCTATCTGTACCTATACACAGAAAAGTAAGTAGAACATTTGGGCTAGCCTTGCTACTTTCTTCTGCGTTTCGCGATTTTTTTTCTGAATCACGCGGCGCTCTATTCACCAGCAAATGCACAAAATATCTATACGGTATTCATTACCTCCAATAACCTCGGAGCAGTTGCTTAAGGGCTATTGTGCACAAGTCACCATCCATCCACACTCCAAGAACTTTCAGCTTGCTACCCGTTTCTCTATTTTCCCTGTCTTCAATGCGCGAATTAGATACCTTAGTTTTCTGAAGTGCGCAAACCACCTGTATAACGCTGTACATGGATGTGCGCCTTTTACCGATGACTGCCGGGTACGGCCCGACAAGTTCCCCTTTTGACTCGATCGGCGCCGACCCACGAATACGATGTATACATTTTAAGGCAAAATCAAGTTCATATTCTTCTTGTTCTTGTTACCATTATTATAAGTTCGCATGTACATCAGCCATAACCTCCTTCCTATTATCACCAAAATTGATCTCGGTGGCCATTATAGCTATACCGGGACAGCAGGGTAAATCTTACGCGGTTCGCAAAGCACACTTATAGCGCTCCGGAGCGCTTGCGTAAGTAAATTACTAGAAAGCCCGTAATTCCACATACTTAAAATTTTGCCTACACATATCTCATAACGTACGCCATGTTTCTACTGAATATAAAAAAATTAAGGCACCTCGTTTACTTCACCGAAGACAACACGGATGCCTGCTATAACGCATGAAAATAGCGAGAGAACGAGTATTCGGTAATTATTTACAAAGTTCATAATTAAGCCAGAAATATTAAAATTTTCGCCACACATTTCCACGATTTCGACGATTTTTAATTAAATTCTGGGGTTTTATGTGCCAAAACCACGATTTATATATAAGGCACGCCGTAGTGGGGATCTCCGGATAAATTTTGACGACCTGGGGATCAACCTGCACCCAATGCGCGGAAAACGGGCGTTTTGAATGCGTTAGCATTCTCAGGGTACTTCACGCACTTTCCGGGGGGTAAGTATGTTTGAATGTATCTAACCGTTTTCCCGCCAATCTGGGCCACATTTGAGTAGACCATAAGTATGTTCGCTTGGCGCAAACAAGGGAGGACGGCGCTCCCTTTGTTCCTTTCCGGCCTTCCTTGTTTGCGCCAAGCGATCATATTTATGGTCTACTCAGCAATATGAACCGACTAGCCCAGCAACATGTACTTCAAGGTCACTGTGTAGTATGGCCATAGAACATCGGGGCTGGCTGTGCTGCGGGAACAGGGTTCGAAACCAACCTTCGGATCAATTCGAGTCACTGAGTATGTGTCAATGTGTACACATGTGCTGCTCTTCAGCAAATCTCTTTCACGCTGACATGGGTTACAGCAGATGCGGGACTGGGTATATTCCGCTCTTCAATGAACCTCTTTGATGCTTCACTGGGTACGTGCCATTTCGTGTGTGCCGCTCTAGAATGACAAAAGAGAAGATCCTTTAAGTTTGTCCAATGCTAAGCGAAATTGAACTCGCGTCGCACGGTTTCCCGAAGCACAGCAACTCGAAGCTTTAGGAGGCGGAGCCAAAGTGCACTGAGCACAGGCCGCTTTTCAGTGAACGCCTTTCACGCCAACGCTTTCGCAAGCTGCGCCATGAATGCACTGGATACGCGCCGCTCTTCAATGAACGTCTCGCAAACTTGTGTCACTGAGTATGTGCCACAGGGTCCACTGCAAGGGAGCGCACAATTTTCAGCGTTTGCACGTGCCAGCGTTCCGCGGTTCTCGTTTCCAAAGCCACGCGCGGACTTCTCAGCCGCGCCACTAGATGGCGCAGCGTGTCCGGAAAGAAGCGCGAGACAGGAGCCCGGCTGCCGCATGGCGCGTTTCTCGGTGTTCGCATCCACCGGCGCGCCGTGCGTCTCGGAGACCGCGCGCAAGCTTCGCGGCGGCGCCGCTAGGTGAGCGTGAAAGAGGAGTCTCGCTGCAGTACACGCCTCACACACAACTCGTTTCGACGGTGACAGCGATACAATGCTAAGCCTATTACCGCCGACAGTCGTCGTGAGCTGGGTTCTGCCGTATTTTTTTTCTCTCCATCAAGTGACGATGTAAAGTTTCTCCGTTCGCAATAATTACGAACGCGAGTCTTGATCTACACATATTGGATTACAGAATTCAGTATTTCACTGCCGCTTGAAACTCTTCAAGCTGCAGTTTACTTAAAGAGGTTACATATTAGGGCAACGCTCGTGTGTGTAAATATTGTGCATGGATAAATATATTCTTATTGCATTATTAATCTTCATTTTATTTTTACATTCGCAGTCAGAAAATTATGTGTACGTGTTCATTATGCCGATAATTTTTTTTCTGTGAAACTGTTCTTTTACCGCGTGGTTTGGTAAGTAGACTGCTTGGACAATGTGGACAGTGCAGTTTCCTTTACTTCGCCTCCATCGAAATGCCACCGCCGCGGCCGGAATTCGATCCCGCGACCTTGTGCTTAGCAGCACAACGACTTATTGCCTTTAAGCCATCACGGCGGGTTCCTTTTTCCTCCGAATGTGAACTGGACGTGAGGTAAAATTCTTCCGGGGCGCTGGTAAACATTGCCGATAACCGCCACATAGCGCTTTTTAACACCTGCTCAAGGCATTTGTTGCAAGTCATTCCCCATGACGTTAACTTTATGGCACGTTTAGCTCTTTCAGGACATTGGGCAAGCTTCATACGCGATTAGTCAAATGTGGTTTTAACGCTGTGGGTAACTTGTGCGAGTGATCTTTTACGAACACTGTGATTAACCTACGCAGTTTATACTTCGATCGTGCGGCACCCACAGCATGCCTTACCGCACACCCTCTCTGTACAAATGAAATATTGATGCCACGTTCAGTTCTTTCTGAACACGGCGAAAACAAGCTGCCCGCTGCGCCTCTAAAGAGCAAGGAAATCAGGTTTAAGTAACTATGTTCAGAGTTACCATTTAGCTTACACACTTCAAATTTTCGGTGCACATCAACGATAAAAATGACCCTAAACGGCTGCAACCTTCGGTCCTAATTGCTAGTGGAATGCCTAGAAATTTTTTAAACCCCCAAATAATCTGTGCAGTTCAAAATTTGCCCGCACATCAACCCTAGCGTGCCCGTGCCCCCCGCACCCTCGCTCCACTCCCTAAAGATATGTACAGTGCTCAGCGATTAAAACGTGATACTGGGACAACATGGCGGCCGGTACTTTCTTGCGCCACCGGTGGGCGCTCGTGACACAGAGATGATGCATTTTTGTGTCACATGAAAGGGAGAATCTTTTTGATGCCTCGTAACTGCATTCGGCCTCTACAGCGATCACCGGACTATCACCGGTGGCGCAAAAAGCGCCGGCCGTCATGCTGTCTGAGTATCGCGGTTCAACCTCTGAGCACTGTATTCGGCGAATCATCCGGAATTTCTACCAGAACACTGTGAAAACACGTATGTAACATTTTATAGCGCACAGTTTCGCTGTAAAAGTATATCGTGTTTGTCAGGGAACCATATGTTGGTTTTGTTTGGGGGTGTAGCAGCAGAAGCGGGGGAGGGGCTGGTTAGCACCAATACGCGGAAAGGTGCGAAAGTGAGCTTTTCCACAAGTCCATTGCTAAGGCGGCGAAGAGAACTGTCAGTGGTACCTCGGAATCTCTTTCAAGGGTAATACATTCCGAAAAAAAAAATGCAAATGGGCCATTTGAACGTTGCAAATCTAGTCAAATAGTGAGCTACAAATGAAAAATAATATTTAGAATGTGCATTTTTTTGTTCAGACTAGTGATGATTGTAAACCGACTAGAAGAGTGAGATGGGTACTAGTTATTGGCAAGAATTCGCGTAAGAGATTCAGCGCTGAAGTAGACAATAAACCTGCCATGTTCTCTTTCTGAAATTTATGTGCTCTGCCGCGCTGAATTTTGACATTATTTACAAAAGATTTTATGGTTCAAATATTCTGCTCGTTTCGCGTTATGTTTGTTCATGTTACGCCACTTAATTTCATTTTTTTAAATAACTGAGTATCTTCTTGTTTTTACGACTTCGTATGATCACCCTGGCCGCGGCACCAACAAAGCAGATGTGTGAGCGTAGAGTCATCACACGGTTTTGTGTCCATACAAGTCGCAATTGTTTTTGAAAGTAAACGTTTACTATAGCTAGTACCATGGCAATAGTATTGTGGCGTTCTAATTAGCATAACTGATCAAGTATGTACTTTGCGCAGGTATAGGTGGCTCTGGTTAACCTTCATAGCATTTGTTCTTCTGATAATTGGCTTTCTTGTGTTGTTCTTCTTCACCAACACCACACCAGGTGAGTCTGTCTTCTGACGAAAAAAAAATAAAGTTTTGCGAAACTTCCGAAAGCATTAGGCACTAAAATTAAGCTTTTTGTATTAAAGGTCGCGACGGCAACACATCCTGCCGGGAAATGTTTTTCGCAAAGCCACTGTGTCAATACGCTACCCAATAACAAGCATTTAAAACCGATAGACACTCTGGCCATAGAGAGAATAGGCGAAAAGAACACGTTAAAGAAAAAAAAAGAACTGTTAGATAACAGTGATAATGATTTTGAAAGACGGCGTCAACTTTTTTAAAGCACTCTGTAATTTTGTTGAGTTGTAGCTTCAGGAGCCAATTTTCCCTCATTCCTCTCACCGCTCACCCCATCACCTATAATTCCTTTACATGGGACCGGTGCTTAATTTATTTATGCCGTCGTCAGCACCCTTTCGGACCAACGGTACATTGATTCAAGGATGGGATCGTCGCCAAGAAACTAAAGCTTAAAAATATTCATTTTGCTCAATGAGTGCCGATTACATCAACTTCTATTAAAAACCAAATTAGTCTTCTCTATCCTTAGCGTTTTCCTTACATGGTTGTCACTTGTTCCTTTATTGAGCCTCTCGGTATACGCGGTTGTTGCATAAAACAGCGACCAAGATTCCTTAAACGGAATGAAATTGGCTCTAATGTGAAAGCACTATTCACAATTATTCCGAACATGCAAGGAAAAGATGCTTCGGCGCATTTTAGTACACTTAAGCTTATAAAGTAAGCAAAATAATAATGTTAATCTGTGGAAGTGTCCCGTCACTTGCCCCAAGTTCTTGCGTATACGAAATATATCTGAGGGACAGAACTATCCGGGTGACTCAGTAATTCTCTATGCTTACACAGTGCTTATTTGTCAGCGGAGGCTTCCTACGCAGCCTGACAAGAGTGTCGCCGATAGGTGACTTGCGAAAAAAATTGTAGATGCGCCTTTATATTTTAATGTGGGCGCACTCCCTGCGAGAAAAGAAAGATCTGAAATCTCTTGCGGTTAGCCGTACCGCTTTATTAACAGCGCAGTGTTAGTGAGAACGCGGCTTCGTGTGGTAACCGAAAGGCTAACTTAATCGTGTATTGAGAACTGGTAGGAATTTTCAGCTTTTCATTTCTTGCTTTAAATGAAGGTCCTCGACCTCGAAGCTTAAAGAACACTGACAGGCTCAAAACGTCCTAACTAGTTTACTAATTCGTTTCCGTTTAGTTTCCCAGGAACTGTATGTATTGTGACGTCATGACGCAGAAGCTGGTCACGTGAGAGCGGAACATGGCGACGATTGGGCACTTGCTCCGGCTTGCTCGGTGCAAAGCGTAGCAGACGACCGAGCGAGCCGGAGCGAGTGCCGGGACGTCGCGTGATGTTCCGCTAGCACGTGACCAGCTTCTGCGTCTTGGCGTCATAACACACACACAGATTCCTGGGAAACAAAGCTTAAATGTATTCTTGGAAAAGCTATCGTGGTAAATCATTTAGGGCACTCTGAGGCCTCCCAGTGTATTTTCTGGAGTTTTGGGGTCGAGGGCTTTCGTGCGAAGCAATAAATGGTCAGTCGAAAGCGTCACGCCAGCACTGCATCACGAAGACATCTTTAACTTCTTGCGAAAGTTAAAAAAAAAATCGTCGTGATGCAGTGCTAGTTTGGTATTGTCGACAACTATATTTCATGTGAAAACTGCCACAACTAATCACGTAGTGCCGGTGTCTTTTTAAATAACTAGCGGGTGGTCGACGTCCATAATTACACTTTGTGAAAGCAGCATCACTCAGCATCTTCAACCATAGGTATGAAAGTTTGTTGTTGCAAACCGGCTCCAATGGCACTCTGTCCGTCCACTTCTCCGTCATGCACATTTCAGTTACCTTAGCAGTTAAGTTAATTTTAATAATTTATTGCACAATAGGAATGCTAATTATTGTAAGCGCAAGGTGCCCATAATGTTTTAGATTATGAACAAGGCGGTATATAAATTTCTACAACTGTAATAATTTTGCAAAATTTTGAGCTGCTGACCACATTAACGCAAGTTTCCAGAAATTATAAGGGGTCTAACAGAGGCAACCTTTTTAGACAAATAAATGACACCGTTGTGGTCTCACTAAAGTAATAAGATGAATGAATATATTCTATGATGTCAGAGCACTGACTGAGAGCAGCTACTGTTGGATCAACGGGAGGACTTGGGGACTCATGTTAGACTGCCTTCTCCCTGACTTGCCGAAGTTTTCATCCGCTTCTACTATATTCATACAAATAAAATAAATCAGCGCTGGAGGATATAGCGCTGCCTAAATTTGTCCCAATTTCTCATATTATGCAGAAAAATACGGTAAGTATGCTGAACACTTATTGGTCTGCATTTCACGTAGTAACATATACAGATGGGCTATGTCGGCTGAGATCTGACGGACAACAAAGTATTTCTTGAAGTATACGCTACAATAAATAAATAAATAAATAAATAAATAAATAAATAAATAAATAAATAAATAAATAAATAAATAAATAAATAAATAAATAAATAAAACACTAGCTTGTACAGTACCTTCCTGAAAATCAAACTGGGCGCGAAATAGTAAAAGCCGATTGTAAGGAATCAGAAATCTATTTGACAGCTCGCTTAAACACTTCACAATTTCGAGACTACGCTTGCTAGCGCTTTCCCCGTTTATCCCTTTCTGGTCCGAATTTTTAGATGAAATGGAAAATGTTATATGACGTGCATCTGAATGACCAAAGCCAGGAAAAAATTAAGCGAAACTTCCCATTGGATATTTCTGACATTAATCGTAGGTTCTTCTCACGAACTGCCAAAAACTCATGGGTTGTGAGCAGCCTGTGATTCTTCAGACTTCTTAATTCACAGCCTTAATATTGGCCACGTATTATTTGAAGACTGCTTTTGTGCCACCCAAGCCAAGTTATATGCAGTAGACATCAGGCTCCAAAAATAAACTTCATGCTGATATGACACATGTACATCTCAGAGAGAGCCATGCTCATCTGTGGCACAAAGTCGATAAATTATGTAATTATCACGTATAACACTCGCATTTATGTAAACGGTTCTGGTTGTTTTTCTCGATGCCAGATATTCAACAAAATTATGATTCCAAGAGGAATCATTGGGCCAGAAAAGTTCAAGAACATGGAGAATGGGTAGGGTACAGCCTTGTAGGGAGCCGAGGAGCAACGTAAGGTTGGCACGTGACTGAAAGCGCATTGAGCCGATACACTGGAGTTTAACATCCAAAAGTAGCACCTGGACAGTGAGGGACATCATATAGTCGAGTGGCGAGCGTTAATTCTTTTCATTTAGGTCTTTTGAAGGTGTATACCAACCTGGATACACGAAAGTATTTGCACTCGACCTACATCATAATAGAACCGTCGCCTCCGCCGGGAGTCAATACTACGATCTCGCGCTTAGCAGCAGAATCTCAAAGCTGGTAATCCTTCCACCGCCACCATAACAGGAATGTATTACCGTGAAAAAAAATTGCGCATTGAAAAATTTTGCAGTGATAGCTGGTATGGATACTTCATCCAGTTTTCATAGTGCTGTCGCAGGAATCGTCACCACGGTAACTGCTATAACGTTTTTTAAAGAAAAAGGAATCGCCGTGAAAGAAAATGCTACTTGTTCCCAGCCATTCCAGAATTATGAATCTTCAACGTGTGAGCTGTCGTGTCGTTGCCACTATTATCGTCACCATCGACATTGACGTCATTGTCACGAGATCAATTTTTCCGGTTAACGGCATTCTATTCCTTTGAGTGGCTCTTTACTGTTTTTTGAAGACAAGGTCTTAGTTGACTTCACAAGGGTTTGGCGTAGCTGGAATCTGGAAATCTTGTAATCACTTTCAGAAAAAAAAAACAGCCGTTTCGCGTCTCCAAAGCGTCGCAGTGAGTCGCAAAATCTATGAAAATGTAGATCTCAGCGAGACAAGAAGCGATAGTCTTGGTATAGCTAAAATTAACGGTACGGGATTAAGTAGCGCCGATGTAGTCGGAAAAGAACCACACTGCACTAATCCCTGTGAAGAGTGTACCGCCGTGCATGTAGACATTTTGAGGCAAAGCCGCCGTACGGCAAACTTTGGGAAATGGAGCGAGTTAGCTTTTATTAAGCAGGGTTCGCAAGAAGCAATGGAGTCTGGAAGGCGGCTTCGGTGACGTCCACAAGAAGTGATAGTCTTAGTGTAGTTAAAATTAACGGTACAGGAGTAAGTAGTGTTCATCCCGTAGCAGTATAATCGAAAAAAAAAGATTGCGCTATATTCCAGCAAAGGGTGCACCGCCGTACATATAGACACCTTGAGGCAAAGCCGCTGTACGGCCACTTTGGGAAATGGAGCGAGTTTGTTTGGACTAAGCAGGGTTCGCAAGAAGAAATGATTTCTGGAAGGCGATTTCGGTGACGTCTACAAGAAGGGATAGTCTTAGTATACTTAAAATAACGGTACGGGAGTAAGCAGCGCGGATATAGTCGAAAAATAACCACATAGCACTATATTCCTGTAAAGGGTGCACCGCCGTAGATATAGACATGGTGTGGCAAAGCCACAGTATGGCAAGCTTTGGGAAATGGAGCGAGTTTGTTTGGACTGAGCACGGTTCGCAAGAAGAAATGATGTCTGGAAGGCGATTTCTGTGACGTCTACAAGAAGGGATAGTCTTAGTATACTTAAAATAACGGTACGGGAGTAAGCAGCGCGGATATAGTCGAAAAATAACCACATAGCACTATATTCCTGTAAAGGGTGCACCGCCGTAGATATAGACATGGTGTGGCAAAGCCACAGTATGGCAAGCTTTGGGAAATGGAGCGAGTTTGTTTGGACTGAGCACGGTTCGCAAGAAGAAATGATGTCTGGAAGGCGATTTCGGTGACGTCTACAAGAAGGGATAGTCTTAGTATACTTAAAATAACGGTACGGGAGTAAGCAGCGCGGATATAGTCGAAAAATAACCACATAGCACTATATTCCTGTAAAGGGTGCACCGCCGTAGATATAGACATGGTGTGGCAAAGCCACAGTATGGCAAGCTTTGGGAAATGGAGCGAGTTTGTTTGGACTAAGCAGGGTTCGCAAGAAGAAATGATGTCTGGAAGGCGATTTCGGTGACGTCTACAAGAAGGGATAGTCTTAGTATACTTAAAATAACGGTACGGGAGTAAGCAGCGCGGATATAGTCGAAAAATAACCACATAGCACTATATTCCTGTAAAGGGTGCACCGCCGTAGATATAGACATGGTGTGGCAAAGCCACAGTATGGCAAGCTTTGGGAAATGGAGCGAGTTTGTTTGGACTGAGCACGGTTCGCAAGAAGAAATGATGTCTGGAAGGCGATTTCGGTGACGTCTACAAGAAGGGATAGTCTTAGTATACTTAAAATAACGGTACGGGAGTAAGCAGCGCGGATATAGTCGAAAAATAACCACATAGCACTATATTCCTGTAAAGGGTGCACCGCCGTAGATATAGACATGGTGTGGCAAAGCCACAGTATGGCAAGCTTTGGGAAATGGAGCGAGTTTGTTTGGACTAAGCAGGGTTCGCAAGAAGAAATGATGTCTGGAAGGCGATTTCGGTGACGTCTACAAGAAGGGATAGTCTTAGTATACTTAAAATAACGGTACGGGAGTAAGCAGCGCGGATATAGTCGAAAAATAACCACATAGCACTATATTCCTGTAAAGGGTGCACCGCCGTAGATATAGACATGGTGTGGCAAAGCCACAGTATGGCAAGCTTTGGGAAATGGAGCGAGTTTGTTTTGACTAAGCAGGGTTCGCAAGAAGCAATGATGTCTAGACGGCGGCTTCAGCGACGTCTACAAGAAGGGATAGTCTTAGTATACTTAAAGTAACCGTGCGGGAGTAAGTAGCGCCCCCCGATATAGTCGAAAAATAACCACATTGAACTATACTCCTGTAAAGGGTGCACTGCCGCACATGTAGACATGTTGAGGCAAAGCCGCCGTACGGCTACTTTGAGAATTGGAGCGAGTTCTCTTTGACTAAGCGGGGTTCGCAAAAGCAATGGTGTCGGGAAGGTGGCTTCGGCGACGTCCACAAAAAGCGATAGTCTTAGTATACGTAAAATTAACGGTACGGGAGTAAGGAGCGCCGACATAGTATGAATGTAACCACATTTCTAAATATCACTGTAAAGGGTGCACCGCCGTAGATAAGGACATGTTGAGGCAAAGCCGCCCTACGGCGAACTTTGGGAAATGGAGCGAGTTCACTTGGACTAAGCAGGGTTCGCAAGAAGCAATGGTGCTTGGAAGGCGGCTTCAGCGACGTCCACAAGAAGCGATAGTCCTAGTATAGGTAAAATTAACGGTATGTGACTAGGTAGAGCCGATATAGTCGGAAAATAACCGCATTGCACTATATGCCTTTAAAAGGTGCACCACCGTAGATAAAGACATGTTGACGTAAAGTCTCCGTGCTCTGCGCACGATTAAGCTGGTGCGCAGAGTACGCTAGCGGAACTCGAAGTGTGTAGGGTTTAGGAGAGCGAGCTACGGTACAAAACCGGGGCTAAATCGATTGCTTTCCTGACGAAGACCTTCCTTGAAACGTTGGCTCTTGCGACGCTATTTATTTACCGCTGTTTTATGTATAAAATTAACCGCCGAGGAATTTTTGAGCTTAGTTCAAAACCGATCACTTGAACTTGTTTCCTGAAACGGTTGTAGAAAGGGCAAGCTCGTGAGAAATAAGGACGTACAACTTTTAGATTACCTCGTATCAGTTGTCGACACGTGATCCTTGCGCTAACTACGCTGTTTTCGCAGTTCCCACCGCCGCCGTCATTTCATCTGCTTCATAGAGGGCGCTTCTCTCTAACAAATTCTCGTCTGCCGCAACCTCCCATCTCTTCTTGCGCAGAGGTTTACCGCGAACAAATCATCGTCAACGCGTCGAAGCCGCAGGCGCCAGCGCCACAGATTCCCGTAGGACCGACGGTGCGGCCGGACGACAATAAAAGCAGCGAAACCGCCGAAACCGCCGTAACCGCCGAAACAATAACTGAGGAGTACCCGTCTACTGACGGTGAGAGAACCGGATCGTAGCCTTTTCGCTGCTAATCTTAGTAAGTGATTGATCGATTGTGTTTAAAGTTACAGTAATGGTAAAAATATATTTGAGCAATAGTAGTTAATTACCCTACTACAATGCCCAATAAGCCGCTCTTACCGCGCTGTGAGGTAAGCCAGAAAAGGCACAAACGCGAAAAACGTGTGTGGTGACGCTGCCTTGAAGTTCCCGCACTAGCTCACCGTGACGTCACGGCCTTTGACGGCGTCTGCTCCGGCCTAGTTAATTTATTATCGGTAAAGCGGAACTACGTTGCATTCTAAAATAGCCAGATACTAATTATGTAGTTCTGGTAATTTTTGATGCGTCATACAGCGGCCCAAGTACAAAAAAAGGTAATTTGAAATCACTTGAAGTTCCCGCACTAGCTCACCGTGAGGTCAGGGCCTTTGATGGCGTCTGCTCCGGCCTAGTTAATTTATTATCGGTAAAGCGGAACTACGTTGCATTCTAAAATAGCCAGGTACTAATTATGTAGTTCTGGTAATTTTTGATGCGTCATACAGCGACCCAAGTACAAAAAAAAGTAATTTGAAATCCACGATGCCACACGGGACTAATCGGCACTGGTGTTATCGCGCGAAATTCCGGTAATCGCGAACTTTGATCTTCATTTTGTCTTCCAATAATCAACCTATGCAATATCATTTTGAAAGACCACGTCATTCATCTAAACTGATTTCGTGTTTCATTTTGGTGTCCCTTTGACGGTGCCACTGAAGCTCGTAACTTATGAAAGACGCTGTAGGCGAGAGCTCCGCGTGTTAATTTTCACCTTAATACGAGAAGATATGAAGCTGAGTCGGATTATTAATCTAGAAGTATGTCATAGTTTTCTGTGTGTCAGTATATGCCTTTGTTGCGTTTTATGCGAATATGCGCATCTGTTGTAGGGTGCACAGGCCCAGCCAAGCCATTTATATTATTGCTTTTTGTCCGTGCTCTTGACATTGTACACACGATGTCGAATGAAGATTTGATTTGATTTGAAAATTGCCGCCGAAGGTGCCGCTGCTGCTCCTCTATTAATTACCCGCTCCAAACCGCTTCGACGCGACTTCCCCCTATGCCGCCATGGAGTTACAGAATAAACAAGGAGAGAGCATTACGTAAATGCAGACAGCCTTGGCAAGCGACACCTCCGTGAACCCATTCTCCTTGCTTTTCACCTCGCAGTATAGGCCCAACGTGTGTGCTGTTAGACCCGGCGTATTGGTAGAGAACACTTAGTTTTCGGTAGCTTTTAATCGATGCGCACTTGTTCGGCAACACTGCCGTAGTTCTGCTAGCCACCCTAGCTCTGCCTACAGAGCGGGAGCACTAAATCTTGCCGCGCGCTCCGACGTGACGATCACGTATTGGGACGACACGTTTTGGCTTCAATCGTGTTGCGCAACGTCATCTCCTAGTTCTTTCCGTCCTCCATGTATGCCGCTTTCTGTGAATAAGCCATTGATGACGTCACACGAGAGGTATGCATAGTCCACAACAGGGGATGCGACTCCAATTCTTGAACTTTCTAATTTTCTCGCTTAAAGGAAATCTCTGTTCTCGCTACGAATTACGATTTACTCATTACAGAAGACTAATCTTTCAATCTAGCTCGACTTGATGTCTTCCTTTAGCGCCCTTGGTGAGAGACGCCAGAGTGGGGAGCTCCTGGTTGATTTTTATCTCATCTGGGATTTTTCAACGCGCACTTGGGTCAGAGCATGGTGCACAAAGGTTTGTGCATTCTGCGCACATAGAAATCCGCCGCCGCAGTCGCAAATCGAACCCGCGATCTTGTACTCACAAGCAGAGCGCCATAATGACTAGGTTTTTATCTTCTATTTTGGTGCAGCACAGGCCCAACGACTGGGCACAATGAAAGGTACACAAGACAACACTAGCGCTTTGTGTTGTATTATGTGCCTTCTGTGCGTCCGGTCGTTCTGCATGTGCTACAGAAAAGTGGAAGGTCATACCAACAAGCCCATATAGCCACCCTCACCGGATTTACATATTGAAGTCGCCTGTTCATGACAGCTTACAATCGAAATTCAATGTGAAATGCATTGCGAACAATTACGCCTACTTAGACTCCTACGATTTCGCCTATTGTGGTCACTGTCGGAAGGATAGTGAAGTATATTCCTGTTTGATGTAAAGTATATATATTCCCTGTTGCTTTTACTGGAATATGTCGCGTATTCTGCTATTGCTTTTGTGGGATATTTTTAGTGTCTTACAACCGCAGGATGAAGAATAGACTTATGTACGTTGAGATACATAACGTGGGATCCTAGCATAACCGATCAACTTGACGGGAGAACATGGTATGCACAGTGCGTCATTAAGTTACTTTACGTGTGTTGGGCTTTGTACAAAATTTACCGTCCTCCCTTCCTCTTTGATATTTGCGACGGAATGTGCAATTTTAGTAGAAATGAACTTGACGCTTGGGTAGACCGACCGGCGGAGGTTAGGTTAGGTTAGGTTGAGGTGGGGTTGGATAAGGTTAGGTTATGTTTAGGTGGGGTTGGATTGGGTTAGGTTAGGTTTGGTTGCGAGTTCTTTGCCATTTCTTTGCAAATTTTTTTACACGTGTACCAGCAATGTCAAATAAAGATTTGTGTGATTGGTCAGTGTGCCGTTCCGCGCACTATTCTAACCTGGAGATAAATTAAACGAAAAAAAAAACGAGGAGCTTGGGTTCAAATAATTTTCTTAATCAAATTTTCTCCTTGGTCATTGGTACGAACACCACCTTGCCGCGTTTATCGCTGGAATCGCTTACTATTCTCGACGGATGACAAGAAAACCGCCACGGTTGCAAAGGGGCTCTCGAGTTCCTAGCGGGTAGCGTTGGCCCAGCGGTCAGGAGTTCAGGGTCAGACAGCGGTAGATGGGGCCCCGTGCACAGACTAGCTGGGGTAACGAATAATAAAATGTTTTAATTACATCGCTGCGTAAGTGCGGCCGGCCAGCTCGACGTGCTAATCGATGAAGAGCGAGCTAAGGCCTAATGCTAAACATAGAATGGAGGTAAAAGTATCGTTACACTGCTAGAATTTCACGATGCCGACGCTGCGCCATGCAGTCACCACACCTGGAAGGTCAACGGGGGCCAGGAGGCGCACGAGCGCGTCATCGTCGGCGGCTGTGACAACCACAACGGAGGCGGCTGTCATTGATGGGGAACATTCGTCGACTGCCCCTGATTTGGGTCGTCACAATGAGCGTACGACTATACGTTACATGCCGACTTTTGTACACTTTATATGCAGAGAAGTTTGCTTTCGTGTGAGAGATGCGAATATTGGGGGAGCAAGTGATAAAAATAGAGCGCCTGTCTTCGCGCCATACCTAAAAGACTTTATAGGTGGCGCCAGTGGGCGTTATGCAACTATACGCGCATACAACGCCATATACTCGCCTCCAGGCAATAACGACGCACAGTTCGTGACGCATGGTGTGAAGTGGGCAAGAAAGCGCCCGGCTTTTCGTTCTTCTAGGCTCGCTCTCGCACACCTTATACACGCGTGGAATATTCGAGACTAGCCAAATATTTCGCAACAACCAAACATTAACGTCCGGTTACATTCCTCATTCATCTAAACGAAGTCTTGCAAATAATCGGAAGTGAGCGAATTGCAAAAGTTTTAGCAGCACTGCAGAAACAAAATGGGTAAAGCAAGCTTTTGCTTTCGGTTTCGCGACCTACATGACAAACTGTGATAGTTGCTTTGCAGTCGCTCATTTAGTGTTTCTGACAGTCTATTCATTTAGCATTCTTATTGTTTAAGTTAGGACTTGTGATGTTTTGTTTGCAACGAGCTCTTTAACATGTGCCTACGGCACAGAAGTCTTTCTGTAGTGTTTTTTTTTCTTTTTCCACAATTTCTTATGTTCTTTCGGCAACCATTTATTTAACGTTTTTGGGAAGCTAGTCATATAGCAGCCCCGGAGCAGTCTTGGAGAACTTGTTTGCCACCAGGCTCGAAAGTTGTTGAAAGACTGTTCGTGTTGATTTTTTAAAGACAAATTAATTATCTTCTGTTAAAAACTGACAATTTTTGCTTCATACAGCTTTCCTTTTTGCTTTAGTTGCTACAGGTGCGCTGCCTATAATTATGCCAAGATATACCCGGTGTCACATCGAATACTTTAAAAAAAATTTAGAAATTGCCTGTGGCAAATAGCGCAATTCTAGTCCATGAGCTGTTATACTCGAAGAGGCGGATATTACTTACACAAAAAATTAAAATTCATAATCGACTAATTAACAAAAGTTCACCAAATATGTTTTTGATAATTACCTTATGGCACGTATTGCAATTTACAACTTCTAGCCGGGGAGTTCGCAAGGTGGATCCACTTGGAACGAATTCACAGGATGACATCGGTTTCGAGATCTAGATATTAATTCCCGAACTTTTCCGAGAAATGTATTGGCGTTCCAATTACTTTTGTGCTTCAATGCATAGATGAACGTTTTGCTGAGAAATTAAGCGGAACGACAGTGTATTTTACCGCAAGTTTGACGGTGCATATCTAGTAAATGGTGTCATCCACACAATTTTTTTTTCAAGAGGATATGCCTTGCAGTGTCGCCTGCTAGAATGCGTAAATGTAAATATGTGCCATACGGCAATTAGTTAGAAACACAATTAGTTAATTGTGCCTTTTAATTTTTTTTTGTGCCAGTAATGTTCACCTTTTCGAGTAGACCAGCGGGGAGGGGGCATTCTTGAAGTGTCCACCTAGTGGACATGTCCATTTCGTCTGCTGCTGAAGTTCTGATTGGCTGGGTTGGGGTACATGTCAGAAGGAGACAGGCGCTCCCAGCCAGTCAGCACTTCAGCAGCTGACGAAATGGACATGTCCACAAAGTCGACACTTACGGAATACCCCTGTAGCTCATGGACTAGAATTGTGCTATCTGCCAGAGGTAATCTAAAAATAAATAAATAAATAAATTGAAAGTGTTTGGTGAAGCACACTGTATTCCCCCTGTAAACATATGTGTCCGCATTCGATTATTTGTTATTCGATTCGATATTTGTTACATACCATGCTTATTCGATGCATATCCGAAAAAGTTGTTATTCGCCCAACTCTATATTAGCAAAAGTAAATCGCAAGGTTTGATATCGGTGAGGCAGAACCCGGTATCCAAAAGACGTCGTGGTAAAGGGCTGTGTAATTAATTTTGTAACATGCCCCTTTCCCGCTGGACGTTTATCCTCATGGAATACTCCTATATTCGACATAAATGCCCAGTTGTTAGGGCATTTTGACTGCAGATTTAGCCTTTATTACTGTGATATTGCTAACGAGGTTAGGTTCGAACTGAAATTTTTATACCCGATGTCTTAAGGTACGTTCTAAGTATGACAATTTGAATAAATAGGCTTGCCTCGGATAACGGTGGCCTTCAACTATAATATATTTTGCGAAATATGTACTTATAAGCCCAGTGAACGAATTTCTGGTAACTTATTAGGTCGTTGCAATATTAGCGCGCCTAAACACCCCGGTTGTACCCTTCTGGCCAAATAATACATATGCATTAGTAGGTACAGTTTGTATGCCTACTGTTGCTTTTCATGAACATATTGAGAGTGTGCAAACTACACACGTACACCGACTCTTGCTCTGTTCCATTTCACTGATAGGCCTACTCTGCGTTTTCTCGGGTGGACGGAAGACTAGGCTTGTTCTTCCCGCCGACGGCGTCTGCAAGTACGTCGCCTTTCACAGCGTCGTGCCAGCGAAACAGTCAAAAGACTTCACGTCTCCGAACAACGGTAGGTGTGCGTGCACCGCTCATGTTGCTTCGAGCTTGCCGAAAAGCCACCTCCTCGACAGCCGTGCGCTAGCCGAGGAGTTCATCACCAGGCAAAAGGCACGGGAGGACGACGGCACAGAAGCGACATTGCCGCTATCACTGAAAGCTGGGCGAGTTGGTTACGAGCATTATATGGTTCATAATCATTTGTTGCAGTGCTAGAAAAGACGAAACGCAAATTTACGTCAAATGCAAAGGGCGAGCGCTGGAAAATACGGGACGCAGTATTTTGGTGCTTACACTTGAATACGCGAAACGGATACGCCGAAGTTACCATATCAGCGCTCATAAGGCTTCGTACTAAAATTTTATTGCCATACTACTTAAACGACGCTCAAGCCGAATTTCTGCCGTCGCGGTCATGGTCGTCGTCGTCGTCGTCGGCTTCGCCGTAATGTTCCGCATAAAGTCCCAAATGCGATAACATGGCGTCCGCGCGCCGTATGCTGTAGGTGCGATCGAAAGCTTGCGACGGTGAGCCAAGAAGGATGGTGGCTCGATCCGGCGGTGGTGTTTTCTCGCACTCCCAAGGGAGGTAGGCGGGAGAGGGGGCGTAGGGTTAGTGCGCATCTCCTCTTCTGCTCCAGATGCGCCGCCTGAGCGCGGCCGCGCGCGTCCTATTTAGGAGGCAATCTCCGCTGGCTTCGAAGGCTAGCCGACTGGATATAGCTGATGGCTTCGCGTGCACTGTGCTCGCGCGCGCCTGTCGTTCGCATTGAAGCGAGAGGCTGCACGAAGGTGATTTCGATCGCCGCTGCTGCCGCTCTTCATCACGCCAGCGTTGGGACAGCCAGTTGCCGCGGTGATCGAGTGAGATGTGTACGTGTTTGCCTTTTCTCGTGTGACAACGTGCTTGTTAATTTAGTTAGCGAGCTATTATCTGCGGCAGTTTATGCAGCTGATAAAACGAATAACCTTACTTCGTATAGGTGTCTCATGATTTGCTATCGCAATCAATGCGTCGCCCGTCGGGCGAAGCTGTGACCTTTTTTACTTGTATATCGCAATGGAGAATCATAATTTTTCATTAACTTCGGATGGCGTAGTTGAGAAATCACACTAATGTATTTCTTTCTAAACAGTTGAATGCGGTTAAGTTGTGGCGGAACAGTTTTCGTTAATTGGGGTTCCAAACAGTCGAATGCAGCTAAATGCGGCTAATGCCTAAAACTTGGAAGGCTGACACGAAAAACCAGAAGGACTAAACTAAAACAAATATGCGTGCCGTCAGAAGCAAAAAACCTTGTGAACCTAGGTCTAGAACAGAAATGTTCTATCCCTGCCAAGGCCCACGTACACAGGTAGTGATCAGTTCACTCCATTTCTTGCACGTCTGTAGCTTCGGGTTTAGTTTTGAACTTAAGTTTCTTTTTTTCTCTTTTTGTCATTTCTTTCTTTCTCCAATGAGGGCCTACATATTTCTTTCCCCCTACTCTACTGCTCACCGTTCAGTTGATGGCTTCTCCACAATACTAGCTGCACACGAGGGCATTACCGCCTCAACTATTTTTAGCGATGTTAGTTTGGTGGTTTGCGAAGGTGCCCAATTGAACGGCACTGGACGCTTGGATTTCTCGCGCGCACAGGGGAAGCTTTCGATGCGTTCATGGTCGAGGCAGGGAAGTTCAAGTGCACCGTGCCGTTGCTCTCCATCGCCAAACACGCATGGGACGAGATGGCTTCCAAGGGGGAACGCGTCGCCAACGCCACCTGGGCGCTGGAAGTGTACGCAGACCGGGGCATCCGTGGGTTCGGTTGCTCCCTCTACTACCACACGCCACGCTACGCGTCCGACAGCAGGACTCACCTGGCTCTACTCAGTGAGGTGCGCCCCGATAAGTATTGATAAAGTGAGTGACTGACAACTTGACTGATTGACTGTGAGTGGTCGCGTTGCGTTGATGAACACACACACAGGGGTAGACACGTATGCACGAAACGGACAGAGACCTTGCTCTTCACGACATTTTACACACCTCGTGCTTGCGTGCCACTGTCTCTTTGTGGGCCACTACCGAGTAGCGCAAATTACACCATAAAGTCAAGCCGTACCAACCAGAGCCTGTCGAAGCACTCCTAAGCGATTCATTAGGTTCAACGCACCAAACTAACACTTGCGCCTGCAGGGACAGCGTGGTGCATTGATGGCTGCAGATTAGTTTTTATTAGCCTACAATCCCTTACCGCTTACCTAAATCTAAGTAAACGAATGCTTTTGCATTGTTTGAATCGCACCGCTGGTACGAGTTGGTGTGGTCGTACCCGCTGGTACGATTTGTCGGGAACTCGGCGCTGACGCCCGTGGTTGTACCTGGGTCGCAAGCCCCAAGGGTAGCGTTGGCCTGGCGGCCTGGGGTACAACTGGAAGCATCCGAAGGTCCCGGCAAAGCATGAGTCGACTGGTAACAACAAAACAACTTGTTTATTTTAACATCGCAAAGAGTTGGCGGTCAGGTTGACCGAAGTAGAGAGACGGAAGAGCACTTTACTCAACAGAAGAAATCGGAGCCCTCCTTTTTGGCGTCCGGGGGCAGCTGTTTTTATACTCTCGCAGTTGAGGGCAAGAAGGAACCCCTCAATAGACGAGCACGTGATTGTACAATGGGCTAAGGTGACGCACACTGTCGTAGCGCCGCCGGTCGGGCACAAAGACTGGGAGGAGAAGGTAACTTCGGCTCTCGTAGCGCCTCTGGTCGGGCACAATGACTGGAAGGAGAAGGTAACCTCGGCTCTCGTAGCGCCTCTGGTCAGGCACAATGACTGGAAGGAGAAGGTAACTTCTGCTCTCGTAGCGCCTCTGGTCGGGCACAATGACACATACACTCACACACGCACATGAAGACACGTGGCATCGGAACATGCCTGGAAACGCCTGGAAACGCCTGGAAACGCCTGGCGGGGAGCGTAGCGGCGACGCCGAACGGGCCAAAATGTCTGCCGCTTTGTTGCAATCGCGCCGGCTAAACCGCGCGTCGTAGGTGAAACGTAACAGACCGCCCCGCCGGGGGAAGGAGATCCCGATGGACAGGGGACTGCATCCGCTGTCCGGAGGGATGTCGCTCGATGATGCTCATAACCGAAGTCGGGCGTCCCTCGACGTTTCTTGAGCGCAGCGCACAGAGAAGGCCTCGTTCTCTCGTTCAGGTTCGCACAGGACACTGCAAAGTGACTTCGGGAGAGTTCACATTTTTGTTCTCGTTCCCGGCAAGCGTTAGAACTACGCTGAAACTCAACCGCTCAGTCAGCAAGCACGGCACAACCCTCACTAAGCCCTGCCAGGCTCTTTCCCCTTTTATACCACTGCCTAGTTCCTTACAGTAGTCTAGCATCACTCAGAACGCGTCCACAAATTGGAAAATTGCACTAGAAAGCATATCATCACTTTGAAACACTAAACAAAAGCAATATGTTAAAAAAAATCCTGCCTCAGGAAGAAAAACATCAGTAACAAACAATTTTGAGGCTGATTCCTACGTTAGGGGCTTCGACTTAAGCCATCGGCGTTACCGTTGAGACTCCCCTTTTTGTAACGCACCTCAAAGGAATATTGTTGCAAAGCGAGGCTCCAGCGCAGGAGGCGGCCATTTTTGGGAGAGATGGTCTGCAGCCATTGGAGAGGGCAGTGATCCGCCTCAATGATAAACCTCGAGCCGGCTAGATAGCATGACAATTTCTGAACGGCCCACACGAGACATGCACACTCTTTCTCGGTGGCGCTATACGCCGGCTCACGACTGGTCAGCTTACGACTAGCATACAGGACGGGGTGTTCTACTTCTCCATTTTCCCGTTGGCACAGTACAACGCCCATGCCTCGCTCACTAGCATCGCACTGAACAACGAACCCTTTTGTATAGTCTGGCGATCGTAGCACAGGCTGGCTTGTTAGGGCACTCTTTAGGGCGCTAAAAGCTCTTTCCTTTGTCTCGTCCCAGACGACTGTTTGAGGCTCTGTCTTTCTTAGAGCATCCGTCAGGGGAGCCGCGATATCAGAGTACCTGGGGATGTACCTCTGATAGTAGCCGGCGACACCTAAGAACGACCGAATATCGGTCTTCGTGCGCGGTTGCGGAAAGTCTCGCACAGCGGCCACTTTTATTTCAGAGGGGCGGCGACGACCCTGACCAATCACGTGACCGAGGTAGACAACCTCGGCCTGTGCTAACTGGCACTTAGGAGCCTTGACTGTCAAGCCCGCTTCGCGCAGGCGGGTTAGCACTGCCCGCAAGTGTGCCATATGCTCAGACCAGGATGCGGAGAATATCGCTACGTCGTCTAGATACGGTAAAGCGAATTCTTGCTGTCCCCGCAACACTTTATCCATGAGGCTTGAAAAGCAGTATGGCGCGTTCTTCAAACCAAAACTCAACACTTTAGGACGGAATGTTCCCATTGGTGAAATGAACGCCGCATACCTACTAGCCTCTTCTGTAAGTGGAACCTGCCAATAACCCCTGACAAGATCTAGGGTGGAAATAAACTGAGCGCTACTAACTTTCTCAAGGCGCTCCTCGATGTTAGGGATCGGATAAATTTGATCCTTAGTGATGGAATTAAGCCTGCGGTAGTCGACGCAAGGACGAGGTTCCTTGCCCGGTACCTCAACTAAAATCAAAGGGGAGGTATAATCACTCTCACCTGCCTCAATAACACCGAGCTGTAGCATTTTCTTTACCTCAGCCTCCATAATATCGTTCTGGCGGGGTGACACCCGATACGCCTTGGATCGTACTGGCTCTGGGGAGGTAAGTTCTATATCATGAGTAAGTACAGAAGTCCTACCAGGCCTCTCAGAGAACAGACCTTGAAACTCTTGTAAAAGCTGGTGTAATTCGGTTTTCTGCTCAGGCGACAGCGATGCTCCACTGACTAAGTTACTAATGACTTGACCGGTGTCTTCCCTGTTCGTCACTGAGCCTAGTCCCGGAAGCTCGACCGGAAGCTCTTCAGGAACGTTTACCATCATGCACACCACTGCTTCCCTTTGTCTATAAGGTTTGAGCAGATTACAGTGGTAAACTTGCTGTGCTTTCCGCTTTCCTGGCAGACTTACCACGTAGTTAACGTCCGACAGTTTCTGAACAATTCGTGCTGGGCCCTCCCACTGCACGTCTAGTTTGTTGTTTAGCGATGTGCGCAATATCATGACCTCATCGCCCACCTCAAAACGACGGGCCCTGGCTGTCCGATCATAATAAACCTTGGCCCTCTGCTGGGCCTTTGTCATTGCTTCACCTGGCAACTCCTGTGCCCTTCTTAAGCGTTCGAGGAGCTTAAGCACGTACTCCACCACGACTGGGTCGTCGCCCCTGCCTTCCCACGATTCTCGAAGCATGCGAAGCGGAGACCGAAGCGAGCGACCGTACACCAACTCAGCTGGCGAAAACCCCGTAGCTGCATGCGGCGCGGTCCTTAATGCAAACATCACCCCAGGCAGACACAGCTCCCAGTCAGTTCGATGTTCAAAACACAATGCTCTCAACACGCGCTTCATGACGGAGTGGAGCTTCTCAACGGAATTCGACTGTGGGTGGTACACTGAGCTGTGTAGCAGCTTTACCCCACACCTTTCGAGAAAAGTTGTCGTCAAAGCGCTAGTAAACACTGTGCCCTGATCTGATTGGATTTCCGCAGGAAAACCAACTCGCGCAAATATGGACAGTAGTGCATTAACTATCTCAACTGAGCTGAGTTCTTTAAGCGGCACTGCTTCAGGGAACTTTGTCGCTGGGCAGATCACAGTCAAAATGTGTCTGTACCCCGTGGCTGTTACCGGCAGAGGTCCCACTGTATCAATAACGAGCCGTCTAAAAGGCTCCGTAATGATAGGTACCAATTTCAACGGCGCCCTCGATTTGTCCCCTGGTTTGCCCCCCCGCTGACAGGTGTCACATGACCTTACGAAATGGTCTGCGTCCCGAAAACACCCTGGCCAATAGTACTCTTGCAAGAGACGGTCCTTAGTTTTCTTAACTCCTAGGTGTCCGGACCACGAACCCCCGTGTGACAAGCGCAACAGATCCTGACGATAGCATTGAGGAACGATCAGCTGATCGAACTCCACTCCTCTGCGGTCTAGATACTTCCGGTACAGGACTCCACCTCTTTCCACAAAACGCGCATTTTTCCTGGCGATACCTTCCTTGACATTGCAGCGTATGTTTTCTAGGCTACCATCCTTCTTTTGCTCGGCTATCAAAGCCGACCGGCTGACTTTTAGCAACCTATCAAGTCCGTCTGACGTAGGCGCGATGAGCAAATCTGTAGATAGCTCTTCTAACTTTCCCGTGTCGGGCATTTCCTCTCCAGTATCTGGCGCCTTCAACGTTACAGACTCAATTTTATTCAGTTCGGGCGTGCTCTGAATATCGGCTTGCTGCGCCTCTGACCCTTTCTCATTGTTCGCCAATGTCGGCCCCGCAACTACCGCCTTTGCAGCGAGCTCCCGAACCTTCGACCTGGTTAAGGCCTGAACACTAGCTTCACCAAACAAAAGCCCCTTCTCGCGCAGGAGGTGATCGGACCTGTTTGAAAATAGGTACGGGTACTGAGGTGGCAGCATAGATGACACTGCGGCCTCCGTCTCAAGCGCTCCGAAAGGTCCTTCAATAAGCACTTTTGCTACCGGCAGACACACGCTATGAGCTTCCACGGCTTGCTTGATCCATGCGCACTCGCCCGTGAACATATGGGGTTCTACATAAGACGGGTGAACTACATCCATTGTAGCTGCGGAATCGCGAAGCACTCGGCACTCTTTCCCGTTCACGAGGAGGTCTCGCATGTAAGGCTCGAGAAGCTTCATGTTCTCGTCAGTGCTGCCTATTGAAAAAAACACAACTTTTGGTGTTGTTTCCGGACACTGCGCCGAAAAGTGACCCGGCTTCTGGCACGTATAACAAACGCGCGCTTGCCTCATCTCGAACCGCTTTCTGCGTTCGGCTTCGGCTGCCGCCGTCTCCTTAGGTTCGGTCGCACTGCTTCCACTCGCATCCGCACTACGCGTGTTCCCCTTTGCTCTCATGGGTGTGAACTTCGGCCTCTCAAACTTCGAGCCAAATTCACCCTTTTGACCGTCCTTAGCTCCGCGAGCCCGACGCGTCACAAACTCCTCGGCTAGCTCAGCGGCTTTAGCCACCGTACAAACGTCTGGCCTATCCAAGACCCAGTACCGCACGTTCTCCGGTAACCGACTATAAAACTGTTCTAGCCCGAAACACTGCAGAACTTTCTCGTGGTCACCAAACGCTTTCTCTTCTTTGAGCCACTCCTGCATGTTTGACATAAGCCTGTACGCAAACTCCGTATATGACTCACTTCTGCCTTTCTCATTTTCCCGAAACTTCCGACGGAACGCCTCCGCAGACAGCCGGTACTTTTTTAGCAGACTCGATTTCACTTTGTCGAAATCCTCTGCCTCCTCTCTATCCAAGCGAGCGACTACGTCGGCCGCCTCGCCGGGTAACAAAGTGAGCAAGCGCTGTGGCCACGTTTCCCGAGAGAACCCCTGCTTCTCGCATGTTCGCTCAAAGTTAACCAGGAACAAACCAATGTCCTCTCCAAGCTTAAACGGCCGCATCAGGTCAGTCATTTTGAACAATACGCGTTCTCCTGCACCGTGTGCCTGACTTCCATTACGAGCGCGTTCCATCTCTACCTCAAGACGCTTCATTTCCAAAGCGTGTTGACGGTCACGCTCTTGTTGCTCTCGCTCTTTCTGTTCTTTACGTTTACGCTCTTCTTTTTCTTTTTGCTCTTTAAGTTCGCGCTCCTGTCTTTTTGCAGTCTCCCTCTCTTCAATGGTCTCAAGGCATTCCGACAGCTCGTCATCCTCAGCCTCTAACTCCAGAATAGCCTTTAGCAGTTCAGGTTTTCTTAGTTTGTCTGAGACATCCAGACCCAACTCTCTTGCAAGCTCCAACAATTTCGGTTTGCGCAACGACTTCAAATCCATGGCTGCTCTGAATGCTGCTTTCTCTACTGCTTACTATTGTCTTGCCGCAAACTAACCCGGCAGCAACGACAACCACAATTACCAGCTCTGTTTCTGACACTAACAAAAGCCTGGCAAAGCTCAGAAGAAGAAAGTCCCGCACTCACCAAACCTCGCAGCCAAGAGTTCAGCGCAGTCGTTCCGCTGCAGGCAACCAGTCATCACACAGGGCTCGTTGCACTGCTCCCGGATCGTCGTTGAGCTGCTCAGCATACAGTCAACTGCATCTCTTCGCTGCTGGCCTCCGTTGTCGCGATCCCACCGCTGCCACCAGTTGTTTGAATCGCACCGCTGGTACGAGTTGGTGTGGTCGTACCCGCTGGTACGATTTGTTGGGAACTCGGCGCTGACGCCCGTGGTTGTACCTGGGTCGCAAGCCCCAAGGGTAGCGTTGGCCTGGCGGCCTGGGGTACAACTGGAAGCATCCGAAGGTCCCGGCAAAGCATGAGTCGACTGGTAACAACAAAACAACTTGTTTATTTTAACATCGCAAAGAGTTGGCGGTCAGGTTGACCGAAGTAGAGAGACGGAAGAGCACTTTACTCAACAGAAGAAATCGGAGCCCTCCTTTTTGGCGTCCGGGGGCAGCTGTTTTTATACTCTCGCAGTTGAGGGCAAGAAGGAACCCCTCAATAGACGAGCACGTGATTGTACAATGGGCTAAGGTGACGCACACTGTCGTAGCGCCGCCGGTCGGGCACAAAGACTGGGAGGAGAAGGTAACTTCGGCTCTCGTAGCGCCTCTGGTCGGGCACAATGACTGGAAGGAGAAGGTAACCTCGGCTCTCGTAGCGCCTCTGGTCAGGCACAATGACTGGAAGGAGAAGGTAACTTCTGCTCTCGTAGCGCCTCTGGTCGGGCACAATGACACATACACTCACACACGCACATGAAGACACGTGGCATCGGAACATGCCTGGAAACGCCTGGAAACGCCTGGAAACGCCTGGCGGGGAGCGTAGCGGCGACGCCGAACGGGCCAAAATGTCTGCCGCTTTGTTGCAATCGCGCCGGCTAAACCGCGCGTCGTAGGTGAAACGTAACAGCATTCCGACCTCATCAGATCGCATCACACGAGGCCGTGACGACGTGCCTACCAGCAGAACTCTCACAACCTCTGAGCCCCGGCCGTAGCTCATGGAGCCATAGAGTATCCAATGTGCTATATACCACTGCTCTCGTGTGCGAATACGCCTATAATTCAATCTCGATCTTTGAGCTCTCAACATTGCCAATAAATATTCAGTAATATTGACTTGACTTTTTAAAAAGCTACAGGGCTAGCGACATAAAAGATTTCAGCTTTCGCGTAATTTCTCTTTAGGATGGCAAAAATTGTCACGGTCACTTGCAAGGGACAGCGTGGGACAGCAATCCCTGAGCCCCTTCTGGAATGTCTTGTTTATTTTCAAGCTTTTCTTATGCTCCACAGTTTTTCTGTCCAGGCAACATGCGTTAAGTGTGACGTCGCAAGCCAGTAGTGGCACGTGTTGAGTCGCCTTCGAACTACCATTACTGCGTAGGCCCAGGCACGTACCCAGGTTTTTTTTTCGGGGGGGGGGGGGGGCAACCCAAGGTAACTTTTCTATGCAAATGAGGGGGGGTACCTTTACTAGTACAAATGTGAATAACGCCCACCATTCGCCATAAAAACGCGTAAACCCACAAAAAAGAAATGAAATAAGGTGTATTTTACAGGTACGCCTGTGCGATACGCCTCTCCTTTACTTGGCAAACAAAGAACCACGCCAAATGGACTTGCGCAGGAAAGAAGCGCAGGAACAATACTGCCAAGAACAAGTAAAGAAGAGAAACTGTAAAATAAAGATTACTTTAGAAGAATAGAACTTTAAAAACAGTAGTTGGAAACAAAGGCACACGGACCGCGCGGAGCTGTGTTACTCCGCCAGCCAATGACAGAAGCAAAAAAGTCGTCGTCATGCGGCCTTTTCAACATGACGTCGTACTTGATACCTCCGGAGCGTCTGCTGTTCTTCAAAAATCTTTTCATCGGCGGAAACAATGAGGTGTGCAACAGACATGGACAAAATGTATCGACTCTGAGCATTTCACTATTCAAAAATCTGCTGTGCAGTTCATGTCACTGCTGAACCCGTTTTACTCATGAAACTTCACTGCCAACTGAAGTGAAACTTCACAACAAATAGTTGTAGCGAAGCAAGCATGTTATTTCAGTTCAATAATGAATTAGGCATTCGCCATTCAACTATAATAGGCGAGGAGAAAGGTATAAAATTACACGCTAATAATTTTATTTTTGTAGTTACCGCTTTATTTGGGTAACAGAAGAGGTTTGAAGCACGAATTATTTGCAGCCTCGCGGAGGAACTGTGGCTGGCGGCTATGAGGGCGCGGGCAGGGCCGGTATTTTGTAGCGATGCCTTTTCCGATTCTATGCTTTTTCAGGGTTTTCGCGCTTGGCCAGTGGTCAGTGCGACGGTCTACCCACATTATCAACGGGATCAGGCGGCCGTGTGTGGTAAATGATAAGAATAGCATAGAACAAGGCATAAGGCATCCCTACAAAATAGCGGCCCAGAGCTTCATTGCAGACTTAAGAGGAAGCTTTAGCTTGGGTGCTCCTATCTAAATACATGTAAAAGGAGAATTCGTTTTTCTCAGCAACAACTGCACCAAATGTGACGAGGTTTGTTGCATTTAAAAGAAAAACTTAAACTCTAGTGACTGTTGGTTTCGAATTTCCGCTTTATTGTCAATTTTCATAAAAAATTATCAAAATCGAAAATTTTTAGAAAACGAGGCTATCAAGTTTACAACTCTGTCTTTCGGCAACGAAAAAGGATATTGCAATTCTGTGAATTGCATCTAGTGGTACATTTAAAGCGGACAAAAGTGATATGTTACATATGAATCTCAAAAAATTTAGCAATATGGAAATACACCTTTTGCAGAACCCTTGTAAACAACGTAACAAATTCACATAATATGTAAAACGATATATCGAATTTGTCCGCTTTGAATGGTCCAATCGATGCTGTTTACAGAACCGCGACATCTGTTCTTGACGCAGAGCTATGGATTTGTAAACTTCGTGCTTCTATTTTTTTCAAACTGTCGAATATTTGAAAATCTTTTTTTAACAATATTCAGGCACTAATTCGAAATTCCTTTTCAAGCAGTCACTTGAATTTAACTGTGTCTCTCAAATGCAACAAATTTCATTAAAATCGGTCCAGGGGTTATCTCAGAAAAACGTTTTTCCGTTTTACGTGTATTTGAATAGGCCGCCTCAGAGTTGGGCCCGAGCTAAAGCTTCCTCTTAAATTGTACCCCACCATAGCAGCGTTTTATGAATTATCTCTGGAAGCAATATACAAAAATATATATTTGCAGAACAGTCAGTTCTTTTCGATCCCTCGTTTACTGCTCTGATAAGTTAAGAGCCACAACCGACTCTTATGGTTATTTGGGAAGTTACGTAACGATGCGTGGCCGCCAGTCGCGTACAACCGCGTATGGCACAGGGAGCTGCGACTCTGCACGTACTGCGCCCACCGCCGAAGGTTGGAAAAGCAAGCGCAGCAGAGAAGTGGCAACGTTAAGCGGCTCGAATGATAACTGTAGAAGCATCATTCAAAACACACGGAATTGTCATCCACTTCCGGCGGTGTTTTCTCTACTCCCTTTTTACATAAAAAGATGCTGATCCATGAATATTTTCATAAAGAACGGTTGCATTTGTTAATTTTCGCTTCTCCTTCCTGTTTGGCTGTTGCTTGGCTATCTCCCTTAGTACATAACTTAATTTCTCAAGTCCTTGCGACTCTTGTTTCCAGTTGGCAATTTTGCACGAAAAGAGCTGTAGAACTAGGGAAAAACCAGACGAGTTAACAGGTGACAGTCATATTAATTTGCCCATAAGTTTCAAGATTATTACAGGGCTTGATGATGAATGCTATCCCGCATTATTTTATTTTCCACCTTATCTAACCCATATCACGGGTATATGGTTCCGAGAATCTGTCAGCGTCGCGGCGAGCCGTCACTCGAGGAAATATTGAAACAAAAAGAAAAGTTAAACGCAATTGGCGTTTTCTCTGGCCGCAACTCGTTCCACGTGCATACAGACCAGCTGACCACGAACTGAATCCCTTTCCTAGTCCTTGGATCAGTCTACACGAAGAAGGTTGAACTTACGAAGCAACAACGATGGGCGTGACCGTTGAATAGACGGTAACAACTGAATGCATCTCGAGTTAATCGCGCAGGCACCGAATTGATGAGGAAACTGGCCATCACATCCCAGGAGACGCCGATAACTACCGCCATCCAAAAGGAGCGAAAAAGGCAGCAAAATGTTGACCGCCGAATAACTGTCAAGTCGCAACATTGATTTGGCGGCGCCTTAGGAATGTGTGTGAGAAATGGTGGCGTGAGCGGGGAGTGGGGAGGGGGGGGGGTATGCGTCTGAATTTCGGGGGGGGGGCCCCCCGGGGCCCCCCCTTGGGTACGTGCCTGCGTAGGCCACAGGCTGAGCTACATTACATAGTTTAGAATGGATTCTGTATGGTTAGCGCGTGTTATGGTTAACGCGTCTCTGTCCGGCTGCTTCCTGCCAGCTCCTTACCAACAAAGCTATTTATTGCAACAAATCAAACTGCTGCAGCAACCGTCACATATAACAATACCACGATTGGTGGTGTGTTCTCCCACAATGCCGACTAAATAACGAGCACTGTCTGCGCCATAATAAGTTTAATGCAATAGCATTATACAGTACCTTCACCGGTCTTCGTTGTTGGTTTCGACGCAAAATGAAGCTTGCTGATCATGGAGGAAGTGTAATCGAAGGCATTGGTGGATTGGTCCTAATTCACAGGCACAGCTGTGCAAAGGCGTCACGGGAAGGCAAGTTAGACAATATTGTACGAAGAAGTATAAGTATCAGTATGTCCCATGCGCTTCTTATGTCGTGTACAGAATTCCTTTAGGCTGCGATCGGGTTTAGTTGGGACAAGCGGGCCGTGCAGTGCCTGAACGACAGGCTGTGAGAGCACTTTAGGAGTTTGACATCAAAAGAAGGCTTGAATCTTGCTTCCCATTGCATAAGTTGCGGTCGCTATCCAAGGTTGAAAAATGTGGACGTTGTCAGCCGTGGAAAAAACGAAATTAGAACGGGAGCTTTTGGGAGAGGCGTCAATTAAAAATTCTGGATCCGAGATATGTGTTTATGTGGCTTCGGTTGCGCATTTAAACAAAAAAAGTACGATTCCTGGGTAGTTACAGTTTTTATGCCTTTTGCACCATTTGTGGCGCTGCATACGGGGCACAAATGCATCCCGATTATCACGTTTCGTGACGAGATTGTGCGTGCGGTGTATGCACGTTTTGTCGTCTGCTCTTTTTTTTTTGTTACTGGTTTCAGAGTGTCTTGGGCGCATGCGCGCATTGCCCTGCTGTAGCAACAAAAAAAGTTTCCAATAAACATTCACAGTTGCTAGTAGCACTTGTCCTGTCTGTCCGACCTACCTTTGGTCCCGTCTATTGCGCCTCACCGTAGTCAAGTACGCATCAGCCCCCCACTGGCCGAAAATTCCACTCTTCTAAAGTTGACGGGCCGATCACGGAGGCTGTGCTGTAAACGATGTGGGACAATACTAGTAATGCTATCGCGTTGTATACTCCTGGTGTTAACAACGCAAAACGTAGACGGGACAGGAGACGAGAAGACGACATCAGAGCGCTTGTTGTGTCCTTTTCTCGTCTCGTGTCCCTTCTTCGTTTTGCGCGTTAACGCCACGGGATGGAAAACCAACAGGCCCAAGCTGCTATTGTATAGTCGCTCAGGTGTAGCGTGAGGACTTTGTGTTTACAAGTATCTTTATTTCTGCGTCGTGCTGCACACGCACGAAGCACCCACATTGTGTTGTTAATTGCCATTTATATATTTTACAGTAATTCCCTGTGCTGTAGCTGCGTTTGTAGCTACCAGCAAAGGGAGCTGTGCGCGAACAATCACTAAAGTGCAAATCGTTATAGAAGCCTTTAGGAAAGCCTGGAGGAACTACTGTTTTTATGTTCTCCGGTAACTTGATGTAGCCAAGACGTTTAGGTGGAGAGACCGCGAATAGACGAAGATAAGTAGTACGGTTATTTATTTCATATCAGTAGACGGTATACATACTTTATATTTACAAAACGACAAGTCTGTGCGAACATGAGCCTACCTATGAGGATTCCCTCACATAATGCCTATTACCTTTCTTTAGCTTTTTCTTTATCACTTAGTTTTACCCACTTTCTATTAACTTTATTGACGTGCTATTTACATTTACAGTCTAGCAATGCTTCTTCCTACAATGTCTCAGGAAATCCTACGTTACTTTTCTAAAGATAAATAACTTCTAAATAAGTTATTTAGAAGTTGGAGTTACTCTTTCCAAGGACACTGTTCAATATAGTTTCTTTAGAAAATGATAATGCTTTTTAAATTTTTATACAGACAGTTCTCAGTATATCTTTAGAGATGAAGTTACAAGACAACTTTCATTACAATTTATTTTTAAAATTAACAACTGACTTTTTTTTTCACTGAAGGCAATTTGTGGTACGAAGTAAATAATATATGTTTTCTAGAAACGTTTTTCAATAAAATGAGATTAGACACTGTAGTACTTTTTCTCTAATCAAAAGATTTAATTCAGCGCAGTTAGACAAACATTCCTTTCTTAAGGTTGCTTCTATAAAAAAAAACGAGTGCCAATTAGGTAATGTAATACATTTATAAATACGAGTAGACGCATTGTCGCAAGGAGTTATTAACTCAATCGCTCAGTCACTTATACTAATCCGCTACGCAGGACTTCCGCAAGATGCTGCGATCGCCGCTACTCTTCTTTCTGGGCCTGGTCGTGGTGGGCTCGGGTCACGGCCTGGGAACCCGGGACGCGGCGGTTGAACTGGCTCGCAGCGTTGTCGAGTGAGCGAGGGGATGCGCGTCGTCTCGAAGCAAGTTTGATGCGGCCGTACAGTGGTTGAATATGACCCGAAGTGCAGGCTATGCCATACCTGGTTTGTTAATAAATAGTGCTCGCTGTTTTTAGCTTTTGTGACAGTTCGGCGCACTTCATCGGTGTTTATCGGAAGTGAGAATTTTTCACTTTCTTACCGTGAACACAAGCAATCTGGGGTAACGTCTATCCCACATAGATTAAAGCGCGCACGCACGCAGGTACACGCGGGCGCTGAAGCTATTCCTTCTGCTTGTAGACTTCGTGTATGTGGCTTTGCCTTTATAATATATATATATATATATATATATATATATATATATATATATATATATATATATATATATATATATATATATATATATATATATATATATATAGTACACAACCTTCGCATTTCGCGTGCGATGCTCTACCAATTGAGCTACCGCCGCGCCAGTTCCCCATCAACTTTCTTGGGTATTTATGTTTCCTAGTAGAACTCTGAGAGTGTTAGCCAGCGCCGCCACTCACAGACCTTGGCGGCGGACGGGAAACGTCCTTCCTGCCGCAGGCGTCACGAGAACGTGATCTTTTTGGGTGAAGGCGACTGGTCAATGAACCCACTTTGTTTTTTCATCCACTTGCATTTCCATTAAAATTATCGCTTGTTTATTTAATTCATTAAGCACAAGTAATTTCCCCTGCGTTGTCCTTGATGTCAGTATTCGTTGGCTTATGATATGACTGATAAGAAATCGGGCCCCTCGGTTAATCCCCTTCCTTATCGTTTATATATATATATATATATATATATATATATATATATATATATATATATATATATATATATATATATATATATATATATTTGTGTGTGTGTGCTCTGTTGCCCATAAGAAATCCATACGTTGTCTACAGATTTCTCATGTACGGCTTTGTTTTTCTATAGATATGTTCTTGCGTCCATAAAAAATTTGTGGACTGCCTATAGCCTAAAGTCCTTAAGTGTCTTGTTTATTTTCAGTCGATTCCCTGTATATAGGCAATTTGGTGACAGCATTTTTTTAGGTTGTCTGTTTTAGTCTATCCCTTGTCTATAAATAGTCTATTGAGAAGAGTCACTGGCCCTGGTAACAGTAAATTCTCACGGGTTCTCCCCATCTGTTCAGGCACGTGGACCTACTGGTTGTGGTGAGCCACGTTCCAGCCGACCGGGACTTGCTGCGGGAGACCGAGGGCCTCCGCCATTGCCTGGTCACCGCCGCGTCTGGTTGGCTCCACGACCGCCTTGGAAACAGGAACCTCCTGTCCACAGTGAGTGGCCCACCTCTTTTCGCACTACACGTACCAGCGCTTCTCATCCAATTTTAATGCGAGAGCTTTCTTTAGTTACCCTACGCAACTTTGTTCTATCTCGCCTCGTTACGATGACCGCGCAAAAAAATTTAGGAAATTTTATCCTCCTGCATGGAATCGAACCTTGGCCTACGGTATGGTAAGCGAGTAAGCAGAATGGTAAACGCCAACAACTGAGAAGGGGCGCGGAATACGTGCGACAGTAGAGACCTCCAACGGAAGGCCTCGACACGAGCAGTCGTCGCGGTCCTTCTTACGAGTCACACCGCGACGCACAGATGGCCAGATGGCGCTCGCATAGCGCGGTGGTTGACGTCGATCGCATGGCGTGACGCCGTTGAAAGCGCTTACATACGACTCGTAGTGCAGCACGAATCGTCCCCTCATCGCTGTCGTGGGCACAACTAATAAATGAGCGCCGCCGCCGCCGCCGTGTTGTCAGAATATCGACGTGCATGAGCTGCTCGCGTTTGTAGTGTGACGCCAGAGAGACGCAGTGTGTCGGGCTACGAGAGCGACTAAGCCATACGGATGTACCGTCACGCTTCGCTCAATAGGCTGTAATAAAATTTTAATAAAGCATGTCGGCTGTGTGAATACTCTCGCATGACTTAGAAAGTCATCTTAGATGAGTTCCGCTGAAACTTATTATGGCATTGAACCGGAGGGTCACCGAGGATGACTTAAAGGGACATATGAGGAAAATATTAAGTCGAGTTAGATTGAAATATTAGGTTTCTGTAATAAATAATCGGTCATTCGTACCAAGGAGAAACCTTCTGTGAGCCAGAAAGTGACGTAAATGAAAAATCGAAGAGGCACCACCTATTTCGCTGTGTGGGACCTCTCAGCTGAAATCAGCACTGATTCATTCACTAGAAATTGGCAGTTTCGCTCGAAGGGTGAAGCAGTGGTAGCAAGGCGTTGCGCTTAGACTTCTCGGACGCTGCTCTAATATACGCGGGTGCGCCGAAATAGCTGTCACGCTTAAAATCTTTAACGCGCCTCGTAGGGACTGTTATGGCATCGCACAGGCGCCACTACACTGCCCGTAAAGACCGGCGCCAGAAAATTACACCACTTTCAGGTATTGAGCGCAGGTATTGTATCGTACATTTATGTTTATTAGTCGGAGAAGTTAAAGAGCATGCGCTATGAATGCTGTGTTTATGCCATTTGTTTGCTAGTTACCATTCTCGTAAATTCTGAGAAATAGTTTAGTCAAGAACGTAAGACCTGGTTTGAGCAACTTTTGGCGGTTGAAAAAAGAAAATGAAATTATTGGGTTTTACGTGCCAAAACAACAATATGATTATGAGGCACGCCGTAGTGGGAGACTCCGGAAGTTGGTACCAGCTGCGATTCTTTAACGTGCACCTAAATCTGAGTACACGGGTGTTTTCGCATATCGCCCCCATCGAAATGCGGCCGCCGTGACCGGGATTCGATCCCGCGACATTACCATAGCCACTAAGCAACTACGGCGGGTGGTTTTGGCGTTTGAATATCATAGCATCTGCCTTGCAGGACTCCGATTTGGGCAACTTAGTCCATCGTTCACTCATCAAAAAAACTTTTAGCTGTAAGTCAGCGCTCGTCCACTGTGTTGGGCGCGAGGCCCACCACTGGAGGTGCGGGCGCTGCAATCGTGCTTGTGCTTATGATCGTGCAATCGTGCAACATTGTGCTTCAGTCGTTCTAGGCACTCACGCGCAAACACAGAGAAAACACTTCCGGTGAACCTGTAGCTTGACTGGATGTCGTTACGTCTCAGAGAATCTGTCTTGCGATTGAGAAGCTGCTGTCTCTTGCAGGCCTTGTTTTAGGTTGTATCAATATGAACGCAAGGGTTCCATACAGGCTGCCCGATTTCCGTTTCATACGTCTCCCGAAACAAAGAACTTGCTGACGAAATTATGTCTACTGCTACAGGTAGACATACTTTTTTAACCTCGTCGATCGTTGCTTGAATGGGCACAACAGGATACCGGACAAGCGTGAGACAGCTATAGCTGGTTTGACGCCGACCGATCGTATCGCGATAAGTACCTCGTGTAGATTGCGCGCGCATTCCCGCTTAACCTTTCACTGGACTTTCCCTTGCATTTAATGAAGTGTGCCGGCTTGACTAAACGTTTTCGATCCTCCCGTTCATCGCCCGCGTATATTCAGTCCTACTTGCTCCCTCTTTCTTTTGCGCCTGTCCCTTACCCACGTGCCCTTACCCTCAGTGTAGGGTGGCAAACCAGACGCCTTTCTGGTTGACCTTCCTGCCTTTTCTCTTCTTGCTTTCTTCTCTCTTCCTCACTCTCCAGCAACACGCCGTTGACGTTGTCCTGGCTCTCAAGGACTTCAAGGCCCGCTTGTTCGTGTCGGCAACAATGGGTGTCTGGAAGTACGTGGTGGCGGCGCGGAGCATCCAGAACATGCCCACCCTTAGCAACATGACCTGCGATTCCCGAGAGCTTGTGCCGTTCGCAGAGGTCAGCGGAAAGCAGTTATTCGACTATACCTCGACTGTGGGTGTTAGCTTCCATTGCGCATGCATTACTTCACCAACGCGTGCTCGGAATTGTCATGCAATTTCGTACGCAACCACAAAATGAATTCTCAAGTAAATGCTGAAACTTAAGCGTTATCTTAAGAGGCCCGTAAGCTTCCTCAAATAATAATAATAATAATAATAATAATAATAATAATAATAATAATAATAATAGCAAGCCTTTTCTATCCAGTCGCACGCCGGCTGTGATACTATGAGGGAGCTGTGACACTAAACAAACGCTTTACAGGGAGTATCGACAGTGACGTCGAAGGCGCCATGCTGTCCTATTCACAGCTTCCAGAGTGCTGCCGTATATAAGCAGATCGAAATAAAATGTAGGTCTCAGTATGCCAGTTGTGAACAGTACGGGTGCTTGCGTTGACGTGCAGTTGCTCGCGTACTTCATATTATGGCACGTGCGAAAGTACTGGGTGTCAAAAACGTGATTCTATAGTGAGAAAATAACACATTGCGATGATTGTGAATGACATCGCAGTTTCACGTACGATAGCGTAAGGCCCGTGGTTGGCTTTATAACGTCTGTTAGGTTGACTCGAATGAGAGGTGTACAAGAATAATCTTCGCACACTGCAGGAGCTACAGACAGCCATTAATTAGCGCGTTGCACAGATTACAGTAACCCTCCACCGAGTGCAACGATATACAGCGTCATGTGCTGACGTGTCTTCAAGCCGATAGTGGGCATTTTCAGCATCTCCTGCAGTGATCACGGCACCGCCGTATGTAAAACATGAAGCTTAAGGCCACAGTTTCTACTGCAGTTACTTTTCTGACACCCAGTACATGCCTAATCCCTTAGATGACAGCTTACATGTGTCATTTAGGTTTACCCGTCGTGGTGGCTTAGCGGTTATGGTGTTGTGCTGCTATGCGCGAGGCTGCGTGATTGAATCCCGGCCGCGGCGGCATTTCGATGAGGACGAGAGGCAAAAAAAAAAGAAAAAAGAACCCCGCCCGTATCGCAAGAGGGCTACCTCGCGGTTACATTCGGATATCGCCGGCGCCCAAAGAGGAAGTGCGGAAACATGCACGCTTGGAGTCTCGGAGGAACGCGCATGCGTGCAGGTGTCGGTCTCGACACCAGGGGTTCACCGCTGGAAGGGGAGGAGGGTTGCTTTGCCACGCGCTCGCGCATCCCGCAATTTTTTCGCTGTTGACTGTACACGCTGTTGTATTTATGGCCTGCATATTTTTCGAATGCACAAATTAGTTCACGCCATTGAACCATGCAGAAAGCGACAGTACGGACTGCTGTCGTTATGGGCCTCGTCTCAAGCCTAGTTGTTTTTCAGTACCTTTCACACACACGAAAATAAGCCAAATGGCCTATTTAGTGACCGTACTGAGCTGTTCTCTTGAAGAAGTGGTATAGGAACCGCAAAGTAATAATTCGAAAGATGTTTGTTACGAAGGAAACTGTTTATCGCTCCTAGTTGTCACTGAGGACAACTAAGGACAACTAAGGCGACAAATGAGATCGTAGAACAAAATATTGGGCAAATATTCATTTTATTAAAATTTAATTTATGCAGCCAATTACATAGCGCGAAAAGAAAAGCCATCCGCGAAACCATCCCTTCCTTCCATTCCGAGCTCCCAATATTTCTTTGCGAATACGCACTTCTGATGGAAAGTCAGCCGCGCCTAGACTATCGGCAGAACTGCTCTTTGGTTCTCCTCTCCCCAAAGCAATAAACTGCGGCGTACGAAGACGCATGACCTCAAGATATACACTGCAAAAGACACGCCACAAAGAACGCTACTTGTCCATTCGCTAAACGGTCGCTACGAGAGTAAACACACTTCGAAGTGCCTGAAGTGACGACTTCGAGCAAGCGACGAGCGCCGGGCTTAGATGTACTCCAGTTGTTCTAGGACTCCAGTGTAGTCTTCCTCGTTTAAAAAGAACACAGACTGGGACACGAAGAGCCTTTTCTCAACGTTGTTGTACCTCCAGAAGTGGATGGCGTGGCCGCTCTTAGCTCCGGCATAGTTGCCCGTCCCGTCAGCCAAGAAGAACTGGCCGCTCTCGAAGCTTAGTTGGTCCACGCTGAGCGCGTTGATCATCATGTCGTTCGTCAGCGGCTTGTACAAGCTGCGGCCGCGTGGCTTCCACTCTTCCGTCTGGAACACGGACTTGCTGTGTCGAATGGCCAGAAAGCCACGGCCGAACCGGGGGCATCGCTGTTGGCGGTCCGCCGAACCCGGGACGCAACTGGTTCCCTTGCCGGCCTGCTGCAATATGGCGGGTCCCAGGAAGCCTGCCATATGCTGGAACACGTCCGCAGCTTGGGGCAGCGTCAGAACGGGCACGAGCTCTTCGACAGGCTTGCCCTTGTGCTCGGGCTGTTGGCGGTGCTTGCTGACGCCGCAGCCATCAGGGGCCTTGGCGCCGGGCTCACCGACCTTCGTCGCGGCCGCTTGGCGTCCTTGCCCTATCTGGACCGTGGTGCAGCGCGCCTTGCGGGTCTCCTTGTCGACGCTCAAGAGGACGGCGTCGGACATGGGCGAGTGGTCTTCGATGGCCCTGGGTTTTCGAGCGCCGGTCGCAGCGCTGCCGACCCCCGCGCGGGACGACTTCTGGCGCCTGAGAAAATACCGCTCGAGCGGGAACCTGGCGGCCAGGAACGACAGGAAGACGACGCCCAGCGCGTCCAGAGGGTTCTTCACCGAGCCCCGGTACGACGCTGTCACGAGCAGGCGCTTGCATTGTTCCAAGAACGCCGAGAAGCCTTGGTCACCGGTCCGCCTTCTTGCCGAGCCGCCGCTGAGCGGTCTGTCCACGACCACTCTCGAAGAATTGCCGATGTTGGTTCCAGCTGGCCTTCGCGCCACTGGATGGTGTACTTGGCGTGGCCTAACAGACGCACTTTGTTTCTTCTTCTTGGAGTCTTCTCTTGCGACCCTGTTGCCGAGCAGGCGACGTCTGTCGATTTCCTTTAGATTGGGCGTTGGTTCCTCCGCAGGGCATGCTTTCTTGTGGACCGGTGCTCCAGCATCGCGTAACGCAGTTGCACGCACTTCAGCCATTGGTGTTTCGCTTGCGAAAAGCAGCTGTTCAATCGTACTCAGGAAGTGGATGTCGACAAAGGTTAATCACGCTCAGCGGCAAGTTGGCTGTAGTCTTTCTGCTGAGGGTAACTCGATGCGAAGTTCGTCTTCGTTTTCAGGTAACCCACATACGCTTCTCGGGACCAAGTGTCACGTTATTATGCTTTCTGCACCCTAGGAAACGAGCTGCAGCGCCACAAAATACCTTTTTCAAGGACAGTTTTAACTTTTTCACTTCTCACCCCGCCGTCGGTGAGAGCTTGATAAGCAGATACTGGTCTGATCACGACAAGACACAGCTCTGTTGACATGCGCCGCGTTTCATTTCTGCCCTGGTTTAGGATAACCACTTCATTCAAGATACGCGAGAACCCATAGAATTTGGAGACTAAAAGCAGATAGAACGTAAAAGTTCCATCGCGCTGCAGCCCAATCTTTTCGTGTTATCGGCAAACTGCGATGCATCTGACAGCGCGAAGTGTGCGCGCGATGTCGTATCCTGACATAGCGGCTGTAGATGCGTCAACTTTGACTGTCACTTGTTTTCGGGCATTGTGCTGTTTGTAGCAAATAGAACTTTACTATAATTGTTCGCACTTTTTGTTAGCGCAGCTGGTTGGGTTCAGATGGGGCGAGAAATGAGGGGATGCGACCGAAGGAACTTGGGGAGTGGGGCAGCGTGCGGGCCCTGCAAGGATCGCGTTATGTTACCGCACACCTTTTAAATCAATTTGGCACGTTCGCTCCGCGTAACGCCCCGCTATTGAAGAATGCGCGCTCACAGATGACATGCCCTTTTGGTGCGCGGGCTTGAATTGAATACGATTGAATTATAGGTGAACTTTGCCTGCTTTAGAGCTATCTAACAGAAAATATGGGTCGATCCCGAAGGCATTGTAATTGGTATCTCTCAGAATACGGGGAGATCTCGAAGGCAGTGTAGTCTAACACAGCGTCTCAAAGCTCTAGCTCTCACAAGGGAAGAAAGCGAGAAATTGTCACGTGACGCACGCGCCAGACGTTTCAGAGAGCGACTTTGGCACGAGAGACGTGTGAGCGTGGCCTAGTGGTTATCCCACAATCGGTCCAGATATTCTTTATAGCATTATATGGGGTGATCATTTTTAAGTTTTTTTAAAAATTTTTAGAATTTTTTAAAAATTGCCTGTTGCGGATAACGTAATTCAAGTCCTCGAGCTGGGTTATTCAGAGAGCCGGACATTACTTGCACGAGAAATCGAAACACATATTCAATTAATGAAAAAAAAATCAGTAATAACTTCTTAATTACGCACAAGTTTGCGATTTACGAATTGCAGCTGGTGTGTTTGCAAGGCGTCCCGACTTGGAACTAATTTCCAGAATGGCACGACTTTGGAGGTATTCGCCGTCGAACTCCCCGTGAGAAATGCACTGTGGTTCCACTTCTTTCTCAAAAAAAAAAAACGATGTTTTATGCATTGAAGCACATAGGAACTGGAACGCCCATGTATACTTTGTCCCACACTTTGGGCTTGAAACTGGTGTCATCCTGGAGATTCACTTCAAGTTGATACGTCTCGCAAGCTCGCCGCGGCTACAATTCCTAATTTGAAATATGCGCCGTAAAGTAATTAGTTCATAAATTAATTAGTGATAATTTGCTAATTAGTTGAATGTGTGTTACGATTTCATGTGCTAGCAATGTCCGCCTCTTCGAAGAAGCCGGCTCAAGGACAAGACTCTTGCCATCTGTCATAGGCGATCTTTAATATTGCCGGGAAATTTAAAAATGATCACCCCGTACATAAGCGGACCTGACCCTCTTTGGAGGTATCTAACAGAAAACTGGACGCGTTTCTAGCGTACGCGAGCGCGTCACAGCGTGTGCGGAACCGCAAGTTTACAAGAAATAAAGAGTTATGACGCCGCTTTGACAAACGAGAGTGTGCAAGGTCGCCCGCGACGCACGCTTGATCAGTTGTTGAGACGTCGCAATAAACACAATTTAAGTTTACTTATGGTAACCTCGGATGGTCGCTGTGATCCTCCGAATGCGAGCAGGTTCCGTAGGCACTCTGAATCCAAGTAGGCGACGCGTTGCGCCAACCGAACGGCCGGAGCAGTGAGAGGGAAGAAAGTGAAAGCTGAGGGGAGCTTTCAGTAACAGAGCCGGGGCTGCGGCCGATGCCGCGAATGGTGCTAGGGCCAGCGAGACATTCGCCAGCGCAACCACGGAAAGGGGCAGGGTCACGTGACCTAAGAGCGACCAGATTTCTCGGCTGCTAGGACAGCAAAACTGGGTGCGCCTCTCAGCGCTCTGATCTTGAGTCAGGCGATCAGGAAAAGCGATCCGAATGCAGCTCAAGCGCTCTTATTTCACCATGCGAACAATGTTGGCATTTTGGGAGCGTCTTGGAGTGCTAGAAAGCGACTGCCCGGAGATGCCATTAAATAGTTAGTAGTACTAAGTTTAGGCCTAGTTTTTTTTTCTTTTTTCTTTCTTATCGTGCTGACCGAACCTTCTTGCAAAACATCAGTTCAAGGTGGAATCACAAATTAAATTCTGCGGCATTACGTGCAAAAACCACTATATGATTATGAGGCGCGTTGAAGTGGGGGACTCTGGAGTAATTCAGACAACCTGGGGATTTTATTTAGCGTGCAGCCAATGCACTGTGCGCGCGTATTTTTGCATTTCGCCCCCATTGAAATGCGGCCGCCGCGGCAGGAATTTGATCCTGCGCCCTCGGGCTTAGCGACGCAGCACTAATGCCACCACGGCGAGTATTAGTTCACGATTAATTCACTTGCATACGCGTACACGTATGCCAGATGTCTACCGAAGCATAGCGTGCTTGCTTGGTTGACCGCGCAGCAGTTGAAGCTACACAGTATAATGTTGTTCCGAGAACGGACCATATCCTTCACTAAGGCTTGTAGCGTGATCCTTTGTAGGAGGCCCATTGTCACAGGCTAAATGAGGACATTTAGCCTGCGACTAACGTGAAAATTACACTTCAAGTGTCGTTTCAGCGCACGAGCTCTATATAGTTTATTTTATCATAACGTTGTTATTGTAACACGACTTATCTATCAGTTCGCGGCGCCAATTCGACTTACAATTATACCTACTGTATTCATAGTTACCAGCTTAGCCAGGTTTAATCCTTTCCGCGTTGTAATATATTGACACGTGTACGTGCTTGCCTTCATCGGGCGACATGTTTCACCGCCTAACAAATGTCATCGCACAGCGCAGGACGCGCCTGCGTGTATCGGAAGTTTCTGGAATGTTATAGATGTTTCCATCCGGTGTCTGTGACCGAACCTTGTGTAATCTGATTGCATGTGTGCGCGACGCGAATAATGTAGAACTTTGTGGAAGGCACGCGGGTCCCAGCGATTACTCTGGAACATTCGACCACTTATGTATAAAAGCCGAGGCCCTTGACCTCGCTGATCAGCTTTTCGACGATCGCCGACTGTATTTTCCGCTATCGTTGCGCTATAAGTGTAGCCTGTTTTGTGGGCACAGGTTCGCCCAATAAAAGTTAGTTTTGTCTTTCACAGTATTGCTACTGTGTTCTTCAACGTCACCACCACGTGACAATATGGTATTATGTGTCCGTCACATGACCGGAAAGGAGTTCTGTTGTACAAGTAGACATAAAACGAGATTGTTAGACACTGCCCATGCAGTTGTCGCTTTTGCTGCATCTTCATGCTGAACCTACATGCTTGAGCTATCGGAAAAAGTATTGATGGCATCTCTTTCAACTTTTTTTTTACAGGTCTGCAAGACAAACTTCACAATCGGCAAAGGCGGCGAAGCTGGGATTGCCTACGACTACGACTTGGATACATCCACGTGGCGCTCGTATGAGACGCCGGAATCCATTTCTTTCAAAGTGAGTGGTGTGTTGAATTGTTGAATTAGTGTTTATTCCCGGCGTGGTACCACAGCAACGTTAATATAACGTTTCTTCCCCTTCCCTATTGCAGGGTAGCAAACTGTAAATCTATCTTCTGGTTAACCTTCCTGCCTTTCTAATTTCTTCTATCCCTCTCTTTATCCATCTATAACTTTCCTATGCTGACCACAAGGTTCGGAATGCGTTACACTTCTTCTGGCAGAAAAGGGAACAATGGAAACAGCATTGCCCGCCTTACCTATATAAATACCTATACAGATATACCGAAACGGATAAGCCGTGCTTATCTGTTTTGATATCACAGTTGTTGATGTTTGTTACTATGTGTGAGTGAGCTGGCGCCTGTTGAGTACTCCGGTTTGTCGTGCTTTAATCTGGAGTAATGTCCCTGGATCCTTTGTAGCCCTGCATAAAAAATAGTCAGTGGTTAAAAAAACTACTTTGCTTAGAGCGCGCGAATACTGTTTTAAATCGCGATAACTGGCGATTCGCCTTTGTCGTCTTGCATCCGTGCATGCTAGTACAGCGTGCTGAATCGACGCCAAGTAATTTTATCTGCGTCGCTTGTGAAGATGCACATGTTTCTAATACAACGCCTAGCCAAACATTTATCTCGGAACTAATTTTTGGACAGCGCTGTAAGTCGACAGTGAGTAAGGCGCCGGTTATTGGACGTTATAGAAAACAGGCGAGGTTGATCCTGTGCCTCTTACGTCTGTGTAACGCTTAAACTTATTTGTTTTCGGACTGCGCGGTACGCACGAAGGGGGCCCAGTTCTTATTTTGTGCGGCACACGGCTTTTCGCGCAAGTGTTTGCGTAAAATGAAAGGGTTAGATATCAATGTATTAACAAAGATTGCAGAAATATTTTGGATCCATTTCTGGCTGATTAGTGCACATTGGAATTCTTTAGCAATGAACACTTTTCTTGACCGAATCCCTCACCGATTTTTTCAGGTTCAGCGTGTGTTTCGACACCTGAAAGACGCTCAAGCTGCGGGCAGGGGCGGCTTCTGGGCGCTATACGATGTCGAAATGGACGACTGGGACGGTGAATGCCACAATGGCACTCCGAGGAAGCCCGTTAGACTCTACAAATTTGCGGACCTCACGGAACCTGCCTCATTGCAAAGAATTACGTACAGCTAGCACTCAATGTGCGTTAGCTGCTCGCGAAATAAACTTACGCGGTATACATGTCGCCCACACAGCACCGGCCCTCAGCGACGATTCCCGCAGTGTAACTGAAATTAATCTCGAAGGCCATGCTTCTGCGAGCTGAAAATCCCGGACATGTCGTAATATCCGCCATGTTTTAAACATTGCCTGCCCCCCAAAAAGAAAAAGCATCTTTTAATTGTCGTTCTAACTGTACTCTAAATGAGATCAGTGTATTTATGCTTGTACACTTGCGCGCTTTAGTTCTGGGTACATTTCTGACCTTATAAAAACAAATTTCGACAGCCCATCTTTAGAGATCATACAGGTTACGCTTGATAATTTTGGTCTGTTTAAAAAAATAAATCGTGCCAGGACCACGATCTGGTTATGAGGCACGCCGTAGAGGAAATTTGGAACACCTGGAGTTCCATATGCTCAGGTAAGTACGTACTATTTTACTGGCCAGAAGTGGTTTCATTTCAGTTTTACCGCTCTCATTCTCCTTCTCAGCGTCGCTTTCTTTGTACGAGGTAGCTACAGTTGTTTGATTTCAACGTTTCGTTCGTGGCCGTGTATTTTAACTGTTTCATTTAACTTCCCAGAATTTTGCCGTTCTTCGTTGGCTTGCATGACGGCTCGCCACTGCTGTGGCTGCCAGCTCGTCGCCACCCGGTGCGACCCATGTTGAGAAAAGAATTCTGGAAAATGAAATGGAGCGTTACAGGATACCGGCCTTGATCTCATGCCGTGGAGGCTGATTGCACGCTTAGAGCAGCCAATTATCAAGACAATGTAGCGATAGGTTGAGTACGATCGTTCTTTGAGTGGCCGTCTTATTTAATGGTGTTTTGTTGACTTTTGGTGCGACCGGGATGCAAGCTCGAAACGTTTGTTTCTCATCACGCTCTTAACGGGCGCTTTCATTACGCCGCATACTGCGAGGAAATGAGAGAATACGAGGAAAATATATTTATTAACAACAAATATATTTAGTAATGACCGGTAGGTTACTTCACGCCGAATTTGTTGCTGATTCACTCGTGTATACAACTGTAGGCATCATGTGTACATCTGTGATGTCTGTTTCACAATTGTCTTTCTTTCTTTTTTAGTCCAAAGCTTTGCAAACTGTTACTTTCCATTTTCACCATGTTTTCTGATGGGAATGATTAGTATTTTACTTTTACCTTCAACCTGTTTATGTCTAGTATCTTGACGCCATGTATTTTTTCTTACCTCTTTCTCTACTATTAGGCGCCTCTCATAACCCACTGTACCGTTGTGGGGCGTTAAGCCCCTTAAGTTTTAGCTTGAAGTTGTGCTCTATGTAAATGGGGAAAGATGGGTTCGAGTTATGGGCGCGGTGCTTTACGCCAGTGCCCTAGGTAACTCGGTGTCTGGTTGTCTGAACAAAGATGCAATGGAATCTTTATACTGCGTGCCGCACCAACGTGGAACAGTGTCCACCATTGCGTAGCACGCTTATCATGGCCTCTAGATCGTTTGAGATTGTAGGTACATATGCATGCTGTCGCACTTGTGCCTAGAGAATGCCGGGATTGCGCAACCCATATAGCACTGTGCACCCGCCTTTATATGTTTGACTCTGACTCTACAAACGGAACCCGCGGAGGTCTTCTGCAAACGTAAGTCGTACCTTATGTGTCATCTTTTGTGTGCGCCGTATATTTGTCATCTTGTGTACCTTGTTAGTCAGAGAATATGAAACAGCGCTTAATACTTCCCGAAGGCCATAGTTTGTGTTGCCGGCACTATAGTGAAGCCGGAGATTGGCGCTCGGCACCGAGCTTGGCATCCTGCCTACTGTTGTTCAGCTTGGGATAGTTGCTGGGAAACGCTGACGTGGCCAGATCGTAAGCCGGTCTTGCGGATATGTTACTTTAGCGGCGACATTTGACTCTCGTTTGACGTCGTTATTACTTTCTCGTGGTGCTCCGACGTCTTGACGCCGCGGATCTTGACAGGACATGCATGGGCTGTCGCGTTCAATACGAGCTGCAACACGGTGTCGGTGGGTGAAGGGGTTAACAAGGGGTTAAAAAACTAGTTTACTAATTAGCAGTAATTGGAACGTTGTTTAGTTTTCCCATTTTACGTATGTCGGCGCGGCCGTGCTCTCTTGGCAGGTTCTTAAACCACAGTCGCTGCGTTGCAGCTCGTGTTGAACGTGATTGTACAGTCAACAGCAAAAGTTTGCGGGATATGCGCGAGCGCGTGGCAAAGCGACCCTGCTCCCCTTCAAGCGGTGAACCCCTGGTGTCGAGACCGACGTCTGCACGCATGCGCGTCCCTCCGAGACTGCAAGCGTGCATGTTTCCGCGCTTCCTCCTTGCGCACCCGGCGATATCCGAATGTAGCCGCGAGGTAGCCATCTTGCGTAATGCGCTGTGGCGGCTTCGACAGGCGAAACTGTGTGAAACGTGTTTAGAAGCGTGAACTTGCGGGCGCCACTGCGGCCGCTTTTTGTCGAGTCACGAGCGCTGACGCATAGGTCTGGCCCGGTGGCGGACGCAACAAGTCATTTTTTTTTCTGGGCCGCACCTTCTCGTGGCCAATCTTCGTTGTTTCTTTCTTTTTACGACCGGTGCGTTCTACCACAGAAGATCGTGGCAGAAGACGCGCTCTATACAAGGAGACCGGCAAGACGAAAATGGACAATTGATTTCCGTTGTATAAACGAAGTTCTGCCTGTCGAAGCAGCCACGGCGCATATCGCAAGAGGGCTATCTCGCGGCTACATTCGGATATCGCCGGGCGCGCAAATAGGAGGCGCGGAAACATGCACGCTTGCAATCTCAGAGGGACGCGCATGCGTGCAGGCGTCGGTCTCGACACCAGGGGTTCACCGCTAGAAGGGGAGGAGGGTCGCTTTGCCACGCGCTCGCGCATCCCGCAAACTTTTGCTGTTGACTGTACGTAGAAGTTTTGATAACATGTCTGTGTACAAGGCACGCACCGACATTGCACTTAAATGCCTTTTCTTCTAATCTTCATCCGCTTGTCTTCTCCCTTAGCAATAATCGCCATAGATCTTGAGTAGTCTTCCTTCTCAGGGGGCGTATTCTGCGACGGTCATTTTCGGCAATAATATCGCTTCGGCCGTCAGGCGCGCGCTGATTGACTGGTTGAACAAAATTCGATAAGCTGATTGGCTGGAAGCGCTCTACTTCACGCGAAGGCGAGAATATTGCCGAAGTGATCGCCGTAGAATACATCCCCTGCATGCTGTTCGTGAACTGAAAAAAGGGGGAGTACTGTGGTATGAATGTTACAGAATTGATAATTCTGGAGTTTTATGTGCCGAAACCATGATCTGATTATGAGATAGAGATAAAACTGTATTGTGTCCTTGATGGCGCCGAGACGTGGCGAGGGTTGGGAGACTGTGGGGAGCGCTCCAGGCCGCGCGGTTCTACGTATGCAACAACCTCGTTGATGGCTTGCTGCAGCGTGTCTTGGATGTCCCCGTCGCTGCCCCCAGTGACCCACGGGGTGATGTCGTCTGCGTGGAGGCTATACTTGAGGTTTCGGATGCTAGCTAATACAGGTGGTAGTTCGAGCAAGGCTACTTTAAACAGAAAAGGGGACCGAACGGATCCTTGCAGCGTACATTTGCTGCCGAAGTGAATAATTGGCAACTGCAACCCTCCGATGGTTATGGTGGCCGTGCGGCCTGTAAGGGAATTCTTGAAGTAGTTGTATGTTCGGTGTCCAACCTGGAGTTGTGCCAATTGGGTCAATATTGCCTCATGCATGACGTTATCGAAGGCCTTGGTTAGGTGTAGCTCCAAGAAGGCTCTGGTGTCCAGCCTGGAGCTTTTATCGCCATCTATAATTTGGTGCATGGGCGTGTCTAGGTGGTCGTTAGCGGTGCCAGTGTATGATGGAGTGAATGTAGTAGATTGAGGTCCTATGTAGTGGTCTATCAGCTCTTGATGAACTTGTGCGTCCGTGCCCGGATGTGTGTGAATAACCTTTTGCAAGTTGTGCTATTGTGTGTTCTTGCTGTTGACCGGATCCAGGAAGCAACGGAGGATATTCCACGTGCTCGGCAGGTTTGGTTGCCGCTCCATGCTGTCGCATGTGCGGTGCCAGTTTTGACGAATAAGTTGTGCATAGTCTTCGATGTGAAGTGCGAGAGTGCTAATACGTTTCCTGAGCGTTCGGTTGAGCTTGTTGTGTTTGTATCTGCGAGGAACGCCGTAGGGGGGGACGCAGAATTGATTTTGACCACATGGAGATCTTTAACGCTCGCTTATTGCAAGAAAGGGTACTATCCAGTTAAAAAAAATCATGCTGACACGGACAGCAGGGAAGAGAACACGGGGCATACCGCTGGAGTATCAGCTGATCGTTTAATATTAGTTTTGGCACTTAATATAGCACGGAACAACTAATTCCGTCTCATTTTTTCTTGTAGGGCAGATAGCCCGTTCGTAGGCTGGTCGGTTGGTTTTGCGCAGGTAGCCTTTTTATTTTTGTGTTGGTAGAATTGGCGATACACAAATCAATGATTGCCAGCTTCCGTCTATACGGCTTCTAAGATGTCGGGCTTCAGCACGTCTTTACTTTCTTGATGCGAACGCTTCAGATGGCCCATTGAGCGAAAAAGCCGGCATCTGTCGTCTGGACTAGCGAAAAACGGCACCTAAATTCCCATTGGCTGCGACGCCATGCCACGAGCGCGCCTCAATGTAGCAGCGCGGGCGCAAGAAACACGTTGTGCAATAGCGCGCCAGGTATTGCGTTATGGGAGAGGGCATCGCCGCGACGCCACGTCACCCTCGCCCTCGCTCTCAGAAGCCTGTGTTAACCGTGCGTTCCTTGTCCGCGCAAGCTCTCGCCTGCACCTAACTGCGCCGCGGTAAGGCTAATTCAAAACGCGCCACGCCAACGCCTGCTATATGACGTCATATGACCTTGCCTTATGACATGCTAATTTGACCGAAATTTCTATAGCCAAGCCCGGCGTGACGAAAGTGGTGACGCCAAAACCACCGCGACTTACTCGTGAGCGTCCCCATCAGATTATATGGCAGCAGGGCAAGGTAGCATGACGTCAAGGATCGAAGTGCAGGAGGCGTTGTTCAAGCGTCTCAACGAGCTCGTTTGCCCGCGAGGACTTCATAACTCTAACCTACGAATTCATAAAGGCTTCTTAACTTGAAGCGCATCCTTGACTTGATTTATGTGACGCCTGGCACGAACGTGCTCAAGACGCTCATTGCGTTTTCTTCGGCGCGATCACGACAGAAGTCATTTCGATCAAATCAAGCAAATGCTTCAGGTTAAGGCGCATTTATGAATACGGGGGTAAGGACCGCTCAGCGGCGTTCAATTGGGCATTAATGCTCTCGCATTCGCCACTCATAAGAAGAACTTGGATGCACTCGGATTTTTCATTTAAAGCCTGAATGTCGTGAAATGGTATGGTTGAAATCGTGATTGCGTTGTTAAAAAAAGCGAGATGCTTGGTGGTTGTGGTTTCTAAAGATGCTGCATGTTCTCTGGTACTATCGTTTTGACACCCGCCTGGTTCTCCTACGTATTGTCACCGGCATAATGAAGCTATATTGTAGATCAGCTCTTTCTTGCAGACAGTGGTGTATAGGATTTTTTTCGTTGGTTTTTTGGGCATGTCTTACGCTTCTGAGTATTAGTGACCCGTACAATCACCCAATAAGATTTATAAACATTGCTTGAATACGCCTCGTTCCTTACCAACCTCATTGTCACAGCACCACTGCCGCTGGATCAAACAGCACCGATCGAACGGACATGACAGTACACGACCCCAAGGTATCGCACAACATCCAGCATCCCTAAATAATAAATTATAATGTGTAAAACTCGAGAAAGGCTTTAACCCCTAGCATAATTCTTTTTCACATTTTCTTCCAAAATTTCTTGATGCCCTTGAATACTTATTGGCAGAATAGCTTGTCGGCGGTCCCAAGAAAAGAGGAAAGAATCTCTGCCTCTGTGATCCTCACCACTGACCATCACCTTTGTTTAGGCCACTGAGTCGTCTTGTATCGTTATATTCAACTCTCTCTCTCTCTCTCTCATGATAAAATGTTTATTTATTTCGTACTTTGAAACAAGTGTTGAGCGAAAAGGACGAAGATAATCACTGCACGTGAGCCTCTGAACGCTCTTTTTGTTTTTCTAGATTGTTATTCGCACAAAGAGAAACGATAGGAGAGGAAGAAGACTAAGAAATTTCGGTCTCCTTGTACCCTGAAATCTGGCGAGACCAGGATGGACGTCCACACTTCCGCCGCACCCAGAGGTGTGCAAGCGCCCGACAACCTTCTGTACGTTTTCGTCATAAGCCGGCACGGCCAGCGGACGCCCATCATGTGTTGCAAGAACCTACCAAAGAACGTCCCCGAAGGTCACGGCCAACTCACCAAGGCAGGCCACGAGCAGGCCTTCAAACTGGGCCAGCTCTTGCGGGCCCGATACGAGGGATTCTTGAAGGCCGACGAGCCCGATCAACTGCTAGCGACCCATATACGCTTACAACGGTGTCGCGAGAGCCTGGACGAGACCCTAGCGGGCCTTGCCGTTCCCACAGCGACGCCGCCCCAGGTCGATCCGACGCGCTATGACCTACTGTTTCAGGCGAGCGTGATTGAGAACATCGACGCGGTGCTGCAAGCGCCAGGTCAAGGCGACTTCCTGTCCATGGGACAGCTCCTCGCTTTCATCGCGGAGAAGACGGGGGCGCCTACGCGCCAGAAGAGGGAGAAGTTTCTGGTCATGGACAGCCTGATGACGTACGTCTCCATCGGGAACCCGATCCCCGCCTGGGCAGAGCCCATTTGGAACGACCTGATCGCTGCGGATCGCAAGATGTTCGGCTTGGTGCTTTCGGGCAACGAGCTCTGGTACGCCGCCAACGTGCTTAGCCGAGTCGAGGAGACGCTCTCGCAGAAGTTTGAGAAGGGAGTCCAGCGTCCCGACAGGATGCACGTCTTCTCCATGTCGGACTCGAGCGTCTACTCGACGCTCAAGCTGCTCAACGACTCTTACGACAACCACCCTCGTTTCTGCGCCAGCGTCGTTTTCGAGGTGTTCGAGGACAGTTCGAAAATGAAGCGCGTGCAGGTTCTTTCCACGGGGCCTGAGGAGGACCCGCAGTTGGTGGCGATGGATAAATTGAAGAACCCGTGCGAGTTGAAACAGTTCCTCGACTTCCTTCGCGCCGTCCTGAAGACTTAAGCGGGTAAGGTGTCAAGCCGACACAAATTGAATTGTGTACACTTCGTGCCAGGCGTGCTGCTTACGCTGTGCCTCCTGCAATAATGCCTCCATTACACTGCAGGTAATTGTGAATAAACATTACAGGCACTTTCATATTCAACGGTGCTACATGCATTGCTCTCTTACAAAGCGTACAAGACAAAGAAGGGACCGGACAGAGTGCTGACTTTCGATTAACAGTATTATTAAGGGCGGATCGGCAATTTATGCCAAGCACCCATAAATATAAGAAAATAATCGAGCACGAAAAGAAAGTAAATGCACGTCACCGCATGCGCGAATGCACACACGTGAATGCGCGCACGCGCAAGCAGTCGCACGCGACAGTTAACGTACTGCAACGTGCGCACGGACGTGGCGGTTATGACTAAACATTCTTTGTATTTCTCAAACTTCTGTCCACGTGCAGTGTGCGTAGCTCCTTGGAGACGCATTATTAAAAAGAGGATCCTTCGCAGTGAGTGTCCTTTTGCGAAGAAGTACGCTTCTATAGTCCTCTTTGCGGGCTTATATACTTGAAGCATATTTCCGAGTCATTAAGCGGAGAGTAATATTTCGACGCCGACGGGCGCTTTTCTAACTAACTAACTAACTAACTAACTAACTAACTAACTAACTAACTAACTAACTAACTAACTAACTAACTAACTAACTAACTAACTAACTAACTAACTAACTAACTAACTAACTAACTAACTTAACCTAATATGCGTCCTGCTTGCCGGCGCCGGCTTAGTGTCGCGCGCACATGCTGTAAAGCACGTGATTGACGATGCAATGCGTTGACTAAAGCAAAAAATATTGCCGATATCGATATGCAATGGGAAGTAAGTGGTTCTGTACGGAAACAAAGTGCAAGTTCTAACGTGAAGTAACATTGTTGCGGTGTCTGCGTAAAGTCACTCTTTCCAGCGCACTCGATAGTTTGTCTTACTGCACTCTAAACACAATTTCGTGATTTCAATCGATACTTCTTTTGGGGTCTTTGCACTCTCTATAGCAATTCATTCTTCCGCGACTACTGCCGCATCGTTTTTCAGCCCCTGCGTTCGCAAAAAAAAAAAAAAATGATTTTTTGTTTAACGTGAGTGGAAAGCCATATAATTCATCTGCTGCAAGCGTTTGTCATGCGAAGAAGGCGTAAACGGCGAGCCGAAAGGAAGAGGCCTCCTTTCCGCTCGCAATGCCTCTCTTTCTTTTTCTCGGGAACTCTTCCGACTGATTTGCATATTCCGCCGCTCGCAGGCTGTCGTTTTTTTCTCGGAGGGACAGAGTTTGCGTCATTGGCATCTATCAAAAGTCGGATGCGGGGTGCACAATGGGAAATCTTCAAGCTTTCGCAGAATGCGGCGTGCCACCGGAAGTACTTGTTAAGCTCGCGTATGCGGCCCAAAGTCTGCTGCAGTGCCCGATTATTGCGGCAGCTGCATAAGGAATGCAACAACGCGCCTTCGACGTTGCGGAAGTACGAGCCGAGAAAGGCGTTCCAGACTGCAGTGATGCGGATGAATGACTGTGGACGGCGCGGTTGCCGCATTTTCGGGAGCGCAAGGATATATACTATAAAGTGCCTCAGCTGTCGTTAGCCAAGCTCTTCAACGAAAAAAAAAAGAACAAAAAGAGGAAAAGAAATAGAAAAGTCCGATGCAAGATACGATCTCAAAACATACTGTGTTCGGTCTTCAAACCTCTTGACAACCGAAGACAGTAGGTCTTATAATTGTATCTTGCACCGTGTCTTTCAAAAGCTTTAATTTATTTTCGTTTAACAGCTTGGCTAACGTTAACTACGACCCACGATAGAGGCGCTTGCGGATCTGGCGAGGCCCTTTGTATGATGCTTTACGGTCCTTAAAGCGAAGATTCTCAAACCCTCCCGGTATTGGCTGACCATGGTCGCTGCGCGCTGCTGCAGCTGCCATGTCGAAAGGCTTATGCACGAGCAGGACTGCACACAAATAATGAATCGGCTAGTAGGTAAACTATAAACCCATTTACACTCTTACGGGCCCCTAAGCGTGTAAATAGGTCTATAACTCAACCTTTACACGCAGGGAGGGTGTAAAGGCGTGAGTTATAACCAACAAATACTCTTAAGGGTGCAAATCAATTTACAGTGCTATAGCTTCATTTGGACTACACTTGAAGATGTGCCGGTGGGCGGCTTTCTTCTATACCGACTTACGCAGTGAAACGACAAACGGTACCTAAATGTCACCGCTGCAACAAATACGCGCCTTTAATTAAGCGCATAAATTCTTTATTAAAGCTAAGCTTCCTATCCATGCTTTACCGGCATGTGGCAGTTTTGCTCAGCCAGCTTCCTTCTTTCCGAGTAGAGTTCGCCCGTCTCGGAAACCGCGTAATCCGCGGTCACGTGGGCCGCGTAGGGGTCTCTGCGTCTCGCTGGGCAGGCACGTAGTCGTTATAATGCAAAACGCTGTGCAGAAGATGAAAACTTTCAAAGCCTTTAATAATTCGCTTCGCTTCACATGGATTCCGACACGTGCGTTCGATCTGCATAGTTTTTAAATGTGCGAACATCGCCGGGTTTCGTGACCGCGTATGCTGCGGCCTGGCTGTTCTCTTGCCGAAGTGGTCAACCAATCACAGCGCAGTACACGCGCCGCGCGCGTCGCTGGGTTCCTTGCACCACCGCCAGATGGCGCTGGTCTCCTCGCATCCGCTACACTCTTAGGCAAAGTTACACCTTTTTGCTTGCCCCTTCTCCCACACAACAATAATCGTTATCTGCCTTGATGCGTTTCCTTTCTTTAATGCTGTGAGCCCGGTACTTTCCAGTAACGAACTGCACGCGCATTATCAGCATGGAACAGTTTACACCCTTTGGAGTGCCCCTTCTGATAACGCGCGTGCCGTTCGTTACTGGAAAGTTCCGGGCTCGCAGAGTTAAAGAAAGGAAACGCATCAAGGCAGATAACGATTATTGTTGTGTGCCAGAAGGGGCAAGCCAAAGGGTGTAACTTTGCCTAAGAGTGTAGCTAGGGAAACTATGGAGCATGTTTTATTAGAATGTGGAGACGTCTACCCAGCGGTCGATTTAGGCACCACTGGCCTCCTTGAAGCCCTTGGGTTCAGCGAGAGCAGGGGGAAAGTAAACGTGTCCGCAATAGGCATTAGTAAGAGGCGATTGGAGGATTGGTGGAAGAAAAGTAGGGAAACGACAAAAGACAGAGACGTACAAAAGCACAGTTTGGACTAGGGGATGAGAAAATTTGGGTGTGGTAGTTCATAGTGGTTTTTTTTCTTTTTTATTGTTTAACCGAGGTAGGACACTAGGCAGTATAATAGCAAGAGCTTGGTGGCGCAACCCACCGCCCCGTTCCAAAGGGGACGCTCATAACATCCATCAATCCATCCGCGGCACTGGCCGTGCGGGGGAAAGAAAAAAAAGAAGAACCAGAAAGCTCGGCTTCTCGCATCCGCGGTTGCACGGTAACGAGGAAGTAAACGCCTCTTGCGGATAGAATGGATTCGAATTGCGCTACGTACGCACGCGCACGCTGCCTCTGAAACCATGATACGTTCAAGGCGTCCGTCGTACTCTGTAAAAATCTGCAACTCCGCTTAACAAAGGGCTCGTTATATGTTGTGTGCGGCCGCGCCTGCGCTTGTGTGCATGCGCGCGTACACGTATTCGTGTTTCGACTTTTTATGCACTCGCGCAAAGCTTCGCTGTATGCGGATTCCAACTCGTTGGTTCTGCTGCATTTCTTTTCTTCTCTGTAATCACTCCAGTGCTATGTTTTGAGCACTGAACGTCGACTTACCTGCAAGAGAAAAGGCAAATTCGGATAACCAGACTTCAAAAGGCACTGAAGGTCAGCGGTTAAGTGAGACTGACACATTTCTAAAGTTACTAGTAGGTTCGTCTTACCGTTGAGCGGATGTTAGGTTTTCAAGAACGAATAAGAAAACTAAACAACAGAATGGGCGGGAAGCCGCACCGTATTGAAGATCATTACCTCACCTGTCCGTGACGTTTTAGATTTTGACGCAATTCGACCGATGGTAGTCAGCTGTATATTAGTTAGGGATCGCATCGCAGTCGAAAATAAACGAATACCGAAACCGGCTGCTCTTGTGTGCTAGTTTTATTTTGTCGAAAGAAAACGAAATCATCAAAACTGCGAAGCCGGTGCCGTCGTTACGACCATGTGTGCATGGTGGCATTTGCGAAATATTTTAAAATAAACAAGCTTGAGCTTCTTTTCTCATTCTGAAAGGCCTTCTCCTTCCGCCGAAGAAATGCAGAGATTTATGAAATGGCAATCTGCCAGTTTAGACTGATTTGATATATTGTTATTTAGTGCCCCTTAAGTGAGTGAAACTGCAGGACACTACCAAGGCCATAACAGCTATCACTCTAAACGATGTGCTGCCACAGCCGAGCTAAGACGAGTTTGAACAGCTGAGCCGAAACACGTGACAAAAGGGTGAAAGACAACGACATCGCGAAAAAAAAAAAAAACTATCCGCCCCTTCATCCCGAGTTTCACTTGAGCTGTCCGAACTCGTCTTAGCCAAGCACCGACTAATCCGGTTGAGCACGGTTCTGATAGCCGAGCGTTTTGCATTACGACTACGGTCACCGACTGAAACTGAAATGACGCGACGAGCGCAAGCTCGGAGTTTTAAGTGCTTCCCGCACCGTGTCCGTGACGGGATATAACCCCTTCGTCTTCGTGTTTTCACCGGCAGTGCTCCTCATTACCTTGTACAGTGTCCGTTGCCGCCCCGACTAAGCCGCGCAATTTGGAAGGCCCTTTAATCCCTTCCCCGGCTCTACAGTAGCACGCCAGCGTCTCAACCACTGGACGTCGTTATCGGAGCCCGTGCGATGTGCTCCGCAGACGCGTCGGAGCTCTCGCGGGCAACGCGAGGTGCCCGTTGACCAGCCGCTTCGACGGCCGGTTCAAGTTCCCGCGATGGGGGCTCTCTTCGAAGATGCCCCGCGCAGGGCGGCAGCGTGGCTCTCCTCCCTTCGAAAGCGGTTGTGCGCAGGCCAGTAACGCCGGCCTCCCTAATCTAATTATACGACGCCGGCGAGCGGGGATCACGGGACTCGATAGATAGGATTGCATGTATTCCGGAGCACGCTTCGACCGCCCTCCCCCCCTCCTCCTTGGATATAGTTGCGTGGGTGGGTAGTGGATTGAGCGAAGTATGAGAGAGAGAGAGAGAGATAGTAATGGGGATGGCAGCGCGTCTGGGTCGCGACCGCGTGGCCGCCGCTGCCAGAAGTTTTGAGGCGAGTTGGGTCGAGGACGTTGTTTTCCCCGAAGGAACTCGCTGCGATGCCGAAGGGAGAACGAGGGGAAGCGCTGTATGGGCGGCATATAGTGCGCGGGAAGAATGAGAGTTCGATGGGCGAGCACGGGCGTTTCAGGAGGTTGCGAGCCATCGTTGGCAGGCGGCGAGACGCCACGGTTTCCTAACGCGGCTTTTGTGGCCCATGCGCTACAGGGAGGCCTTTGGTTTCCCGAGTGTATGAGGCGGCTGAAACGCGTCCCTCTGGGCTTTCTCGTCTCAGTTTCTCCTCTTGCTTCATTGAATGCAAGTGCCGCCAACAGCCCGCCCTCCTTGAGTTCTCTCTATCTCTGTTCTCTTTCTTTTTCGCGCTGGTGATAGAAGCATCTATGTTGAGAAAGATTGAGCCACGTGAATTAGGGCTGTCTTGAGCTTACTGTGCAGAGATCGCGCCCACCTTCTCTCCTATGTCGCATATATCGCGTTTGTATTCTTTTTCTTCAAGACGTTTAAGTGCCTTAAGGTTGGCTAAAGCGAAAACATGTCTCGTGTTCGTACGCCACTAGAACTCTTCAGGGAGGTGAAAGGAAGTTCGACCTGACGCGTTAACTTCGAGGACCAAAACATACATTGCCGCTCTTTGTGCCCGGTGTAAGGAAATATTATGATACGTACGCCAGCGAAGATACCATAAAATATAGACACTCTGCGTTGTTGCCAGGTTTATTTGCGAAGAGAGAGAGAGAGAGAAAGAACACAGGAAAAGGCAAGGAGGTTAACCAGGAGCACGTCCGCTTTGCTACCCTAAAGAAAGGCATTCCTCCTTGGCTGCCCTCTTGACTACGCTGCACTGGGAAATGGGATATAAGAACGAGAAGAGAGAAAGAAAGGAAGAGAGAGAGAGAGACTTAGTGGCCCGCGCCTGTGTTTAAACTGACGAGTTACGACAACTTACACCATCGCTCTTGAAAACTGAGCTCGCGCAGAGCGAATAAATAGGACATTTAGGAACATGGATGACCTACACATGTGCTGACTTCCAGCTGTTTTATTTGGAACCGACACCGAAATTTTGTAAACGTCCACTGTCCGCCTTGCCAACCCAACGCCGTGAAACACATCGGCTAGATCTGCTTACTGAACGATCTGTGTTGATGAAAGCGCACGCAGCTACCATGCAGTGCTCTGGCCACTTAGCAGAATAATTTGTAAAGTATTCAAGTCCTTCCGGCGATAGCCTTCAGAGTTACACGGTCCTTCGCGAAAGAGTGTTCACAACGAGGCATGTATTCTGTCCCAATTTCAACTGCTGAATCCTGAATAAAAAACGAGGAAAAAGAAAGGCGCGAAAACATGCAATGATAACAGTAGTACAGTGAGCACTTTATGCGAGAACAGGCACCGACATAAAACTAGCGTTTCCACTGTGTCGGTCTAAAGGTAACTGATAAGCGCAATATGAGGGAAGAGTTCTTCATCGAAGGCGCTCTCTTTCGTCAAGAGGGTTCCGTTCGCGGGTATTGTAATTAGCTGGGGAATAATTCGAGGGTCTTCTCCTAATGACTAATCCAATTAGTCAGGCCAGCTCCTCTCTGATAGAGTCGAAGGCCCCTTGCTCGTAGCGCATGCCATCATGACCTGAGCCAAATTTGAGACGTTCTCGAAAAACCTTATGCGGGCACTTAAGTGTTTGATGTGGTTGACGACCGCAAGTAGAGAGAGAGAAAGAGAGAGAGAGATAAAAACTTTGTGTCGTCTCCTATTCACGAGCAAGTTTGGTTATAATAGATTTGTCTGGCGTCCTGAAACTTATACTTCTGTCGTTTTTATTTGTATTTTGCTTGAGCCAGTTCACTAATTTGAGGCAGGGCTGGGTTCTCGTGGGGATACGGTTATATGGTATACAAGATAGAGACACTCGATACAGCGCTACGATGTAACGTGCAATGCGAGCTATGCAGATGAGGGTGGGGTGACCCTGCCTTGAGGCTGAAATACGCATCAGCAAAACATAACTCATAATCACTTGAATCGTTTGCAGAGCTCTTCATGGGACCGAAATGAAGTTCCTCATTAGACCTGAAACTATTTTTGTGAGTCGAGGAGCAGGTTAGTCTAGGATTCATGCGGTCGAAATTAGAGGGAGCGGTGAAATGAAAATAAGACAAAATAATGAAAAATAAAAGAAAGTAACTAAAGATGGTTAATGACCTTGAGTTTTTTCGTACTCTGCTAAATGGTGGCGGCATTGAGAATACACGAACCATAAGCTGAGCGGCTGGTGCTACGACAACTGCCTAACAAACATTATACGCACATATCTGTGTGCCCGCGATGTGTAACACGGTCTGCAACGGTCTACAACGGTCTACAACACGGTAACAACACTACGTCGTAAAATTAACAACTCCCTGACGTAATCAAATAGTTGTGAAGTGTGTAACTCATTTGTATTTTTGCAGTACATTGCTTTTCATTCTTTCTAGTTATAAGTTACATTGATTTATTTTATATTCGATTTAATATTTGACGAGTGCATATCTTATTTTGTTCAAGGTTGTTTGCCCTGTCCATATTGGCAATGTAGAAAAAAAAAGAAACATTTTTATGGACCCAAACAGCGTAGGGCTTTTGGTCACTTCAGTATGTGCAAGCTCTATATTAGAAAAAATAAAGAAAAAATCAATCAATCAATCAATCAATCAATCAATCAATCAATCAATCAATCAATCAATCAATCAAAATTAGACACAGAGTTCCTTAGCAGACACGTTTTGGCAACGGGAATATTTTTGACCATGTAGGTCTCTCTTTAACGTGCACCTAAATTTCAATAGGCGGGAGCGCTTGCGCCTAGTCACCGTGTCAGGAAACCGAATCCGTCACAAGTGGGCCTCAGTGGTGCGTCAGCACCGCTAACGGCCCTTCACTAAAATGGCGATGACTCTGTGAGGTGAACAAAGTCTAAGAGCAACTGCGAATTTCGAGTGGCGAGAAGGAACAGGAGGGCGTCCGGCGACCGCTACGACGGCACATGCCGAAGTCAGTACTACTCGCCACATAAACGCAGCGTTGTATGGTACCGGTTAAACCAGTACGACACAGACACGCAACCTCGAAACTTTCAGTACGCTCCCAATGCTATACGTGTGGCGTATATAGGAGAAACCTTGAAACTCGTGCTATGGGACTGCCAGTGGTACAAATATAAGATACTATCGCCCTTCGGAAAGCTTTAGGGCAAGCGGGTGGCGCGCCTTTTACAAGAGAACATCTCATAGGGCCGTGGTCTCGTGCGCCTGCGTTTGGCAAAGCCCGCAAAAGCTCGGTTGGGTACCTTGAGATGCGCCAGCCTATATTGCCGCTTGCGATGAACGCTTCACTGCGTGTGTGTCAGCGCATGATGTGAACATATCTCCTAGCTCTGCGTAGCCAACCGAGCTCAGCCTAGTTGACCTCTCTACTGTTCCTTTACAGCTTCTCTCTATCTCTCTTTGTAGTATTATCTGAGACTTATCCGCGCATATGGTAAGGTTACGTTCGTTAAACTTGCGTTCTGGGTTAATCTTACAGCGCCGCTCATTAGCGCAGCTGGATACCCTCGATAAGTTTTGTCTTCGTGACGAACGCCACGGCCGTTTCACTATACCGAGAAAAACAACAACAAGGAATAAGCGTGTTTGCTTTTTGTTCCTCTCCCTTAAACACTCTACCTTGTCGTTAGCGGCAATTACCACGCGCATAATGAACGTCCGATAAGAACAACGCACCGCGGCGCAGCCTGTGCTGTGTTTCGATAATGGAAACGCTCTTTCTTTTTTTCTCTGTTTCTTTCTCACTGGAAAACGAACGTCCAGCAAAGCCAGACGTGCTTGCCGAGCACACAAGTGGCCTCGCGGAAAGCCGTCGCAAATAATAAGCGCCCCGTCCCCTTTGGAAATGCCGAACGCCGCCGGACTTTTCGTAGCTCGTCTTGGGGTGGAAATTACTTTTCGAGACGGGTTTTTCACGCTCCTGGCGTTCAAAGAAAAAAAAAAAACTTTCGAAAGTGTAGGACGTGCGTTCATTTGAGCGCTGGCTGCAGTTGAACGTGTGGTGACGCGAACGTGCCCCGGGGCCGCCTTTCAACCGCGGTTCTTCTCGGACCGCTCAGGAAGAAAGTTCCGTCCGGCGCAGTCCTTCTGTTACGCGTCCGTTCAAAAGGACGTGCTATATAGTTGAGGATAAAAAAATACTCGGGAGTAACTTAAAGTGACGCATAAAAAAAAACCGAACAAACAAACCATAACGATAAACGCGACAATGGTTTAGACCTCATGACGGGTTCTTTCGAAGTTTCTTTATCGGCAAATATGTGAGTATTAACGGAGTGGGGGGGGGGGGGAGGTGAAGGTTGTATATAGTGACACGTGGACTTTTTTATCCTGTACGGGAGAGCGCTTTTCACCGTCTAACGAATGTTATCGCTCTGCGCCGGACGCGCTCCCGCGTATCGGAAGTTTCGCGAATGTTGTCGGTGGTTCTGTCGTCACAATCTCATTGCATGTGCGACGCGAATTGTGTTGTAGAACTATCGGGAAGGCACGTGGGCACCACCGCTTACTCTGGAACCTTCGATGGCTCGCGTATAAAAGCCGACGCGCTTGACAGGACAGATAAGATTTTCGCCGATCGCCGACTGTGTTCTCCGCTGTCGCCGTTCTTTGAGTGTGGCCTGCTTTTTGAGGGCACAAGCTCGCCCAATAAAACGCTAGTTTCGTCATTCCCAGTTTTGCTGCTTTCGTCGCCGTCACTACTACGTGTCAATATCTCGGCCCATGCACAGTTTTGCAAAGAACATCGGCCGTTAACTGCCGCGTCACTCATGGCAGCTCAGCTACTGAACACCGCCGCCGCACTGCGGAAACCGCTAACGTCTCTCGCCTGAAACCTCACATTCGCCGTACCTAATCATTCTAGCTCGCGGTCTTGTGACAATAGCGAGGGTTTTTAAACAGTGAAATGAAATTTTCGAATCGAATACGATATTCGTTAAAAAGGACTTTCGAATATCAAATACTTTCTTATTACTAAACAAAGAGAAATGTGAAGTTTGTGTGTAATTCGGTTTGTGAAAAAAAATGGGGCTTGTTTACATTGTTATATGCATGCAGGAAATGCCGTTGACAGCAGCCCGTTCGTTTAACTGAGGAGCTTGTAAATTAGGAACAACTGCTTTCTTTTCTCTTTTATCGGCTCTGCTGCAGAAGAATCATTCGGAACAGTCCCCACCTGCAACGACCTCTCTCCCTCGATGCTCTCCGCATATGGGAAGAGAAACAAATGTACGAGACCTCCGAATACCAATGACCACGGGCAATGACCTGTGGGATTCCCATTCGAAATTTCGAATGCGAATAACAGAGACTTCGCCTGCGGTAGTAGGTGGGACAAACTGGCTATGCCATTATTACGCTAAAAAATGAAAACGAAAATTAATGAAACACACATGGATAGGACGGTCCTCAACTAACAGCGCATTTTTTTTCCTGTAAGGAGACGAACATAGAGCAATCATAATCAGTACTGCATGCACACTAACATCAACATGTTAATCGAGGTGGGCACCGACATGTGCCAGTAAACCTCCGCTGCCTTCACTTTATTAAGAAGTGTTGTTTTGCGGCGTAAGCTGTTATGGGCTCTTTCCAATAGCAGTTTCGGTTAACGATATTGCCCCCCAGCTATCGGAGGGGATGAGAGAAGAACATACCCAGTTCCCTCTGGGATCGAACCCGGGCCCGCTGTGCGGGTGTCAGCTGCGCTCCCATTCAGCCACGCCCACGCTTGCAAGGTTGCAGCGGAAACATTTCCTATACAGACGTCCTAGAGCGCGAGGAGATGCGCGATGGGAGATGTGCGCCGCGTAGCGCCAATTAGAGCACTGCACGGACCTGATCTTCCGGCCTGGGTCCGGCCAGAGCCTGCTTTTTTGAAGCCCGAGCCCAGGCCGGGCCCGGGGTATACATGAGCGAACCCGCCCCTGGCCTGTGTTACTAAGCACCGGCCCGGGCGTTTATTTAGATCCTAAGCTTTGCCAGTGCTCGCACGCTCAGCCTGTGTTAGCTATATATATATATATATATATATATATATATATATATATATATATATATATATATATATATATAAGGACGCCTGTCATTTTATCGCTCGTGCGCCTGCATTTACCTTGACCGTACGATTTGGTTCAATGAAGTCACTTAGCATGCGAATATATATATCACAAAAGCGATAACAGGGGAGTGGTTTTCAGAGCGGCCTTTTGTGTGATTTATTTTTCCTTGCGCGGAAACAATGTTCGTTTTTGTGGAAAAGAAAGAAATTGTTACTTCATCCGTTTTTCTATGTTCCTTGCTAAGGTACCCTGAGAGCCAGCTCTTTGCACGTGTCATTTCAGCTTGCCACAGAATGCCATGGACCATGCAATGCTTGCGTGTGCTCGAGGGCAGGCCCTTTATTGAGCTGGCTCAAGTCCGGCCCGGGGCCGTAACTTTAAGCCCGAGCCTGACCCGGGCCCGCCGAAAAGCGCTTCAGACGGCCCGGCCCGTACTTCGGGTCCGGAGCTTCCGTGTCGGGCCGAGCCCGTGCAGTGCTCCAGCGTCGATACGTGTGCACTTTGCGTTGAAGTTGCGTAATATTACACCAAGTGGCTCGCCACGTAGCAGTTGCATAGGTAGCGGTACAAGGTAGATAGAGAAGGGCTGAGGAAAAAAAAAGACTAAAGGGATGAATACAAAAATCCTAGAATGAAAAACCTATGTAGTATACATGATTAAATCAAGCAGGCTAATTGACTATTTGTCACCGGCCCGTTTAAAAGGGGATGCCAATAAATCATCATCATCATCATCATTGTCACCAGCAGCATCGTATCGTGCCACGGGTCAAGGGATGTGACATGTGCGCCGCGTAGTCCCGATACCTTTGTTTGCTCCTTGGTACACGTTATGCAGCCTCCTCGCAAGGGACGTACCGCTGCTGAAGAAGCGAATCGTAAAGCTATGGGCGCGCCTGCAACCAGGCAACGCCGGGCTCAGCTGACCACTGTGCAGAAATCAGCACAAGCGGCAGCTCGCCGTAGACGTCAGGCGGACAGTGAAGCTCGTTCTGGTGAAAACGACGCAAAGAGACTTCGCCGCGAACGATGAAAACATTTTTTTATTGACAGGCAATGGGAAATTGGGAAGGGGCCCCTAGTACGGGGCTTCTGTGACGTCTTCGGCGATGGCCCGTGCCCGTCGGATCAGTGCCTGGTGGACCTCGCAAGTGCCGTCGGAAGGACGCCTTCCCACTGCCCTGTAGTGCGGGTTGCGAGAAGGATACGGCGAAGGCATGGTTCGCCGCGAAGGCTCTCTAGTGCGCGCTGCCGAAAATGGAGCTCTCATGGAGCCACTCCTCCTGCTTACGCTGTAGCTGTGCTGTGTGTTCCGCGCAGGCCTGTGCCATTTTCGGTAAGGCGTTCGCCCGCGTTATAACGCATGCATTGCCGAGAGCTGTATCTTTTCTTTCGCGGCAGGTAGTTAGTTCGAATGTTGTAATAGGTAGGCTTAAGAGGAAGCTTTAGCTCGGGTGCTCCTATCTAAATACATGTAAAAGGAGAATTCGTTTTTCTCGGCAACCACTGCACCAAGTTTGACGAGGTTTGTTGCATTTAAAAGAAAAATTTAAGATCTAGCTGGTTTGAAATTTTTGAGTTGGGTCGTCAATTTTTTATTAAAAATTGGCAAAAATCGGAAATTTTCAAAAACAAAACGATCAAGTTTTTAACTCTGTAACTCAGCATCGAAAAATGATAATACAATTCTGTGAATTGCATGTAATAGTACATCTAAAGCGGACAAAATTGATATGTTACGCATGAATATAAAAAAATGTAATAATAGGAAAATAAAACTTTTGCAAAGCCCATGTAACCAACGTAACCAATTCACGTAACATATAAAATGACATATTGAATGTGTCCGCTTTGGATGATCTAATCGATGCCGTTTACAGAACTGCGATATCAGTTCTTGATGCAGAGCTATGAATTTGTAAACTTCGCGCTTCTGTTTTTTTCAAATGGTCAAATATTTGAAAATCGTTTTAAGAAAATTCAAGCACTAAATCGAAATTCCGCTTCCAACAGTCACTAGAATTAACTTTCTCTTTCAAATGCGACAAGTTTCATTAAAATTGGTCCAGGGGTCATCTCATAAAAACGTTTTTGCGTTTTACATGTATTTGAATAGGCTGCGTCGGAGTTGGGCCCGAGCTAAAGCTTCCTCTTAACTGCGGACTGAGTGGAGCGGTTGGAAGCAGTATGCCCCCAGCTACTTTCATTTACTTCCCTTGTCATCATCGCCCGTCCCAGTACTTTCAATCCCATTCCCTCTTCTCCAGTACAGAGTAGCAGACTATAGAGCGCAGTAGTTCAGGTGGACCTCTCTATCTTTCCTGTCAATAAATTATATCTTACTTCAGTGCAAAAATGATAAGAATAAACTTGTTTTAGTATAAATGAATAAACATGGTAATAACATTTTATAACGCGCAAACACTCACACATACGAATGTGGAAGAAAAAATACGGACGAACGATAACAATGAAGGCAAGTCGCAGCGCAAAATTGTCCCTAGTATTTTGAGCACGCGTCCGTCCTTATAAACAAGTATCTCACTCCCCTAAAAGCTGTTCTCTCAAGGCCACTAGCAGGCCATATTGTAATGTATCTGTTGTTTCGCTTTTGCTGTTATTGATAATGATTGTGGTGTAAATGTTCGTCTCCTTCCAGGAGTGAAATTAGTTCGTAGTTGGCGTTCGTCTGTCGAGGCGTGATTCGCTGTCCGCCTTTTCTCGTGCCATAATAATTATACCTAATGTACAGACATTTCTTTCTTCGAATTTCGGGTTCAAGTCACGGTGCCGATGACGCCTGTGCGATGGTACAGTTTTCTCTGTTTTCTGAACCAAATGGCCCAGGTACAGAAACGCCTTGAAATTTGTGACGCCACACTGATGTCATCGGTGCTGAGGTTATGGCTCCACATAAAAAAAACAAAAAAAATTGACCGTCATTTTCTCCCGTAATAATCGACATTTATCTACCAAATGGAGCAGAAAATATTTTGAAAAAGGGCTTTAACTTAAGTGATTTAGTGCTGAGTTTTAATGGTCCCTTAAATTTAGTGGTCCTCGCTATTACGTGAAATCCCAAGCTGTGGAAGCTGTCCATTCGTTTTCGCGAATTACTTAAGGTTTTATGTAACATTTAGTCGCGCGATGGTGTAAACTCAGGTTTTATTTCTTTCATTTTCAAATTTTACTCTCGCTGACCGGTTGTTTACTGAGATGCTGGTATCGACGTTTTTTTTCGCTAGTCTACTTTCCCAAGCTTTCCTCGCGTAATAATAAACAACAAATTATTGTAAGGCGGTGCCTTTTCTTTTTTCTGCCTATGCTGATGCGACAAAACATGTAAGCAGAAGCAGAATTTGGATGAGGTGGGAAAATAATTGCCGTTCAACGGCATGGTAAACCAGAAAAGCAAAATGAGCAAAAAAAAAATGCTGTGTGTAGCGCGGGCGCACAAGTTAAGATTTTAGGGTACAGCTTCCACTTATTAGCAAGCGAAATTTGACATCGAACTTTCAAAGTGGAAGTCAACTTTATTTGGATGATGCAATTTGGGAAGTTCCTTTATTTAGCGTGATAGCCTAACTGTTGATAGCAGTCTGCAGCTGAACCCCCACTCGGAATTTTGCTGACAAAAGGTTTCTCTTTATGGCCAGGCAGCACTCTACCAGTTGAGTTGAAACGGCGCTGTAAAAAGACACATTTACACTCGTAGTTCATTATTCGTTTTTTAAAAACTTGTTGCGTTGTGGTCAACATCTGTTTTGTGTTTATGTAAATGATTTGTGACCCTCTCGGTTCATTAACGGCAGTGCAATTTGCTCTACTCGCAGATTATTCAATTGCTGTGCGTTTCTCTTAGCTGCCACTGCTTCCTAGTTGGATCTGCTAATTTCAGAGCTGCTCCAGTAATAGGTGTCAGGAGTAAAAATTGTCGGCCGTGCTGCCGCCGTCGAACTAGAAATCTTTCTGAGTCTACTGTGCCAATGTTTTTATTTGATTTGGAAACATATAGACAATTTACAGATAGAAAAAGAATGCAAACAACAGGCACGCAACTGCCGCCGGGATAGGCACAACGACTGTTTACTCGTCCGGAAGGATGGCACAGAAGCATAGAAGTGCAAGATAGGAACAAGGCAGGGAAATAGAAATGAAAAATTAAGATATGACAGACATCAAAGACTAAAGACAATGTCGAAGAATAGAGTACAGCAGTAGGAACCCGTCGGTAATGATAAACCACGTTCGGTTTTAGTGCTTAGCACTAATACCGAAGGTACGTAGTACCAGACCTACGTTTGGTACGTAGCGCTACTTGTAGTACGTAGCACTGCGTAGGTAGTACGTAACACTACGTGTAGTATGTATAGCACTACTTTGGTATAACACTACTTGTACGTATAGCATCACGTGTAGTACGTAGCACTACATGGGTATAGCACTACGTGTGCATAGCGCTACGTTCAGTAGGTAGCACTACTTTGATGATACGTAACACTACGTGTGGCACGCAGCACTACATGTATAGCACTACTAAAACTGAATGTACGTATTACGTAGCACTACGTGTGGTACGTAGCACTATGTGTTGTACGTAGCACTGCTTGGTAGTACCAAAATCAAGAAAGGGGCTGACAGATGGAATAGCACACTGGTATAAAGGTTATAAACAGGGATAAGGTGCCTCAGCCTTTCTGAGGCATCTTATCCCTGTTTATAACCTTTATACCTACGTGGTAGTACGTAACACTACGTGAAGTGTTTCGTTCTTTTCTGGGAGATACGCGAATTGTGCAAGTTCTATTCACCAGCACATTTTGTTTCGCGCACACAAGATGAGGGACGTTGCCCTGAAATAAAACCTGCCGCCATCTCTTCCTTACTGCTTCCTGGCAGTTTACAAGCTTATGCTCTCGGCTCAACAGTAGCGTAAGTCATCTTGTGTAGGGCAACCGAAGAGTGTGGGAAAGCTTAGTTCCAGTTTTTCACGTATCCCCTATTTCCAAGACCTTATGAACTGTTTTATAATATCAACATCAAATTTTCTGAGGATAAGATGAACACATTTCGACAAACTCGATCAGTTTCCTCTGACCAGCTTTGTACTGTGGTGTCCATACTCCCAGCAGACGACGGTCTGGAGCCCTAAGCATGTTACAGAAATCGATATCTCAATTCAGGTCTAATATGTCTCAGCATATTGATGCTGCTCGTTTAGGCGGTCACATATATACTTCTGTTTTGGCAACACCGAAGTGCATATGTATACATACAGCCCGAGTTGCTGAATAGCGTATCGGAAAGTCATTAACCATCATTTTTATCTTTTATTGAGCTGCAGAATTGGTTTCACCTAAAAGGGCTTGCTATAACAAGTTGAGGTCTATCTTCAACATTGTATCGCTGAAGGACGTGCTCTTGTTCATCAATCGCCGCTTCAAAGACATGTTGACGAACTTGTGCAAGTAAGGGGCAGATACAAGGAGTCTCGGACGTCTCATTGGTTGCAGTGGCACAGAATTGTAGTGCCATTTATCATGCACTCTGCGAATGACAAAGGTACTGCCTGCGGGATAGTGGTGTGCACGGTTGCGTCTATTACCACCTTCTCTTTCTTTTTCTTTTGCGTAGTTAGACATATGACACAAATGAGGCTTCGTACAAGAGGACACAGGTCACTGCACATGCTACGTGTATCTTCTTATAGCAAGTAAAATGCCATCAGAGAGCGCAGATCTCGGGAGCCCGTACGACACATGTCGGAGCCCTTATGAATCACCGCTGACACTAAGTATAATTTGAAATCACCAGTTAAATTAAGCATAGAGAAAAGCATGGGCCAGTTGCAAATGGCTGTGACTTACTAGCGGCTATGAGAATTGGTTGTGATACATTCAAGCGAGCAGTGAAGAAAGTCTTGAGCCTCTCGGAAAAGTTCAGAACAGCAAATTAGCCCTCTTAACGTGGCTTTCTGACTAAAGGCTTCGGGTATGCATGCCGTGTGTGTTCCAGGCTATGTTATTTCTCACTGTCCAAACGCATGTCGTAAATAGTCGTCAAACAAGTGTAACTCTTGACCACGTTGTCATCACAGCGTCATGCCAACTTGGCTGATGCCAGTATCCTCCATTCGTTCTAGCAGTTCATCACTTTCGCCGGAAGAACAAAAAAGAGAGAAAGAGAGAGGCATATAAGGAGGGCAGAGATGTTAACCAGTCAAGAGTCTGGTTTGCTACCCTACGCTGGGGGAAGGCAGAATGGGAAGAAATAGAAGGGGAGAACAGAAAATAACACTACAATACTTATGGGCATAAAGCGTGTTTTCTACTGTTTTTTAACAAGAGAAAAGTAATTAACATTAGGCGCAGTGTAGCACGCATCTCGACCTTTGAAGTGTCGACAGCCACAGACGTGCTACCGGAAGTGTTTTTCTGGTAGCACAGCTACAATGTTTGCCACCACGAGGGCCGGAACGATTTGCATGCATCTGCTACAGAATACAACGCTGGCGGGTTTGTTTACGAGTATCCACGCGTACGTGTCTCCCTCCGCGCGCCGGCCCACGCGACCTTCGGTCACAAAGTCAGGCGCTCGTACGTCATCGGCCGAAGCTCTCACGTCACTAAACGACCAGTTCATGCATGCAGCACCTGTACTCTAGCCTGCGAAGCGACTTAAAGGAACAGCCGTCGTCAGCTGAGAGAGGCACGACGTTGTCGCACCGTAAATTTCTCTTGCAAGCAAAAAGAGTCTTTTTGAGCCCACGTGAGCTTACCGGCCCCTCTTTATAATAAGCAAGGTCGACTTTGTTTGTGCACGGTAAATGCGGCGCAGGGCCATTTGCTCCATTCACTCAGGTCTGCTGCAGGGTAATCTTGCAGCGCGAGGTGTGGAGGAGCCCCGCACGTAGCTTTATATATATATATATATATAGCGATACAGTCCTACACGGCTTTATACAGGACGACGTGAATTGTTTGTCTGTGAGTGCGGTGTGGGCTTATAGGGCGCGCGCATGGCGGGCAGGGGGTGGTAGAGCATAGTACTAGAAGCCCCTCGCATTGGCGCCATGATTTACGACAGCCAAGTCGCCGCCGAGCCGGTGTCCCTCACTGCTGCCGCTGTCGGCGGTGGCTGAATAGAAACGCACAGACGCGGCGCACAGAACGGCCCGCGTGTGGGACCGCGTACACACAGCGTCCGGGCCGTAGCGCGCCCGCTGCCGGCGCCCGCCTATAAATCTCTCGGGGCAACCTCCGCGCAATGACTCGAAACAATGGAGGTCGCCGCGCGCATCGTTAGCGCGAAGAAACGAACAAGAAGTCGGAGAGAGAGAGAGAGAGAGAGAGAGAGAGAGAGAGAGAGAGAGAGAGAGATGCGCAGTTTTGTGTACTTACGCTGTCGCGAGAAAGGGTTCGACCGTCGAGGCTTGCAAAACGGTTAAAGCGGGTGGCACGTTTTGGCGTTCTTGTCGGCCGCCCGGCCGGGTTCGTCGACGCCGCCTGGCCGGGGCATGGCCGCTATTCACTGCGACGTCGACGAGACGCTCCCTTCCTTCCAGCTCGCCCTCCGCATTGTTGTGTGTAGTGGAGCGGCGAAAAGCGACCGCGGAGTTGAGGGGAGACCGTCCGAAAGTCTCGTGCAAGTCGTAAAGTGGCCCTGATGCGCGCAGTTCGGCGAGCTCTCGTGTCTAGCGCTACCGCCGGACTTATTTGCATGCGAAAATCGTTTGTTTTCCCCGATTTGTCTAGTTTTCTCATTCCTTTTTTTTTCTTTGTGGAGTCAAACCAGTTTGGATGCTGCGGTTGGTCGTTGGACTTGGTTACTGTAGAGGGTACCTTTAAAGCGGAGGTTTCTTCGTGGCGTCCGAGGGTTTAGATTCTCTAGTTGGGAGTGGTGGTCGGACTGTAGACAAGAGGCTACAGGCGGTGGGAAGGGGAGAGAGTTGGCGCTGAGGAGGAAGATTGGGTGAGAGGTAGCAACTCGACTGGCGCCAGCATTGACCTCACCAGGTTCAGGCGGCGGAGTGAATGCAGTAGACGGGCATTGGGGGGCATGTTGCGTCGGCTCTCGGCCAGCCGCAGTACTGGAGTGGACGTGAAAGCCTCGCTTTTCACCCGTTTATAACAGTGCGTTGGATTTGCATGGTTTCTCTTGAAACGGACGAGATGGCAACAGGGATGAAGGCTTTGACAGTTACGTTACTTTTTGTAGCAAGTATGGGGAACCTCCACATGCAGGAACAGTTTTTTCGCTTCAATTTCCAGACTCCTCGCAGACAATGCGAGCTAAAGGCAATAGCCCAGAGGTCTACTTGCGCAACCTTTAATTGCGTCTCTCTTGTTCGCAGGAGTTACGCCATAGCCCATAGACTCTGATAATGGCAGCGGGTCACAGAGTTCTTTTCGTTGTGCTGAAAGTCACGGTAGCTTTTTTCTGCGGCTTATGGCGTCACGGATATGGGAACGCCAGGCTACCAGTAATCGATAATGACCCCCAGATGTTGCAGTTTTGGCTGATGGGGTTCTCGAGGTACATTTTGAAGATAAGACGACATCATCGTGTCGGGAAACTGTCTGTCACTTTCTCTCGTGCACACACTCAAGGAGCCGAATAACAAAGAAAAATATCAAAATAACATCAGTAAGGCAAGAATTGCTTGTACCATGGCTAACATAAAATTTAGAAAGAGTACAGATTGTAGCTTAAGCATAATTCTTTTTTTTTTAGAAAAAGGTAAGATTAAGGGTTGCCATTAGCGTCAGTGTGTCTTGGCCGACTGTTATATGTACCGTGTGCATACCGCAGTTGTGCATACAGTTACGCTATACGTGTGCATTTGCACTCATAACCTTAACACTTTTTTATGAGATTTTAGTGATCCGCATTGGCGTTGATGAGACAGTGTGTTACGAAGCATTTAAGAAGTGGTTATAAATGCTCAAAATACTTAATATGCTTCAGCATGGAAATGCTTAAAGGTGAAGAGCCATGCTGAGAGCAAGGTCACGATCGGGGAGTCGACGACGTTGTGAGCCGATCCCCTTAGATAGTGTAGTCCAAATATGTCTATATAGTGCGAATTATGGCAGCCCGACTAGCTGGTTCCGGATAAAGTGCAAACAAAGCTGGATATAGTAATAATTATTCAGACGGCCCGATTCGTCGGTACCGGACATAGTGCGAATTAGGGCGGCCCACGGCAGCAGGTGATTTCACATGAACTCAAACGTGAGCTCCAACACCAACATGTCACGGTGTCGTCGTCATTTCACTGCTTTCAGGATATTGTGATCATTCTTTCGTCGTCATGTCGTCGATATCTTTACGCCGTTCTTACTCTGTTGCTGTCACTGCTTTGTCCCCTCGCCGTCGTCGCGCCGTCTTCGAACCGTCACCGGCGTACGGTCGTCATCATTCCATGGTCGCCACACCAGGGTCGACATCGCGTCGTCATCACAAAATCGCCGTCATGCCGTCGTGGTCCTTCCATCATCGTCATTTTGCCATAGCGACTGCACTGACGTCAGCCCATTGTCGTCATGTCATCGCCGACGCGCCCTCGTCGTCACAGAGTCGTCGTCATACCTTGTCATCATGGCGTCTTCGTCATTCCAGCTCCGTCATTTCTTTCGTCACACCATCGTCCATCGTCGCTATGCCATCGTTGCCACTCCGGTCAGCGTCTTCATTCTATGGTCTTCACGCTTCTTCGTCACTCTCTCGTTCTTGGAAGCTCAATGCGATGGAACGCGAGAGAATTATACTTGCCCGGGGGCTCTTTCGAACGAAGCGGCAAGAGATCGAACCCGGTAGACCATTGGTTCCCCCGTTGAAAGGAGGAAATGTTTGTCGTCGCCCTAAACACCACGAACCGAGTGGCCCACTACTCGGCGCCGCGGTGTCGCCGGACCTGCATTAAAGTTTCGTCACTCACTCACTCACTCACTCACTCACTCACTCACTCACTCACTCACTCACTCACTCACTCACTCACTCACTCACTCACTCACTCACTCACTCACTCACTCACTCACTCACTCACTCACTAACTCACTCACTAACTCACTCACTAACTCACTCACTAACTCACTCACTCACTCACTCACTCACTCACTCACTCACTCACTCACTCACTAACTCACTCACTCACTCACTCACTCACTCACTCACTCACTCACTCACTCACTCACTCACTCACTCACCAGAGGGGTCAATCCATCCACGTGCTATTATGCCTCGTACTTCAGTGTGCAAAGTCTTCGACTATCTGTTATGGGTAGCATTCATGGGGCTGAGAAAGCATCAAAGGAAGCACTTAAATTTGCCCACACATTTGCCTCGCCGATACCTTTCGGGAACACTTCGCATGACATAGATAACCATCAAGAATTGTTTCTGCCCCAATTTCTTTTGCTTCAGAAACATTTGAATGAAGCCGCTTGTCTGCTTCTAATGCGGCTTACTGTGTAGGAAAGGCCGACAGCTTGAACAAGGACTATTCTGTTCCCGACGAAGGCCTCGGCTACTGGACAAGAGGCGGCAACAAATAACTTACCACATGTTTTACCTTGGTATTATAGCCAATGGCAGCAGATGTCATACGGCCACGTGGTGAACCTGTGGAGTGAAGCCACGGGAGACGTACGGTAAGAGGCGACGTGCTGACCTTCTAATGTTCCCTTCCACCCGTGGCACGTTAAGTTTTATGTTACTTAGTACATTTACATTTATCTCTTTCTATCTATATTTTTCCTAAGCATGAAATTAACTTCCGAACAAGAAAAGGAATTCCTGCTATAGTGGCCATGTTTTTTCCTAAGTACGAAATCAACTTCCGAACAACAAGAAAGACATCCCTACTATAGTGGACATGTGATGTACACCGTCCTAGACAGACCAGGCAATTGTCCACCGCCAACTAGAAAAGTTCGGGGTTTGTGGTTAGAAAAGATGTAGGATTTGCTCGTTGTGACTTCACTGTTTCACTTGCCACTCACTAGGTGCTGCACGACAAACTGATGACGCTGCGCCTAACCTCCGAATTTCGGCCACGCTGCAAGCCTTCTCCGCTTCGTTAATATTTTTTTTCATTGTCACCGTATAGCATCGTCACGTCCGGCTCTGGCATGGCAGCCAACCGGCGCTACCTCTGGTCAAACAGAATTACCGCAACCGCGACATCGTGGTTGAGCGTCCGCCTCGGCTGCGGGACGGCGTGGGTTCAAAAGCACGCTGTCCTCGGTTATGAACCAGGGGAGGGGGGGGGGGTGAGGTAATCTGTAAGAGTCCACCTAGTGGACTGTTCATTTCGGCCGCTGCTGATTGGATGCCGCTGTACGAGCGAGGAGGAGGCGAGCGGCCCCAGCCAATCAGCAGCGGCCGAAATGGACAGTCCACTTAGAGGACTCCTACAGAATACGTCCCCAGTTATCCAAATGTTCACAGGTGTCTCCCGGCCCGACGCTCAGATATATTTTGAGGTGAACAGTCCCGAGGAAGAAGGCTGCGTCCTGCGAATCCCGTCGAACATCGTGGGCACAACAAAACGCTGTAAAAGGTGGTTATAGGCTCCTGTTAATGCGGCAATTTGCCATGTGGCATCCCAAAACACCTATTAGGTGGGGACGCCCTCAGTTGGGGAGGAACGCCCCTTTCTAAGCGCTGCGGTTTACTAATGGCCGAGCGCTTGGCTGGGAGCTGTCCTTGTGCTTATTTCACCGGCGTATATCTAGCGGTAGCTCTTAGTCTGCCTCCCACAGCAGCGGAGCATGCTTTACAACAAGCAAGACCTTCGGTGGTTGAAAACACAAAAACACACTTTCTGTCACTGTTCCTACGGCTTCCTCATATTCTGTGACATGGTTTATTTCCATGGCAGCGAGCTCGCATGCAGAAGTAAAATTAGAGAGCATTCTGGGGGTCGCACAAAAGGCCACAACTCGAAACGTTGTTTTCCTGCACACGCACGTGCCTCAGTCGTTTCAGGCAAAAGAACTGGCAGGGAAGGCGCTCGCATTACGCTCAGCAACAACACGGTGACTTTTTGCTTTCGCTGTCGTGACGTTTACGAGTGGCAAACAATTGGCCATTTCGTAATATCATATTTCAGAACCGAAACCCGAACCTTTAACTTCGCTTAATACGTCCTTTCGAGTGTGTCTAACGTCCAGTGGCCCACGCTTTGACTCTCGAGTTACTACACTTCTTCGGGGGCGTCCTATTTGTAGCTCCCAACGATAAAGCGCAAGAAAAGAAAATCAAAAGGAGTGCAATAAAGATCTAGGGCTCTTGCGCTCTGGCATGGGCGAGATGTTGTCATAGTAACACTTCCTTTTGTTTCTTCGCGAATCTATATGCCACTGCGGCTCTGTCATTCTCAGATCAGATCACCTTTGATGCTGTGGAAGTCTCGGTGGTCTCGGCGCCAGTAATGGTGATGGTGCTTGGACAAGATGTCAAGGTAGTTCACATCCTAAGCACAAAAATTGCATTGGTCGACGTGGACATTAGCGCTACCTGGCCGTTGTCCCTTACTTGTCGGCTCGAGTTCGGCATAATTGCGGTATTTTCTTATCATTTTTTGCGTGCTCTTGTGCACAAAATATCTTCGTTCAATGCTAGTCACTGCGAAAGTGTCGCGTTTGCAGCGCAAACTCTGTGTAAAAATACATCACTATTATCTGGGCAAGCGCGTAACACATGCTCGAAAAGTTTTTTTACAGCGATAGAGACGACAGTTGTGCCCAATCGGGCCCTCCTATTCACTCCCACTTTATTCCAGAGAACGGAAATCCCCGTAACTTGGCTCCTTTTAACTACTCGGCATTGTAAGAGTTGAACCATTCTCATTCGTGGAGAGGTTGACCTGATCCCTTCAATTTCTTACATTGTAGTGAATTTTTAAAGAACTAATTAAACGCTTTCTTTGTAGTTCGCTACTTGCGCTTGCGTGCCCAGTAATTAAAAACATATTTTTGAAGTCTTAACAACGTTACAAATAATACCGCGTACTAAATTCTCGCGCAAGAAAACACGCTTTGTGGTTTGTTACCTCTGCACCGCATTGATACTTGTAATCCTTTTTATACTCTATTTTGTACTGATGCACGTACGTTAATTAAAAATCTAATTCTGGGGCTTTACGTGCCAGGGCCATGATTCGATTAGGAGGCACGCCGTAGTGGGGGAGTTCGGATTGATTTCGACCCCCTGCGGTTATTTAACGTGCACCCGATTCAGGGCTCACCAGCGTTCCTGCATTTCGATCCCTTAGAAATGCGACCGCCGCAGCCGGGATTCGATCCCGCTGCCTAGGGCGTAGCACCTTAATGGCATAGCCGCTATGTCACCATGGCGGGCGGTACGTTAATGTGCCTTTACGCAGTAACTCGCAGTAAATCAATGTATTTCCTTGCCCCGATTAAGTGTTTGAGGGTAAGTACAAAACGCAATATAGCCTCAAAGAACGATTTAAAAGAAATCAAAACGTTTTATCAGATTTAAAGCTTGCAATACGCAGTGCAGTATCCGCGTGTTGCGTACCCTCGGATGTAGAAACGACGAAGCAGCGATGGGAAAAGGAAACGTGCCGAAACATACGAGGTAGAGGGCGAAGAAGTGAAAAAGGAAGCAAGAACATCAAAATAAAATGCTGTAACTGACTTTACAAATTAGGCGCACACAATTTAGGGGCGCCTGAACGCAGATTTAGGTGCGTCTAAAGGGGACATTAAAGGAAATGACTTATTCGTTTAAAACTTTATCATCATTTTCTATGTGCCAATATGTCCCTTTTCTGAGTAGGTAATGGTCGCCAAAGGTCCCGCTACTTGCTGCTCCTCAATTTGAATCGCCCACGGCAAAAAAGACACGTTGACGTAATCTCCACGTGACCTCCCTCTGGGCCACACTCTGTGAATAGGCCGGCGCTGGCGTCACATGATATGTATCAAAGTACGCAAGCGTAGCCACTCCAATTTTAAGAGCGCAGCCGTTCGTTCCTGTGGTGAACGTCGGCGGTGGCGTAACCGAGCGAACGAGCACAACGAAGGATGAAAGCGGACGCGGAGTGCAGCGGGGTATGAAAGACATGAGGAGGAAAGCGGAGAGGAGGCTGCAGCGGAACCGTTACGTGGAAAGCAGAGGAAGGTATGGCGAAAGCGTGAGAAGGAAAGCGTAGTGCGGCGACGACGTCTACGAGATGGCGCCAGAGTAGCGCGCCTCGTCTGAGAGGTCTGTCGGCGGCAGCTGCTGTGAATCAAGCCCACGCGCAACCCACGCGCTGCCTCTCGTGATCTCCGGATCAGTGAAGCAATCGCGCCATACTTCGCTTCATTTGCAACGTGCCGCACGAGACAGATTGTCCGCGCCAGCCAATATATCGCGAAATGAAAACACGTATAGAGCTGCGCTCAAATTTCGCATTAGGGAGTATCGTATTCGTGATGAATTGTTCTTTTATTTTCGTCATTTGCTCACTTACTAAAGCTTTGTTCTCGCTACGATAGACGAATTCCTTATTACACAGGCTTAATCTAGCTCGACCTAATAGTTTCCTTTATTGCCCCTCTTAAGAACCTCAGGTGATCAAAGAACACCAGAGCGACTCCAGTCAATCCGGTGTTCTCGACTACTGCTCTGCTCCAGCATTGACCTCAATATTATATTGAAAAGTAGGTTACCTTTTATTATGCTTCCAACTGTGAGAGAGGAACTAGTTAATGCAAAGTGTGTTAATGAGAGGTTGGTAGAAGAAATGCATTACTCTTAAATAGCTCTTACTTTTGGCAGATTCAGAGAACGCTGTCCTACAATACGTTGCCTTATAGGCGTGTGAGTACACAGCGCATGCGGAGCCATCTCGGTTCGCCTACTCTTTTGACCCGCCGCATATGACCTCTAACATAAGGCGCGCGGTGCTGCGCTTAGCCGTGCCGTGCGCAGCAACGGCCGGGGTAGAAGGAGACGAGAGCTCACCTGCTCCCTCCCCTCTCTCCTCCCCACTCCTTTCGCGCACAACAGTAGGCGAGCGGGAAGACGGCGTGCACCAAGACACCACCCTCTTCGTCTCACCCTCACATGATTTCTCTCGCACGTGCAGAATACGGTGTCGCAGGGTGCGATATATTCTTACCGCACTTGTACTTTATTCGGAGCCTTATGGTGACTGTGATGCTGACGTGGGTGGTGACGGTGAAAAATCGCTTCCAGTGTCCCTATCCTTGCTATCGCAATAAAATGTTGGGTGTAAAGTTAAAATACAGGAACACAGCAGTGTGAACAAGAGAGGAAACAGAGTAGCCGACATATTAGTTGACATTATGATGAAAAAATGGAGCTGGGCAGGTACTGTAATGCGTACAGGGCAGATAACCGGTTGTCTGTTAGGGTTACAGGATGGGTTACAAGGGACGGTTAGCCCAGTCGAGGACAGCAGACAATTGTGTGGTGTTATGAAACTAGGGAACCTTCAGACAAAATTGGAATCAGCTAGCGCAAGACAGGGGTAATTGGACATCGCTGGGAGAGGCCTTCGTCCTGAAGTGGACAGAAGAATAAGCTAATGATGATGATGCTACCTTGTATGGAACCTTTACCATTTCTTCATCTGCTAGCACGGCGGGAAATTACGTTGCGCATTTTGCAAATACATCAGCAATGACGTGCACTGCTCCTTAAGTTAGACGCACTTTGAATATTGGTGCAAACCTTCATTATGCTGTTTTCATGATGATTATGACGATGGTGATTACGTGCCCATCGCCTTTAAAACTGAGTGGTGACACGCACATACCTGCGAACCTTCCCGAATTTTTCGTAATGTTCACGAATTTGAGCCCGTCTTACGATTTTACGAAAGTTGCGTCAAACTTTACGAAAAAGTAATTTGGTTCGCAATAAAATATTTCGCTCGTTGGTCCCCGTGCCTTCCTCTGCAATTCTTCTGCTTGGGAAAGAGTTTGTAGAAACTTGCTTCAAGCATGCATTATACAAACACGTTCACAAAACACGTGATATTGGCAACATCTAAGTCGCAGTAAGATGTCGCCCTAATCTTAAGAAGCGGGTTCGTTTCTTGTCTGAAATTTGCTGTTCAAGTGTGCGGCTACTCGGTGTACTGCGTCTAAAGTCAGATCCTCGTTGCTCGAGTACGTAGTGTGTATCCCAGAATAGACGTGCGCTCAGGTTAAGCAGTAAGTATTTACCCTTTTTCATGGCACCCTCTTCCACTGCGGGATTTTACGAATTGTTAATTTCGCAGGTTGGAAGTTATGCAAGCGGCACCCAAGGCCATATTCTTTCAACTTCCTGGTGTGTCTGAGCCTTTAAACCTTGAGACCCTAGTCTACGTTTACTTCCGTTTAGTCATTTCTAAAAAAAACTCCATAGCGCGATGCATTGTTTGTGAAAAAGAACTATCTGTTCATAGAACTTGGTAACCGATTAGGTGTGTAACACGCAGATTACGGGCTCAAGCTTGATGTTCGACATTTACGAAGTTAGGCAAACGAACATGTAGCAATATAAGGCACTGACCCAGTTGCGAATAGGCTGCAACGTACTGCATCGTAGGGGTGATAAAGACTTCATGAAAAAAAAAAAAAAGAAAATAGCTGATTACGCAACACGCTCGCGCTGATCTGCTGCAAGTCCGGCCGGCCCCGTAGACGGTTGTAGGGTTACGACATACTACTTTGTTAGAACATCGAAAAGGCTTTGTCTTTGGTAGAAAATCTGAAAGGAATGATGTCCGATAGCTGGAGATAACTTGCAAGATAACTTGCTTGAAAAAAAAAAGAAACATGGAATTAACAGGATAAGTGTTCTTGTTGACTGCTAAAACTCTTGAAGGCCACGTGAGCTTTGACAAACGTCCAGTGCGAATTTTCCCAGCGGCTATTTTGCACACACCCTTTAAGAATAAAAAGCGGGCGAACAATGGTCTGTTAATAAAACATCTGTCGTGCAATGAGTGGTATCTCTTGAAATTTTCCTTTTTTTCCCTTTAACTTCATAACTGCCGGGCGTTGAACGCAGATGAAGATAATTTTTCGCTGACACTGCAACGTAAAATTGCCCAACGTCATAAACCAACGGGATTAAAATTTCGAAGCTTCCGTATTTTAACATTAAACAACCTTTTCTCTCTCTCTCTCTCTGTCTCTCTCTCTCCCTCTCTGTGCGTGTGCGTGCACTCATGCTTGCATCGTCTAATTACACGAAAGTGAAAAATGAAGCGAGGAAAAAAGAGAAGAAACAAGGACATGCAGTAATTGGAAAAAAAAAAGAAAGAATGACGGGTAACTGCGTTTTGTGGTAACAGCATTTATTTTGCTCTTTTATTTTGTGTAGCAGGGGAAGAAAGAGCAATTCGAGCCGCACGTGGTGCTATCCACGCAGTGGATTCGAGAAGCGCGATCCATTGTTCACGTACCATTGCCGCCGTTTCTTTTTTACTTTAGCTGCCGAAACGTACGACCATGTGTACATCCCTCTTGTAATGCTCATTTTGCCTGCTATGTATACTTGAACGCTCATATTTCCTACGTATAGTTCACGCGGTCAGTCCCCCACCAGTAGGATTTGTGGAAATAAAGCTTTCTCCCAAGCAAACAAGCGCGTTCGCGCTTGCACCCTTGGTATCGCAGGAACACATCCGTGAATTCAGCCTTGTGGGAGAGAGCGTAATTGAGCGAAGGGTGCGTCTCAGTTTGTCGATATCCCCAAGGGTCGATATTGCCTTTTAAGGCCCATTCACGTGAGCGATTGACAGAGAACGTGGGGCCGACAGGTACTAGCGATCGAAGAGGGACTCTAGGCGACCGATGTTCACGCGAACAGATGCGGCCGGCGTGGCGAAATGCCTCGCAATTTGTGGCGATCACTCCTGCTCGAGCCGTCGCCGCCGCGTAAGTTGGGCAGACGTCATGCTCTGGTGCCGCTGATTGGTTCAGTAGGCTTACCGTTGCAGTCACGTGACTGAAGAATCCAGCACTCACGCGAGTGACACCAAAGCAATCGCTTTCCGACCAAAGCGACCGTTCGCGACCGGCCGCTTTGCCACCAACTTGGTCGCGCGACCTCGGGAGAATCACCGGTGTGAATGAGCTTTTAATCTAGACCTAGTTAAACGTCAATTGTTGGTTTTAACTCTAACAATTAGTGTGCACGATTTTTTTCCAAGTTACTGCCATCTGTGCGCCAATAAACTTCTTTTTTTTATTGTCTATTCTTCCCTCCTTTTACCTTCTCAGTTGGAGGGTAACCAACTGGGAACGGCCTTGGTTAACGTCCCTGCCTTTCTGTCTTCGTTTCTCTCTGGCTTTTCCTTAGCGAAATTCGCGTACCTTCATTTGTTGGAATGAACTTTTAATGCGAGAGTGTTATATGCGGACCTCACACACTTTGTAGGTATCCGTCTGGCGAAAAATGCGGGCCGATTCCGAAATCAGAGCAGCCTGACAGGTTGTCTCAAAGCGCTTGCTGTCATGAGGGAAGAACGCTAGAAACTGGCACGTGATGCACATGCCGGGCCTCTCAAAGAGCGACTTCGAAACGAGGGAAGCACGCGTGTTATCGTGAACTAATGGTTAGAGCATTGGGTTCCCGTGATGGGAGACGGAGGTTCGGTCCACCATCGATGACACATTTCTTGACATTATAGACAGACTGCAACCGCTTTGAAGGTATCTAAATTGAAACTCGAGGTTTGTTGAGTGTAGGCAACGTATCAGAGTGTACACGAAATTGCAGAAATAGATACGAGCTACTCTGATAATAAATAGCGTGAAAGGGGGCCCATGATGCGCGCAGCTGTCGAGACGGGGCAAAATATATGTATGCGAAAGTCAGTGATGCCAGGTTCTTGCTCCGCCTTTCTCTTTCTTTCTTTTTTTAAAGCGCAGAAAGTCGAGGAGGCATCACGCGTGTTCGCAGGGCGTGCAAGTAGAGACAATGATATTGTCATGCGGTAGTGACGGTAAAGGAAGCAGCAAAACTGCGAAAGACGAAAGCGAAACTAACGTTTTATTGGGTGAAAATTTGCCTTAAAAATTAAATTATGGAGTTTTACGTGCCAAAACCACTTCCTGATTTTGAGGCACGCCGTAGTGGAGGACTCCGGAAATTTTGACCACCTGGGGTTCATTAACGTGCACCTAAATCTAAGTACACGGGTGTTTTCGCATTTTCGCACTCTCAAAAACAGACTACACTTAAAACACAACGATAGCGGCCAACACAGCCGGCAATTGTTGGAAATCTGATCAGCGGGTCAAGCAAGTTGGCTTTTGTCATCGAATGTTCCAGAGTAATCGTTGGTGCCCGCGTGTCTTCCAGAAAGTTCTACACCATTTGTGTCGCTCATGCATGAAATCAGGTTACACAAAGTTTGGTGTCAAAAAACAGCGGATAGAACCATCTATAACATTCGAGAAACTTCCGATACATGTAGGCGCGTCCTAGGCTGTGCGATAACATTTGTTAGGCGGTGAAACGTGCTCACTCGATAAAGATAAACAAGTACACTTGTCAATATTTGACAACCTGTGTGCGTTTTATTCAATGAATTCTCTTTGTGCTCGACCCGGGTGCTTTAATCACACACAAAAGAAGAAAAAAAAAAAACCTGGCTTCAATCTGGCGCTGGATCATAGCTCCTTCATCTTCTCCCTGTTAAACGCGCGTTTTCATGCTAAACACACCGACACAAAGAGCAAGAGGGGATGCCCAAACGACCGCTCTATACCGGATATCGCGTGAGACCAATGTGTTTTACGAGGCTGCCATCGGCCACCGTTTGCTTCCTCCGCCTCCCGCCGCGTGGAGCCACCTGCGAAGGCCCGTCACCGCTCGGATGTGTTCGCGTCCTTGCCTCGCGCGGCGGCGTTGGCGTCGGCCGCACCCTCTTCCAATCCGGCTTCCTTTTTCGCCGCCGCGTTGTTTCAAGCCGCGAGCGGGCAGAGATCGCGGAGGCCCGGGCTTCACATCATCGGCGGCGCACCGTCGTCGCCGGCCCCTCTGGCTCTCTTCTCAACCTCCTCTCCCTCGGTGGCGAGCGCCGCGAGACTCGGTTCTTCCTTGCGCGTGTGACCGGCACGCGCCAACCGGTCGAGTACCAGTGGTCACTGCCCTGGCCGGCGGTGAAAGAGTGCGTTTTTAAGGAAAAAGAAAAGAAAGGAAAAAAGAAATTTGCCGTTCCAAAGCAGTTTCCGCACGCACTGCGCGAGACAGGAACGTCCGGAGTGCCGTGCTACCGACTTGCGACGACCGGCTACCTCGCTCACTGGACCATGTGTTGCCCCGACTCGGGAGCCTTGTGATAGTTGCTCGCGGCCGCCACCGTCAGCGATGGTGCCATCGCCTGCCCGTGCTCCGGGTTCCAAGTGACTTAACTTCCTTTCCTGGCTTTGGCCGCGCTCGCGAGCGACGACGGTGATAAGAAGACCGAGGGATTATCGCTTGCGAGCAGCCTGCTGGCAGGTAAGGTGCGGTTCTGCGTTGATCGCACTGTGTGTGTGTGTGTGTGCGCGCGCGCGCGAGCACGTCTGTGTGCGTGAGTTTGTTGGCGTCTTCTTGGCCTCAAGTTAGCCCGTAGGCTGCGGCTGTGATAATCTAGCAAGACAGACATTTCCGTTGAAAACGATGCTTTCGAAAATAAAAGAAAATAAGAAGAATGAAAAGAAATGAGAGCAATCGCCCTAGGCACGACCCGAATATACACGCGGAAATGAATGAGCTCTCTGCCTTTTCTCGGACAAGGGATGGTTGAAACCATGTGAACCTTCCGTTACATCGAAAAATGTGGGAGGGTGCTTCTTGTGCAGGCGGGAAAGCGTGAAATAACTGTTTTTAGCCGTGGTCTCGTTTCTCCCAGTGCTTGGGTGTGTCGCTCTCTGTGGTCGAACGCAGCGTATTCGGGGGTGGGGGGTGGGGTGGGGGATTAAGGGCGCTACATCTGCGTTGGACAAGTTTTTACCAGCGAAACACGACACGCCACCGAAGCATGGGCTGTTGGGCAGACATATGTTATCATCCACAGCGGTGTAAAGCAATCGCGATGGACGAGATAAAGTTGTGTGAACATCGCTTGCGTGGTTGCTCTGCTTTAATATTGAATTTACACGTCCTCTAGTTACAGCTATGCGAAAAATATGCAAGAAAAAAAAAAGGGGGCGTATTACAGATCAGAATCCGCATCACAAAGCACTGCTTACGGTAGTGAAGTTCATAGAAACAGGCTCTGGGAACCTGCAATATTGAGCGTATTAGTGGAGGTCTATAACAATGGCGTGCTATATCATTTGAGGCTCTAAGTTTCGTCACAGAGAGAACATCTTTTTCCTGATTATATATATCTATATATATATATATATATATATATATATATATATATATATATATATATATATATATATATATATATATATATATATATATATATATATATATATATATATATATCTATATATCTATATATATATATATATATATATATATATATATATATAGATAGAGAGAGAGAGAGAGAACACCCACCGTGGTTGCTTAGTGGCTATGGTGTTGGGCTGCTGAGCACGAGGTTGCGGGAGCGAATCCCGGCCACGGCGGCCGCATTTCGATGGGGGCGAAATGCGGAAACACCCGTGTACTTAGACTTAGGTACACGTTAAAGAACCCCAGGTGGTTGAAATTTTCGGAGTCCTCCACTACGGCGTGCCTCATAATCAGAAAGTGTTTTTGGCACGTAAAATAGAGCGAGAGAGAGAGAGAATAACAGTACCAACCGGCCCAAGTTAGCATTATTTTGTATATTAAACAGCTGGAAATAAACGCCCCTCGTTTTACCCCTTCCCCTCCCTTCCACCACCCCGCAAAAAAAAAAAAAAAGAAAAAGGTGAATGACAAGAAGCAGTACTGTCCCGTATAGGGGTGAAGCCTTTGTTTCACCCTTCCTTAGGAGCTTCTCTTGGTTAGTTGTAAGTTACTATACTTTACTATAGGTCCTCGTCACAGTTAGTCCCTCAATGATTTGACGTGGCGGCTCAGTAGCTATGGCTGTGTGCTGCTGAGCGCGAGGTCACGGGTTCGATTCGTGTCCGCGGCCCCATCGGAATACAAGAACGCCCGTGTGCCGTGCTTTTGGCGCATGTCTAGAGAACCCCAGGCGACCTAAATAAGTCGAGCCCTCCACCTCTAGTGCGTACCACGTAGCAGCTTCGGGACGTCAAACCACACGATTTAACTTAATTTAATTTGAAATACTTGTTATCCGCCTAAAATTACGTCCTTCAAGAAGCATCATATGCTCGTTTATAGACTATGTCGATATATGTGCAGAATTATTCGGCCGAGTACAGTCGAGCATTCAATTAAAGAAGTCTGTAGTTTTATATTGCAGCGTAATAAAAAGAAAGCTCAAAGCGAATTAATGAAAAAAAAAGTGAAGGCCAATAATGTGTATTCTGGCTTTTTGGAATGCGCAAGAACTGAAAGTCTAAGCAACATTAAGCGAGAAGATCGTAAGCGGGAAGAATATCGAGTGCTACTTGAATCCCTTTTCCTGCTGTGTCATCGAAATTTTATATAATGGGCTTTGTTGAACATCAAATTGAAAATAAGTGCAGGTTCCCCCTCTCCTATATAAAACACCCAATTTGCGTGCAGCGCAATAGAAAGTAAACGTTTTTCTACGTTATGGAAAAAAAATAAGACCCAGGTGACGCCTAGCGTGGATATATACTGATCTAAGATTAGTCTACATACCTTCGTTCTTAAGCTCAGTGAGCCTGGGCGCTTTCATACTAGTGAGATAGTTCCTCAGAGACTGAGCAAACATTGAAGTGGAAAAAAAAAATTGCGTACTCTAGTGCGCATACTTAAAATCGTACACATTATATCTGTGGCGAATTAAGAATGTTTTATAAGTTTTGTTCAGACTTTGCGGTAACGAAAATGAACCAACGTAAATTCCCATGTACGGCTTGTCACACACAATTAAGTTATTGGAGGATAGTGAATATGCGCTTAATTGCTAACTTGCTCTAAAGGTAAGCTTCAAGTTGAATGTGCAAATTAAATGACCATGCAGGTATAGCCCCTCGCTATACCGACGAAGTCTTCACCGTCACGTTTTTATAGGTAGCACGTTACCGCCAAATACCCCCTTAGATTTTTGACATCGCATCTCACCAACCTTTTGCACTTTGTTGGCAACATTACTATTGCAACATTCGTATCGTGAGTATTGGTGATAGTAACTAGTACACGCGGTAAAATGAAAGATCCACAAAAGATAAACGTGTCGTTGAAGTATATAGCGCTTTGATATAAACTAAAATGACGGTACGAACGCATACCAGACGGTCTGCATAAGTTCTATTCTGTTATCCGAAATACCATAATTTCCGTGTCATTTATTGTGGTATAATTCTATCTTTGGCACACTTAGATGGCAATAACATAACAAGAGGAATGCGCACTAAATAATCGTGCTCCTATGTTCCATTTGTGAAATAGAACGCATCTCGCGGTGTAAATGCGTCGTGCGGCGACAGCTGAGTGCTCGTACATCCGAATGACGCGTAAAGGCGACGCTACAGAAATCTTACGAAATAAATCGGAGACGCGATTCTAATGCAAAACATGAAGCTTCAGTGATTGGTCGCATAACACTGTAGGCGTACTGCCTCCACTTGCGAATAGAAACAGAGCTGTAAGATGAAATTTGACTACTGGCCGATTGGTGAAGATTTTCTGGCAATTTGCTCTGCTTGATCGTCTACTGCCGCTATTCAGAAACGGGCTACCACGTGTAAATCAGTTCGGCATCGCGCACGTATGCGAATAGAAGGCGCATGCCCTCGTTTGGCATAATCCTCGGTTCCTTCGAGGAACCGTATCTGCTGCACGCACACGTGTGGAAAGCCACTACTTTTTCCACGTTGTCGAAGCCTTCTTTTAAACACTGAGGCGCCGGCAGGACCGAACGATATGTTCGGCGTCGCCAGTTTCTCGGCACAATGTGGTAGTCCGCCCAGTCTTGAACGTTGAAGTTGGAGCGCAAGCCAATCCTTTTTGCATTCTATAAATTGGGCCGCTTTTCACGTGATCAGGCTTTGTTGGCTGTCCGATAGATGTATGCTTACAATACTTTCGCACAGGTAAAGCGTCTTCGCAGTAGTTGTGACTTCACAAGCTCTAGCATCGCGGGTAATTCGCACGCAGTTAGGTTAACACGGTGCATGGTTTGCTTTAATGGAAGCAATAAAATGTACACTGTTCTTTTAGCACGACGCGAGGGATTTGCGGCCACGTAAATGACGATAATTTTCGCCTACTGGTAAGTCTAGCTGCGAGGCAGTATTGTTTTCAGATATTTACCTATCTCAGGCCCGCTTGCTCTGGAAATTACGCGATCCGGACTTTCTATAATAACGGCAGTAGACGATTTCTGCCTTTCTTGCTTAATTCAGCTCGCTGTCCACGGGTGTTTTCTTGCATTTATCTAGAAAGTTTACACCTCTTTCGTATCATCCGTAGCTAGAGTTATCTGCTGGAAGTGGGGCGTTCTTTTGTGTCAGCCATTCCACATTATAGAAAAGAATAAAAAATGCAAGGACATGGTTCCAAAGTATAAGCGTTAAGTTCAGTTTACCACGAAACTTTCTCTAGAGCGGTCACGCGGCAGTGGTAATTTTTCACCCCCTACTGCATTCCCGATGACGATACGGTGCACATAATGACCGAGAGCCATGACCTTTGACAGATGCCAATGGCGCTTTCAAAGAAACTCAGGATAATTCCGACGACGGGGAAAAAAATAATCAACATTCACTGGACAGTATAGCAGATGGAGGATGAGGCCTTTTAAAAGTCTCGTTGGTGTTGCAATCAACAGAATGCGGCCCTTGGACGCACCAAATACCGTCTGAATGGAGGGCCCAGCTCACGCACCTCCTTTCAGAGAAGTTTGGACTGGCCATTAATACGACGGTTTTTGCAATGCGCTCCGGCAGCCATCCGCTATAGCAGGATGCTCAAAAAGGAGGTTTCATTGACGTAATATGTTGCGCGGTTTGCTTTATGATAATCTGTTTTAGCAAAAGAAAGAAGGTAGCAGAGAGAGAAAGGCCAGTTCTATGATAATAGTATACACTGACGGTACAGTGCAAGCGAAAACTCTATCTGTATGATCCGGTGTGCACTAGTAAAATGTTTTTTCTTGGAAAATGACACTTCTTTATCTGAATATGTTCGGCTGTTTTCGGTATTGTTTGAGTTGTGTAGATTGGGGCATCGAACAAGGCTCTCTCAAGTACGTTTGATGAGGACATTAAGAGACGTTTACCCGATGTCATAAAGTAATTTTATAAGCCGGAGGCTGCAGTAGAATGCTGCTGACGGGACGAAACATGGGAATGTATAGAGCTAAAGGTAGGAGCAGGAGTAGTGGGGCCATTCGCCGTTCGCCCCCCCCCTCCCCCCTTTTTTGTATGTGTACGTTTGGCGAGATGATGAAGAAACAGAATGCATACCCTGCATCCAGGCATACGTGTAAGCATGGAACACTGGCTATTGTGTAGAGAAAGCAAACAGGATTACAATGTTTTTCATGCTCGATGTCACGCCGACGAGCCTTAGGCATAATTTCACTTCAGCATTTCATTACCTGCAGCGATAGCACATAAAACTAACGGAGTTACTTTTTTTCCTTATTACTCTCATCTTGGCACCTTGCTTGCAATAATCATCGCCGTCTAAGAATGTTTATAGTCTCCACCATGTGCTGCATGCGCTCTTGACCGACTACACGCCACTGCACTAGAAAACCGTAAAGATTTAGGAATCAAGTTTTCACCTTGGTTTAAACTGAAATCGATCGCTGAGCAAGGCTTCCGTAACTCGGGCGGCACCCGTCAACGTACTATGAACAGAGGCCTGCATAACGTTCTTATTTATTTATTTATTTATTTATTTATTTATTTATTTATTTATTTATTTATTTATTTATTTATTTATTTATTTATTAACGAACCCACAGCGCCAAGGCATTACAGTGGGGGGGGGGGGGGTACAAGAAGAAATACATACGACACCTCTGCTCCTGTACAGTGTTAAAAGTGATAACAAAAGAGGAAAAAACGAAAAAAAAAACGAAAAAAAAGGCAGAGCCCTTAGCAATGCACATCTACAATCTACAAGATCAAAAAGAAAGCATCATTTGATTCAACCCTCACAACATCACCAGGCAGTCTATTCCATTCCCTAATGGTTTTAGGAAAGAAAGACATTCTAAACAATTCAGTTTTTGTCGCAAATTCACGGACCTTAAAATCATGGTCAATACGATTGGATCTATAAAAAGGCTCTTGCACAAACTTTTCGCGATCAACCCGAACAGCTGAACAATAATTAGCATGGAAAAACTTCAGCCTCAACTTCTTACAGCGCGTGTCTAGTAATTCCCAGTTGAGTGCTTCCTTCGTACGCGATGCACTGTACTGAGCCCGGCGTATGCCAGATACGAAACGAGCGGCAATGTTCTGCACCCGCTCCAGCTTATCTTTATCTCTACGAGTATGCGGGTCCCAAACCGTACGCGCGTATTCCAGAATTGACCTCACATAAGTCTCGTACAAGATGTCCCGACATGACTGTGGAAAAGTAATTGCATTTCGGCGAAGAAATCCCAGGATTTTGCATTCTTTAGCAGTGACATAATCGACTTGACGGCGCCAATTCAAAGCGGGAGTAAAATAAACACCTAAATATTTAAATTCGAATACCTGTTTTAACATTACATTCCTAATAACATACGGTTGCATATCAAGGTTTTTCTTTCTTGTAAATTTCATATGAACAGTTTTAGACAAATTCAAATTCGTATTCCATTTGACGCACCACTCTGAGATTCTGTTCAAGTCTTCCTGAAAGATCTCAGCATCACGGTCACAAGTGACTACTCTATAGAGAACGCACTCGTCCGCAAATAACCGCATTTGAGACACTATTCCGTCACTAATGTCGTTCACGTACAGCATGAACAATAGCGGCCCCAACACGGAGCCTTGCGGAACACCGGACACAACTTTCACCTTCTCTGACTGAGTACCATTCACCACCACAAACTGCTGACGTAAACGTAGGTAATCTTCTACCCATGATATTACTTGAGGACTGATATTGTAAAATGCCATTTTTTTATTAGTAAACAGTGCATCACGGTATCAAATGCCTTTTTGAAATCCAAGAACACACATTCCACGCTAAGACGCCTGTCCAGTGCTTCTGCCAGCTCGTGCACAAATTCAGTCAACTGCGTAGTACAAGATAGGCCCCTTTGAAAACCATGCTGACGAGGATTAAACAATGAATGTGCGTCCATATGTGCTACTATACTAGTATACAAAATATGTTCAAGAGTCCTGCACGCAACTGAAGTTACTGATACTGGCCTATAATTTGAGACGGTGTCACGAGGACCAGATTTGTGAATTGGCACTACGCTTGCGATTTTCCAGTCATCTGGAAGGCAGGATTCCTCAAGCGATTTTTCGAAAATAATCTTCAAGTACGGTGCAACCGACTGAGCACAAAATTTATAAAACTTGTTTGGCAAGTCATCAGGACACCCAGCCTTACCAATCTTCAGATTCTGCAGCAGAGACTCTATGCCATTAATGCTAATAACAACGTCATCCATATCACTCAACACCGGCTGGAAATTCAAGGTACCCATATCATGTCTCTGTTGCAATGCACAGCTGAAAACAGAGCTAAAATACGTATTAAAGAACTCAGCTTTTCCTACGTCATCATCAATAAAGCTGTTACCAGACACAAGCGGTGGTATAGTCACAGTGTCTTTTCCATTTCTCTTTGCATGTTTCCAGAATTACTTCGGATTATCCTTTAATTTCCACTCCATTGAAATTCCAAATGAATGCTTTGCAGCTACCACTTCAACTCTCATTTTTTTGGTAGTTTCATGCAGCTTCAACCAATGATCACGTGTCGGCTTTCCTTTGTATTTACTGTAAGCTAGTTGCCTTTTGCGTGTTAGACTGCGTAACTCCCGAGTAAACCAAGGTTTACTTTTACTTCTTTTCGTTAATGTCCACGCCGGAACAAAGCGCTGCCTCAGCTCAAACATCTCCTTAAATATAGGCCATAATTCAGTTACTTCAGTGTAGTCGGCATATGTTTCAAATACCGTCCGGTACTCACTCAACGCTCTATTTATCTCGCATACATTTGCTTTTTCGTAGCTATATACTCGTCTGTTTGCTGTTCCAATGCTTCTTAAATGTTCAACATTCATTTCACAAAGCACAGCATTATGATCGCTTATTCCAGGTAGCACGTGAGTCGACCGGACGAATTCAGGTTTATTTGTGAATAACAAATCTAAGATATGGTTCCCACGTGTGGGTTCCAATACAGTTCGACGTAACTCAAAAAATTCTACCAAGTTAATCAGTTCCAGACTGGACCGACCCGAACAAGAGTGAAAGTGAGGTTGATGGCTCCAATCAATATTAGGCAGGTTGAAATCACCTCCAACTACAATGAAGTCTGAACTGCGTCAACTGTCACTGCCAACTGCCTAAGCACATCAACGGATGAATCAGGCGGGCGGTCTGAAGCGCTCCTCTTGCTTAAGGGCAGGTACAAGCTGCAATATCACTCCAGCACTCCTTTAAGTTACCTCCGAGTTTATGCTGAAAGAATTTTTCTCCGCAATTCTACTTCTACGTGCGAAAAACAAAAACCCAAAATGTGAACTAAGCTTTGCGAAAAGCGGTTCTGGCGGATAGCCATGTTGACGCTATGTGAGATGGGAATATGTGTGTTTTTGATAGGAAATTGTAGATGAATGTAGCTGCCGATTCACTCAGCGCATTTGTAATCTCATTCAATGGTTCGATACGCATTGCAAATGTCCATTTGCGGCATGCGAAATATAGCAATTAGGAGACGCAGAACATACTTTTTGACTGGCGGCCGCTACGAATGAGAGACAAGTATTTGAATGAAATCAGTAGTAGCGACTAACGACTGTCGAAGATGTGATCCGGCCTATTAAACTGATTTCATGACCGGCCTCAATGGTGAAATTAGATAACATCTCGCGCTAGGCGCAGCTTTTCTTCTTTAGTCTATTGCGAGTTCGTGTGTCTCCGATCTGAAGCTCTAATGCATCATAAGACTTGCCGTTGAAGTCCTATTTGTTGTAGCAACAACATGAGTTGGGCGAGTTGAGTCATAGCGAAGTTAGAATCTCCTACTAATAACGAAACTAAAATCACCACGTGAACTTAGACGTATATATAAAAAGACAACTTTTACCCGTGTATATATATATATATATATATATATATATATATATATATATATATATATATATATATATATATATATATATATATATATATATATATATATATATATATATATATATAGGCAGTGTTTCAATGACAAAGTAAGACAGCGTAATAACAATGTAAAAGTAAAGGTAAGAGCACGGTGTCACTTAGCCTATCTAAAGAAGAGATGTCATTTCCGGATAATCACCCTTACTTGTAGTGTCATCTGCGCGCATTCCCGTCCAACCAGATGTTTTTCTTTTGTTTTATTTTGACGCGACAATAATCGAGTATTCATTTTTCTAATACAGTTTAGGTGGCAGTTAATCGCTAGTCCAGTTGTGTATTTTTTGTCATCGTGCCATCGCGCCGCTTCAACATGACTAATTTTATTTGTACTTGTGTTTTGAAGAGCATCAGGGATGTTGCAAACGAATTCGGAGGCATCCAGCACTGACTTCTCTCCTAGCTCTCACGTCACCAAGGGTCATTTAATGTGTTTGTTTGTACAATTAATGAATCTTAGAAATATCCCTCAACTTATTTATATTGTGTACCTCCTTTCGAACTTCATAAAGTACGCCGTGAAGCAAATCTAAGCGAGTTGCTACATGGAAGTGAACCTTCGCATGACAGCAACAAGCGACGCAGAAATATTTATGGTCACAGTATAGTGTCACCACGGCGACGGTCGCGTAATTAGGTCGAGACACCAGCTGAGTAAAGCGACTATTGGCCTTCTCCCCGCGCCGGCGAGGTCGGTAGCTTTCCCGCAATTTGTTGCTTAATGCAAAAGAGCCAGCTTTACAGGCAGCGCACGTGCGACCGACATGCATGGCAGGGCAGCCGGTTCATTCCTGCTATTATTACGATATCTTTCTACGAGTTGGGCCGGCTTCCAACCTGCGCTGGAAGCCACGTCGAGCGCTACAAGGTTGTGGCCTAGATTAAATCGGTCGTTCTGAGCCTAAAGCACCCCCCTTCCCACCCCTGGTCCGTGAGTTCGAAAGAAACGAGAAAAGGAACGTTTTGTGGTACTTTGGAGAACAACCAAGTGGTTCTACTAGACAGGGGTTGGCGTTCGGCCTTGTTCTATACGAAATTGTAACAGGTACTAAGCGCTCGTCTTGTTTCCTTTCTTTTCGTCCGTGTAGATTTAGCGCTGAATACTCCTTACAGTGGTAGTACTGCCAGCTTTATATCCTTAGAGCCGACATACACCTGAGTGTTATTAGGTAGCTTGGAATCAGCAATGAGGTCGTAATTTCTTAGTAAATTACTTTCATGAAAAGACGGCTGTTAGTGACGTTGATTGATTAAACTTGATTAGTGCCCTCATTAAGCGTGAAATTTAGCAAATCACCCGTTAGCAGAACATGTGTCATGTAGGTTCATATATATATATATATATATATATATATATATATATATATATATATATATATATATATATATATATATATATATATATATATATATATATATATATATATATATATATATATAAAGTAAACTACCGAAAGCTGTGCGAAGGGCGCTTGTAATTCGACGCCAGGCAGTCGAGTGCGCGAGAACGCACCTTGTTTTACATTGCTATCACGAATCATTCGACGTCCTCAGTCAAAACCTTGTATGTAGAAAAAGGCTAAACTTAAAAGAAGTCTTAATCAGCGATCTAGTAGTCTGTCCTTGACTTCGACCGTAACGGTAACACACCGCCAGCCGCGTAGTCTCCACCGATAGCTATCACTGCAAGGCGTTTGTAATTCCGCAGAATCTAGCATCTTTGTACGGGCCATTTCTTCTTTGTCTGAAGTGGTCAACGCCGCCGATATATCGTTTTAATAACGACTTGTTAATATTCATTTAGCAAGTCTGATTGCGCAGTAACATGGCAGCCGCTTTATTAGCATTCATTCTTTATATTTCCAAATGTTAGTATTTTCAGCACCCTCCCCGCACTTCCTTTTTCCAGTGTTTATGATCTCTCAAACTGACTAATTCTTGGTCATTCCATCGGCACGCTCCACATTTGAGGAACAAAAATAACAACGTACGCAATAGGCAACTGGCACTATCTCTAGTCTTAGGAAGCATCGGTAGGCAACCACTGCCAGAGGGCGCTGTTGTAGGCCCAGGATCCATAATAACGCCAGTTCATCCGTTTATCCATCCATCCGTCTGAAGATAGAACTGTATGTGGGGCAAGAATAACCTTGTTCGAATCGTTGCATGCCAAAGTATTGGACAAGCAGCTTTGGGAGGGTTGCTGTGTCACGTGTTCCTACGTACGTATTCACTGTCTCTCTCTCTCATGCTCCCTCTCACCCTCCGCTAGGGAAGAGCAGCAGGATGGGGATGGATTGAACAAGCTCAGGTCGACGTTTCTGCACTCCCCTCTAAAGACATTATCTCTTTTTCTCTCTCTCTTGACTACATCAATTTAATTTCCCTAATCCGGTTTGAATCAAGGACCCAATTCTCGAAGATGTTACGCTAAAACTGTTTGTAAGTATAGGTGCAGCCAATCTTGATGTCGGACATTACATTAGCGAATGCGACGGGACAACGAACGACTAGCTTTGCGAGTTCGGATCTCTGTAGGTCGTCGCCATACAAGGTCACCTGCCAGTTGCTATGGTTCGTCGATGAATATAAAACGAACTGGAAAGAAACTAAATGGGCGTAAGGAATTTTGTTTCTACGCTTTTTACAGAGAGGCACTTCTTAGAAGTCGCTACATTTGTAGTAACTAGATTCCCGCAGTAACGTAGGCACGTGTTAAGTTCCGTTGTATGCGCGACAATAAAAGCTATTGTTCCCACGCTCGGGCAACATCATTTCAATGCGCTTTCGTTTTCTTGTTACGAGCCTCAGGTACACAGAAAGTAGGACCTGTTCTATTTCAATAGATTTCACCGCTTTTCACTGTTTATCCCACACGAAGGCAAGGAGCACCCGCAGCGGTGCCTTGCCGAGCGTGAAATGAGCCCGCGAATACACGCAACGTGTCTCGAGCGGCCAGTCGCGCGGCAATTTTGCGTAAATTCGCGGGCTTCCTTCATGCTCGGAAAAACACTTTTATGTAGCACGTATTGAGCAACGGAAAGATGTATCGGGAGTTTTTCATGTTGCTGTACCATTTGCTCATTGACACTTTTCGTCTAATTATAAAATTTGAGTTGATTAATTAAGACTCACTATGTAAATAGACGGAATGAAAAAAAAATATCTATCTCCAAGCGACGACAACCAACATTACCTTTGTTCTGTTCAGTGACGTGGCATTTGCATACATTTAAACCTTGAAATCTTCATGCCCTATTGTTGGGACAACAAGATATATATGTAAGAGAGAGAGCAGGAACTGCAGGGTTGTAAGTCGGAAACGGATAACTATACAGTGACATCAGCGATAAACTTGCAAACTAAATTGCCCTGTATAGTTGATACGAAAGACGTACAAAGAAAGGCACAGAGACACACATGATGATGCGCAAACTAACATTCTTATTCGCATCCAAACACACACACACACACACACACACACACACACACACACACACACACACACACACACACACACACACACACACACACACACACACACACACACACACACACACACACACACACACACACACACACACACACACACACACACATATATATATATATATATATATATACATATATATATATATATATATACATATACACACACACACGCGGTGTGACACAAAAGAAACGAGACTAAGTTTGTAGCTTGAAAAAAGAGTGAAGTTGGAAGTGCTGCGTCATTGAGTGAACACATGCAACTGCATTCTGCCGGAAAAATGTCTGATGTAAAAACCGAACAGCGAATCAACATCAAGTTTCTTGTGAAACTTAAGAAATCAGCCACGGAAACATTTCCAATGTTAGCCAAGGCTTATGGAGAAGAAACTTTCTCTCGTGCACGTATGTTTGAATGGCATAAGCGGTTTTCAGGGGGGAAGGGACAGTGTGGAAGATGATGAACGTGCTGGGCGCCCAAGGCCAGCGATTACAGACCAAAACATTGCCAAAGTTCGTGATGTGATCCGTGGTGACCGAAGATTAAGTGTTCGTGCACAGGCGGAGTAGGTTAACTTGGATAGGAAAGCTGCTCGACGCATTTTAACAGATGAATTACACATGAGGACGATTTGTGCGATGGTGGTTCCAAAAGTTCTGTCCGATGACCAAAAACAGTGCCGTAAAGACGTGTGTGTGGACATGTTAGAACGCATTGCAAACGAGCCAAATTTGTTTGAATCTATTGTAACATGTGATGAGACATGCATTTTTACCCGTGACCCAGAAAGTAAGCGCCAGTCAATGCAGTGGAAGTCTCCAGAATCCCCAAGACTCCAAAAAGCAGGCATGTCGAAATCAAAATTCAAAGCAATGTAAATTGTCTTCTTCGACATTAATGGAATTGTAATGATTGAGTGGGTTCCCAGTGGTCAGACTGTTAATCAACACTACTACATTGAAATATTAAAAAGACTTCGTGAAAAAATTGGGATAAAAGGTCACAGTTGTGAAGTGATGGATGGCTGTTGCACCAGGACAATGCACCCGCTCACACGGCCCTATCTGTCAAGCAGTTTCAGACCAGCAAAATCATTACTGTGACGAAGCATCCTGCTTATTCACCTGATTTGGCTCCATGCGACTTTTTTTTATTATTTCCTAAAGTTAAATCTTGCTTAAAGGGAACCCATTTTACCTCAGTTGAAGAGCTTCAGGCAAAAACGGAAAATCTCCTGTAGGGCCTTTCAACAACCTCGTTACAGAACTGTTACCAGCAATGACACCACCGAATGCAGAAGTGTGTGAATGCTGAAGGGGACTACTTTGAAGGTGATAATGTCACAGAGAACTGATTCTTTAACTACAATAATTTATTGGACCAGTCTCTTCTTTGTGTCACACCTCGTATATATATATATATATATATATATATATATATATATATATATATATATATATATATATATATATATATATATATATATATATATATATATATATATATTTCTCATAGAGTTTCCTACAATATGCTAGAGGGAACATTCTTGAAAATGACAAGCTTACAAAGTCACGAAGCCGTTTGAAGCCAGAAGAACGATGTTTAAGCAAATCCATGTACTTCCCATAATCCCATGCTGGGTCAACTGCCCCCATTGCAGCTCCTGTAGGTACTAGCGCCAGAGTTCACTCTAGTACTAAATGTATGAAACTCCATGAGATTTCTTAGTCCCTTTGCGCAATAGGTGTAGTGCTGATACACGCGCCAAATGTAGCGCTACAACAACATGCTGCATGCCTCATTTATTTCTCGCTGTATTGTGTTTGTTTCACTCGAGCCTGGTCAAATAATGTTGTGTGAGCGTATCTAGCGCAGTGCGCAGCACGGTTCCCGGATGACTGCAATTGATTACGTACGTCGTTGCGATCTCATTTAATCGCTCATTGACAAACAGTTTGGCCGATGAAGAAGCACCGCAGCAAAAATAAATTTTGTAGACAACGAACTCTTCGTAATCAACAGATTCCTCCTTTGACCACCTTGCACATAGAGAAACGTTTTGATGTGGCTGAAAAGACCCCTCGATTAAGTGATAAACACCATGCGTTCCACACTGCTGAGCAAACGCAGCCGTAGAACGATTTACACACTCTCACAGACAACAATCAGGGCCTTCGTACCCTCTATCGTTTTCCGTCTATTTTTAATAAACATGCTGGTTTCATGCATGGAATGCCTCGAAGGCGCCACTGTCTGTGTCATACGATCAAATTTTAAGACAATTTTATAAGCAAAAAGAAAAAAAATCTTCTGCATAAATCCCAAGAGAGATCAAGCATGAAGCGATCCGTTTTATTCTAGACTTATGTGGCGCCTATATACATACACGAGGTGAAGCGCTCGACGAAGTGGAAACTACTTGCACAAAAGAAACGCTATAGCCAGAACAAAAGGCTATTCATATATTCTTTGCGTAAGGATACATACATACACGCTTTTGCAACACCATCGCAATCGCAGGCACATAGTCGCACGATATGTAGCGACAAAGACTTGGAGTCGTGCTATGTGCCATATTTATCTTCAGGCATGTCAGGCTTTGCGCATTCTTTTTGTGTTATTTGCTTGCAAAATTGAGAGCTCCTTACCACGACGAGAAAGAAAGTGAATGCACTGACGTCATTCCACGGTTCTACGTTTGACATAAAATGCACGTAGGCTCATTTTGCGTCAGCGACAAAATGTAGAGAACATGCGCTTTGTTGTCTTTCAGCCGGTCCAGAGAAAAGGAAGGCAGTCACTTAGTATGTTTCAAGAAAGGTTGCCCAATGAAAAAAGAAAAAAAAAAGAAAAAGAAGCTGATCGTCTAAAACAGACCTGAAGAGCTCGTCAGCCGCGCATACAGTCGCAGCGAGGCGTGTCTCGTCGAGGCATTACTGGGACGTGGACGAGGTTTTGCACTTAGCGATAACGTAGAGCTATTGCCTACTTTCTTAATCCGCACATTCAGGCAGCACAGCGCGCTCCTCTTTAGAAACGAACTGCGCGCTCCCTTCGCACAAGCACAGGCGTACAAACGCGCAAACAAAACAGTAAACACATAAACGCGTGCATGCAGGTGTAGACAAGCATGTATGCAAGTGGATAATTTTAGAGTGGCATTGTTTCTTGTCTTTTTCTTTATTAACGTGATTCATTAAGAAGATGTTGGCATCAAGAAATGTCGTCAGCGGCTCTCTTCCACGTCAAAAGCGTCGGAATATACATCACACGCAGCAGGTAATGGCTACGGTGAAACAAACACGTCGTAAAATGGCAAACACCACATATATCAATAGCCAAAATTGTCAAATTAGAAATATGAGCGCAACTGATTAACGTCACATACGCCGTATACTGACAACAAAAGCAACTTGTTTATTTTTTATATTTATTTGGTCACTACTGCCAGCCTCCTGTTGGCAGCGAATGCAGGAGGGGTAGCAACGAGAAGAGTAACAGTTGGGCATGTTCTAAGTCAAGGTTCTTTTTCTTGTGCGTTTTATTCACTACCAAGTTGTCTGAAAGATATGTTTCGTACAAATGATCGTTGCCTTCAAAAGACAATTTGAGTTTACGTTTGTGCTGTTCTTACGTTGTCATCTTGTGCGTGTGCGTCTCGCGTAACGCCCAAAATGAAGACACTTAACCTACAGTTTCATACTAGCGAAAAATTGACAAACGTAGCTTACTGCTTCGGAAGAGAAATTAAATGCAACATACAATATCATTCTCACCAGACAATACGGCTGCACTCACTTATTTTAGTATTTGAAGGCAGAATTACTTGACCATAAAGAATGCTAATTTTGCAGCGAAGCTCCATATGGCTAGTGAGTGAGTGAGAAAACTATTTCGAATCAGAACGATTCGCGTCCGGCGAGTTATTGGGCTGGGGCACCCGCCGAGGTTACGGCCAAGAGTTCTGGCCTCTCGGCGGCTTCCTTGGCCCGCTGGACTGCCCAGAGTCGGTCTTCCAGGTTCGAGCTGAGCAGCACGGCCTGCCATCGCGCGCGGAGGCTGTCGATGAACGCTGCGCTCGCATTGTCCTGTATTAGTTCCTGGCATTCCCATGGCATGTGTTATAGCGTGGCTCTGATGCCACACACTTTGCATCTATCCCGTTGCGTATATTTCTGGATAAATAGCGTGCATTAGTATCGGGCTCTTGTAGGATTTGGTTTGTGGTTGTCGCCACTGGACAGCTTGCGATCTAGTGAGTTGTGGGTGGGGTGGAGGATAAGTGCATATTTGCATCCTGTAATGGTTGGTGATACCCCTGAACCTCGTAAATCTGTCTTCCCATTCCCATACTTCGGAGCGCCCTGTCGAGGGGTAGGGTTCAGGGGCGTAGACAGGGGGGGGGGGGCTTATGGGGCTACAGCCCCCCCCCCCCCCCGAAATTTTTTCGTGCTGTCATGCGCCGCTGACCAAAACAACCCCCGACGCCGGAAATCATGCTCGATTTTGTCTAGAATGTCCTTTTCAAGCTCAAAAAAACATTCTAGCGCGAAAATTGCGAAATCGGGCTTGATTTCGCGGCAACGCCCATGCACCGGGAGTCACATACCGTAACGCAAGGAGCTCCATCCGAGCACATACAAAGGCGCGGCGGGCAGGCTCGTCGAGGCATCTCGCTGAGGCCGCGGATCCTAGGGGGCGCTGGGATTTAAATTCTGACAATTTATGGGTATAAAGTTCTATTAAACTCTTTATGCGAAATGTCTATTGACATTTCCAAAGTCGTGCTTTACATTTTCAATTCCGGAACATTGTGGGTTTAATGTTGTTATAAACATTTGACGCCAATGGTGCATTGACTTTTCTAAAGTCGTACATCGGACCATACAACAAGACACGCCAAATCACCGCACTATCAGACAACTTGACAAAGCACGCAGCGAGGTCCGATACGACGAAGTGTTGTGGTGGCTCATTTGTGCCGTCATGTCACAGAGAAGAATATCGTTATTTTTGTTTCACCTGTGCCAAAGCAGCCATGTCGACACACTAAAGCAAGCAAATGTAACTACGTTCTTATTTATTTTTCTATTTGGTCTTTTATTCGCAAGGACACATTGAGGCTCTTCTTTTTTTTTCTCGCTACCCGCGGCTGCTGAACGAGCCCGAGCGCATGCATTTTTCTCGTGCTGCATTGACCAACGCGCGGCGCATTTCGATGCGCTTTCGTTTTTCTCTGGCCGAATGTATTTTCGCCTGGCAGAGTTTCGCACACTTTCTGGCTAGCAGACGAGAAAAAGAAACAAAGTCTGGTCGCTCGCCGCCATCACTGCGGGGACTCGGTGGATTGCAACGCGTTCGCTTGTGCGAAACCTCTCGGGAAAATTTTGTCTCCCCGGTGTACAATACCGAGAAGTATGCGTATGGTTCTCTGAGGACCAAGCGTCTCACATTATCTTCGATATTCCTTCGGTAGCCATACTAGGTGGACCATGTAGGCATTCGATTGTAGCCAACATGCTTTCCTTTCCGTTATTTCATTTCGGTGTCCCCCACCCCACAAAAGAAAAAGACATCGTAGCGGCGCAGCGAATTGTAACACGGTGAAAGTTCGATTTTGTTACTTGTTCTATTGCGGAAAGTAATGGGCTGCGGGATGCTTCAGTTGCCGGATACCCTTATTATATTATTGCGATAGCAATTATATGGACACTCCAGGCGAATTACTGCTGTCACCGTCACCCTCATGTTCCGTATAAATTCCAAGGGCGATAACATCGTGACCGCGCGCCGCGTGCTGTATGTGCGAGTGAAAGCGTAAGGGGGGGGCGTCGGCAGGGGTGAACCGACGATGATTGTAGAGTCTTGTGTGCGCAAGGGAGAAAAACGGGGAGGAAGTGCGCCGCCTTCCGTCGCGCGCGATACATCAGGGGGAGTGGAGGGAGGCGGGGCTGTGATCTGTGAATCTGTGGTTGGCAACATGTTTATTTGCCTTGTCTGACGCATCATATATAGGGACTTTTTCTTATATACGTAAATTTATTGGAGACTTATACGTATATTTAAATATCTTGGTGCGAGGTTTTGTGTATATGTGCAGTGAACTTTGTTTCGAGTGACACTTTTTTGCCCTTTATCAAGCTGTATCTTCGCATTTGTATATCCCATTGTAACTTTGCATTTCTAATGTACGAAGGCGAGTCAAATGAAAGTGAGCGAACCCACCCTGCGCAATAATGGTTTGGTTCATTATCTGCAAGGCATGCGCGTGGTACAGAGGCATCTCTCATTTACAAAAGTGGCACGCAGGTGTGATGATCAAGGTGCTTTAATGCTCTCATACACTGGGTTGAACATGGTTGCGTGACATAATGGACACTCCCAAAGTTGAACTGCGTGGTGTCATGAGGTTTTTGACAGATGAAGATGTTTCAAAAAAAGAAATTAGTCGCCGTATGGCTGCCGTGTACGTTGAGCACTGCATTTCACTGGCCACTGTGAAGCGTTGGAGCAAACGGTTCAAAGAAGGACTTGAAAGTTGCAAAGACGATCCAAGACGGGGCCAAAGCCACCGTGCAATCACCCCCAACCCAATTGCAAAGGCTGATTAGGCAATAACGGAGGATAAGCATCGATGAATTGGCAGGGCGTGTGAACGTCAGTCATGGTTCGGGTCACACCATGATTCATGAACATCTCGGTTATCCGCTCTTGTGCGCGCAATGGATGCCCAAGATTTTGAACCACCACCATGCAGAAGACGGAGAGGTTCGGCGCTTCCTTGACTCATAGTTCATAAGGCATAAAATTATAAATATAGAATATTTCTACACTTCGTGCCTTCTAAATTCGTTTTATTTCTCAAATACTGCCTTCAAAAATTTCCTAGTGTCTAGTTCATCTTTAAAACCAAAATTAAATTTTTCCAATACAAGAAATAGTGATAAGTGGTATGTTCCGAGGTTTCGTAATAAATGTAGCGTAAAGTCATTACAACAAAATCTAGCATATATTTTAAATAAATATTAAGATACATATACTTCTTCATCCAAGGAACAGCGAATGCATTTCGTAAACACGTGATCACTGATTGTTTATCGTTTTTCAGAGCCAACTGTGTTACTGATTTTGTAACCCATACACATATATTTCTGTCTTCTGGTGTATCGGATATGTTTTCTTTAGTCTCTCAGAGCGAGTTGCGTTAGCTTTTTATTAACCCTTGTACACATACTTCATTTTTTCTGATGTATCAAATATCTTATTTTTTCTCTTAGTCTCTATATTATTTTCGGTCTTGTTATTGTGCATTTATGTAATTGATTGTGAGTGTCTAACGATGTTACGATTTTTGATGCAACCACCATGTATCCTTGTAACGCACCATCGGCCCCGCCACACTGTTTCTCCAACAGGTATCCACAGGTTCCTTTGGTATCCTCCGGAACACTTGCATTTCTGGAAATAAAATCTGTATCTATCTATACCTAGTCCGGTATCACGATGAGGCTCACGACTTTTGGTCTGCAATTGGGACCGGGGTCAAATCATGGTGCCGCTACAACGAGCCTGAAACACGGCGGCAAATCCTACAGTATAAACATTTGAATTCACTACTCTCAAGGAAAGCAAACGCCGTCATTTCTGCCAGAAAGGTGTTGTTGACTTTTTTTTCGATTGTCAGGGGCCATTATTGATTGAATTTGATAAACCTGGAGAGACTATCAATTGTTTCCAATATCGTAAAACGATGAATCGGCTGCCTATCGCAATCAAGATCAAACGACATGGAAACTTGAGGAATGGGGTCATCTCGCTCCACGACAATACCCATCCCCATGCCGCTGATGTAGTTAATACAAAACTGACAAAGTTCAAGTGGGAAACGCTCCAACATCTGCCATACAGCCCAGAGCTGTTGCCTTGCGACTTCTACATTTTGGAGCATTTGAAAAAAAACAGCTCAGGGGAACTATATTCGTGTCATACGATGACGTGAAAGAGTCAGCTACAGACTTTTTGAAACAGCAACCCAAGGCGCTTTATGAGACGGGAATCACACGACTTGTTAATCAGTGAGACAAATGTCTAAATGCTCATGGAGACTAGTTTTAAATAAAGTACCCCGTTTGTCATATATTCGCATTGGCTCACTTTCATTTGACTCGCCCTCGTGTATTTTGCAGAACTCCTGTTTTTTATATGTGCTCTCTGTTGCGACTATAATTTCGGAGCAATTACTCACAATACACGACCGATGACAGCTACTCCTGCGCAATAAATTCTAGCGAAGGACAGCGTCATTGAGATTTTTCCCTGGTCGTTGCATATGTACAAAAATGTAAACAAGGTTCTTGAATGACAGAGAGAGAGAGAGAGAGAGAGAGAGAGAGAGAGAGAGAGAGAGAGAGAGAGAGAGAGAGAGAGAGAGAGAGAGAAAGAAAGAGAGAGATGTAAATAAGAGAAGGTAGGCTAAGAAAGTTTTATTAAAATATTTGTCCTCAACTTGTTCATTTTGTGGCCTATATATTTTTCATATCAGCGGCATGCCCCGCTTTGCTGGTTTCAAACCCATATAGTTTTAAAGTTCGTTGGATACTTGCTTTACTTATTAAACATTAATAAAACATGGAAGCATTGATATCAGTTATTTCGGGCACAATCTTTGAGACGTACGAGTATTTTCTTTTATGAAAAAGTACTTATTTTACTTGTCTTCACAGTGCGTAGCGTTCAAGAATTCGTTTGCAGCATCTTTGGCAATGACAACGCAGTTATTAATAATGCTTAATGTATTTGATCCCTCTACAATTTCTATAAGGAGGAGGCCGAGCTGCAAAGTGAGCCCCCCCCCCCGAGGGAAATTTCTGGCTACGCCACTGGTAGGGTACCGTGCATTTTTGTTCTCTGTGAACAAAAACTATCATCATAAATGGCTCATAGCCCCGTACGGCAGAAGCTACAAGCACTCAGCAAAGTGAAGTGAACGGTGCTTAAATTCTTTCTAATCACGCATGCAACATACAGAACGGCATGTCGAAAACTGCCCTCATCAATGACTCATACCCCCGTAAGCAAGAAAAAAAATGCAATGACTCGTATTCCCGTAAGGTTTATGGCTAGTTAGCGTGAATTAGCTGCGATGACACTACCCCTGTTGTCGTTGTCGCTGATTTCAATGTGGATGTGTCGGTACCGAAAAGGGAGCGGTTTACGCGTTCCGTGTACAGACATATCCCTTGCGATGTCATACCGGTCCGTCCCAACCGACCACCCAGCGGCGTACGTGCATCGATTTGACATTATCAAAGAATGTGATTGCAGTTGTGAGTGAAATAACGACCACCGATTAAGACAATAAATGAGTGTGCGTACCTGTCATCACGATGATAGCCCATCAAGACAGTAAATGAGTTCGTACCTTTGTTCGAAATTATGTGTCACCTCTGTGTCGTGTGCCAAACAGCTTCGCTGGTCAACCACCAGAGTGGAATGGCTCATGATTTATTTTTGACAACAAGTTTGCATGGTTTTGTGCATACTATTCCTTTACTTGCTCGGGTGAAATAATCCCACGTGTATCAGACGCAGATTTGTGACAACGATGCTTGTTACCTAAGAAGTCGAGAGAATCATATTGAATAACTGAGTGCTCTCGTAAGAGTTATAGAGGGCCGTCAAATACTATGTACGCATAGACCATGGGCTGGGACAGTGAGCGTCTACACTACAGTGTATAACGAACAAAATGTTTGAAGACAGAAAACTTGTGGCAGGTGGCGCAAAGAGGTAGCCGCCGTATCCACGGTGTACTTAGGCCGGCCAGCCATGGTGGTGGTGAAAACCTTTTAGTGATCGCGGTAGCACACAGTGAGCGTCTACACTACAGTGTATAACGAACAAAATTTTTGAAGACAGAAAACTTGTGGCAGGTGGCGCGAAGAGGTAGCCGCCGTATCCACGGTGTACTTAGGCCGGCCAGCCATGGTGGTGGTGAAAAACTTTACTGCGAAGCGCGATTGAAATCCGATAACAGCACTATGCAGTGCATACTATGCGTACACGACCACGACACCAATCTCCAGCAATAACTGCCGCCAATGGAGCCATCTGAAATCCGGCCTGACAACATATGCTACCCTGAAAAGCTTTCTAGCTTGCTCTGGTTAGTCTGCAAGTATCATCTGCAGATCTAATCAGCATTTCGGACAACTTAAACGTGAACGTGGTAAAAATCTTTAGGGTGCCTTCGTGTCCTTTAGTCCTTTATGCTACAGTCTTTGTATGCGAGGAAAGTATGCCTGAAACTGTGAAGTTGAAACGATTGCCTCTAATGGATATTGAAAGAAGGTGTTACGATGTCGACGTTCTCACTCATTTTACGTAGGAAGAAATCAGTGGCGATTTAGCGCTAAATGCGAGAGAAATGCAATAGCATTACGCCGATCTCTCCGAGCTAAGTTCCGGATCCATAGTTTAATTCACTTCCCCCGCATTGCAAAGTGTTGTTCAGGAGTGGCGAGTGAGCTCAAGGTAGGAGATCGGATGGGCCAGATGTTATTTTGAGAAACGATGGTGTGGGTAGGCTGGGCTCGGTTGTCCTGGTCACTAATTTGTGGAAGCGGGCGCGACGAGGTAGCGGCCTTAGCCACGGTTTACATAGGCCGGCCAGCCTAAACACACACACACATATATATATATATATATATATATATATATATATATATATATATATATATATATATATATATATATATATATATATATATATATATATATATATATATAACGTGCTGCAGACTTCACAGGATTGTTTTTCTCCACACCATGAATGTAGACACTCATAACAATTAAGGCCTCAATGCCAATCTTCTTCCTTATAAAAGAAAGCAATGATGTGATCAGGCAAGAACATTAATATTCAGGGCGAAAAGGCAACGGACAAAGCTCAGCGAAAGGAAAAGAACAATAATATAAAGAAACGTTGGGCGAGTGTTACACTCTTGTAAAACAAGAAGGCGAAAGCCTGCTCCACACTTGGTGATACATTAAGTTATACAATAGGGTCAAAACTTCTCGCGAGACGTAACGAGACGCAATGGGAAAAACACCCGTGGCATTAAGGAGTCCTCGTCACTTAAAGGTGCAGCGGCGCGCGCTTCTCCCGCAGTCGCGTACTTGCGCGGTCGTCTTCCCTAGCCGCAAGCACGCTCCCGCATCGCTCACCGCCGACAGCCACCTCCGCCGCTCCGACTGCGACGTCAATGCGCAAAGCGCGAGCGCACCCGCTCTTCTGCGCAACAACACCTGGCGCGACAGCAAATACTAAACTTAAATAGACACTTGAGTCCGCTTACGTGTGCGAATGCGAGAGCAATTTACCGCTTGCAGGCCTCGGAACGTCATCAACGCGCTTGTGACGTCATCAACGCGTTGTGAACGTCATCAACGCGTTCGTGACGTGGCGCCACCACCTCCTCCGCACCATCACGTGCGCCGCCCAGTGACGCACGCACTATAGTCAGCGAGGTCGCTGCGACGTGTCGTGTGCAATCAGGCGCGCTCTAGGCACGCCCTTAGTAATTAGCCGGAACCGTGGAGCATCCGTTGCTTCGGGGAACCGTGCACGTCTCGCACTTCGGATGCCCCGGGCTCGATTCCCATGCAGCCCGAAATTTGCCACTTTTCTTTTCAAAGCCTCTAGTTTACTTTGTTCGCAGGATCCTCCCTGAGAAATATGACGCCAATCCGAGCATTTTTTGACGTGTTTTTCGCTCGTTGCGCCGTTCGTCGTGGCGCAGCTTCGCAAAGCTCACCGCCGAAATAGACACCTAAGGCGTTTGCCTTAAAAATACAGTATGTGGCGCCGGCACCATGCTACACTTCTAAACAAATATGTAAAAAAATATGGATTCCTTAATTTTCTGTTTATTTCAATCTGCCGGTATACTTTTATACTAAGTATATTGTACTGCGACATACCCAAGACCCATCATCGCCGTGGTTTTTCAATTGGCAAACACAATTTGCCGGTCTAACATCTCCACTTTTAGTGCATAATTTTTCGACGCAATGTCTTTTTTTTTGTACCCACAAAAGGACGAAAAGGCAGATGCGCGGTGACCCAAACTATTTCTCTTTTAGTGTTTTGAATTCATTCTGCGCGACTGCGATGAAAGAGCGATCTTCAATTTCTTTCGGTGTATCTACTCTCAAAGTAATTAGGATACACGGGCGCGCATAAAGGAACAGTCTGATTATTTGAACGTCATCGCATCGACTGGCTTTTACGGTGAGATAAAGTGACGCGGTCTTTCCTAATACGCGCTTTATTTGCACACTGTTTCACGGCGTAATTGAATAACGAGAAAATTAGCGTAAGCACGGGCAGCGTTTACGTTACGCTGGCCTCATTTAATTAAAGCAAGTGCCACAACCTTTCATAGGTGAACGCTTTCCCAGTGATTATGTTACAAAAGGAAGGAGTCGTATCTAAGACGTGACGGGGAAGGAGCAGGAAGATGTTGGGTTTGGGAGAATTGTAATATTTATTACTATACTGATCATATAAATTTATGCAAAACTTATACAAGCACAACACAGAGAGAACGAGAGGCGGGCTATCAATTGCTAACCAGGGAAAAAACGAAATACAAGATTCTCCCCTTCTCCCCCCATGCTTGTTTGAACGAAAAAGAAATTTAAACGGGCGAAAAATATCCGGAAGGAAATTGCACCACAGCATGTCATATCACACGCGGAGTACGAGCGTAACCAACGAGAGCCAAACCTCGTGCAGTTTAGAAGAATTCTACTACAGCTTTGTGAGCCTGGTATTGAGTTGAAGCATGACCTCGCGGAGACGAAGGGGAAGGGTGAGGCGCACTGCAGCTTCATTCAGCGAACTCGCACAACCGCCAACTGTTGCATCCTTTCCTGTCATGTCGCTAGCCCGGGTGGCTTGCACGCTCGTTACCCATAACGCGGTGGGACACTTCGGGAGAGAAGACACACGCTCCGGCCCCCTTCGTCGTATTCGCCAGATCGCTCCAAGGTCGGAGCGACAGTGGCGGAGTGGCCAGCCATTGGTGTAAACGCCTGATTAGATTGGACCCCGCCTTGCCTGGGTGACAACTTTTACGGCTACGACAGACCTACCCAGGCCGGCGGCAACGACGGCAGCAGCAGTAGCAACGACAACAACAAAAGCGACGACGTCGACGACGACTCGCTAGGCCTAACTCCTAGTCGCCGCGCTTGCGACGCCAGGGTGCTATTTCTGCGCCTGGGAGAACGGGAGCGGGAAAGCAGTGGAGATTCAGGCGCCACTTGGTCGCTTGTTCCTCATTTTTTCCGCGAGGGATGGTGGGAGCCACGTTCCAGTGACTCGCTAATACGGCGCAGCAGCAGTGTTTGACTGCACCTGAGAAACGGTTTGTTGGCTTATCTGCTCACAACGTGAACCGAAATACCGACAGCCTGGGAATTTCAAAGCAAGTCGCCTCTTAAACGAGATGCAGTTTATTATACCTAATTGTGAAAGTTTTGCGCCTGCGTTGTGCGTTGCGAGATTGTGCGCGAGATTTTTGCACGCGATCGCCCCCACGCGAATTTCTCTAGAAAGGTATTTCTTCCAGTCTTCGTTTCGCTCAAAGCATCAGCGGACAGATGGTGCCGTGGCGACCGGCAGCAAATTCAATGCGTTGTAGAGGAATAAACTGCACTTCAGTATTTTCCCTGGGTGATCATTTCGATACGAGGGCATTGAGGTATGAATATCAAGGTTGCGTAATTTCCCGTGGTAAAAATGCTAAATAAAAAAAAAATACATTCATAGAACTATGATCTTTATGGTACATTATGTAATATTGACGGGGTGCGGCCACTCGGATGGCGCATAAGCAGCGATAGCTTTCGATGTAGTCTAACCGAAGTCCTGCGCAGTATTTTTTCCCTGTTCAAGCATTTTCCATAATATTTTAACTTTAGCTTTTTATCTTTAATACAGCGCAGTCACCCCATTTCCAGAATGCTGCCTTTTTTTGTACTGTTCCACAGTGGTGGCCTGAATGAACTGATAGATAGATAGATAGATAGATAGATAGATAGATAGATAGATAGATAGATAGATAGATAGATAGATAGATAGATAGATAGATAGATAGATAGATAGATAGATAGGTAGATAGATAGGTAGATAGATAGATAGATAGATAGATAGATAGATAGATAGATAGATAGATAGATAGATAGATAGATAGATAGATAGATAGATAGATAGATGTTTTCATACAAAGAAAACAGAAAATTTCGGTCGGAAGAGCGTGTCTCTAGCCTGCTACTGCTCACCGGGGTAAGGAGAAAAAAAACGACAATAGTACAGGGAACTACATTGCGCCGTATACATTATACATTGTACAAGGCGTGGTGTTTTGACTGCATGCACTGCATACAAAAGCAATGCGGCCGCGAAACCAATATATATATATATATATATATATATATATATAGGGAAAGAGAGAGGGAAAGTATAATAATATCCTGTGATACATACGCCGTCGGCAACATCGTTATATATATACGACACTCTTGGGGACTGGGTACCCGCTGATGATCGACATGATGACACCGTGCGTCCAGTCGATTAATAAGCAGCGATAACCGCTGGGAATCCTCACTCGGCGAGAGCCGCGGCCCCCCTACGCAGCTGGGCACTGCACGGAATTCGGCCCGAATGAAGGTGCAGTTTTATGCCTCGGCTTTATCGCCGTCCCGGTGTGAGCCCGGAGAGCTTCTCCGCGGGGCTCTTCTTGCATGGTCTTGTTCGACGTGTACACAAAACGAGTTTGCAGGGTGGGGTGTCGCCCGGTCGTTTCGCCGTCGCCGTCGTCTTCTTCGCGCGCTCGGGGTGCGTGAAACACCGTCCCGAGCTTGATTGCTGGTTGCGTTGTGCAGCTTTCACGCGTAGCCTCGCAATGAAGCGGCTATGCGAAGAAAACGAGAAGAGAGTAATAAAAAAAAGGAAGAAGGGCTAAACTGGGGGGGGGGGGGGGGTAGCAACCAAAATTGCGCTTGAATCCGACCTAGCTCCGCCAAGCAAAGGAGACCCTCCCGACGCCTTAACAAGGTTTCATGTTATTAGACCCTAGGTTGCTAGAAGCGAGTGAAAGGACGCAGCCGAAATGAAAAAAAAAAAAAATGTCGTTCCCTTTGCTTGGCCGAATGGTTACAAAGCGCCATCTGAGAGCTGTTAGGAGAAAACAGCGTGGGTTGGGTGGCTTCATAAATACCGGACGCTAAAACGCGAGCGAAGTTTGTGTTTGCCAAGACACGCGACAATATTGTTTTCTGGCTTTACGTTCTGCGTTAATCAGTTTCTTCGTTTTCTTTCCTTTTTTGCAGCGTACAGACGTGTTTTCTCAGGCTACACGCAGACTCGGAGTATATTGCTTTAGCTGTATATTTTTTTTTGTCTTCTGGGCTTACGAGATACTTCACTAAACGCGACAAGTATTTTTTAACGCTGCGCAATTCACGGAACGGGGCTAAGTAGTACCACCATGGCTCTTCAATAAGGCGTACAACGAGTGGCGAGATGGCCAGCCCAGAATAAAAACAAGAAAACGCAACGCCCAATCTTCTTGATTACGGACACGGCAGAGAAGTGCAGGAACGGCCAAATTGAATTACGCAACGAAACGTTCGCTATAAGAGATACCGACATGAATTTGGAAGACCACATAGAAAGAGAACGAGTCCAAGTAGTTTATCTGGCTTCACTCTGCCATAGGACTTTCCTACATCCAAAGTAACCACCGCAGCAAGATGTCCGTTCGGTCACTTCCTGCGTTAGTCGTTTTGTTCTCAAAAGGTGCTGTAATGTCTTCGCTTTCGGGAGCTGCCCTCCTTCGTGCCCTCCCTTTTTCGTTACCTTTTATTGCGATAACAAATATGTGGACGCTCCAAGCGCATTTACGCCATCCGTGTCGCCAAGAGGTTCCGTATAAAGTCCAGTGGCGCTAAAATCGTCGCCGCGCGCCGTATGCTGTATGTGCGAGTGCAAGCATGCGAGGGTGAGCGCACGAAGGGGAGGGAGCGCGCCGTCTTCCGTCAAGCGCTAGGCTTCGGGGGAAGCGTAGGGAGGCGGTGGGGGGGGGGGAGGAGGAGGGGAGGCGTTTTCCTTTGGACGGCCCGTGCGGCCGCTGTAGTTTAAAAGTCATCTGACAGGTGTACAGAGTCCGCCGCGCGTTGTGTTTTCGTTTGGTTCTCGTTGATGCGACAGGCAGCACGAAGGTCAATTCGCTCGCTGCTGCTGCCGCGCTTACTGGCACCAGCATAGGGACAGCGAGTTTCCGCGGTCACCGAGTGAGACGTGCTCACGTTTGCTTGTGCGCGCGTGACACCATACTTGCTAATTTAGTTCGTATGCCTATGTTTAGAACTTTATACGGCCGATAAAACTACCAATTTGCTATCGCCATCGATGCTTCGCCTTTCGGGCGAAACTGCGACTTTACTGTACACGTGTTCGCGCGCAAGTATACTTTCATCCGTGTGTACGCCCACCGTAGTCCCTCAGTGTCTGTAATGTCAGCGGTAAAAAATGGACAGACAGCTCTGGAACTCCTTTTGCCATCAGCAACGCCATAACGCACAACCTAGCAAGCGAAAGAAAACAAAAGTTTTAGCCACAAATGCTATGATTTCGCTTCTTGCTAACTAACCGCTCGTCTCGAAGCATAGGTGTCCAGCTTCAGACCTGACTGGACACCGGCGTGCTATTGAGTAGGAGCGCAAGCGCTCCCTGTAACGATCCCGATTGTGCGTGTGCAGTGCTCTGCCGCCCGCTTGCGGGCATCAGACTAAAGCAATCTTTCTAAGAGTGGTGCGCCCCTGTCGTGCAAAGTATGGCGTGATTGCTGTGGCCTCCTTACCGGACGTTGTCAGCGTACTTTAGTCGTCGCCCACTTAAAACTGGCCGCGGTGCCTCCTGGCCAAAGCTCGTTCCCTCCCATAAAACAACAACAACAACAACAACATAGCAGTTAGCAGGATGAACGCCTCTCCCTGCGATCTCCATTTAAACCTGCCCTGCGCCAACCGAGTCTAACTAGCGACTGCGAATTTCTTAATTTCATCACCCCACCTCCTCCCCTAGAACATCAGGTTAAATAAATACAGCGACTTAGAGACTGCCGGCTTCCAGGCGGGGCGACTTACACGGTATCCCGTCTATGCGCACGATAAAGACGAGCGAACATCGTCGCAAACGAATCACGAAGGACGCCACTGCCCGGCCCGTTCCAGAGCGCGCGATGCGAGCCGAGGTGGGCGCCGCTTTAACAAGGTTTCGTCGTGTGTCGCGACGCCGCCGCTACATAATTTATGACGAGTGTTCTCTGCCAAGCCCGAACAGAGCCAGGACGGCGCGCCACCGTGCGACCGACAAAAGAGACAGGAGCTATCGCGTTTCTCCCGCCATTTATCTTGTTCCCCCGAGGAACTTAATTCTCTCGCTCTATTTCTCGCGACAAGCGAGGAAGAGAGAAAATTTTGAGAGGACGAGTTAGGGCAATCGCGAGAGAAAGAGGTAGACACCCGAGAGGGACATTCGAAAGAAAAAGATTTTTGAAATAATAATACTGAACGGAAGGACTTCGAAGGGCATAGATAGGGGAACGATAATAAATGTTCGACGTCGAGCAATACCCTTAATAATTGTCGTACACCGGATGATTTCTTCTCCTCCTCGGACTGTTGCGCCTTCCTAGTTTAGTCAGGTGGTGAAAGCAGAAAATCTCCTTGATTCAGAGCAATTGCGATGCGTCGACGATTACTCCTTTTCTTGGCATTAGACCCGCCTGTAGTAGTATGTATTAGAAGCAGGAGCAGCTAGTCTTTGACATACGCTTTACGCTCGCGTAAATGATTTATCTTGCCCCGTATAAGAAGTGCAGGGGGATGTTGCTGTGAGTACCGACACGAAGATTTTGTTCGTGCAGATGAACATTGTTAAATTTTCATTATTGCAGAGGTATACCAGTTGAAGCCAAAATGTTTTCGCAATCGTAGCGTGTGTCTCGATCTGTTTTTGTAGTGGCTATGCACAGTTGAAGCGTCCTTTAAGCAGGTTCGTTCAGCAAGGGCGACCATATTCACAATACATTTTGTTCATAAATTTTTTTTTTATCATTGGCACGCCGCCTTTGCTAATAAAATATTTTAGGATCGCGTTACCACCCGCCGTGGTTGCTTAGTGGATATGGTGTTGGGCTGCTAAGCATGAGGTCGCGGTATCGAATCGCGGCCACGGCGACCGCATTTCGACGGGGGCGAAATGCGGAAACACCCGTGTACTTAGATTTAGGTGCACGCTAAAGAACTCCAGGCGGTCCAAATTTCCGGAGTTCTCCACTACGGCGTGCCTCATCATTAGAAAGTGGTTTTGGCGCGTAAAACGCCATAATTTAATCTAGGGTCGCGTTACCATTCCACCATTAACGTTACCCTTTCTCCCAACTGAGCAGGCAGCATTGGTAACTCTTACAGTGGAACGGTAGGCTAAGATACTTCTATAATAGGCTCATTGTCCAGCTTCTTCGAAAACTGTTCTTAGGAACAGTTCTGCAGCATAGGAAGAGCTTTGTGAATACGCACCTTGTCTGTAGCTTTGAGATTTCGTGGTATAATAATTCACTTCGCAATAAACGTGAGGCGTGGAGACAGGACACAAGTGAAGAGAAGTGGACAACACGAACGTTTTTGCACAATGAATCCTTACCAACTAGCTGAGATTTCTGTCGTTCTAAAATATATTAATTCGTTCGGAAATTTAAGGAGGAGGGATTGCAGGAATATTGACGGTCGCTGAGACTATCATCGAGGTCAGAAGTTTAAAGATTGAATTGCAAGGTTTATTGCCCCGAAACTTCGCAGTGTTCACCGAGCAGAGAGGGAGTGCCGAATGCGGGAATGTTCAGAAAATCGGAGGAGGGGGGGGGGGTCATACCTTGGTTTCTGAAACACAGTGGCTCTTATCCATATGCGAGGAAGGTGCGTCGATGCGCTCTCACTTCCAGAATAATATCCAAACTGCGCTTGAAATTTTTATATGGCTTTTTAGTAACTTTACAACGCACGTACGGTGCATAAGACGAGAGCGAGAGCCATATTGCCTCACTTACAGGGTCTGTCCTGAAAGTAATGTCAGGGAATTTATTGGGAAGCTACTATACGTCGGAGCGCGGTCTAACCGATTGAAACTGGTAGTGGGGGCGACGCAACTAAGCAACGCTCCGTAGATCAGTGTGCTCCGAGCATCGGAGAGTGTAGGACGGGCCTGTCCGTGCGAGTTGTTTATTTATTCTTGTGCAAGTGAAAATGCAGCGCTCGTTAGAACAAAGATTTGCGATCAAGTTTTTCGTTAAACTTGGCAAGACCGCTGCGGAAACTGTTACTGTGCTCAAGACTGCTTACAAAGAACGTGCCCTGTGAGATTGGCAAGTGTTTCGGTGGCACAATGCCTTTTTGGAAGGCCGGGAAGAGGTCGACGACGAGGACCGCGCCGGACGGCCATCCACAACCACCACGGCTGACAGTTGGACGCGAGTGAGGGAACTGTTGAACTCAGACCGACGATTAAGTGTTCGTTTACTGGCCGACATGTTAAACATTCCGAAAACTCAAGTTCGTTATGAAATTGTTACAAACGATCTCGGCATGCGGAAGGTGTGCGCAAAAGTGGTTCCAAAAGTGCTCACTGACGACCAAATGTCAGGCCGCGTTGAAACGTGCCAAGAAAACCTCGACGTGTGCAAACGTAATCGAAAATATTTGGACAACGTCATTACAGGTGACGAGACTAGGGTGTATGAATATGACCAGGAGACCAAAAGGCAATCATCGGAGTGGCATACGCAGTCATCCCCTCGCCAGAAGAAAGCCAGGATGAGCATATCAAAGATCAAGATCATGCTCGTCGTTTTTTTTTTTTGACATCCACGGACTGGTTCATCACGAGTTTGCACACCCTGGAACCACTGTGAACTCCAAATTTTATGTGGAAATCCTCAAAAGACTGAAACGCAGGGTTCAACGCATTTGACCGGACATCGCAGACAACTGGAAGTTGCACCACGATAATGCGCCGGCCCACATTGCTTTCATCGTCACCGAATACCTGGTTAAAGCAGGGGTGCTAACGATCCCCCAGCCCCCGCACAGCCCGGACTTGGCTCCCCCCCTCCCCCACTTTTTTTCTGTTTCCATGCCTCAAAACTCCCCTGAAAGGCAAGAATTTTGGGACAGTGGGCGGGATCAAAGCAGCTTGTACAGCAGCATTAAAGGTTATTCCGCAGAAGGACTGCCGCAACGCATTCGAGAGCTGGAAGTCTCGCTGGAGCCGATGTATCGACGCAAAAGGAAAATATTTTGAAAATTGTTAAACACTTGTAGCGATAAATTCAATAAATTATTTTTAATGGCCTTACTGACATTACTTTGAGGACAGACCCTGTACAATAAAAGTTTATTTCTCTTTGTGGTACAGTTTGAACAATGCGAAGAGCGGAGGCCGAACAAAAGGCTGAGCTTGAGAAATGTTTTGAGCCTGTAGGTCACACGTCATTCAGACAGATGCATTGTACACACAAAATATAGAACAACAACATCAACTATTATATTATACAACAGTTTAGAATTCACTGAAACCGACTTACTTTCATCGGTCAAAAACACAAGCAAAGTAAATTCGACATAAATCACTTCCGTAACATGGACACTTCTACTGAAACGTACTAGTATCAGTAGGCCAGTAATACAAGCATATGTATTCCTAGAGATGGGCAGCGCAACCCGGACGAAGGACCTTCGTCTGGGTTGCGCTGTCCATCCGTAGGAATATGTGCATTGAAGACATTTGCAACATTAGGGCACAAATGCAGACAATAAACACTGAGAGATAGAGAGGTGCACTAGTCCGAGCTCGTACTCGTCGGTATTTGAAGCAACAGCCCTGTAGTCGTTCGCTTGGAGATGAACGTCGACATGCTCTGTCGAAGGAAGTGCTCGAGAGAGTATGCCAGAGCGATCGTTAATGACCAGGCTAAAATAATGAAAGCGTTCACGGATCAATATGTAAATATTTTTCTGTGCCATAAAATTATTAATGGTAAAGCCGTAGCGGAAATTTTGTTTCGTTGCTGCCACACCTCATTCAAGACGAATGTGATAATGTTGAAGAGACATATGCATCACAGAAGTTGAAGCAACCATTACTTATCTAGGTAAAGGCAAAACTCCTGGCCCTTATGGCTTGAGTGCGGAATTTTATCAGCGCTTTTGCTCTATATTAGATCCCTTTCTTCTCAAAGTGTACGAAGAAGCATACCGGACTGGATGCCTATCCGCCACGCTGTATCAAGGGCACGCAGTACTTATCTCAAAAAGCAGTGATGCAACTAAATTAAAAAAAGTCGAAGGATATCGCCCCATATCACATTGCAACGTGGATTATAAAATATTTGCGAAGACATTAGCTAGTCTCCTTCAAGGCGTAATTGAGTCAGTGATGGGAGATCATCAAACATGTGGCATTAGGGGAAGATCAATCCAGAGAAACATCCACGTTTCGCGGTCTGTGCTAGAGTGTAGCAGAAAGTGCGGGTCAGGTCGCAATTAGTTCAAGTTGATTTGGCAAAAAGTGTTGACAACTTTAATCGCTACTTCTTGCTTCGTGTGTTAGAGCACAAAAACCTTGGGTCTCTTTTTAAATGCATCACTATTTGGTATGCTGATGGCACAAGAAGGCTGAGAGTTACTGGTTGTCTATCTAAATATATCTACCTGAATGCATCGGTAAGGCAAGGTTGTCCCTTGTCCCCTCTATTATTCGCGTTGTACTTAGAACTGATTTGCCCACGGATCCTGAAGGATCATGCCTTTCACGGGTTCAAATTGTTATCAAATGAGATGCGCGCACTGGTCTATGAAATGACATAGCTTTAATTTGTGCCGACAAGAAAAGTGTAGAAAATACGCTTGCCATAACGCAACAGTTTTGCTCAGCTTTTGGTGCAGCACTAAACTTAGAGAAGAGTTCAGGGTTTTGGTTTGGCCCATGCTGTTCGACGCCAACCCACTTCGCAGGTATTCAGTGCAGGCAAGACTTTAAGTACTTAGGTGTATCGCTCTCTCAATATCGCAATAGTAATGCACACTGGTCAATGGAAGTTGCAGAAGTACAACGTAAGGTTAACAACTGGCAGGGGCGGCAGTTGTCCACATTTAGCAGAGCTGAAGCTTGCAATCTGTTCCTAGCAGCTCGACTTAAGTACGCCCTGCAGGTATTACATTGCTCGCAGCTTAGATTGCGAACTTTCCATCGTGTGTTTGCTACCTACGTGTGGAGCTCACGTGTTGAGGCCATGCGACGTGATAACCTCTTTCTCTTCCTCTTGAGAGTGGGGGCCTTGGCCTAGTTAACCTTTTTGTTAGGCAACTTGTCTCCTGGTTATTCTTCTTTCGTGGTGTAAAGAGTCTATTACTAAGAGAGATGTTACCTTCCAGAAATAGATGTGTCGTCATCTGTCAGAGATGCACCACGGACTCCTTGAGGCTTCTTGAAGGAGGTTGTCGAAGTATTTCACTTTCTTAAGGCTTGCTTTATTATGGATTATATTTTCACTGCCTCCCGCAAAGAAATTTCCGCTGCACTCATAGACACATTGTTTCGTGCTCCCCGTTATCATGCGCATTATTTGGAATGCCATTACCTAGACGTACTTAAGCGTGTTCGTCGAATAATCACTCCTCCAAGGATTAAAACTTTTTTCTTTAAGTTACATTCGACAACCCTTGCCGTCAAAACCCGGATAGAAAAAAGGGGGCTTTTTCGTGCCGTGGTCGACTAATTGCCGCTTGTGTCCACATGCTGAAACGATTGATCGCTGTTTTGTAGATTTTAGGGATGCCGTGTTCTTCTGGAACATTCTCCAAAGAACACTTAAAAATGATCTAGATATCACATCATACACAATTCGTTTCCTACCTTTTAAAAGTTCCTGTGACCCACCATATGACATGTTCATGGTACTTGGCCTACATAGCCTTTGGCGTAGTAAAATGTGTGACAGGCACGCCGAGCCACCGTGAAGCACTCGGTCGTTTTTTTTTCAGGACGCTGTTGCTTACGTTCGTAGTGTATACAGCACAAGAAACAGCGCCGAACTCGATGCCTTTATTGGACGTTTGCACGTGTTCGCCTGACTTTTGAATGTGTTTTCAGTCGCCTGAAATTTCCGCAGCGCTTTGTATTTTTCGTGCAACATGGCCGGGAATACCAAGGCATAACATATGGGCCTGTTGTCTTGCGTGCGCCAAGGATTATCAAAGGCAGGAGCAGGTCGATGAACGGGATGATGAACGGGTGGTAGCGGCCGAGGATGTAGCGCAACGAGTGGTTGACGAGGAGGCTGCGCGGCGACGGATGCGTAAGTAAGTGGCGCGGCAACAGGGTACTGCTGATGCTGCGTTGGTAAAGCCTCAGCAACTTGGTCTTCAATAACCCGCCGGAGCTTAGGGGCGAGCTGTGTAGGAGGCTGTTGCGGCAGCGGCTGCTGTTGGGTTAGCTCAGCGAAGGGTAGTAGAGAAAGCTGACGTGCAACTTCCTCCCGCACGAAAGCATGGATTTGTGTGAGCAAGGGGGTGCGATCAGAGAATGCTGTCATGGAAGAGAGAGCCTCGTCAGCCACCGAAGGGCGCCTGGTCAACTCGCGCTGCCTCCTCAACTTGTCGTAGCTTTGGCATACGTTTATGAGCTTTGCTACAGTGCGCGGACTCTTGGCGATCAACATATGAAAAAATGTCACCGGCGATGCCCTTTAGAATGTGCTTCAATTTGTCATTCTCGGGCATAGAAGCGTCCACACGTTTGCATAGGTCGAGAACCTCTTCGATATAACTGGCGCTCGCTCTCGCAAGCGCTTATTTGGATCTGACTTCTTGTACGATCTGTTGGGAACTCGGCGCTGACGCCCGTGGTTGTACCTGGGTCGCAAGCCCCAAGGGTAGCGTTGGCCTGGCGGCCTGGGGTACAACTGCAAGCATCCGAAGGTCCCGGCAAAGCATGAGTCGACAGGTAACAACGAAACAACTTGTTTATTTTAACATCGCAAAGAGTTGGCGGTCAGGTTTGACCGAAGTAGAGAGACGGGAGAGCACTTCACTCAACGGAAGAAATCGGAGCTCTCTTCTGGCGTCCCGGGGCAGCTGTTTTTATACTCTCGCAGTTGAGGGCAAGAAGGAACCCCTCAAAAGACGAGCACGTGAATGTACAATGGGCTAATGGTGACGCACACTGTCGTAGCGATGCCGTAGCACCATGTCGTGGCGCTGCGCACGATCTCGTAGCACCTGGTCGTGGCGCTGCGCAGCACACTGTCGTGGCGCTGCGCAGCATACTGTCGTGGCGCTGCGCAGCACACTGTCGTGGCGCTGCCGGTCGGACACAATGACTGTAACGAGAAGATGGTCCCTGCTTTGGCATCGCCTGTTTCGGGCACAATGACTGGAACGAGATCCCTGCTTTGGCATCGCCTGTTTCGGGCCCAATAACTGGAAGGAGATCCCTGCTTTGGCATCGCCTGTTTCGGGCACAATGACTGGAACGAAATCCCTAGGCGGTCGCATCGCCGCAGACGCGCCTGGAAACACCTGGCGATGAGTGTTGCGGTGACGACGATCGGGCCAAAATGTCCGCCGCCCCGCCGCCGTCGCGCCGGCAAAACCACGTGTCGCAGGCGAAACGCAACAGACCGCCCCGCCGGGGAAAGGAGATCCCGATGGACAGGGGACTGCATCCGCTGTCCGGAGGGATGTCGCTCGATGATGCTCATAACCGAAGTCGGGCGTCCCTTGACGTTTCTTGAGCGCAGCGCACAGAGAAGGCCTCGTTCTCTCGTTCAGGTTCGCACGGGACACTGCAAAGTGACTTCGGGAGAGTTCACATTTTTGTTCTCGTTCCCGGCAAGCGTTAGAACTACGCTGAAAACTCAACCGCTCAGTCAGCAAGCACGGCACAACCCTCACTAAGCCCTGCCAGGCTCTTTCCCCTTTTTATACCACTGCCTAGTTCCTTACAGTAGTCTAGCATCACTCAGAACGCGTCCACAAATTGAAAAATTGCACTAGAAAGCATATCATCACTTTGAAACACTAAACAAAAGCAATATGTTAAAAAAAATCCTGCCTCAGGAAGAAAAACATCAGTAACAAACAATTTTGAGGCTGATTCCTACGTTAGGGGCTTCGACTTAAGCCATCGGCGTTACCGTTGAGACTCCCCTTTTTGTAACGCACCTCAAAGGAATATTGTTGTAAAGCGAGGCTCCAGCGCAGGAGGCGGCCATTTTTGGGAGAGATGGTCTGCAGCCATTGGAGAGGGCAGTGATCTGTCTCAATGATAAACCTCGAGCCGGCTAGATAGCATGACAATTTCTGAACGGCCCACACGAGACATGCACACTCTTTCTCGGTGGCGCTATACGCCTGCTCACGACTGGTCAGCTTACGACTAGCATACAGGACGGGGTGTTCCACTTCTCCATTTTCCCGTTGGCACAGTACAACGCCCATGCCTCGCTCACTAGCATCGCACTGAACAATGAACCCTTTTGTATAGTCTGGCGATCGTAGCACAGGCTGGCTTGTTAGGGCACTCTTTAGGGCGCTAAAAGCTCTTTCCTTTGTCTCGTCCCAGACGACTGTTTGAGGCTCTGTCTTTCTTAGAGCATCCGTCAGGGGAGCCGCGATATCAGAGTACCTAGGGATGTACCTCTGATAGTAGCCGGCGACACCTAAGAACGACCGAATATCGGTCTTTGTGCGCGGTTGCGGAAAGTCTCGCACAGCGGCCACTTTTATTTCAGAGGGGCGGCGACGACCCTGACCAATCACGTGACCGAGGTAGACAACCTCGGCCTGTGCTAACTGGCACTTAGGAGCCTTTACTGTCAAGCCTGCTTCGCGCAGGCGGGTTAGCACTGCCCGCAAGTGTGTCATATGCTCAGACCAGGATGCGGAGAATATCGCTACGTCGTCTAGATACGGTAAAGCGAATTCTTGCTGGCCCCGCAACACTTTATCCATGAGGCTTGAAAAACAGTATGGCGCGTTCTTCAAACCAAAACTCAACACTTTAGGACGGAATGTTCCCATTGGTGAAATGAACGCCGCATACCTACTAGCCTCTTCTGTAAGTGGAACCTGCCAATAACCCCTGACAAGATCTAGGGTGGAAATAAACTGAGCGCTACTAACTTTCTCAAGGCGCTCCTCGATGTTAGGGATCGGATAAATTTGATCCTTAGTGATGGAATTTAGCCTGCGGTAGTCGACGCAAGGACGAGGTTCCTTGCCCGGTACCTCAACTAAAATCAAAGGGGAGGTATAATCACTCTCACCTGCCTCAATAACACCGAGCTGTAGCATTTTCTTTACCTCAGCCTCCATAATATCGCTCTGGCGGGGTGACACCCGATACGCCTTGGATCGTACTGGCTCTGTGGAGGTAAGTTCTATATCATGAGTAAGTACAGAAGTCCTACCAGGCCTCTCAGAGAACAGACCTTGAAACTCTTGTAATAGCTGGTGTAGTTCGGTTTTCTGCTCAGGCGACAGCGGTGCTTTACTGATAAGGTCACTAATGACTTGACCGGTGTCTTCCCTGTTCGTCACTGAGCCTAGTCCCGGAAGCTCGACCGGAAGCTCTTCAGGAACGTTTACCATCATGCACACCACTGCTTCCCTTTGTCTATAAGGTTTGAGCAGATTACAGTGGTAAACTTGCTGTGCTTTCCGCTTTCCTGGCAGACTTACCACGTAGTTAACGTCCGACAGTTTCTGAACAATTCGCGCTGGGCCCTCCCACTGCACGTCTAGTTTGTTGTTTAGCGATGTGCGCAATATCATGACCTCATCGCCAACCTCAAAACGACGGGCCCTGGCTGTCCGATCATAATAAACCTTGGCCCTCTGCTGGGCCTTTGTCATTGCTTCACCTGACAACTCCTGTGCCCTTCTTAAGCGTTCGAGGAGCTTAAGCACGTACTCCACCACGACTGGGTCGTCGCCCCTACCTTCCCATGATTCTCGAAGCATGCGAAGCGGAGATCGAAGCGAGCGACCGTACACCAGTTCAGCTGGCGAAAACCCCGTAGCCGCATGCGGCGCGGTCCTTAAAGCAAACATCACCCCAGGCAGACACAGCTCCCAGTCAGTTTGATGTTCAAAACACAAGGCTCTCAACACGCGCTTCATGACGGAGTGGAGCTTCTCAACGGAATTCGACTGTGGGTGGTACACAGAGCTGTGTAGCAGCTTTACCCCACACCTTTCGAGAAAAGTTGTCGTCAAAGCGCTAGTAAACACTGTGCCCTGATCTGATTGAATTTCTGCAGGAAAACCAACTCGCGCAAATATGGACAGTAGTGCATTAACTATCTCAACTGAGCTGAGTTCTTTAAGCGGCACTGCTTCAGGGAACTTTGTCGCTGGGCAGATCACAGTCAAAATGTGTCTGTACCCCGTGGCTGTTACCGGCAGAGGTCCCACTGTATCAATAACGAGCCGTCTAAAAGGCTCCGTTATGATAGGTACCAATTTCAACGGCGCCCTTGATTTGTCCCCTGGTTTGCCCACCCGCTGACAAGTGTCACATGTCCTCACGAAATGGTCTGCGTCCCGAAAACACCCTGGCCAATAGTACTCTTGCAAGAGACGGTCCTTAGTTTTCTTAACTCCTAGGTGTCCGGACCACGAACCCCCATGTGACAAGCGCAACAGATCCTGACGATAGCATTGAGGCACGACCAGCTGATCGAACTCCACTCCTCGGCGGTCTAGATACTTCCGGTACAGGACTCCACCTCTTTCCACAAAACGCGCAGTTTTCCTGGCGATACCTTCTTTGACATTGCAGCGCACGTTTTCCAGGCTGCCATCCTTTTTTTGCTCGGCTATCAAAGCCGTCCGGCTGACTTTTAGCAACCTATCAAGTCCGTCTGACGTAGGCGCGATGAGCAAATCAGTAGATAGCTCTTCTAACTTTCCCGCGTCGGGATTTTCCTCTCCAGTATCTGGCGCCTTCAACGCTACAGACTCAATTCTATTCTGTTCGGGCGTGCTCTGAATATCAGCTTGCTGCGCCTCTGACCCTTTTTCGTTGTTTGATAACGTCGGCCCCGCAACTACCGCCTTTGCAGCGAGCTCCCGAACCTTCGATCTGGTTAAGGCCTGAACACTAGCTTCACCAAACAAAAGCCCCTTCTCGCGCAGGAGGTGATCGGACCTGTTTGAAAATAGGTACGGGTACTGGGGTGGCAGCATAGATGACACTGCCGCCTCCGTCTCAAGCGCTCCGAAAGGTCCTTCAATAAGCACTTTTGCTACCGGCAGACACACGCTATGAGCTTCCACGGCTTGCTTGATCCACGCGCACTCGCCCGTGAACATATGGGGTTCTACGTAAGACGGGTGAACTACATCCATCGTAGCTGCGGAATCGCGAAGCACTCGGCACTCTTTCCCGTTTACGAGGAGGTCTCGCATGTAAGGCTCGAGAAGCTTCATGTTCTCGTCCGTGCTGCCTATTGAAAAAAACACAACTTTTGGTGTTGTTTCCGGACACTGCGCCGAAAAGTGACCCGGCTTCTGGCACGTATAACACAAGCGCGCTCGCCTCATCTCGAACCGCTTTCTGCGTTTGGCTGCCGCCGTCTCTTTACGTTTGGTCGGACTGCTTTCGCTCGCATCCGCACTACGCGTGTCCCCCTTTAATCTCATGGGCGTGAACTTCGGCCTCTCAGACTTGGAGCCAAATTCACCCTTTTGACCGTCCTTAGCTCCGCGAGCTCGACGCGTCACAAACTCCTCGGCTAGCTCAGCGGCTCTAGCCACCGTACTCACGTCTGGCCTATCCAAGACCCAGTATCGCACGTTCTCCGGTAACCGACTATAATACTGTTCTAGCCCGAAACACTGCAGAACTTTATCGTGGTCACCAAACGCTTTCTCTTCTTTGAGCCACTCCTGCATGTTCGACATAAGCCTATACGCAAACTCTGTATATGACTCACTTTTGCCTTTCTCATTTTCCCGAAACTTCCGACGGAACGCTTCCGCAGACAGCCGGTACTTTTTTAGCAGACTCGATTTTACTTTGTCGAAATCCTCTGCTTCCTCTCTATCCAAGCGAGCGACTACGTCGGCCGCCTCGCCGGGCAACAAAGTGAGCAAGCGCTGTGGCCACGTTTCCCGAGAGAACCCCTGCTTCTCGCACGTTCGCTCAAAGTTAACCAGGAACAAACCAATGTCCTCTCCAAGCTTAAACGGCCGCATCAGGTCAGTCATTTTGAACAATACGCGTTCTCCTGCACCGTGTGCCTGACTTCCATTACGAGCGCGTTCCATCTCTACCTCGAGACGCTTCATTTCCAAAGCGTGTTCGCGCTCTTCTTTTTCTTTCTGCTCTTTAAGTTCGCGCTCCTGTCTTTTTGACCTCTCCTCAATAGTCTCAAGGCATTCCGACAGCTCGTCATCCTCAGCCTCTAACTCAAGAATAGCCGTTATCAGTTCCGGTTTTCTTAGTTTGTCTGAGACATCCAGACCCAACTCTCTTGCAAGCTCCAACAATTTCGGTTTGCGCAACGACTTCAAATCCATGGCTGCTCTGAATGCTGCTTTCTCTACTGCTTACTATTGTCTCGCCGCAAACTAACCCGGCAGCAACGACAACCACAATTACCAGCTCTGTTTCTGACACTAACAAAAAGCCTGGCAACGCTCAGAAGAAGAAAGTCCCGCACTCACCAAACCTCGCAGGCAGGAATTCCGCGCAGTCGTTCCGCTGCAGGCAACCAGTCGTCACACAGGGCTCGTTGCACTGCTCCCGGATCGTCGTTGAGCTGCTCAGCATACTGTCAACTGCATCTCTTTGCTGCTGGCCTCCGTTGTCGTGATCTCGCCGCTGGCAGACAGTTGTTTGAAGTCGTAGGCGATCTCACCGCTGGCAACCAGATGTTTGGATCCGACTTCTTGTACGATCTGTTGGGAACTCGGCGCTGACGCCCGTGGTTGTACCTGGGTCGCAAGCCCCAAGGGTAGCGTTGGCCTGGCGGCCTGGGGTACAACTGCAAGCATCCGAAGGTCCCGGCAAAGCATGAGTCGACAGGTAACAACGAAACAACTTGTTTATTTTAACATCGCAAAGAGTTGGCGGTCAGGTTTGACCGAAGTAGAGAGACGGGAGAGCACTTCACTCAACGGAAGAAATCGGAGCTCTCTTCTGGCGTCCCGGGGCAGCTGTTTTTATACTCTCGCAGTTGAGGGCAAGAAGGAACCCCTCAAAAGACGAGCACGTGAATGTACAATGGGCTAATGGTGACGCACACTGTCGTAGCGATGCCGTAGCACCATGTCGTGGCGCTGCGCACGATCTCGTAGCACCTGGTCGTGGCGCTGCGCAGCACACTGTCGTGGCGCTGCCGGTCGGACACAATGACTGTAACGAGAAGATGGTCCCTGCTTTGGCATCGCCTGTTTCGGGCACAATGACTGGAACGAGATCCCTGCTTTGGCATCGCCTGTTTCGGGCCCAATAACTGGAAGGAGATCCCTGCTTTGGCATCGCCTGTTTCGGGCACAATGACTGGAACGAAATCCCTAGGCGGTCGCATCGCCGCAGACGCGCCTGGAAACACCTGGCGATGAGTGTTGCGGTGACGACGATCGGGCCAAAATGTCCGCCGCCCCGCCGCCGTCGCGCCGGCAAAACCACGTGTCGCAGGCGAAACGCAACACGCTGCTCGGCGTGCAACTTGTGGACGGCGGGGCGACCGAAAACTGCAGCGAAACTGCTCTTGAACGCGGTCCAGGACTGGAAGTCGGCTTCGTGGTTTTTAAACCACAGGTGAGCCACTCCCTCAAGGTAGAAGATGACGGCATTTAACTTGGCGGTATCGGCCCATCGATTGTGCAAGCTCACCCGTTCGTAGGTAGACAACCAGTCATTGACGTCCTGTTCATCCGTACCGCTGAAAATCACTGGATAGTTTGCTCCCGTGTAATAAAAAAAATATCTGGAGTGGCTCAGTGGTAGTGTAGCGAACTCACACGCTGCAGTCCCGGGTTCGATCCCGGCGGGAACTGGGAGAAGAACTTTATTGAAGAATGAAGTGCTCAATGGGTGGAGTCCCTAGACAAGGGCCCCACTGGCTTCCGCGCGCCGTCTTGCTTGTCGGATGATGGCCCTTTGGACCTCGTCCTGTGAACTGGACAGCGCCCCCTCCCAATGTGTATGCTCTGCGTTTGTCTTTTGTGTATGTGCCGTGCATGCCCATGAGATGTAGTCAAAGGTTGGCGTGGCCCCGTACCATGGGCATGTGTCCGTGTATCTTTCGGGATGAATTTTATGGTGAATGTGCAGGTTATTATGGTGTAAAGGTTTGGCAGCTTTCTCCATATAACCTGTTCTTTCTTACTGAGACATGGATCTGGGAGACTGGGAAATGGATGTATTTTTTTTATCTCATTGGCGGCGATAGCTGTAAAGACACCGGTGCGGGCGGTGATGGTGGACGCCATCGCCAGCCGAAACGGCTGTAGGAATGAGCCCATAACATATTAACATAAAATAACATGATATAACATAACATAACATAACATATTACGCCGTAAAAGGCAACAGAAGATGGAGCTAATCTTTATAAAACTACTTTTGTAAGCCAGTGTAGCAAGGCCCGACGACGACAACGCTGTGTTACGTTTCGCCTACGACGCGCGGTTTAGCCGGCGCGACTGCAACAAAGCGGCAGACATTTTGGCCCGTTCGGCGTCGCCGCTACGCTCCCCGCCAAGCGCGTCCAGGCATGTTCCGATGCCACGTGTCTTCATGTGCGTGTGTGAGTGTATGTGCCATTGTGCCCGACCGGCGGCGATACGACAGCAGGGGGTCACCTTCTCCTCCCAGCCATTGTGCCCGACCGGAGGCGATACGACAGCAGGGGGTCACCTTCTCCTCCCAGCCATTGTGTCCGACCGGAGGCGATACGACAGCAGAAGTCACCTTCTCCTCCCAGCCATTGTGCCCGACCGGAGGCGCTACGACAGTAGGAGTTACCTTCTCCTCCCAGTCTTTGTGCCCGACCGGCGGCGCTACGACAGTATGCGTCACCTTATCCCATTGTACAATCACGTGCTCGTCTATTGAGGGGTTCCTTCTTGCCCTCAACTGCGAGAGTATAAAAACAGCTGCCCCCGGACGCCAAAAAGAGGGTTCCGATTTCTTCTGTTGAGTAAAGTGCTCTCCCGTCTCTCTACTTCGGTCAACCTGACCGCCAACTCTTTGCGATGTTAAAATAAACAAGTTGTTTTGTTGTTACCAGTCGACTCATGCTTTGCCGGGACCTTCGGATGCTTCCAGTTGTACCCCAGGCCGCCAGGCCAACGCTACCCTTGGGGCTTGCGACCCAGGTGCAACAACGGGCGTCAGCGCCGAGTTCCCAACAGGTCGTACCATCGGTGCGACCACAACAACCGTTGCCATCGGTGGGATTCAAACAACTGTCTGCCAGCGGTGAGATCACGACAATGGAGGCCAGCAGCGAAGAGATGCAGTTGACTGTATGCTGAGCAGCTCAACAACGATCCGGGAGCAGTGCAACGAGCCCTGTGTGATGACTGGTTGCCTGCAGCGGAACGACTGCGCTGAACTCTTGGCTGCGAGGTTTGGTGAGTGCGGGACTTTCTTCTTCTGAGCTTTGCCAGGCTTTTGTTAGTGTCAGAAACAGAGCTGGTAATTGTGGTTGTCGTTGCTGCCGGGTTAGATTGCGGCAAGACAATAATAGGCAGCAGAGAAAGCAGCATTCAGAGCAGCCATGGATTTGAAGTCGTTGCGCAAACCGAAATTGCTGGAGCTTGCAAGAGATTTGGGTCTGGATGTCTCGGACAAACTCAGAAAACCAGAACTGCTAAGGGCTATTCTTGAGTTAGAAGCTGAGGATGACGAGCTGTCGGAATGCCTTGAGACCATTGAGGAGAGGGAGACTGCAAAAAGACAGGAGCGCGAACTTAAAGAACAAAAAGAGAAAGAAAAAGAAGAGCGCGACTACGCTTTGGAAATGAAGCGTCTCGAGGTAGAGATGGAACGCGCTCGTAATGGAAGTCAGGCACACGGTGCAGGAGAACGCGTATTGTTCAAAATGACTGACCTGATGCGGCCGTTTAAGCTTGGAGAGGACATTGGTTTGTTCCTGGTGAACTTTGAGCGAACGTGCGAGAAGCAGGGGTTCTCTCGGGAAACGTGGCCACAGCGCTTGCTCACTTTGTTACCCGGCGAGGCGGCCGACGTAGTCGCTCGCTTGGATAGAGAGGAGGCAGAGGATTTCGACAAAGTGAAATCGAGTCTGTTAAAAAAGTACAGGCTGTCAGCGGAGGCGTTCCGTCGGAAGTTTCGGGAAAATGAGAAAGGCAGAAGTGAGTCATACACAGAGTTTGCGTACAGGCTTATGTCAAACATGCAGGAGTGGCTCAAAGAAGAGAAAGCGTTTGGTGACCACGATAAAGTTCTGCAGTGTTTCGGGCTAGAACAGTTTTATAGTCGGTTACCGGAGAACGTGCGGTACTGGGTCTTGGATAGGCCAGACGTTTGTACGGTGGCTAAAGTCGCTGAGCTAGCCGAGGAGTTTGTGACGCGTCGGGCTCGCGGAGCTAAGGACGGTCAAAAGGGTGAATTTGGCTCGAAGTTTGAGAGGCCGAAGTTCACGCCCATGAGATTAAAGGGGGACACGCGTAGTGCGGATGCGAGTGAAAGCAGTCCGACCAAACGTAAAGAGACGGCGGCAGCCAAACGCAGAAAGCGGTTCGAGATGAGGCGAGCGCGCGTTTGTTATACGTGCCAGAAGCCGGGTCACTTTTCGGCGCAGTGTCCGGAAACAACACCAAAAGTTGTGTTTTTTTCAATATGCAGCACTGACGAGAACATGAAGCTTCTCGAGCCTTACATGCGAGACCTCCTCGTGAACGGGAAAGAGTGCCGAGTGCTTCGCGATTCCGCAGCTACGATGGATGTAGTTCACCCCTCTTACGTAGAACCCCATATGTTCACGGGCGAGTGCGCATGGATCAAGCAAGCCGTGGAAGCTCATAGCGTGTGTCTGCCAGTAGCAAAGGTGCTTATTGAAGGACCTTTCGGAGCGCTTGAGACGGAGGCGGCAGTGTCATCTATGCTGCCCCCCCAGTACCCGTACCTATTTTCGAACAGGTCCGATCACCTCCTGCGCGAGAAGGGGCTTTTGTTTGGTGAAGCTAGTGTTCAGGCCTTAACCAGATCGAAGGTTCGGGAGCTCGCTGCAAAGGCGGTAGTTGCGGGGCCGACGTTATCAAACAACGAAAAAGGGTCAGAGGCGCAGCAAGCTGATATTCAGAGCACGCCCGAACTGAATAAAATTGAGTCTGTAGCGTTGAAGGCGCCAGATACTGGAGAGGAAATGCCCGATAAGGGAAAGTTAGAAGAGCTATCTACAGATTTGCTCATCGCGCCTACGTCAGACGGACTTGATAGGTTGCTAAAAGTCAGCCGGTCGGCTTTGATAGCCGAGCAAAAGAAGGATGGCAGCCTAGAAAACATTCGCTGCAATGTCAAGGAAGGTATCGCCAGGAAAAATGCGCGTTTTGTGGAAAGAGGTGGAGTCCTGTACCGGAAGTATCTAGACCGCAGAGGAGTGGAGTTCGATCAGCTGATCGTGCCTCAATGCTATCGTCAGGATCTGTTGCGCTTGACGCATGGGGGTTCGTGGTCCGGACACCTTGGAGTTAAGAAAACTAAGGACCGTCTCTTGCAAGAGTACTATTGGCCAGGGTGTTTTCGGGACGCAGACCATTTCGTGAGGACATGTGACACTTGTCAGCGGGTGGGCAAACCAGGGGACAAATCAAGGGCGCCGTTGAAATTGGTACCTATCATTACGGAGCCTTTTAGACGGCTCGTTATTGATACAGTGGGACCTCTGCCGGTAACAGCCACGGGGTACAGACACATTTTGACTGTGATCTGCCCAGCGACAAAGTTCCCTGAAGCAGTGCCGCTTAAAGAACTCAGCTCAGTTGAGATAGTCAATGCACTACTGTCCATATTTGCGCGAGTTGGTTTTCCTGCGGAAATCCAATCAGATCAGGGCACAGTGTTTACTAGCGCTTTGACGACAACTTTTCTCGAAAGGTGTGGGGTAAAGCTGCTACACAGCTCAGTGTACCACCCACAGTCGAATTCCGTTGAGAAGCTCCACTCCGTCATGAAGCGCGTGTTGAGAGCATTGTGTTTTGAACATCGAACTGACTGGGAGCTGTGTCTGCCTGGGGTGATGTTTGCATTAAGGACCGCGCCGCATGCAGCTACGGGGTTTTCGCCAGCTGAGCTGGTGTACGGTCGCTCGCTTCGGTCTCCGCTTCGCATGCTTCGAGAATCGTGGGAAGGCAGGGGCGACGACCCAGTCGTGGTGGAGTACGTGCTTAAGCTCCTCGAACGCTTAAGAAGGGCACAGGAGTTGTCAGGTGAAGCAATGGCAAAGGCCCAGCAGAGGGCCAAGGTTTATTATGATCGGACCGCCAGGGCCCGTCGTTTTGAGGTGGGCGATGAGGTCATGATATTGCGCACATCGCTAAACAACAAACTAGACGTGCAGTGGGAGGGCCCAGCACGAATTGTTCAGAAACTGCCGGACGTTAACTACGTGGTGAGTCTGCCAGGAAAGCGGAAAGCACAGCAAGTTTACCACTGTAATCTGCTCAAACCTTATAGACAAAGGGAAGCAGTAGTGTGCATGATGGTAAACGTTCCTGAAGAGCTTCCGGTCGAGCTTCCGGGACTAGGCTCAGTGACGAACAGGGAAGACACCGGTCAAGTCATTAGTGACCTTATCAGTAAAGCACCGCTGTCGCCTGAGCAGAAAACCGAACTACACCAGCTCTTACAAGAGTTTCAAGGTCTGTTCTCTGAGAGGCCTGGTAGGACTTCTGTACTTACTCATGATATAGAACTTACCTCCCCAGAGCCAGTACGATCCAAGGCGTATCGGGTGTCACCCCGCCAGAGCGATATTATGGAGGCTGAGGTAAAGAAAATGCTACAGCTCGGTGTTATTGAGGCAGGTGAGAGTGATTATACCTCCCCTTTGATTTTAGTTGAGGTACCGGGCAAGGAACCTCGTCCTTGCGTCGACTACCGCAGGCTTAATTCCATCACTAAGGATCAAATTTATCCGATCCCTAACATCGAGGAGCGCCTTGAGAAAGTTAGTAGCGCTCAGTTTATTTCCACCCTAGATCTTGTCAGGGGTTATTGGCAGGTTCCACTTACAGAAGAGGCTAGTAGGTATGCGGCGTTCATTTCCCCAATGGGAACATTCCGTCCTAAAGTGTTGAGTTTTGGTTTGAAGAACGCGCCATACTGTTTTTCAAGCCTCATGGATAAAGTGTTGCGGGGACAGCAAGAATTCGCTTTACCGTATCTAGACGACGTAGCGATATTCTCCGCATCCTGGTCTGAGCATATGGCACACTTGCGGGCAGTGCTAACCCGCCTGCGCGAAGCGGGCTTGACAGTCAAGGCTCCTAAGTGCCAGTTAGCACAGGCCGAGGTTGTCTACCTCGGTCACGTGATTGGTCAGGGTCGTCGCCGCCCCTCTGAAATAAAGGTGGCCGCTGTGCGAGACTTCCCGCAACCGCGCACGAAGACCGATATTCGGTCATTCTTAGGTGTCGCCGGCTACTATCAGAGGTACATCCCCAGGTACTCTGATATCGCGGCTCCCCTGACGGATGCTCTAAGAAAAACAGAGCCTCAAACAGTCGTCTGGGACGAGACAAAGGAAAGAGCTTTTAGCGCCCTAAAGAGTGCCCTAACAAGCCAGCCTGTGCTACGATCGCCAGACTATACAAAAGGGTTCGTTGTTCAGTGCGATGCTAGTGAGCGAGGCATGGGCGTTGTACTGTGCCAACGGGAAAATGGAGAAGTAGAACACCCCGTCCTGTATGCTAGTCGTAAGCTGACCAGTCGTGAGCAGGCGTATAGCGCCACCGAGAAAGAGTGTGCATGTCTCGTGTGGGCCGTTCAGAAATTGTCATGCTATCTAGCCGGCTCGAGGTTTATCATTGAGACGGATCACTGCCCTCTCCAATGGCTGCAGACCATCTCTCCCAAAAATGGCCGCCTCCTGCGCTGGAGCCTCGCTTTGCAACAATATTCCTTTGAGGTGCGTTACAAAAAGGGGAGTCTCAACGGTAACGCCGATGACTTAAGTCGAAGCCCCTAACGTAGGAATCAGCATCAAAATTGTTTGTTACTGATGTTTTTCTTCCTGAGGCAGGATTTTTTTAACATATTGCTTTTGTTTAGTGTTTCAAAGTGATGATATGCTTTCTAGTGCAATTTTCCAATTTGTGGACGCGTTCTGAGTGATGCTAGACTACTGTAAGGAACTAGGCAGTGGTATAAAAGGGGAAAGAGCCTGGCAGGGCTTAGTGAGGGTTGTGCCGTGCTTGCTGACTGAGCGGTTGAGTTTCAGCGTAGTTCTAACGCTTGCCGGGAACGAGAACAAAAATGTGAACTCTCCCGAAGTCACTTTGCAGTGTCCCGTGCGAACCTGAACGAGAGAACGAGGCCTTCTCTGTGCGCTGCGCTCAAGAAACGTCGAGGGACGCCCGACTTCGGTTATGAGCATCATCGAGCGACCTCCCTCCGGACAGCGGATGCAGTCCCCTGTCCATTGGGATCTCCTTTCCCCGGCGGGGCGGTCTGTTACGTTTCGCCTACGACGCGCGGTTTAGCCGGCGCGACTGCAACAAAGCGGCAGACATTTTGGCCCGTTCGGCGTCGCCGCTACGCTCCCCGCCAAGCGCGTCCAGGCATGTTCCGATGCCACGTGTCTTCATGTGCGTGTGTGAGTGTATGCGCCATTGTGCCCGACCGGCGGCGATACGACAGCAGGGGGTCACCTTCTCCTCCCAGCCATTGTGCCCGACCGGAGGCGATACGACAGCAGGGGGTCACCTTCTCCTCCCAGCCATTGTGTCCGACCGGAGGCGATACGACAGCAGAAGTCACCTTCTCCTCCCAGCCATTGTGCCCGACCGGAGGCGCTACGACAGTAGGAGTTACCTTCTCCTCCCAGTCTTTGTGCCCGACCGGCGGCGCTACGACAGTATGCGTCACCTTATCCCATTGTACAATCACGTGCTCGTCTATTGAGGGGTTCCTTCTTGCCCTCAACTGCGAGAGTATAAAAACAGCTGCCCCCGGACGCCAAAAAGAGGGCTCCGATTTCTTCTGTTGAGTAAAGTGCTCTCCCGTCTCTCTACTTCGGTCAACCTGACCGCCAACTCTTTGCGATGTTAAAATAAACAAGTTGTTTTGTTGTTACCAGTCGACTCATGCTTTGCCGGGACCTTCGGATGCTTCCAGTTGTACCCCAGGCCGCCAGGCCAACGCTACCCTTGGGGCTTGCGACCCAGGTGCAACAACGGGCGTCAGCGCCGAGTTCCCAACAGGTCGTACCATCGGTGCGACCACAACAACCGTTGCCATCGGTGGGATTCAAACAGCTGGCGAGGGCAATGCGACCCACACGTAGCGGATCCGTGCTTGGCTCCATGGCTGAGTCGAACAGAGTTTTCTTTTCTGCCGACTTTCTGCTGCCAAAAAAACCCGATGACTAAGAAGATGCCGACGACGATAAGCACGGTAAAACAAGAGCCAGCCTTCGCATAAGCTCTGTCAAACTGGCGCCCGTCACGTATTCACGTACGTTGACGCGGGTCCTGTCTTGGGTGTGGTGGCGTGTTGGTTCGAGCTGTCTTATTTGATGCACTTAACTACAGCGGGGTTTTTTTCTTCTGCTCCAGTGATTGTCGTTTTCCCGTCTGCTGTTGGCGAAGATGGTAAAGTGATGTTGTTTGGTGGTAGAAAGGAACGATGGTGTGTGAGCGGTGCACATGAAGCACGAAATTCCTGTCCGCGCCATATTTTGCACGGATTCAGCGCGGAAACGTATGCGATCCATCGAAACTCACTGCGAATGCAGGGAAAGTCAACACTAATCCAAAGGAAAGGAAACGCTCGTGGGAGCCCTCATGTAGAACGAGAAGTGTCAATGCAGAAAAAGAAAAACGCACGCATGTTTATCCATCTAGAGGATTGACCGGCATTTTATTTGCTCTCAACTTCACATGTTTCGTTCGTGAAAATTACCGAATCTTTGTTACCGATTTTCAGTTCTAAGCCAAGTTTTGACTGTACGAAAGATTCCAGACATGTCAAACATGTCGCACGCGCCTGACTTTCCTCGCAGCCATCATTAGCGTGGGCATCGAATGCGTCGTCTCAAAGCACAGGCGGACCAAAGCGAAATGCACCGGAAACGTGCCTCGTTCGTATAACGAAAACTACGTTGTACAAGTTTCCTTCGACAAGGGGTCCATTCTGGCGTTTCGCTTTGCGCCGTACCACGGTTTTCTACCTACGTGATCGCAACGGCGCGCTGGCGAGATTGCCGACAGGGACAGTCAGGTTGCGCTGACAGCAAGACGAAAAGGCCCTTAAGCACCGACTAAAGTAAAACGATTCTACGTTTCCCATCTACAGCGCCCTTAATAGTTTGTACGGATATTAAGTGGCTCAACTCCATGTCACTTGTACATGTAGAGAGTACTGATAATGTAGAGAGTAATGATAGTTACGCCCGATTTCCCTCGTCCTAATGGCTAGTAAATTAATAGTCCTCCTATATTCTTTAGAACAATGTCATTGTTCTTCAATCAGCTGGAACATTTGTTTGTGAGAGGAGTTTTCGCGAGTAAGCAAGACAAGTTCCATGCTGCACTGTAAAATAGATTATTCAGAGCCAGTTGACATCTGAGAACGTCGCACGATCAAAATGGTACAAATATTGAATATTGGTGGCCCGATCTGTGCGGGTCATCTTGAATAACCGCTCATTCCCGGAAGTGAATGGATGAATGAATGAATGCTTCTCAAAACACTTTAGGCAAAGTGGAAAATGAGAACGCTCGGAAAATCCCGACTGGCCCCACTTCTTTGACTTGGTTCACCCTTCATAAGATGACAAGCGCTGTATACGGAGGCTTGAATGCTGAAAAAAAAAAAAACATTGTTTCTCATCGCATATCTGGCGACGCGGCTTCTCCTCTTCCTCAAAGCGCGGACTGTGCCAATGTCACCATCGACGACGTCATTTGGAGCGAGCGAAAGGGTCGCGGTCGCGCCGTGTGGCAGGAGGTGCTGCTAATTTTAAGCGCGGTTCATTTTTAATCCACCTTCGCATCGGGACCGTCGCCGCGTCTTCTAGCGCGCTCGCGTTCGCGGTTTAGCGTCGCGCCGGGCGAACAGGCACGACGCTCTTGAAGGTTCTATTTTCGTTTCTCCCCGGGCGGCCGCGTTGCCTCGGCGCAAAGTGGTGGTGGTGGAGGCGGCAGCCGGCTGGGCTTCACTGCAGGACGTTGCCGACGCCGAGACGACGTTATTTTCAGAGTTGCGCCGGCGCCGGCAGGTGGTGCTTTTTCCGCGGCTAGCGTAAGGCTTCAGCTAGCGTTCGCGCGCGCGCCGGCGCGTTGCCGCTGCCGCTAACAAGCGTCGATCTCCGCCGAGTGCATAATTGGGGGCCCGGGTCGCGCGGAACGACGCGGCGTTCGCTCGGCGCTCCTCGTGTCGCTTACTGCGCGAATTCCTTGTACGTCGTTAGCACTCGAGTTTATGCGCTTTGAATTTTCAGCGTGCGCACCCCGAGGCGCGCACCGTGAATGCCTATATTGCGCGTGAATCGTGCGCATTTGGGCTGGTTTGTGCGTGACTTAAGCAGAAAAAGAAAAGACGGAGCAGTGAACAGGACGCATAGGTAAGGGTCAGGCAAGGTTCATATGTCATGTGCTCAGGTAATGCTCGTGCGTGTGAATGTTTTTTACAGGTATTAGTGCAATGAACGATATAGTGCAAGTTGTTCTATTTCAATTTTGCGAGCGAAAGAGCGGGAAGTAGGAGAGGATCAGGAAGATAGAACGAAATAATGATGAAAACTTTACGCAGTGTTCCGATTGCCAGGCGTTTTCCTGGCACAGCTCTAGCGTTCACTGGAAGCGTGCCGAGAGATGACATCTGTATTCTGGAGATGACGTTTGGGCCAGACAGGAGGGAGAGGGAAAGGAAAATCAGGGAGGGTAGCCAGAGAGTATCTCTTTCTGGCTACCCGTCACCGCAGGAAGGGAAGAGAAACCACTGGTAAAGAATATGCGTGCTATCACAGACAAATGTACCACGAGTGAGATGGGGCCGAATAAAACGTGTTATTTCGATTCGATAGTTGCTCTTTACGGCCGCGCTTCTTTAAGCCGCCAAATATGTGTCTCCATTGTTCAGGTTAAGCTTGACGGCGACTGTATACGTTGGGAAACTGTCTCATTTCTCTTAATTTTCTCTATACAGACATGCACGCGTTTCGAATCTCTATGAGAAATGATTTGCATACGTTGCATGCCTTGCCAGAGAAGAAGGGGAGCCAAGGGACTCGACTTTTGTTAATCATGACCGTACTGAATGAACCCTCGCGTAAAGCCAATCGACATTGAAGTGAAGGAAAGCATCGGGGAGGTTCGCTGCAGCTGAAATTGAAATGTAGAAAATAATAAAGAAATTGAAATGAAAGTGGACGACAAGATAATTTGTTGTCCGTGGAAGCTGAACCCACAAATTCCGCATTGCGCGTGCGTTACACTAACAGTTGTGCTACGGCGACGGCTATGAATATATCCGCTACCTTGGGTATTTAAGTTTACTAGATCTAGCTCTAATAGTGTTACCCTGAGCCAAGGTGGGCGGATGTGGAACATAATTTTTTTTGTTGCCTCATGGCGTCACGTAACACGTGATCTTGGGAGAGCAAAAACGTAGCTGATAGACCCTCGCATGCTACCTAATGACATCAAGGCTGCCAGATCGCGAGGGTCCCGAATATGGCAGGCTTGATGCCATTAGGTAGCAGGTAATTGTATTTTTTATCTTTTCGTGCACTTTAATTTCCGTTTCTTTGTTATTTTTACATTTCAATTTCTACTGCAGCTCATTTCCCCGATGCTTTCCTTAGCTTAGCTGTTGGTATTATAATGGATACTTTGCATAATGCGCGCACCTGTTATCGTTAAACGTGCCTTTCTGTGACCTGACTTCGTGTTTTGTGTAGGTTCTTGAGTTTTATGTTACGGTGTATCTTTTGTGACCTCCGTCATGAGCTGTCTTAGCGTATTTACATCACCTATAACGTTAAATCTGACATTTTCGTTCAGGCTGCTTGTTATTTCGTTCAGTGCCTGCTTGTTATTTCATTTTTAACATACATCCGGTAGGTGCAAAAAGGAACAGCCGTCGCCGCTTAAAGGCACCAACATCTGTTAAAGAAGCGACATAAAACATCTTCCAACATCCGGTCCGTGTTTTCTGCCTTTATCTGCGATCTAATCTTCTGCAATCTGCGCGGTATCGAGTGCGGTGTTCCCACCTGCGCAGCACGCACGTAACAACGTCGAGCGAAGCCGGGCTAAGCAGTCTTGAGAATAGTTCGTATCGATTTTGAAATCATGGACAAATTAACTCCCTCTTCTCTTCCTCTCGGCCGCCTGGCTTCCCCAAACGAGTCAACGCGCCCTGAACGAAGCGCGCGGCGACGTCGGGTCGAAGCGCGTAGAAAGAAAGAAAGAGAAAAAGAAAGAAAGAAAGAAAGAAAGAAAGAAAGAAAGAGAGAGAGAGAGAGAGAGAGAGAGAGAGAGAGAGAGAGAGAGAGAGAGAGAGAGAGAGAAAAAGAAAGAAAGGAAGAAGAAAAAGAGCAAAGATGATGCGGCTGCTCTAGATCTTAGTGTAGACGCAGTCACGCGATCGTTATCACTGAAGTTTCATCTCGAGGCTATATTTAGGAACAATATGCTTGTTTTCCTATACGCCGAGGCCATTGGCAAGAATGAAGAGAATGAATTGCTGGCGCTGCAAACAAGTGTTTGTCTAAAATTTCGTCGCATTGATTTTTTCCTAACGGGATTTTGCCAAATAAGGCCCTCTCGTCGGATTTGGCGATGTTGTATTATAGAAAAGGCGTAGGCAGCTGGAAGCATATACCGGGTGTTTCATGTAACTTGAGCCAAACATTAAAGATACGCTAATGTCACGTTGCTGGACAGAACCAAGGTAATGCTGTTTGCCGTCGCTTGGAGATGATCCGATTATTTCTGCACTCCGCATAATTGCATATTTAGTCTTAATTAGTTGATCGACTTGTCAAATATTATAATTAAATAAAAAGTGTCGATGGGAAACTTGTAGAGCAACGTGAAAAACTTCCGATACAGCATTCTGCTGCTCAATACGTGCTGCATAACGGTGTTTTTCCAAGCAGGCGAGAAGACCGCGAATGGACCCAGAGTACCTCGAGCGGCTAGTCGTGCGGCAATTTTTCGTGTATGCGCGGGCTTCTCTCACGCCAGAAAAAAAAAAAAAGAAAAGAAATGTAGCACGTATTGAGCCACAGAAAGCTGTATCGGGAGTTTTAATGTTGCTCTACAGTTTTATAATTGACGCTTTTTTCGATTGCGGCTGGATTTCGGTAGCCGCAGGATACCGTGGAACAGTCCATGGACCTGGAGCATGAGACAGATGTGAAGCTGCAACGGCACATACATAATGAAATCCAAGATTAGTGAGTTCTTCGCGGGCTATTGCCTGCACAAATGGTGCTGTAGGCAAGTTCGCATCACTGGGGCGGGAAAAAAGGGCTGCAGGCGCCATGGCTCCAAGATCTCGCCGCACTATCCGCGTCAGATGATCTGATGATGATCGTCGCTGCACTCCTACCCTCTCGTCACAAGAGGCTGTCACAGCTGTAAGTGGCATACGTGCGAACGGCGTTGCAATGCGGCTGCTCTTGGCCTGCTCAAAGCGTTTACATTCTTTTATGATGTCCTGTACCGTTTCACAATTTGTGCACATAAGCAGGTTGAAAGCATCGTCAGCGATCCCCTTCAGTACATGCCCAAGCTTGTCTGACTCAGTCATATCGCTGTCGGCCTTACGGCACAGGGCCATGTTAGGGTTGGCGTCTGACACCACGTGACGACAGGTCATTCACCCTAACGCCTGAGCCGGAGCCCACGTGCACCGGAGAGATCATTCACCCGACCTTTTCTGAACCGGAGCCCACGTGCACCGGAGAGGTCATTCACCCGACTTTCTCCCCGGATTCGTCGATGAGAGGATCGATCTCTCCTTCCGTGCTTGGTATTGCAGGAGGAGGGGCCCTCTCTCCGTGCCTGTCACGTGTCATCGATGGAAGCAAGATCCCGCCCACACTTGTAGAGAGCTATTTAAGGGGCTCCGAAATGTACTTTTGAGATACTTCTTACATGAGACTTTATACTTCATGCTATCCTTATTTTCTTTCAACTACCTTTGAATAAACCGTGCAAGTTTCGCACTAGCAAATCGTCTCGCCCCTGCTTGGTCGCCATGAACTACCGGATGCCTGCAGCCCGCCGACAACGCCACGCTACCCAATGAGCAATGTCGGTCGAGCTTCGATAGGCAGGCGCCGCTACTTCTCGGCAGCAGTACGGTACGCTACCCTGGAGTACGCAACAGCCAGCACTTCCTGGATGCAAGAGATGTATGATTCTGTGGACGTCTGGGCGCGCGCGTCGCTAGTAGTTTTTTAGCGGTGCTCTTCCGTCCAGCTGGACGGCCGGCAACTCCCTGAGTCTCTGTTTGCACGTGTCCCAGTTGTTAAGGTCTGACTCGTGGTTGTCGTACCACACCTTCGCCGTGCCTTGTAGGTAGAATACCAAGTTAGCGAACATAATCCTCAGATTCCAATTGTTGTGGGTATTTACACACTCAAAAGTAGCGATCTAGTCTTCCACGTCGAGGGGTTCGGTGCCACAGAACGTTCCTACGTCCCGCGGCTGAGCCAGCACAACCGTCGAGGTTGTAGCCGTTGATGTGGGCCGCGCCATCTCGGGTGCTGTTTCGTCCGTCATGTTGTCCAGTGCGAGGTGATGACCACTGCGGAGCTCGTTTGTTGTTTCTCATGGGTACCCCGCACCTCTCACCAATTCGTTACGTTGCAGAAGTCATATATAAAGATGTATTTACACGAGAGACAACGACGTATAAACAAGATGGCTGTCGAGAGTGATTCCACCTCTGACTGGCGTCGCTCTTGCTTGCATATTATATATATATATATATAATAAAGAAAATATGGGGTTTTACACGCCTAAACCACTTTCTGATTATAAGGCACGCCGTAGTGGAGCATCCCGGAAATTTCGACCACCTGGGGTTCTTTAACGTGCACCTAAATCTAGGTACACGGGTGTTTTCACATTTCGCCCTCATCGAAATGCGGCCGCCGTGGCCGGGATTCGATCCCGCGACCTCGTGCTCAGCAGCCTAACACCATAGCCACTGAGCAACCACGGCTGGCTATATATATATATATATATATATATATATATATATATATAGCGAGAGAGAGAGAGACAGACAGACAGAGAAAACTTCGGCGAATATATATATACAGCCCGTACCAGCCACCGTGACTTAATGGCTACAACGTTCTGGTGGTGATCATTATATACCGCAGGTTCTATGACCGACCGGTGCTGCCGTGTTCCGACGGTGGTGGTGTTCCTATGGTGGCGGAGTGCACAACCGCTTGCAAACTTAAATTCAGGCACATTATATATATATATATATATATATATATATATATATATATATATATATATATATATATATATATATATATATATATATATATATATATATATATATATATATAACACCGACTGGGCAAAGGTAATCTGTGTGTTGCGGTACGCAATTGGAATTCCATTCGTCAAGCAACACGCTTCGCATTGGCACAGCCCAGACAACCCTGCTTGTGGAATGTATGGTTTGAGATGAAGCCATTGAACATCTTCATGTGGCAATGTGTCCGGTTTTTCAAACGCAAACGCGTGCTTTCCTCGGCCTTCGATGAGCGGGGTAACCTTCCGCTTTATGAGCGAGGTAATTATATTTACCTGGAGTGGTCAAGCTGCTGATTTGATCGCCATCGCTTGGAAAAGAAAAGAAACAAAAGGAGCAGTCCACGCGGAAATAAGGTTACGAATTGTAATGCCGCGTGTTCGTAGTTCATGCTCTCGTAACAAATAGATCTCGAATCCAGGAACGTACACCTAGGTAGCTGATAAAGACGCTTGTGCATGCACTCTGCAGCCGTCCACTCTACCACCCTAGTCTAGAGGAGCGAGATATACACCGTACTATAGACTCCTCGCATTCACAAACGTCTACGCAGCAGGCCCCTTTAAAGGTGCATTCACCAACGTACACCGATGTACGCCGCAAGAATAGCTGAAACTTTCGAACGAAAGCCCCTACGCTCCTTTCCTTTTTAAATTTTTTAATGATTGTGACCACGCACACACACGCACGCATGCACGCACGCGCACACCCTAGCGCTTTTAGACCAACTCTGGCTGGTGTCAGCTGGGACAAGGTCCAAGAACTCGGATTTCCGTAAAGGGGCGGTTGTCAAGCTTGTTAAGCATGGTGCCGAGAATCTTTCTTTGGGCACTGAAACGAGCACAATCGCACACAAGGTGTGCGATAGGAGTCGCAAAGGAACCTACGCTGGCTAATTATTTCTAATGAGTATGTGTACAGCGCTTCAAAATGTGGCACGCCCGAAGAGGGATGCATGGCACACAAATAAATTTTTGTGCACCTTGGCGTATTTTTTTTTCTTTTCCCCCACTGTCGTGCATACGTTTGTACCACTGCACGCATTCACTATTGAGTAATCTAATAACTAGCGCCTACAAAGTTCTCGTTGTCGTAAACTCTTTCTGGTGTACATGTTTAGTGGCATGTAGTGAGAACGCGTTGTTGGCGAAGTATCGGCCCGCAGAAAAGTTTCGACGCTCGTTGCTCCAGAAAACCGAACTGAAGAATACCGTATAGAAGCGATAAAATGTTTGGGCAGGCGTGGAAAAAGACTTCTGGCGAGTGTGTGCACAACCGCGCAGTCTCGACGCCAGGCGTTAGCCCGCGACCTTCCGGCGCCCTGCACGAATTTGCATTGCTTTTCCGCCGCGACGCCACCGACGAACGCTGTGCAAATACGTAACATACCCCGGAGCGCCGGCGACTGCAAGCTTGTTACGGCAAACGAACCGCTGGGCGGCGCTCTGTTTGAACAAAGGCGGGAACTTGGTGACACACGCACACCCTCTCTGTGTCTGACCCCCCCCCCCCCCTCCCCCTTCATGCTCTCTCTCCGTACAAACTGGTATGGGAACGACCGTCGAACCATGCTGGCAAACAACACGAAGAAAGCAGGGGCGCAAACGGGGGGGGGGGGGCGCAGGGGGTTGCTGTTTAAAGAGGAGAGAGAGAGTAACACTCCCGGGACAGCGGTAGGAAAAGAAAGAACTAGACAAGCCACGAGACGCCCTGCGGGGAATCCTAATGAAATCGAGACCGGCGCGGGCGCGCGCGGGCGAGGCAAACTGCGAGTTGATTCTGCGATCGCAACGCCGTTAAAGCGGGGGACAGATGAGGGCTGAACAGAAGTAGATGCAGACGGCAGGGATCAGAGGTGCGCGGGGTCTGTCGTCTGGTGGCCAACATGAGAGTGCCGAGGGGGAACGAGGGAACGCAGATAACACAGCCGAACGAGGTAGGGGAAGCCATAATGAGGTAGGGAAGAGAGGTGGAGGGAGAGGACAGTGGAGCGATGCGTCGTCTGCTAGCTACAACCCAAAACATGGACGAATGACAGTTGGAGTGGAGAGAAGGAAGTCAAATAGTGGATGGGGATCCAAAACTTAGCAAAAGCGACAACAAAGCCAGCAGCGGCGGCTGGTGGTAATGCGACAAGCGGCCTCGTGAACTTTTTAACGATTCGTTGCTTTCACCATGTGGGCGGCAGCATACTAGTAGTATTCTCGACGGGCAAGTTGGCCCTTTGCAGCGGTTGCAGATCCGGCGAGCTAGGGCCAGAACGGGGAACACATGCCGCAAAGAAAACTGCTTCCATCTCGTTCAATGTCCAGTGGCAGCGTTAGACTGCCAACCCCGACACCAAGCGGCATCTTTCTTTCTGTAGTGTCCGCTCTCTCGGTCCTTTCTTCCACACGGCCCCACTTTTCCCGGCTCGCGACTCATTCCCCTGGTGCCTCTGGTTAGAAACTCAATCCTAATTATCCCCAACTAATTACTCCTCTTCGGCGGAAGCGACGCTTCCCCTACCACTCCGCCTCTTTGACTCCCGCCTCTTGTTTCGTTTGGCGCGACGCAACAAATCCGGCTCAGTAGATTGTGACCTACGTTTTTTTTTTGTTGCCTTCTTTGCTCGCTTTTCCTCCCGTCGCGGTGTTCCTTGTACTCAGTTTGCCTTGGCTGCGTTCTTTCGCTTTCTGTCATTTCGTCTCGCGACGTCCCACTTCCCTTTGATCCGCTACGCATCGTGATTCTACAGCCCGTTAGGTTGAACCGAATTAAAAAGGAAAAGAAACAAAAAAGACGAAGAATTGTGGAGGGGAATCGGGCTTCACCGTTAGGACAAGCTGCGCTATACCCGCTGAGGAAATGACTATCGCCAATTTTCGTACTTTAATGGGAAAAACAGCCAGTTATATCGTCCTTCTATTTTTTTTTTCCTCTGACACGGGCTCGTTATTTTCCCCCGACAGAATTCTTTTTTTTTTTCGTTTTGCGTAGCGTCGTGCTTCTGTATCGTCTTTTAGTCTTCTCACACTATATGCCACGTCCGCTTAGCGCGTTTATCCCATTCGCGTGAGATTGGAGTATCTGCCCTGGATTCGCTGCTGCAGCCTATATATTTGTTTGCTGATTCGTTAGCCACGCGTCGGCTTTCCCTATCTCAATTTTCAGTCACTTTTAGCACCTCCTCCCCTTATCGCTCTTTGAACGGCATGCCACGCATACGTTATCTTTCACTCGCGCTGCTGGAAACCGTTTCTTTATACCACTTTCATTCGCAAACGCGATCGTTGTCTCCCTGTCTTTTTTCTTGTATAGCGAAGCCATCGTTGGGATTGGTTCGGATTTTAGTGGTTCTTGCTCACACAAACACAGTACCGCTACTAAGCGGCCGCGGCCGCGGCCACTCAGACAGACCTGGAACGGCAGCTAGAAAAGGGCTTTGCTTTTCAGTTTCCGCCTAGCAGAATGATGTTCTTTCTCGTATATTCGAATTATAATTCGAAGCTATAATGTCTGCAGCTTGTGTGCAAATCATAATTTACGAATTCTCTGACTTAGTTTACTTTGGAAGGTTCGATTGGTTCAATAAGGCGCTAGGCGGAGGGCCTAGAAGAATGAGGATGTATGCTGAGCTTCCGCACACGTGTGTGCACGCGTGACGTACACGTGTGCACACAGTGTATCTGACCTGGATGCGTGGACGCTCTGTCCTTTGCATCTGTCGCACAGCATGGGCTGCGACCGTAATATACATTATGGCAAACGCTGATGATAACGATGATGATGATGATTTAATGGCATCCGCTTTGGAGCGGGGCGGTGACAAATAGTCACCTAGCGTGCTTGATTTAATCAGATAGCTTACATGTTTATCTAGCATTTTTGTACACATCTCCTTAATCTTTCTTTCCCCTTCAAAATCTACATTGTACCACTAGCTATGACTGTAAAAGATCCAGTCGTATACCAACCTCTTCCTTGCTTTCCTTCCACCAATGCTCTAGAAGCCTCTTGCTTATCTCGACTGCTGACCGCTTGACGCCTCCGTCCGCTTTAAACCCAACTGCTTCCGGAAGGTGTACGTTACCTACGGTTCTCACTGGGTGAAACCCTTCGCGTTCCACTGGGAGGTGCTGAGTGGTCTCCGGATCCTTGCTGTAACATACACATGTCTCATCTAGTTCCGAATATTTGTTTCTGTTTGTTCTTAGGCAACCGGCTCGGGCCTCATATAGCAAGGCTCTGCCAAAACCTCGTCCAAGAACGGTACTGCCACCTAGTGGCCACGCCCGCTCCGACAGACCTCAAACGCCAGCTGGAAAGGGGCCTTGTCTTTGTGTTTCCGCGTAACAGAATTACGCTTTCTCGTATATTCGAATTACAGACCGACGCTATTATGTCGGTAGCTTGTCTGTAAGTCGTACTTTACGAATTTTCACGCGCATTCTTCTTGAAAATTTAATTAGTTCGGTAAGGCACTTGTGCCACACGGAGGGCCTAGAAGAATGAAGATTTATGCTGCAGTTGCGCGCACGTGCTCGCACGTGTGACGTACGTCACTTGTGGTGGTTGTGCTTGTTTAACGTCGTCTAACGTTGGTTGTGTTTATCCAACGTCGGCAACAGCTTCGCCGTACATACACTATCACAGGAGGGAAGGGGGGGGGCGGATTTTTTTTTTTTCTCTAAGCTTAGTTGCTCATTCCGGCTCCGCTCACAGATAGAGAATCGGTTTATCGAGTCACAGGGTGTTAATTTCCCTTTGCCTCGGAAAGAAGACCAGCCGTTGTGGCTTTCCGTATTTTTCGTTTTACTTTAACGTCAAATCGTTTGTTTTCGTATTCGCTTCGTCTTTATTTTTTTTCCCCCTTAGTGCCGTCCTTGTATATATGCACGCAACTTCGTGGTTATCGCGTCTTGTTTCACGAATGCGTGCGTCTTTGGTTGTTGTCGGCGGTGTCCGGTTGTCGGTAGTTTATTCCCTCATTTGTTGCCGAGTCACTGGCAAGCTCGCCTGTCTCGGTCTCCCCGGCTAGATTTGCTTTGGCGTTGAGAAACGAGCGGCGATGTCTGCGAACGCGGCGGGCGCGCAGTCCGCTGGGGAAATAATGCGACTGCTCCTCTCTCCCTCTCATTCTCCTCCAGTTTTCCCGCTTACCAGATCCCGCGTCTTCCCTTCCCATTCCCATCTTCCGCAATCTCACTGTATTTTTTTCTATTATTTTCCCCTTCGTCGCCATCTACCACAACCTCACTATGTTTTATTATTTTCGTCTTCGCCGTCCTAAATGGTTACAAAGTCTTGCCACAACCAACAATCTCTCAGAAGCCAATATCAGGGCTCCACCCACCGAAGGCCTCTCCGACACATTTGTTTTCTACCGTTCTTTATGTACATTATTTTTCTGTTCGCACTAAATCGTTGCGCCTCCAGGCTTGTTGGCAAACGGTTTTGGATTGTTTTCGTGGTTCAGGTGAAAGATTGCGCCGTCTGCGAGCAAGCAAGCTACACGGCTTGGCTTGGCTGCATAAACGTTGTACAATCTTCTCCGTCATGGGGCCCTTTCCGACGATTTTGGTTTTTCTCTCACTTTCTTTTCCTTCTGTTCTTTTTTTCTGTCCGTGACGGCCGCACTGCACCTATCAAGTTTTTAAACATGGCGGCACTGTCTCCCCATATACACGGACTGTCAGTCTCATTTGCGTAGCACGACTATATTAAACATATCACTGGTGACAAAAAAAAAAGGAAAAGGAAAATAAAGTTTCTGAACACGTAAGCAATATGAATGTCGCGAGGCATTCACGTCGTCGTGTAATATTCGAGATTCGGAACGCGCGTTGGCGGTGGGTTCCCTCGCAAAGAAAAAAAAAAAAGAAAGAAAGACAAACGAAAAGTAGAAAGGAATGAAATCCTAGGGAGAAACACTCCATTTTCGAGCGACTTGTAGCTTTTCTTCAGACCGCGGCTTCGCGGCGCCGTTTCTTCTTTTAGCTTAAGGAAGGCAAAATGAATGCGCCTCGCGCCGAAATCTGCATGATCGGGTCATTGGATAGATTGTTTTCGGGCGGACTGGAAATCGTATGCAAACGAGCCGTCCGCCGCATGCAGGGCTTCGAGAGAGGACGGACAGCTGCGGATTTTGCGGAAAGCGAGAAGAATTGTACGGCAGCGTCGGGTGGGTGGAATGCCTTTTGGAAAGAAAGCTATACGCGAAGCGACATTCGGCATCAGGATTGCTAGAATTCCCGGGGCGTGAACTAAAAGAAGAAGCGGAAGAAGAGAAAAAGCGGGTACCTTTAACAGAGAGGACGCCACGTGCAGTGTGCTGAAACGCACGAGGCCCGTGCGACAATAAAGTAAGTAAGCGAAACAAGGAGAGTCAGGGAGAAACGCGAGCGTCGTTACGAAATCCTTCTCTTTACGTCAGTGCTCCGCGGATGTCGTAAGAGGGCGCGCCGTTCCATCAGCCGGTCTCGCGGGAGAGCGCTAAGCCCACCGCGGCGAAGCGGCGAGTAAGAGCGGCACCGGGGCAGAAGCTTTACTTACAGCCGAGTCCCCCTTATAGCTTTGGAAATTATCGCGATGTCGAACACTGCAGTCTTCTTTTTTGTCTCTGATGAAGCGCTTCACCGCGCTTCCGACGAGATAAATAATCGTCGTCGTTGCGACTGCCCCAAAGCTGACTCGGATGTCGGGAGATATTCTGGTCGTTGGTCCCTCTCTCATTTTTTTTTTTGCCGCACGTGGCCTGTCGAAGACGTTGAGTAACGACGTTTTGCCAGAGAGAGGAATTGTTTTCTGGTTGTCGGGCGGAACACAAGAGAGTCAGAATAAGATAATACCCGGGGTTGGGTAATGTAAGGATTCTACTCCAATTCCCTGGCTTTTTTTTTTCGCTTCGTCAGTATAACTCCGAGCGGCGCAGCTCCGCTAGCATTACCACCACAGCTGGCTGGACGTTAGCAGTAAATGACAGGACAGGAACAGAATTAAGCAAAAGGGTGGTTACATTACACTGGCTCAGGCCTATTCTAATATAGGAAGATGAGTTCCGCGACTACAATCAATCAATCAATCAATCAATCAATCAATCAATCAATCAATCAATCAATCAATCAATCAATCAATCAATCAATCAATCAATCAATCAATCAATCAATCAATCAATCAATCAATCAATCAATCAATCACTTGTGAATCCGTCTAGACCTTAGTGGAACAGTCTCTTTCGGCGAGCGCTCTGCTGAAACGTTGGTTGGCCCCAACTATATCTACTTGACGTTTAACACGTTGATAATAACTGCCCTTCGTCTTCCGCATAGTATAAACTCTGATAAAAACTACATTGACCTCCATGTTCGTATCTTAACGGAGGAAGAGGACGCTGCTAGTTACGGGTGCATCTAGCCTTGCAAAGGCACGCTTGCTACTGCTCCGCCAGAGCGTATCCTTTAGAAGCGGAGGGGGGCACGCCATTTAAATCAAGGTGATTATGAAGAGCGGACTCAGAATTCTACGATTCCACCAAGTTCACACCACGCCCAACGAGAACATCTACTACATCAAGGAATTGGTAGCACTCAGCATCACTTGCTAAACGTCAACACACACTGGACAGATCAGTATACTTAAGAAACCCCAGAAGGAGGCAAAACTACCTCGCTCTCGATCATACAGCGTCTCCACGGATAAGAGTGAGTCCTCCATTGTAGCGCATGGAGCTACTCTATGTTGCAGTTTACGAAGGAGCGTCTTGCATAATTCCACGAGCCTTAGGCATTCTACCATGTGATGTTTCATATCACCATGTGCGTGGCAGAAATACGTTGGCGAGGGCGGCAGTCCTATTTTCTGTCTCCCCGCTGGCGTTCACGATGACTCTGTGCACAATGTAGTGGGAAAGTTTCCGATCATCTAAGTCCCTTAGTCACGCAGGGCTGGTACAGTGGGAACAACGAGAAGTGAATATCATTCACTCAATTTACTGAGACTTCCTTCGATCCTCGTTGGGTGTTCTGAAATATACTCTGACCGTCGGTCTGTACATTAGAACTTAGTGCACAAGACTGTCTGCAGCTTCATTTACAGATACGCAGAAGTGCAGTGGAAGCCAGTGATGAAAGCCCAGGTGAAATCCTAAATTGCGTAGCTGCTTGAGGCTGCGTAAAGACCCCCGCAGGCAAATGTCCTGCGGAAGTTCTCGCTGCAGTAGCTGGAGGGCTGGCTTGCAGTCCGATGTTATCACTACTAGTTTTACTACTGGGCAAGATTTAAGTTTACTCGAGGAACACTTCAGTTGCAATACTTTCGTTTACCGCTCGTAGAAACAACGCGCCCAAGTCTGGCAGCCCATGACCCTCACGAGGTCAATATCACGAAATCGGAAGCTCTAGCCTCTCCATTTACGCCAACAGAGTCATCAGTGAATACTTGCACGTGGTGTACATTCAACTTATCTTACGACTCGAGCTCCAATCACTTGGCGTGTGCTACAGATGCGCTGCGCTTGGAGGTTATGTCAGTAATCATTTTACGGCATTCCGTAGACTCGGATGAACAGGGCGGCTCCAGTCGATTTTTTCTTTGTGCCAAATTAGGACCGAGGGCTCTGAGAGTATTGAAAGTAACGAAAGTGCATTACTCGGCTTTTCTTTACAAGCTGTCGGAGTAGAGGCGTCCCTTTGCATGACTCGCTTAAGCGGCAATGCTGCATCGGAAGCATTTTGAGAAGCGAGAAGACGCACAGAGGTACGTCGGTTTCCTAACGGACCCTTTCACTTGCTGTTACCTCTGGTACTGCAAGACCAAAGAGAACCATCTGGGGCTCTTTAACGTACACCTAAATCGAGCTTTTTTTTCATTGCCGTCCCATCGAAGTGAGGCCGCCGCGGCGCTACGTCATAGCCCCTAAGCTAACTAGGTGGTTCCGGTTAGGTAAGCCAAAGAAACGCTTTTCCGGATTACCTTCCTCCCCCCCTCCCCCCTCCCTGCATGTTCGTTAAAACATCTGTCGCTTGTGCTACTTACTGCTGAAGATGTACCGTGCAGCAACTCTAACAGAACCGGAAGCACAGACTTTGCCGGTCCAATGTCCACGCAATATTGGTCAGCAATGATCCATTATTGGGCACCGCTGGACCAACGTCGGCCCAGCTTAAAGTGTTGGCCCAGCTTAACGCGGGTGCCGTTGCAACATGGTGTTCGGAACGACGATCAGGGAATTCCCTCCTCATCCTTCAGTCCCTCCTGTCCCTGCCTTCCGCAACGCTGCACTAAACTTGCGAGAATGCAGCGCATAGAGAGCAACAGTGGGAGCTCGAAGGCGCGGCGCGCGCGCGCGTGCCGCATGGGCCGTTTTTTCTTTTCTTTTTTTTTTTCCGCTGTCAGAGCAAACCGTCGCGTCCGCCTTTGTCAGTCTCTGTTGCCATGGCTGTCACATTCGGCGCGTCGTTCGTACAGTTCGGGCGCAAGTGGAGAGAAGAGTCGGCAGCCAGCGGCAATTCCTGTTCGCTTCTTGTCGATTTACGATGCGCAGCGCTGCTCTCCTAAAAGATGAGATTTTCTTGCCCGCTTGTCGCTGCCCTGCCCTCGCAGAGTTGCACTTTTATTTTTTTCTCACCCTTGCATAGCGCTGTATTCGCTCCAATCTTCTCGCACTTGGCCCGTTGTGTGCGGTGTGAGTTCTGCTGCACTGCCGAGTGTTATTTTTTTTCTCGCTCGATTTCTTGAATTGTGTGTTCAGTGTCTCATGGCTTGTCGTCGAAAGAGAGGAAGACGACCCCCTATTGCGAGCTGCCTTATTTATATATTGTGCGTCGCTTCCACCAGAGCCGAGTGACATCTGTAGACGTGCTTTGATGCCGCATCTTCTGATTACGTGCCTTCTTACTATTCGCTTCAATGGGGTCGTTGTCAGGACTCCTTAATCGACCACTGTTGAACGGTGAGGTTATTGCGAAATCCTTGGAAAAGGAAAGATTGATATCTTCCATTAAGATTTTGTCTTACTGTAGGGCTTCTGACAAGATGTGAAAGAAAGTTCAGGCTGGCCCGAACCCGTGTCGCAAGAATTGAAGAGCCCAGTTGCAAGCGGTTCGTCTCCTCGGATGTCACGCTATTAAAGGGACATTAAAAGCAGATATTAAGTGCCGTGAGAGGCCAGTCACGCGGCAATTTTTCATGTATCCGCGGTCTTCTTTCATGCTTGGGAAAACACCTTTATGTAGCACGCATTGAGCGCAACGGAAAGCTGTATCGGGAGTTTTTCATGTTGCTATACAATTTTATCGTTGACACTTTTAATCTAATTATGATATTTCAGAAGTTGATCAATTAATTAAGACAAATTCTGCAATTGGGTGGAATATGCTGAGTATCTCGAAGCGACGGCAAACAGCATTACCTTGGTTCTGTCTGGCTAAGTGGCATTTGCATGTCTTTAATTTTTTATTCGAATTACGTGGAACACCCTATATTGCTGTGAAGGGTCGGAGGCACTGGCTGGCAGGGCGCTCTCAATTCGATATATATAAATATATATCGCATAAAGAAATATGTACGCATGTAAATCTGTTGCAAGTGAAGATTGTCAGGTTTCAATTGTCCCAAAGCTACGCCTGGGCTGCAATGTCGAGCACATGGAATTGTTTGACGTTTCCTAAATATCAGAATTTGTACGCTTTCACGTTGAGCTTATCATGAACTGCGTCCGATGCAGAGGGACTCGTACCGCGACCTGCAGCAGCCGCTGGGATTTATGGAAAATAAGGGCTCATGTACTCAAATCTATATGTGATTAACCCAAGTGGTCAAATGTCATCAGAAGTCTGCACAACGTCATCTTTCATTGACCTTGTTCGGCATTGAACTTCAATATGATTCAGGCAATAAATCGTTTTTGCGTGTGCTTACGTGCATTCGTCTTTTTTGTTAGTTGCTTCTGTGTTTGCTTTTTGTTGTAGCTATAATAATAAAGGGTTCCCAATGCAGTGTTTGACTTTGGAAGCATTGTCTGTACACTATCTGCATCTAGCAAACTCCACCTTGAGCTAATAACTCCATGAAAATCAATCAATCAATCAATCAATCAATCAATCAATCAATCAATCAATCAATCAATCAATCAATCAATCAATCAATCAATCAATCAATCAATCTAAACAGTCACATTCGCGTCTTTATCACATTATCAGAGAGCCAATGCTGAAAACTCGATACTGGAACGCCGGTCTCGACACAAGATCGAGGTGAGCTTAAACTGTCTTCATTGACATGCACCTCTATAATTTTCCATGGTGATCCAGCTATATTTCTATTCCTCCTAAGCAGGGGAGGGGGTGAGAAAGGAGTATTGAAGGCGCGCATCTTTCAAGCGCTTTAAAATAACAGAATTTATAACGATAAACTTGGCTACAAAGCTTGCTGTTTCGGCCGGAAATTCTGCAGCGTAGTTTGGTGTAGTAAGATACCACTGCACAAGCGCAAACTGCGCACACACGCACTGACGCACGCGAAGACAGGCCCAGGGCTTTTTCACATATTAAAGATAACACAAGTGGCACGCCCGTTTTCTTATCTCATCCGCAGACTTCCAGAACGCCTGAGGGGAAACGTACAGAGGGGCCAAGAATTATATGAGGGATAGTTCAGTAACGTGGTACTTATATAAAAAAATGAAGAAGAGAAAAGAAACCCCCACTAGGGATGAAACCTACGTCTACCACGCTTCCCTTCTCCATGTTCGAACTCCCTTCACGGGTTATAAATTCTCCACTCGAGCGTGGCGAAGCGCTCGCGGCTGTTTCCACAGGCCGATTCCTATAGGCTCTCGCCTCATTAACAGGGCCCTCCGGACCTATTGTCTCAACGCCCTGGAAATTGCCATTGTTCGTCGAAGCGACGGGGTCGGCAACAGCTGCTCTGTTTCAGGCGAGCCGAGGCATCGTCACGGAGCAAGTCACTTGTCCACGTTCCCGAAGCCGAACAAAGCCTTCAGCTTGGCTCTTACACTGCGCGCCTTTTCCCCACGATCGGCTCGGATTCGGGCATAAATTAATGATTCATACTCCTCGCTTCCGCGCTATACGTTCGACGACACAACTTTTCTCTTCATCTTATCAGGCTCGCGCATGTACGACGATGACAGGAGATATGATTTTCTTGCTTTCTCTCTCTCTCTCTCTCTCTGTCCTTTTTGACTGCTACTCGAAGCCGTTTCTCTTGGCTTTGATATCCTCGTGAGCCCGCTTCAATGCGTGACAAAGAAGGGGGCAGACGTTCTTCGCGTATCAAAGAACGGATCCGACGGCGCCCCTATTAGGCTAATATATGGAAATTTAAAGAACGTGCGTGGGCGTTTGGTGGAGCATCTCGCGCTGTTCTTGTCGCGTTTTGTTCAGTGAGTTTGTTTTGCTTTGGCGAAGTAAGAGGAGATACAGTGAGAACGATGTGTGTGTATGGTCTGCTCCGGTTGAGGCTGTTGCTATTGCAGCGTTAGTCCCTCTTTTCGTTTTAACTCGCATTTTTTTCTCGTCCATGATGCGATCAGCATCCCATGTATACTGTCGCGTCGTGTAGTGACGGGGAAGAATCAGAAACTGGCAAAGAGCGTGAGTTTGAGAATTTAACACATTATTGGGCGAACTTGTGCCAAGAAAAACAAGCAAGACTCAGGGCCCACACTAGAAAGTCACAGGCCTGCACGGCACACGCAGCACAGTCGGAGCGTAAGCTGGAGAAGCGGCTACAGAGGAGCTCCACTTTCGGCACAACGCACTACAGATCTTCGCGGCGAAGTATCTGCGCGTCGTTTTCACTAGAAGGAGAAGGAGGAGGAGAAACATTTATTTTTTTTTAAAAAAGGAAAGGACAAGCAGGTGTCTTTCAGCTTGTGCGGGAGGCGCCCTTAGTCCAGGGCTCCTTCGGCTCTTGCTGTCTCCTGGGCCCGCCGCACCAGTTGCTGCTGGTTGCTAGGGTTTGAACTAGTCAGCACGGCCTCCCACTGCTCGGGTGTGGGGTTGGGTATTTGCGGGGCTGCCTTCACGTTGGGGCACGCCCATGTGGTGGGATATAGGGAGGCGTAATCGTTACAAAGGGGACATTTGTATGAATATAGTGTAGGGTGTATTGCGTGTAGTCTGCTTAATGGGGGTATGTATTGGTTTGTAGTTGTCGCCATGTTACGGCGTCTTCACGTGAGAGGGTCTTGTGTGGAGGTGTCTATTGTCGTCTGTTCAATCTGTGGTGTTGTAGTATGGCGTTGTATTGTAAAGTTACGGGCTCCATAGATGCGGCCGTATCCCTCTCTTGTGGCGCCCGGGAGGCATCAGACAGCGTGCGCTAAGCTGATTTCCACGGAGGGACTCGTGTCCTGGAGTCAACACTATTTCAACGTCCGGGAATCTGGAGGCTTGTTTGAGGAGACGGTGGGCGATTGAAGATATTCTGCCTCTCGCGTAGCTAGGGAAAGCTGCCTGGGAGTCAGTAATAATTGTGACGTACTCGCAGGTAAGACTAGAGGTGATGGCCCAGGCAATGGCTGTCTCCTCCACTACGAGGGCGCTGGCAGTGCGGACCGTCATCGAAACCATCTCTTGAAGGTTATGGTCGACAACGCTGGCTATCATGGCTGCTTTGTACTGCGCGGCATCTGTGTATAGTGTGGTAGGGAGACTGCCATATTTTGTCTGTAGAGTTTTTGCGCGAGCTTGGCGAAGATCGGCAGGATGTTCCGGGTGCATGCTTCTGGGTATAGGGGCTACCTTGATGTGCTCCCGGAAGTTGGGGGCCAGATAGATTGCTTGTTCGTGGCCTTTGCCGTATGTGGGCTAGCCTAGGCGCGCTAGGACTGTTCTTCCTGTTGGTGTGAGGGCTAGCCGTTCTCGTTTGCTTGTGAGATGGGCGTCTATAATTTCTCTTATAGTATTATGGACTCCTAGGGCTTCAAGCTTCAGTGTTGCCGTTCTCGGTGGTGGGCCGAGCGCTTGCTTGTATTCTTTCCGAAGAAGTACTTCTAATTGATCTATCTCCTTTGGAGTGAGGGGCAAGTATGGGGCATCGTAGGCAATGCGGCTGATTATCAGGGCCTGGACGAGCTGTATTATGTCGTCTTTCAGTCCGTATTGTTTGGTGGGGATACAGCTGACCATTCGCATGATTAGGAAGGTGGTCTGCCTGAGACGTTGGATGGTGTATGCGCCTCCGCCGTCCTGTTGTATGTGGAGGCCGAGAATGCGGACGTGGTTTACTGTGAGTATTTCTGCGTCGACGATGGTGAATGTGATGAGGGGTACTTCACTGAGTTTTCTTCGTGATTTCTGTCGAACGACTAATAGTTCTGACTTCTCGGGGGAGCACCGGAGACCACTTGTTTTTGCATATTGCTGGACGACGTCGGTCGCTTGTTGAAGGGCGTCTTGCTTCTCTCCTTCGGAACTACTGATGGTCCAGACAGTGATGTCATCGGCGTATATTGCATGCCTGATTCCTGGTAATGCGTTCAGTTTGTCCGGTAATTTCATCATAGCAATATTGAAAAGGGTGGGCGATAGAACAGCAGCTTGTGGGGTTCCTTTGTTGCGGGTAGGTAACGTCGGGGTTCTGAGTGAGCCAATGCCTATTGTGGCCGCGCGGTTGCTTAGAGAGGTGCGTATATAATTGTAAGTATTACGACCACAGTTCGTGAGACTTAGGTTTGTAAGGATGGTATGGTGAGCCACACTGTCGAAAGCGCCTTTGAGATCGAGTGCTAGAATCGCTTGGGTGTTGTGTGGTGAGATGTGTTCAAGGACTTGTTCCTTCAGCTGAAGAAGGATGTCGTGGGTAGAAAGGCGGGGCCGGAATCTGAACATTGTTTCGGGAATGAGGTCGCTGGATTCTAGGTAAGGTTGAAGCCGGCTCAGAATGACATGTTCCAGAAGTTTGCCTAGACATGAAGTCAGTGAGATTGGTCTCATATTTTCTAAGCTGGAGAGTTTGCCTGGCTTCGGAATGAGTATGATGCCCGCGTGCTTCCAGTCTGCTGGTCGCGTACCCGCTTCCCGGTGATGATTAAAGAGGTCAGTAAGAGACTAGAACCATCTGACCTGTACGGCCCGGCGTCGACGGCGAGCTCCGGCTTGTCCTGCTTTGTGCAGAGCGGTCTGCTGAGCCCTAAGTTGCCTGGTTGCAGCCGCGCGCGTAGCTCTACCAATCGCTTCTTTAAGTTCGTCCCTTGCAAGGATGCGCCATAACGTGTACCGACGTGTAAACACAGGTATACCCAGACTCCCTGGTGCAGATGTCACATTCCGTGACCCGTGGCACGGTACGTCGCTGTTGATGATGGTGATGATAATGATGGCATCCCCTTCGAAACGGGATGGTGACAAATAGTCACCTGGCCTGCTACATCCAGGGTCAGCTACATGCAACATGTAACTACTATATGCAACTGCTACATGTCGGAACACCTTGTGGATTATAGCGGAACTGCAATCGCCGCGTATCGATGCTACGCGGCGCGCAAGTCAAATGGAACATTACGATGATAATGATGATAGTAAAGAACAATCAGAGCGACCTTACACGTCCCTCCTAAAGAGTATACTGGGCTCACAATGTGCCCAGCTATACTACAAGAGCCAAAGGGCGCTGTATCGTAGAATTTAAGCTCTGAGGGTTCCGTCAAAGAAAATTGACATACGCTGCCCAACACGGGTGCTGCGGAGTCCGTAAGGAACAGGAAAATGAACTGAAAGGACCACAAAAAAAACAATTTTCTCACAGCGATAAAAGAAAAGGGCGAAAGCTCAACACATTCATGACAGTGAGCATGCAAAAGAAACACTCATGTATGTACAGGAACACTCCAACGCACTGCACGGCACAACAGCAGCAAAGTAACATATGCAGGTTATATACATAGTATGTCCACAGTCTTATAACCCTCACACACATGGACGACAACAACCACAGAAAGTTCCATCAAGGCTGTACTGTCCCACGCACACGTCCTTCGGGTGAACGGGAACATTCACGCCTGTCCCAGCTGGCATGGCTGTTTTTGTCTATCCTTTCTTTTCTGCTCTTTACTCGATTGGCTCCCATGAACGATTCGAGAGCCTTGATAATGCATCAACATTGGCGTTACATGTTCCTTTCCGGTGACGCACCGTTACATTGTAGCGCTGTAGTGAAAACGCCCATCTTGCTAACTTGTCCCCCTGCGGTGTGCTGGTTGTCAAATATGACAATGGGTTATGATCAGAGACAACATTCACCACTGCTCCGAAAAGCCAGTAGTCAAATTTCTTGAGTGCCCAAATAATAGCAAAGGCTTCTCTCTCTATAGTCGACCAGCGCGCCTGTGTCGGGTTAAAGCGATGGCTAGGAAAAGCGATCGGCTTTTCTTTTCCGTCCGCTGACATTTGAGCTAAACAGGCACCAGCCACCGTCGCCGACGCATCAGTGAATAGCCGGTACGGCTGATGAGGCTCAGGAGTGTTCATGGCTACAGCCAGACAGAGAGTTAACTTTGGACTTTCGAACGCGCACTGCGCATCTTCCAACCATGGAATTGAATTAGGAACCCCTCGCCTTGTCAAAGCTGTAAGCGGGCTCCCCGCATCGGCGTAGTTCTCTCTCAGAGTTGAGGGCACCGCAATTTCACCCGTCCAAGTTTGCTGCAACATTGATAGGGACCCATTTGGGTTTCTACCGTACAATGGCCTGAACGGCGCCACCCCGGTGGTATCATGCGGCACTTCGTGATACGCCCACAGAATAAATGGGATCAGCTTGTCCCACTTTCTTCGGTCCCGTTCCATTACACGATACAACATATTTTTGAGGACTCTGTTCCATCTCTCAACCACTCCGTTGCCCTCAGGCTGTTCGGCAGTGGAGAACCTGGGTGAACAGCCCAGTTTTTCTAACAACAACTGTGTCAGTTGAGATTTAAAGTTAGTACCTTGGTCTGAACAGATCGTTCCCGGCACTCCAGTACGACTGAAAATTTCCAGTAAAGCCTCGCATGTGGCCCTCGCTGTCAGGGATCGGAGCGGCACTGCCTCATTGCGTCTTTCTTCTGGTAGGACCAGTTGTCTCACTTTGACTCCCGCTAAGGAATCCCAATGGTACAAAAGTCCGTCTGACACGAACATGCTAGCTTTTCCATTTTTCGCATCATACGAGGAATTTTTCAGGCTTTCATCGGCTATCTGAGCAGCTCGAAATTCCTCCCGCTGACTGGGCACCCCATTGATATCTTGTATCAAACTATTCCCTTGCAATTTAGGGATTTCATCTGTCGTTTCTTCGCAACTTAGACCGCAGTCTGGGTCAGTGTTATCGACCATTTCAACTGATCGGACCCCAACGGAATTGGCTACCCTCGGAATATTTTCTCCTCCAAACTCCTCTTTTTCGTGCGCCTGTAGTAGTTCCCAATCTTCCTTTGACAGCAGGCAGTCAACCCCGTTTGCAAGTTCGTCTGTAACCGCGCACACCAGATCGATCCTCGGTTGTATCACAGCCCCCGGGCGATGCATGCCTACGGGCAGCGTAGCTAGGTTAGCTCGAATGGTGTTTCCGAATGCCGACTCGAGTTTTACTGTTCGTGATGGCTCCTGTAAAACGACGGGCAACATACTTTTACGGACCACCGTTATCTCACTACCTGTGTCCAACACAGCTTCTGTTGCTACATCCCCGCACACGATAGGGATGAGGTCCAGCTTTGACCTCCCTGAGCTAGCATGTTGAGCTAAGATTTCTACTCTAGCGCTAAGCACCCTTTCTTGCTCTGGTAGAGGTTCTTCACTTACAACAGCAACCTTCTGTACCCTTTGTTTTTGCACAGTCGGTGCCTTCCCCTGTTGTTCTTTATTTGAAGCTTTTGGGCAGTCTCTGGCTAGGTGTCCCTGCATATGACACACGTGGCATTTGTCCTCTGCGGGCTAGCTAGTTTTGCTTGCTGCGTCAATGAGGCTGTTGCGGCTGGCTTAGTTGCTCGTCCTTTCCCTTTAGCTTGTTCGAAAGTCTCCAGCACTTTCGCCACCTCCACTGGCTTAAACCACTCTTCGCCCTCCCGCAAAAGAACATATTCAAGGGCTTCTGAGCTTAGACTGGCTTTCATACGGTCAGCGACCATAAGCTCCGTCATAGCTTCTTTTGTGTTTGCATGGCGAGATTGAAGGTAATAGGCCAAATAAGTTCTAGCGCGGGACGCGAACTGAGCCCAAGTTTCCTCCTTTCGTTTGGATGCCTTTTCAAACCTCCCCAAGTATTCAGCTGGCGTGAGCTTAAGTTCATCTAGTACCGCCTTCTTTACAGTCTCGTAATCCGTACATTCCTCATCATTGAGGCTACGCAACAGATAACGGACCCGCTCAGTCAGCGCAGGCATGATCAAATGTACACAGCTATGTGCTGGTACTTGAAAAGATGAAAACAACTTTTCAACCTCATCAAACCATATCGGAACGTCAGCGTCACACGGCAACCGGTATGCCTTAAGCACTTTAGCACATTGTGATATTCCATCCGTGCTGGCACGGCGGAGATCGCTTCCTTCCGACACCGAAGGCGGTCTACCCGACTGCTCAAGCTCCACTCTCCGTAGAGCAATGCGCTCGCACTCTAGCTGTAGGCGCACCTTTTCCAGCTCCAGCTCCAGGCGTCTCACCGCCATGGCCTCTGGATCTGTCGTGCTCGGAGCCTGCGAAGCGCCTTGCGTCTCACTATCCATTTCAGTATCCGACGTCTCAGACTCGGTCTCTCCGACGCGTTGCAGCTCCTGCCGTCTCTGACCCTCTGTTTGTTCAGATGCAGTATCAATGTTTATGTTAGCCTCAATCGCATTTGCTGTTCTGCGCGTGAACACCATTAACCTCACTGAACAACAGCCATGCCAACCTAGACAAAACGCAAGGAATCCCGCTCACCCGTTGCTGCTGGGGGCGCCGCCTGACGTCCTCGTCCAGATGAAGTGCAACCCTTGCGGAATTGGCTGGTGGCCCTCTGATGCCTTGCGCCTGGCTCGCTGCTCGTTGCTCGTTGTGGGGCTTGCCGATCCTGTCGGCTGCGCCAGTAAAGTTTCGTTCGTTCTCTGTCCTCGCTTCACCGCTGGAACTTGAAGCTTCTCGGACGATGATCGGCAGTTGTTGATCAAACGCAGACAGGAAGCGATGCAGATCAGATGTACAAGAAATATTTATAGGTACACTTTTCTATATACATGGCAGGTAAAACAAATACATTACAAACTTGAACAACTGAGAAACAAAGTCTCACTCTTCGACTGTCTCAGTGACTGTTAGAGCCCAGACTCATTTTAACGTACATAGTACGGAGGCTCACTGATCTATCAGCAATCCTGATTTCAGCCAAGTCTAACGTACATGGTACGGAGCCTCACTGATCTACCAGTAATCCTGATTTCAGCCAAGTCTGAGGGACAGCATGTCGTCCCGATTTTTATAGCCCAATTACACAAAGAAAAAAAAGGCGGTAGGGCCGTTGGCCCGTCCCACAGGTTCAGTTGCCAATCAGAGTCAACCGTTTGTTAAGCCACAACCCACAGGGATGGGCTTACTCTGAAAAATAAGCATATTGGAAAACAAAGCTCTTTTCCTTCTTCCCTAAAACTCCGATGCCCTCTCATCTCTTCGTATTTAGTGACGGGCTCAGCAAAACACGCCAGGCCCGAACAAGATATCGCTAGACCGCCTCAAATCCCAAGGACGTCTCTGGGCCGCAGCTGTCTCGGAAGCAGGGGCATCGATACCACGTAGTGCGGCCGTACTCAAAGTTTGTCCGCGTGGGAGACTGATGGCCCTCCTTGTCCTTCAAACTTATTGTCTACAAGACAAAGTTCTCCGAGTGCGTGTTTCCAAGACGCCGTCGTCCGAATGCACTCTTTACGTGTGCACCGCATTCCTACAGCGTGCACTGTAAGCTGGCCTTCGACACCACACAGGCAGTCGCACCCAACAAGGCTGGCGATTGCGTTCCGGACGCGTAGAAGATTAGGTCCATGCTCACTGCATGCGGAACGGGGTCAGAGTTGCTAAGCCCTTCTTAACCTCGGCGGCGCCTCCAATTAGTCAGGCACTCGGGAGCCGCACCCACAATACCCTGTACAGCGGTCCCTTTCAAGGCTGGTCTGTGTGGACTCGTGTGACCGTCGGCGGACTGCCAACACCGTGCGCACAATGCCGACTTCCCGGAATCGGCACTCGCCCTCCTGGCACCTGCTGCGACGCGTCACCCAACACCGCGCGGTTCCTGTGACCCCACATAACACAGCAACTGTCGCCCGGCTGACATGGGGGGAAGTGAACCCCCTCTCTATACACAAAGCACGTGGCCGATTCGTGACACTTAGCAACACGAACAATCAGAGCGACCTTACAATGATGATGATGATGATGATGATGATTTAATGGCGTTCCTTTTGAAACCGGACGGTGAGAAAGTCAGCTAGCCTGTTTGAATTAATCAGATATGTCATACATGTCTTTAATTACATCTATATTTATACATCTTCATAAACATCTTTTCCTTCTTCAGGACTTCTCTATCTGCCTTGCACCGCTACCTATACTGCTGTTACTTGGCGTGCTACCTGGTGTAATAATATGCAAAGGACGCACGTAATAATGCAAAGGGCGCACGTATAAACGCTACACAGCGTGAATCCTAGATTGCAAGTGGCAGGATACGATGCTAATGATGAAGACGATGATGATTTATTGGCATCCCCTTTGAAACGCGGTGGTGGCACAGCCACCTAGCCAGTTTGATTCAATCAGGTACACGATGTATATTTTTTCTAGCATTTTTGTATACACCTCCTTAAACTCGTTTTTCTTCCTTGAACCTTCTTTAACTGCCTTTTACCGCTACGTGTACATCTGCTATGTGACGTCGCACATAGTGTAATAGTATGCAAGTGCAATGCAAAGCGTGCATGTATCGACGTATACGCAGCGCGCATGTGACACCGCGTGTCTACCCGCGTGCTAGGACGCGCTTATAGGGCATTTTCCCGCTGCTTGCTAGCGAGCACTGGCGTGTCTCAAAGGTTTGAAAGAATGAAGTATAATATGATGGGCTTGGTTTTTGAAAAATAAGATGCCTGTGAACTTTGAGTTTTACCTCTACGTTTACCAGCCCTAGCCCTCCTTTTGTCTTACTTAAGAATAAATTACTGCGCCTCATGCGCTATAACCGTGACTCCCAAATGTATGTTGCGCAAAATCTATGTACTCGATTCACGTGAGCCGGCAAACAATGCATCACCTGCGCCGAGTACCATATAGCTGGAAATAACACAATGTTACCCACAAAGGCTGTGTTCGTAAGCGGGACAGTTATCCCGTGCCACTGTTGGACTTTTGCCGCGAGAGTGCCTCTTCGAATTGTATTTTGTCCATTCTGTAGGTTGGCAGTATCAAAACACACACCGAGGTAGCTGATGACTTTATTCTTTCAAACAATTAGGAGCGGGGTACTTAGGTGCGTGGATCGATGGTGCCCAAGGAGTCCCACGAGCCCGTACCCTAAGTTTCTACAGGGAGGTGGAGCAGGCAGCTCGCTTCTTCGAGCAGCGTTTTTCTCAAGAATACCGAAAATATGTAAAACGGAAGAGCCTCTACTGGAACACTGTAGACATGCTGTTCCCACCACCACTATATCGGTCGCGAGCTGGAAGCCAGCTGAAGTCTGATGTTTTCAAGCGTCTACCAAGATATCTTGTAAAAACAGCGATTAAGTATTTTTTTCTTAGGTTACATGTCGAAGTTTTACTTGTAAAAATATGGCTACGTAACAAGGATTTTTTCGTGCCATGGTCAACGGACTGCCCGCTCTGCCCCTATACAGAATCGTTGCAGCACGTATTTTTGTTTTGTACAAACGCAGTACACTTTTGGCACAGCATACGAATTGTGTTTGACGCACAGATATACCCAAATTGAGATAACGTAATATTTCTGGCGCTGAGAGATAGCAAAAATAGCAGTGGTGAAACCCTGATATTGCTAGGTTTGTATGAAATTTGGAGATCACGAATTGACTACGTCCTAGCTCTAGAAAACACGAAATCTGCGTGGAGACACTTTTGTGATGTTTTTGCACATACAAGTTCGCTTCTGGGCGGCGAAGATGAGTTTAGCAAGAGAGAGAGAGAGAGAGAGAGGAAAGGGGAAAGGCAGGGAGGTTAACCAGAGAAAAAGATCCGGTTGGCTACCCTACACTGGGGAGAGAGGGGAGGGGGAGGTAAAGTGGTAACAAAGTAGAGATAAGGAAAGGAAGGAGCCTAGACACACAGTCACCATCGGTCACTGGCACCGAATACTGTCATCGCACAGCACAGTGACACTTGCCACACTATCAACATTTGTTCAGGCTACAGCCGCCTGTCCAATCCTGTCGCCCTCAAAAACCGCAACAGTGCCCTCGTCGCCCTCTGCTGCGATGGCTTGTGATGGCGGTATTGTAAAATAAGTTCCTCTGTGAGAGGTCTTTGGTCAAAGCGCGCTATCGCGGTTGCGAGTGATTGTCTCTGTAAATTATATCGAGGACAGTCACAAAGAAGGTGTTGAAAAGTCTCCTCCTTACCACAGTCCTCACACGTGGCGTCGTCGGCCCATCCAATTCGGTAAGCGAAAGACTTGGTGAAAGCCACCCCTAGCCATAGTCGACAAAGCAGGGTAGCTTCGCGACGGCAGAGTCCAGCTGGAATACAAAGGCGTAGAGAGTAGTCAAGATTGTGGAGTCGGTAGTCGTGAAAACTTCCAGCGTTCCACAAGGAGAACGTGATGTCACGGCTGATCATTCGAAGTTTTCGAGCGGCATCTGTCCTTGATAACGGTATCGGCTCCTCTTCGTCCCCTTGAAGAGCCGACCGAGCAGCGTTGTCAGCGTGTTCATTCCCTATGACTCCGCAGTGACTTGGAAGCCACTGAAATGTCACGTGGTGTCCTTTCTCAGTTAAGGTATGAATGAGTTCTCTAATCTCAAATACCAGTTGTTCGTGTGGTCCGCGCCGCAGGGCCGATAGCAAAGATTGCAGTGCAGCCTTCGAGTCACTGAATATTGACCACCTTCGAGGTTGCTCTTGGCTGACGAGACGAAGTGCAGCGCGAAGGGCTGCAAGTTCCGCGGCCATCGGTGTCGTTGGGTGACATGTCTTGAAACTGATGGTGGTGGCTTTCGCTGGGAAGACCACGGCTCCAGAGGAACACTGGTGAGTTGTCGATCCACCAGTATAAATATGTACGTGTTCGGCGTACTTCTCGTGCAAAAGGAGCAGAGTTAGTTGTTTAAGAGCAGGTGATGACAGCTCAGATTTTTTCCTGATTCCTGGTACGGTGAGGCGCACTGCGGGTCGAGCCAAACACCATGGAGGAATCGATGGCTTAGTTGCGGGGGTGAAGCCTGACGGGAGGCAGGTGGAATACTCCGAAATCGTAGTACAAAATGCTGCCTGCGGCCTTTCTGACGGTAGTCAGATGGTGGGAACAGGCACGGGCAACGTGCCTAATGTGCACTCTCAACACTTCTACCGCAATGTGTGTTTGTATAGGTTGGTCCCGAGCAATCGCAATAGTCGCTGCTATCGATGTGCATTTTGGCAAACCAAGACAAACCCTGAGAGCCCGAGCTTGAATAGCCTGTAGAGCACGGAGATTTGTCTGGCAGGTGTTGGTCAGTACGGGCAAACTGTATCTCAAGAAGCCCAGAAAAAGAGCCCTGCACAATTCCAACATTGCATGCACTGACATTCCCCAAGTCTTTCCTCCCAGAAACTTGAAAAGTTGGGAGATTGCTGTCAGACGCTTCTTCAAGTAGGTCACGTGGGGGCTCCATGAGAGATCTCTATCAATGATTATGCCAAGAAATTTGTGAGTCTTCTCATAAGAAGTTAACTGGCCATTTATTGATATGGCGTAGGGTGTCATTGGTTTGCGAGTGAACGCCATCAGTGCACATTTGTCTGACGAGATTTCAAGACCTTGGTTGCGGAGGTATATAGCTATTAGAGTAGCAGCTTTTTGAAGTCTTGCACGTATCTGAGGACGTGTCACACCTGAGGTCCATATACATATGTCGTCGGCGTACATTGATATATGGTAAGTGTGGCGGAAGAGCCTGCAGCAAGGACGGGTGCTTATATAGATGTGCAATTCTCTCTCTCTCTCGCTATGCGTGCGTGCGTGTGTGTGTTAGAAAAGCTGTAAAAGAAGAACGCTTCAGTGCATGGTACCTGATATGTTAAAAAAGAATAAGGAAGACGCAGAATAATAAAAAGAGGTGGCGTGGCCCAGTGGTGGAGTAGCTGACTCCCACGCAGCGGGCCCGGGTTCGATCCTGGCGGGAACTGGATCCTTTTTTTTTCTCATTCCCGGCGATAGCTGCTACGGACACCGGCCACCGGTGGTGGCGGCGGCGGTGGCGAACGCCATCGCCACTCGAAATGGCTGTTGGAATGAGCCCATAACAGCTTACGCTGTAAAGAAAAAAGAAGCGGCGAACATACTCTATAGCCTATGTTCTAGAACTTACAACAGCATTCGCGTAGCGTGATAAATCTGTTTAGAGAGGACTCTTTCGCTACGGTATCCTTGACAGCATTTGATAATTTTCCGATGCAGTACGGGCGGCTTACGTCGACTGACAAATCTATAACAGTGACAATTGATTTAAAAATGGTTTCCGTTAAAAAAAATAAAGCAAGACAAGTACGACAAATAAACATCCATTCAATTGCAATAACAGATGCAGGAGCCATCATCGACCAGAAATGTGAAGTGAACAGATTCAAGAAATTGCATGTTGGTCCATCGCCTGCACGGAACAAGATAAACGTATTCGGTAAGATCATTTGGGAGAAAACCAGGAGAACGTTTGAGTTCCGTTGACCCAATAGCGTTTACAGAACAAAAAAAAAGTACCGAACAAACGATTTTAATTTCACGTCGTTATACAGGCGATCCACAAATCGTGAGGAGCTTAACCAACCAGCGAAAGGTGTTCCAGAACCAACACTTCTGGCAAGCATCCCCTCAAGCTAAGCGCTAGTTCGGCGCAATTAGTGCCGTTGAGCAGTGACTACGGCGTTTTGCTGCTGAGTATACGAAGCCCCTGAACAGCATTCTCATGCGGAGGACAAGTAGAGTGCAAAAAAGCACGCGCAGTGCGCGTAGATTTGGGCGCAAAACGAGGAACCCCCATGTTGCGAAAACTAATCCGGCGCACGCATAACGATGTCAGTCACAGACCACGCTGCGAGGTTCAGGACGTTGGATGTTGCCTGCTTTCCTAAGTTGACGAAAGTGCCTCGAGCGGCCAGTCGCGCGGCAACTTTGCGTGTATTCGCGGGCTTGTTTCACGCTCGGAAAAACACTTTTATGTAGCACATTTTGAGCAGCAGAGAGCTGTATCGAGAGCTTCTCATGTTGCTCTGCAATTTTCTCATTGACACTTTGCGTCTAACTGTAATATGTTAGAAATTGATTAATTAATACTAATCTTATATTTAGGCGCAATACAAGAAAATACTCTGAGCATCTCCAAGCGACGGCAAACATTATGCGTGGCTCTGTCGAGGTACACCTTGCGTTTGCATATTTAAATCTTGGTGCATGATAGTTAGGACACCCTGTACACGGTTAAAAGTCCGAATGTAAACACGTATTGTTCGGCTGGTGTGAAGCGCAGACAAAAAGAAAACAAGGAAAAAAGAAAGCCCCAGGTAACGTCGCATGGTTTTGCCGCCGAAAGCTTAGCCGCGCCGGTCTTGGGGGTATGTGTTCGCTCAGTAAAGCAAGAAGATGAGCGACTGCTTAGCGGCGAGCACAGAAGATTGACAGTTATTTGACATAAGCTTCTCGTCCGCCTGTCAAGCTCTCGAAAGCGCTGCACGAAGCGAAGAACGACTGGCGACTTCTTCCTCTCTCTCTCTATTTGTTTATTTGCGTAGTTACGCATTTTTTTTAAAAATTCGCGTAGATTGGAGGGACTAGACTTATCGCGAACCTGCCATCGAGGGAGGCCGCACTTTTTTCTTTTCTTTTTTTGTACCATCCAGTTCATTTCTCACTCCTCGTACTCAACTGTCGCGCAGGGTGGTCGATTCTCAGGACGAGGACAGCGCGGTGTTGTGCAGAGCAATGAATGAATGAAGGGCCAAAGAATGACAAAAAAAAAGAAAGAAAAAGAAAAATGGGAATTAATCGGCGCTGACTTCGACCATCCCAGTTTAGATGCATACAACGTGCCGCCGCGTGCGAAAGCAATAGAGTTATAGAAGAACTGGCGTTCGCGCGCGTATGCTTGCGCGCCAGTTTTTACAGCGCGAGCTGTTATGGGTTCGTCCCAACAGCCGTTTCGATTGGCGATGGCGTCCGCAGCAGCTATCGCCGCGAATGAGAAAAAAAAAGGATACCCAGTTCCCGCCGGGGTTGGGGAACCCGGGCCCGCTGCATGCGCGGTAGTCAGTTACTCTACCACTGAGCCACGCCAGCTTCTTTAAAATTTTGCTTTATTGCCTGTTTTGACATTCAAACACAACCTCTCACGAGAGAAGGCATTCCTTTCGATGTAATCATGCTCCTTGGCCTCCACAGCTTGTGGAAAAACGAGTTTGCAAGTCCGGCACGCTGATGTCAATACACGTCCGGTGCGCGAAAACTTTTATTGAGGGCGTGGTGCTCATCAGAGACGCTTGTAGGTCTCTTCCAGACCTACCAGACTGGATTACCTTATTGGATGAGCTGCTGAACTCTGAAGAATCTTTTGAACCTGTCGTGACCGCCGACGTGTGCATGTTGCGTATTTCATCGCTCACTGAGCCACGCCAGCGCTTGCCACCATGCCGCGGAAAGAAACCCTATAAACAACTCCTAGCACGCGAGGAGGCACACGATGTCCCATGCACGCCGTATCGAAACGTGAACATTTTGCGTTGCGGTTACATATTATTACACCAGGCAGAATGCCATGTAGCGGGTGCACAGGTTGTGGTACAAGGCAGTTAAAGGAGGTCGGAGGAAGAAAAAGAAGAAGTTTAAGGATATGCATACGAGATTGCTAGAAAAGAAATATACATTGTGTACCTGATTAAATCAAGCTGGCCAAATGACTATGCCACCGCCGCGTTTCAAAGGGGATGTCAATAAATAGATATCATCATTATCATCGTATCGTGCCATTTGCCCTGCGATGTGAGATGAGCGCAGTGTAGCGTCTATATGTGCGCCATTTCCATTGCAGTTGCATAATATTACTCCAGGATGCACTTCATGTGGCAGTCGAATAGGTAGCGGTGGAAGGTAGATAGCAAAGTCTTGAGGAAGAAAAAGATTATGGTGATGTATAAGCGATGATGTAATGTAAAACACGTATGACATAAGTGATTAATTCAGGCAGGCCAGGTGACTGTTTTTCACCGTCCCGTTTCAAAGGAAATGCCATAAAATCATCATCATCATCATCATCATCATCATCATCATCATCATCATCATCATCATCATCATCATCATCATCAGCAGCAGCAGCAGCAGCAGCAGCATCATCATCGTCATCATCATCATTAGCATCGTGTCGTGTCATTTGCCACGCGATGTGACATGCGCGCCGCGTATAGCGTCCATACGTATAAACTTCGCATTGCAGTTCCGTTATCTTCCACCAGGTGCCCCGACATGTAACAGTTGCATATAGCGTTTGCATGCTGCGCGTAGCTGGACCTGGTTAACTCAAGCAGACCAGATGGCTATTTCTCACCGCCCCATTACGAAGGGGATGCAAATAAACTATCATTACCATCGTCATCAACAGAAACGTACCGTGCCACGGGTCAGGGGATATGATGAGTATGCTACGTAGCCTGGATACCTGCGTTTGCTATTCGGTTCACATTATGGCGCCTCCTCGCAAAGTACGAACCACTGCTAAAGAAGCGATTCGTATACTGGCTACGTGTGCGGCTGCAACCAGGCAACATCGGGCTCAGCAGACCGCCGTGCAGAGGCAAGACAAGCCTCAGCACAAGCTGCAGCTAACCGTTGACGCCGGGCGGACCGTTCAGATCCTTCTGGCGAAAACGACGGGGACAGACTTCGCCGCGAAGACCCTCTAGTGCGTGGTGCCGAAAATGGAGCTCCTATGGAGCCGCTCCTCCAGCTTACTCTGAGACTGTGCTGCGTGTACCGCGCAGGCCTGTGACTTTTTTTTTTATGGCGCACGCGCGCGCGCACACACGCACGGTACACTGTACACAAACGTAGTGTACGCGGTCGTGATGACAGCGAAGGTATGGCCTTACGGGCGAAGCGCGAGATGAACGTATACTGGCACACGTATAGGAAATATAGGAAATGTCTATATATTTGGTGGCTATATATATATATATATATATATATATATATATATGTTGGCATATATGTTGGCTATATATATGTTGGCATATACATGTTGGCTCAAGTTTCCTATAGGCAACTTTAGCCAACACGTGAATGATGGGCACTGCATTGATTTCTGGCTCTGACCGACTTTGTGACTCTATAAACTGGTCATTTACAGCAAGATATTGCGTTACAAGTACAAAAATTCACAATGATTACGCATGTTGGCACGTACTCGTTGTCTTGCTATGTTTACAGAACTACGATTGCTTGGACATTTTTAGAAGGATGAAGCGTAACAAATTACCTCGCAAGAAGCTCTGAAGCCACAAACGCGAAAATTAGGCGCGTCTCCGTGCAAATCACATCGTTCCGCTCGTAGCGCCAGTTTCATCTGGCAATGTTACGAGGAAAGTCTACGCCTCGCGAGACGTTTCTCTTTATTTTGGCGTTCTTTCTACGCCAAAATCTTCGTGTTTTTCTATTTTTTTGCAAGCTGTATGTTATTCGCCATTTCCCTCCCGTCTCTGTTTTCGTTTCCGGCTTCTGTTTACGCTCGCGTGTCTCATGCCTGCTTTGTCGCGTGATTCACAACTTTGCCGCCGCCGCCGCCTCACATGGCTGCGTGCAATCTCCGCGGGCGCCGAGCCTCCATCTCAATCAAGGCTCTTCCTTTCAATTCGACGCGACCCGGGCATCAAAACCTATTCACCGTGTCGAGTGGCGCGGCCACGGCCGTCCGTTTCGACTTCCGTTTATGCACCCGCCGTCAAAGGGTTCCATTCGGACGGGCGGGCCGCACTCTGGCCTTGGAACCACGAGCGACCCACGCAACGTGTACTGTGGTGGCGCCATTGATGGTCGAGACACTTTCTTTTATGAGTATACTATAGACTATACGCGCGACTCGTGACCTTTTTTTTTCCAAATGTTCAACAGCAGAGGGGGTGGGGGCTGAGAGAGGAAGGGAAGAAAACAACACGAAAGAAAGGCACCTTTTTTGACGCTATAGCGACAAAAGCGTCGCGATGCTCCCCCCTCCCCTCCTCTCCCAAATCCCTTTGCCACGTATCTTGATCTTCTTTGTTAAGCTTTTCACTGCCCCTGAACATTCACAACCCCCGTGTGCCATTTGTGTCCGCGTAATTACTTTTCCAATTGCGCAAGCTGGGGTCAAAAAGTAGCGCGCATTTCGACCCGCTGAATGCGACAGTCGAGAGATCCACCGGGGCGTAGTTGGAGGAAGAGCTTGGCGGTAGCACTTACGTAACCGCAAAAGTGCCGTTTCGTTTTTGCTTCTTTGTCATACATTTTGTTCCTTATTCTTTCTTCTTGTTTTTTAGTTGATCTAGAATTGTATAACACAGAGCAGCGGACCAAGTTCGTATGATAAATTTTAAATTGACTTAAAATCCATTTGACTTCGTTGCGCTAGAAGTACTAACCGTGCTGCTCTAAAGTCCTAGTACACGGTGGAGCACGTGCGTGTAGCCAGCGAACTTCGAAGTAGCTTTTGAGGCCGCAAGCTGCCTGCAGACGCTTAACAAGAGTTTTTAGATGGATTTAGGTGCATGTTCCTGCATGTGCGTGCTTACGGTGTAGGTGTGTGTGTCTTGCGTGTGTGAGTGAGTGAGTTGGAACTTTATTTAGGTCCTGAGGGGAAAGAAAATCAATCCGGCGGCTCCACCCAGGTCGGGGCCGGTAGACAGAGTCCTTTGGCGACGGCCCAGGCCCTCTGGACAGCCTTGAGCTGAGCGATGAGCTCTGTGCTTCTGAGCGCTGAGTCCCAGGAAGACTGGTCGGGAAAGTCCGTGCTCGCGTCGGCAGAACACAGCCAGAGCATGTGTTCGAAGTTGTATTCGTGGCCGCAGTGTGGGTATTCAGTAGGAAGGTCAGGATTGATCCTGCTTAGTGTTGTTGGTGTGATGTATGTCCTAGTCTGCAACTGTCTGTAAGTGACAGCCTGTGCTTTTTTGAGCTTTGGGTGAGGAGGAGGAAAGATTCTTCGCGATAACCTATGATTTGAAGTGATTTCGTGGTATGATACGGGCGGGTCTTTGTTGTTTAGGTCCCTCGAGGCTGGGTTGAAGTGAGAGGGCGGACCGCAGACGTGGAATGTGAGCTCTCGCGCCAGTTGGTGTGCCCGCTCGTTCGGATTACAGTCAGGAGGTCCGGAAATGTTGCCCATGTGGGCCGGGAACCATGTGGGCCGGGAAACATGTGATGTGTGGGGACGTGAGGTTGTCTCCTCCCGTTTCTTGGAAGAAGATGGTGTTGATAACCGTAGCTGCTTTCCTAGAGACGAGGGCCGACAAGATGGTTCTAATAGCTGTTCTTGAGTCCGAGTAAATGACTGACGCTCCTTTGCAGCTTCGAAGGGCCACCGCAATGGCCATTTCTTCTGCTTCGTGAGGGAAGTTGGTAACTACCGTGGCTACGTTGACGAGTGAGCCATGGTCGTCCACCACAGATACCGCGTAGGCGCCTCGATTCCAATATCTGGCAGCGTCAACGAAGAGGACTTGCGTTTCGTTACGTTTGATGTTGTCAAGGATTGCCTTCGCTCTCGCTTTTCTCCGCCCTTCGTTGTGAGTGGGGTGCATGTTTCGTGGGATGGGATCAACGGTTATTGATCTCTTGGCGTTTGTGCATAGTTGCGACTTCTCTGGTGGCATGAAGAGGGGCTGTATACCTGCTTCTAGTAAGATCTCGATGCCCGCCCTTGCGAGTGAGAGCCGACTAATTTGGGAGTTTCGCTGTGCCTCAAAGAGTTCGGTTGCCCTGTTGTGTAGCCCCAATCGGAGGAGTCGTTCCGTGCTAGTGTTTCTAGGGAGGCTTAGGACCTTTTTCAATCCCGTTCTGATTAGTGTATCAATTTTATTCAGCTCCGTCTTCTTCCAGTTTAGGGAGGGGCCGGCGTAGGTTACGTGGCTGATGAGGAAGGCGTGAAATGCTTTCATGAGGTTGTCTTCTTTTAGTCCGTCCCTTTTGCTGGCGACCCGTTATATGACCCTGGTGAGGTTGAGGGCGTGTGTATGCGTGTTCGTGTTTGTGTCTGTGTGTGTTGGTGATTGTGCATGCATACGAGCACGTGTGTGCATGTGTTGACAGAGTGTGTCATCGTGTCCTTCCGCATTTACGTTTGTAGAGTATAGCCTGTCAGACCTCTGGTAAGTCTACATTCCACAGGCCTTCGCTTAAAATCAGTGGCCTCCTCCGTCTTTGTCACAGTTCGTGTCTTGCGGGTTCTCGGCGACAGACCCGCAGCATACTGCGAACACGTGAGGGGCCGCACACGCTTGGTTATGCATCACTTCGTCGGCCTAGCAGTCAATGTTATGCTCGTCCACTCACAATCGTCGGATAGGAATTATTTAATCACCGCTCTACACCGAGAAGTACAAGTATCATCATGAGAACGAAGTCTTCTGAAGGACTTCACTGCCGCATGATAAACGGCACGTTACCCTTATGCTTAAAGAAACAAGAAAAAAAAACGTATCTGATCACTGTTATCTGAAACAGCTTAAACAACCTCAGGTTTTTCCAGGTTTGAAAAGTAAGTTAAGATCTACGCCTGAAATCTATGAAAGATAAATCAGCACGGAAATGCTATGATATACATCAGAACAGTACTATTCATAAAAAGTAAACGCGAGTGTAGATCATATTTTTGCTGAGATTGACGGGAACAAGTGCATGCAGTTAGGCAGGTCGCAGGATATCAGGTAATCTATTAGAGCGACAGAATGAGAGCCGATGCACGAACACAGCGGAGAGTCACTAATAATTACGTGGAGTGACCAAATTAGAAACTTTGACGCAGGAGGTAACATGATACGTCTGTGATAGCTCTTTGTCATACACTGTGTTTAATAATGGTAATACTGCTGCTGCTGCTGCTACTGATAATGATTATAATGATGACTATGATAATGACTATGCTTGGAGAATCTCTCTCGCTCGTTGTGCACACAATGTTTCCCCTGTAGTCATCATCACTTTGCACCCGCTCCCAGTGAAAGAGTTCGAATCAGCGCCCCTATTCTTTGATGTCGTTCTAAGCAGCGCGTCTTCGTTCACGAGGGACATTTTATGTAGGCATGTAATCGCATTCTTTCGAAGCTCAAAGCGGTGGACACTCGATCGTGCCAGCGCCAACACAGCCGCATCTACGGCGCAATGACTTGTTAGTACACAATGGCTTCATTATCGCCGTCCATTGTGCCCGTTCTGAACCCGACACTGTAGTTCCTCTACAGCGCATGCTGTCAACCGCGCGCGCTAGCGGCTTATTCGGCGGGCTTAGCCTGTCACCGATTTAAGAGGTCCGCGAGCTTCAATCACAGATCGGCACAACGTTTCCTCAAATCGCTTTCTCTCTCTCTCTCTCTCTCATCGCGCAAATATACGCCCTCTGTCTTTTAGTGATTCAGTGTGTGAGCTATAGACACGGCTCAAACATCAGAGTCGGTATTCCCCAGATGATTACTTTCGGGGGGCACATTCACTTTCGCGAGATTCCGTGCGTTACAATATAGTGCCGGGCGCATTGGCGTCTACGAGCGAGAGCACTCTTGGCACAGTGCCAAGTCCCCTGTCAATTAGCACGGGACAGCTTCGCTGACCTTGATTTAGCAGTTGGTCATACTGGCATACATATATGCAACCAATTTTATGCGAAGAATATTAACGTAGGTTTCGGGCCTTCGCGCGACGCCCGGCGGTGGCCACCATTGACCCTGAAGTGGGGTCACGTGACATGACATCACGTGATGATGTCACACAGGCTGCAGATGGGGCCTCATATCGCGCCGTCGGTCGCCTCCCGGCGGTGGCCACCATTGACCTTCAAGTGACCTTCAAGTAGGTCACGTGACATGACGTCACGTGATGACGTCACACCGGCTGCAGATGGGGCCTCATATCGCGCCGTCGGTCGCCTCCCGGCGGTGGCCACCATTGACCCTGAAGTGAGATCACATGATGTGACGTCACGTGATGACGTCACACCGGCTGCAGATGGGGCCTCATATCGCGCCGTCGGACGTCGCCCGGCGGAGGCCTCCACGCTTCGGTTCGCGCCGTCGCGCGCGACGCGGCGGCGGCGCCACCATCGCTGCATCACGTGATATGTGACGTCACGCCAGGGATGAAGTGGCGCGCGCCCGCCGTCGCGTCAGTCTCTGTGCCCGCAACCGCGCCAGCGTTTTTGCGCCGGGCATGTATGCGGTCAAGATGCCTCCAAACGCTAAGGATACGCTAAGGTTAAGCCCAGTGGATGCTTCGCATCCACTGGGCTTAACCTTGATAAGCCTCTAATTTTTATTTTTTTTTCGTGCCTACGTATGATGGGGGGGGGGCAGTGGTCCGGCCTCACTTTCATGACCTCGCCATCACCACGGGAGTATTAACGGTCTAGCGGGCGTTGTAGCGACGCCTAGTGAGCTCTTGCATTAAAAGAGACGCTGTACAGAGGAAGCTGCCACGAACATAGGCAATGAAGATGAATGCGCAAGTATTAGAAGACGGGGACTTAGGCTAGAAAGTAATTGCGCTCATCGATCTTGATTCTACAGCACGAACGAATGGTCCTGACAATGTGCAATCTTTAACTTCACGATGGCTCTGCTTTAAATTGCGACAAATCCAGCTGGCATCAATTTTAGAGGAACGCGATGCTAATACTGGGCGGCGAATTCAAGAATGCTGCTTGCCGAAAATTATCATTCAACGCGGTGAACACGCGAAGAGGAGCAGCGTACAATCGTATCTGTGGCGAGGGGCAACCTTAAAGAAGAAAGAAAATGAAAGGAGAAAAAGAACAGGAAGAAGGTTTGCTCTCCTGATCCTTTTGTCTTCACTGTACATTGCCACGCTACGCTTTATTTTGAAGCAACCGGTTCGTCCGCAAAGTACTGTCGCTGTTGTAAGAAGGACTTATATAGATATAGACGAAGACAAGCCAACAAGAAAGGCACAAAGGCAAGGAAAAGAACGCCTATGGTCTCGGCAGGCAGCGCACAAGTGCTCGTGTCTTAATTTCACTTTTGGGGCCCGTCTTTTCCTCTCCCCGGATTTCGACACTGGAAGAACTTTTGCCCGTGAACCACCTTGGACGCGATCAAAGAACACTGAAAACTAAATAAAAGTCATCGTCACATCTTTCACAACAACCGCCTTCCTTATTCTTCCGGACAGTAGGCCGCCATCGATTTTTGCTCATCTCCTTTGAACATTGAATCCCGGGGAGGAGTCGGCTCTTAATACCAAAGGAAGGAGCGCAGTGCAGGGAGGCGTCAGCGGCAGAGCCAGACTGGCAGCGAGGGAAGGCGAACGGCAAGAGCGCGAACAAGAAGAAGAGGAACAAAAAGGAAGTATGAAATGACGTCCACGAAAGGAAAAAAGGGTTCGCTCGATAACCTCGGACATGGCTTTGGTTTTGAAGGCCCGCCTTGGGTTCCTACAGATCCCTCTACGCGCGGGGATGGGGAGGCGGTGGTTCTGGGGGAGGTTAGAAAGATGGAGGCCTACCATTCCACCCCCCCCCCCCCGCACCCCCTCCAGACCCTGGTGGCTCCCCATTTCCTCCTCGAACGGGGGCAGTGGGTGCTGACCGGGGAGCACAGTCAGAACCGCTGTCGACGTCGCGAGATTAATCGTCGCCCCTGGCTCTATGTCGGTGGACGCCGCGGCCGAGTCGTGGTCGCGGGGCCACATTCTGGCTGTCTCCCATCCCCAGCGCTCGGACGCGAGGCTTACGCGTCCTCTGGGAGGAGCCCGCTCAGCATGCGGCGCCGGTTGGCCGGCTGGCAGCTCGCCGTGGCTCCGGGCTTTACACCAGGCTTCCCATGCAGTGTACGTGGCAAAGCTATACTCGCGGAGCGCACTGCTCGAGATTGATTTCTGAAAAGTGAGATTGCAGACGTTGGCGTCAAAAAAAAAAAAAAAAAGTTGCAGTTTCGCCCATAGTATGCGAAGCAGTGATGCGACAGCTGGCGCAATATTATGAGCCTCATGTCTCGCATTATCTCGTGCGGTATCGGTGAGAGTAAACATTCGCAGATGAGCGCGCGAGCAATTTTTTTTTTGAGTAAAAAGAAATCTTATTCAGTGCTGACTCGAGTTTAAGCCGTTTTTCTTTGGTCTAATGGTGATTCGCGCGTGGTAAAGTGGAGAGACGCGGCTTCCTCTTCTCCTTCCTATCCTATTCTTCCCTATTCGCTATTTCGCTTCCTATATCGCTGGCTTTATCAAAGTTCTTTCATTTCAGCGCTGGTTTGTGAATAGGCGGAAGTGTGTCGCGTCTGCCGATTATTTTAGCAAGCGCTAAAGCGGCCAGACGCAGCTTTGCGCAGCGGTCGTTTGCGGTATCGGTAGCGGAGTGGTTATTAAAAAAGGAAGAGGAAAGAAAAAGGGTGGTTGTGTTGTGGAATCTTCAACGGGCGATCTGTAGGTGCCGAGTTCGAGTCCTCGTGAGGCACTGCCACTTCTTTCTTCATGGAATTCTTGCAAAACGCGACGCGCACAGTCGGCGACAGCGGACACTGCGACCTTGTTGCGACGCATGAGACTATAGTGCCGAGCCGCCGCGCTGATTCGAACGCTAATCGTCCGTTCCCGTAGTTCGTCGGCTGGTTGTTCCGGTAATCGTCTTAGCACTTTAGCTACAATTTGGAGCTGATATTTCGTTAAAAGTGTCAACCTTAGTTTTCCAGTGTGACGGAGCGTCCCAACGCTACCTACCTATTTCTTGTGGCCGCCTCGCCTTCCGGTCAAGCCCCCAGTTTCCCACCCGCACGAAACAAAGCTTCCTTCCTCTGCCGCACCCAGTTCGAAGTTGTTTGATGAGGAACTTGAAGAGCACTATTCGGAGCGCCTATAAGAACTTCCGTTCCAAAAAGTGGTCGGTTGTTTAAGCACACTGCCCACAACGAAATCACTCTTGGGAGTTTTTCCTTTTTTTCTAACGAGAACCGCCTCAAATTCAGGCTATATAGGACAGCTTTCCTGGAACATGCATGACATGTACTACGTGCATATCACTTGTACGCAGTTCGCTGTACTCTCATGATCATCAAGTGCATTTTTTTATCTTAAGTTTTTTTTATAAGTACCTTCCCCTGCTCTTCTGCGCAGAGTAACAGCATAGACTAAGCAACCTCCCCGCATTTCCCCGCTTAAAATTTTCTCCATCTCTGATGAGATGGAGAAAATTCTGTCGTTTGAGCTGTAGTAGTAGAAGTAGATTATGTTTATTTTGGAAGAAGAAGAAGAAAAAATGAAGTTGTGGAAGATAATGGCACAATCGATGAATAAACGGATTGCCTGCTTTCATTAATAATTTTTTAATGCAGTGTCATTCGCGACGCCCATAATTCATACTAATGAGTGCTGTCATACGCTAACCGAGTTGAGATGAGCCTGAGCAGAGGAGCGGTTAATAGACCTTGCGGCTAAGCGTCTTTAATTCCGGCTATAAGTATTTATCCCTCTCCGCGCGTTCTTCATTAGATGGCATAACGACACTTGTCTTCATAGCGGAGGCTGTGGAAGCAATTAATTTCTTTTATAAATGGGCCTTCACTTCTAGCCCTTATACTCGCAACTTGCCCGAATATAGATTTTAATGTTTTGCTTGATTATTATAGACGTGACGGCTGCTGCGTCGTAAAAGACAAAAGCGATTCACTTAGTTAAGCTCTAATTTCTATCGTCGGGGACTAAGAACAGCAAAATTGCGTACATTATGAATTCCTCTTACTGCTTTGGGGAAAAATTCAAAACATCTTTCCGCGCGTAAAAGCTCTGTTTGCCGCAGACCGACCGCTTTAACTGGTAATATCTCCAGCGCCATGATCGGCTGGGCCTTCAAGAGCAGTTGTTGCGTAATAAAGCTCTGCTGTGGACCCGTCAATGCGACTAGACGCACTTAAACACGTCATGGGCCTGTTTGTAAGGTTTGTCAGCAAACAATCAGAAGGAAGACAACTAAGTCGCTCACTGAGCTTATATTTTGACAAAATGGGGGCATTGTTAGGAGGCAATATGTAGAAAAATTTGAAGCTGTTTATTCAATTGAGGGTTACATGAATGTTGCTAAGCCTTCGTTTTCGATCCATTTAGAGGCGTAGTATCAAACGCTTGAAGGGTTTCTCCGCTTCCCTGGCCGGACCAATAACAGCAGAGATTTCATATTTCTGGCAAATGGGCGACACTTTGGGCAACGTGTATGGAAACTGCGAAATGTGTAGGTTGATTATGTGTTTTGAAAATAATTGCTGAATACTCGCCTTCTCCAATTCCTTATGCGTTATAAAAGGCATGTAGCTGTTCTTTTCCGGTCTCCTCAGCGGACAATGAGATGCACAGTGTTTATATTGCGCTGAAGAAGGAAGCATGTTGTGAGTGGCGAGCGACAAATGCCTAATCTGTGTTTTTTAATTACAGCATTTGTAGAAAGTTACTTATTCAAGCGTTCCAGAGTGTCATACTGCCGTTATTTTCAATGTTTCCCGACTCCTAAAGTAACTGCCCCCACAAGATGGAAACTTAAAATAGGTTGAAAATAAGGGGTACCTTGAGTGTAATGTGTGGCTAAACTTTCGCTTTCCTGGCCTAACTATAAGCGTTTGGAAATATGAGCTGAAATCTTTTTCTTTCCCCCTTTTTTGTGTGTGTGATACGAGGCGCTCGTAGTTTGTTCCTCGAGTCTCGGCGGTGAAATAGATCAACTGGTTTATATTTGGCGAAAGTAAGGAGCGAGTTACGAGTAACGTGTAGGCGAAATTCAAAGCGTGTATGCTCATTACGACCTTCGCAGGAAATTGCGCACGCTAGGGTTCCTGAGCGTTACGAGTGTGTTTTACGGGCGGCATAAAATTTATCCCGCTGTCCAGGCGTAACTACGAGTGCCACAAAAATTAAATTCAGCGACCTTCGGGGGAGCGGTACGACGAGTTTTTGTGCAAAGTTGCTCATGTGAATAAACTAGAACCTTCTTGAAAAAAATTCTTTATAAAGTGTTAAAAAGCGTCAAACTGTTACCCGTTACTCAGCGTTACCCAGTGTACTGAGAGGAGTCTGCGTAGCACAAACATTATATTTGGAATAAATGAAGGGCAGTTAAGTGCAATGCTTCGCGAAATGGTTACCTTTCTGGCTTAATTAGGAGCGTTACAAAGAATTATTCAAATATTGAAAGCTTTTTTTTCCATGCATGGTATGAGGTTCACGTGGTGTTCTCGGCGAACTAAAACCATCGAGGCAGCTTCTTTGTTTGGCCACAGTAAGCGCCAGGTATACATATTAGGTGAGATGTCGGAAAAGTTCCAAGTGGGTGGCCTAAATGCACTTTTTCAGATACGTAGCGTATACAAGTACTCCACAGTGTTATCACGTGCTTTATTAGTGCCGCAAGCTTTATACCGCTGCGCTGGCATAACTACAACTGCCATTAAGGTCAAATATAGCTATCCTGGGGGGAAAGGAATGGGGGAGGGTCATTATATATGATGTTCTGGCGAAGTGTGCATGAATTAGTGCCTTTGTAGAAATTTCTTAACAAGTGTTGGAAAGCGTTACACGCGGGCAAGGTTTAGAACGGGGAAGTCAGATACGGACAACGTTTTCCAATATGTGATTTGATTACAGGCAACTGAAATTTTTATAGAAACTGCTAGAAAGAAACAGCTTCGCTGGAAATCGGGTTGTGGTTCTGCGAAGTCGGAGAAGTCTGCTGTCATTTTTTTCTTTTTGTGTGTGAATATGCACTCGTGTGGTAACATCGAAGAATGCGCCGCTTAGACGGGGCACATAACAATCACAAAAAGATACGTACAATGGACATCAAGGCGCGTATTTAAAAAATTGTTCTTACGCTATAACTATATCCGTAAGAACGTATGTCAGCCTATCGTGATGTCGGACGTGTTATCTGTTAGAGAAGGTTTTCGAATATTTAAATTTGCGAATTGAATCGAACGCAAACATTCGAGACGATGTACTTTCGAGTGTCGAGTCGAATATTGAATATTTCGTCATTGTTAAACAAAAGCAAATTATATAGTTTGTGCGGGATCCGCTTGGTAAAAAAAAATTAGGCCTCTTGACATTATCTGAAAGACGCATGTAGTGATGGCCGTTCGCGATTGGGCGTCTGATGAACTTGTAAATGAGCGACGACTGCTTACTCTTATGTGGCGCAACGTTACAACGACAGTAGCAAAACAATGAGACAGCACGTCAGCAGATGTACGCAGCGTGTTGATTTCGTCGTAAGAGAGAAGTGTGATGTTACAGCACCACACAACGTGTAAAGTTACGTAAATGCGATGAATGAGACTGGCACAATCATAAATTGCACTGCTGCAATGAAGACATCTAATTTGTACGTAAGCTGCGTAAAAGCGAGGTGTTCTTCTTGGATGACAAGCAGAGATCGCGAGCAGAAGTTATCTGTCCAGTGCATTCGCCCAGGAACTGCTGCGTCGGCTCAACAACGTTAGTTCTCACGCGTTATTTAACTAGTTCTCACGTTTATTTAACAAATAACTTGCGTTATCTCACAAGTTATTTGGAACAGTCTTCAGTTGCGTCCGTCCCTCTCCCTCGAAAAGTCTTATGAGTGTTGTTATACCTTAGGTTCGAACAAAAACGAACGTTCGACAATTTCGACTTTGTGGAACACGAATAGAATAGAAGTGACTGTTTTATTCGTATTAGAAAAGTCAAATATTTCCACATCCCTAAATGTTGGCGAAGGAGGCTGGGTAAACACCAGTAGCTATTGGGAACGAAATCTTCGTGAATTCGGTCGCGGTACCGAGACACACAGGCCAGATGTTTGGTTCTGTGACTTTGGTGATAACTGACACCGCTCACCGTGTAAACACATTACAGTGGCACTGGCTTCCCTAAAATGTTAAATTCCGTCCAACTTATAAGGAACTTCTAAAGAAGCCTGGCCGAATTCACAGCGATTTGAATTCCAAACCTTCGTTGCACGAAAAAAAAAATATGACACATGCAAACTGTGGTTTCTGTTACTTCTCTATTAATTCACGTCCAGAAAAATGCAAAGAAAATGATTTTCTGTGCTTTCAAGTGCTTATTTCACAATGTACAAATGTCCACTGGCGTGGGCAACGCGCGCACCTTCTGCTGTGAGTGTGCGCGCCGACAGCTTTCTTTTGGTCCAACGGTCAAAGTTTCTCCCACCTCATTAACAAACGTGCTTCAAAACAAAAGTATAGATGCGGCGCACGTTACCCTGCGTTATCGAATATGAAAAAAAAGAAGTAATTTTTGCCGGTAATGCGCAAGGAATACCTTGCAGTGACGTCGCCAGCGATTTACTTTTGGGCGAGGGGGTGACTGGACAGGCGAGTGTTGTCGCACGTTGATTTTATGCCACATATCCTGATTCGCAGAAATTCGGGGCTGGGGAGGAGAGGGGTACACGTGCCCGGTGTGCTCCCCCCACCCTCCCTCCTCGGGCTACGCCTGCGATATATTGCATTTTGCGCAATTATATGTCGCTTTGGGCACTTGCCGACCGAGATGTTACATATTTGTGCAGTGCATTATTTTCGACTGGAGAAACGACTGACGTTTCAATGACGCAGGCGACGGCAATTAAACTTTCTTGGGCAGGTGGCCTTCACTTATGCTGCCGCAGGAGCTGCGGGCAACTCGTTCAATTGTTTCTTCATAACAGCTCGCTGGATAATGTAATGCGCAAAGTGTTACTGCATGAAAACGTCTGGCAAAAGTGAAAGGAGCCAGGAGTGCGCTGCGCGGAAAATGCTCGCACGCACGTTTTGTTGTTCCTGTCGTGCATGCTGTCCGCTACAGCGGACATTTTAGGAAATTTCTTCCGCAGAAAGACCTTGGCTTCACTCTGCCACAATATCTACAGGTCGTGCCTCCGAAGGCCTTTTCTACCGCGTGTAGAAAATTATATGTACGAAAACGCAATGTCACGAGCGCTGTAAGTTCAAGCATTGTGACGCGCGTAACTCACCCGGTGGCACAAGCAGGACGCAATCTTTGAAGCAGAGTTGGCTAAAAGCGGGGAAAGCTTTTCTTGTCTACTGAGATAGATAGATAGATAGATGGATAGATAGATAGATAGATAGATAGATAGATAGATGGATAGATAGATAGATAGATAGATAGATAGATAGATAGATAGATAGATAGATAGATAAATATAGAGAGATGAAGAGGAAAGGTAGGGAGGTTAACCAGATGTTAGTCTCCGGTTTGCTACCCTTCACTGCAGTTGGGAGATAGGGGTTAGAAAGGATGTTGTCCCCTGAAGTTGACACTACGCAGAAGAGCTTCTCGGTAGCACTGAACTTGCATCATCATCATCATCATCATCATGGTTACGCCCACTGCAGGGCAAAGGCCTCTCCCATACTTCTCCAACAACCCCGGTCATGTACTAATTGTGGCCATGCCATGCCTGCAAACTTCTTAATCTCATCCGCCCACCTAACTTTCTGCCGCCCCCTGCTACGCTTCCCTTCCCTTGGGATCCAGTCCGTAACCCTTAATGACCATCGGTTATCTTCCCTTGCTCCAGAAATCGCTAAAGTTTGTCCACTGTAGTTTCCAGTATACAACAAAGGGCTAAAACCGGTTTGAAGTCGGCTGGCAGCCTTTGCTAACATGTTCGCTATAACTAGTATTGGCTAAAGCGTTTTCTTGCGAGCCTTTGTAAAGCACGAACGAATTTGCGAATGTCGGTCGCTACCTTGAACCTTAATTCTTCCGTTTGTTGGAGCGTTCGCACGTACAGCGTGGTTTCCATTTCCAAAACATCCCACGGTGCTGTTATTTTCATTCCTCTATCTTTCCGCGGGTGTACAGTGCCAAGTGTTTTTGCTCAAAAGGAGGCTACTTCGATTGCTCAAATTTATTGTCCTACTCGGACAGATGAACCAGTTCGACTGAAACCGGGGACAGGTCAGAATGTCTTCCAATTTGGCTTTCCTGCAAAGCAAATGCCTTTTCTTGCGTTCTTAGCAAAAGCTTCACCTATGAACCTGTCGCATGTGCCCCGTCCTTCTTCTTTACATACATACATACATACATACATACATACATACATACATACATACATACATACATACATACATACATACATACATACATACATACATACATACATACATACATACATACCCTCGCTTAGCTTAAGTGTCTTTCGTAGAACGGTCGTTTTGAGTGACCCAAAGCCTATGGTCACTGGTCGACGAAAGTCCGCGGCCATTTCTTTCGAAAGTCTTTTAACGAAAACCGAAAGCTAAATACCGCGAGATATCGAGAACGATTTATTTGCTCTTAACGGGACACAAAAATAGAGAAGCAGAGAGGGAGAGAGAGAGAGAGAAACAGATAAAAAGGAAACGCATATAATAAAGGCTTCCTATAGGTTCACATCAGTTCGTCCCATTAAACAAGCTCCGTCGTGGGTCTTTCTTCAACTCGAATGAAACAAACTTAAGAAGGTACGGAGAATTCGGCGTCTGATTCTCCTCCGCCCTGCCCCTCCGTCGAAGCTCTGGAGTCCCAGCGCTCCTGGAAGCACCCGTGGCACCCTCGGGGATCTCGATCGCGAAAAGCATGATGGATGTTCCCTCGCTGTTCCCCGGGAAAGTTCGAATACCGAGATAGCGAGGCGACGGCGGTCGTATAGTATCGCTTCGTAAAGCGGAAGAAAAGATGAACGCGAGGAAGGGCAAGGAGGCGAAGGAAAAAAGGAAAGGGGAGGGGACACATACGATCGCGCACGCCGATCCGACTTCTGACACTCGCGGCAGAGGAAACAAAAAAAAAAAAGTCTTCGTTTGAGGCTGACTTTTGTTCCACCTTAAATCCCCCGCGTCTTACGCGCGTGGCTCTTATCATTTCATTTCTTCTTTCTTTTTTTCTGGTTTAGTTTTTTACTTCGGGACGCTACCGTGTCGTTTCCCTTTCTCGGTTGCAATTCGTTTTTTATTCTTTACTTAAGGCATCCGTCGGGGTTCTCGCCCGGAACGCCGTTGTTTTCGTTAGTGTTCTCAGTTCACTGCTCACTTCATCTCACTCGCTGTCTTCTCGCTGTTCACTTACGGCCGACTCCGCGGGCATTTCAACTCCCGACTCTCGGAGCGCCTATTCCCCCGGGGTAACGGAACGAAAAACTGGCGCCCATGATGATCGCGAGAAAAAAAAAAAGTAAGGAAGAAGCAACGTTATGTTGCGACTTCGCCTTGTCTTGCTTAGAGAGTGAGAAGGCTTTTCTTTCCTCCCTTCCCACCTTCTTAAAGTTGAAAACGACCCGAGGCTGGATGACATGTTTCTTATAAGACCCTCTTTCTACGTGTCTTTTGTACGCTTTCGGCGACTGCGGCGTAAGTTGTTAGTTTACTCCGTTAGGCGCGGATTCGGCCTGCGTGCAGTCCTAACCTGAAATCGTTGGTGCTAGGGTGCGTTAGTTGAAATTTTGGTATTTGTCACTGTGGCCGTCACTGTTGTCTTGTAGTGCAGAAGGTACGGGAACTAGTAGAGAAAAAAGGGAGCAGACGACACGATATCTGTACAGTACTGCGCTGTCTGCGTCGTGGCGGAACGGTGTGAATTACCGAAATAATCTGTATTTATGACGTTGTGAAGACAAAACTGTTTAGCAAATTAGAGTTGGAACAAAAGTTCCGGAACGGTCTTGCTCTCCCCGGAATGTGGCTTGCCGTGTATTTTTGTAGAGGCGAAACAATTGACCTGGGATGGCTGATCGACTGCCGTCTGACGACTAGAGCGCCATCTCCTGGATGATACATGTTCATTTTATGAACTAACGGTTGAAGTAAAGCGGGGTTAAAGTTGACTTAAAACAAGCAAAGTTCTTGTCGACTTCACCTTGACGTCAGTGAGAAAAGAAACCCACTTGAGAAATCTAATTACGAACGAAACTTTCGGAATCATTCGCCTAACTCAAACCGCGACGTGCTTGCTGTTTTTATAGGACGGAATCAACTAACCCGACCGCTGACGACTAGAGCGAGCGCTCCTGGCTAGGACGTATGCATTTCACGAACTAATATTCTAATTCGCAGGTCAACACTAAGTTAAAAATAAAGCGCAACTTTTGACGTGCCGGAGTGACGAGGTCGACAATTAATTATGCACGACGATTCCGCGGTCCTTCCCTCCTTCCTTGGCTTCAAAGTACAGCGGGCGAAACCGCGAATACGGAGACCCGTTTCCATCTCCGTTCGTTTCCAGCGTCGTTAATCATGCCTCCTTTCGGCACATATACCCCCTCGGCAGTACGTCAGGAACCCCACGCGCCAACGGCTAGCCTCGCCTGACGCCTGCACACGAGCGCTAACGATACTGCCACCGACATTTCAGGATCTTTTATTTTCGCATAAGTAATCGCCCGCAACAGCTTGCGTCGACGGGAAGTAAGAATGCGCGCCAAGCTTCACTTGGATTAGCACTTGCACCGAGGCTTTGTCGCTCGCTTCAATGCTCAAAAGAGAATTCGTCGAGACTTTGACGTCGAAGGGCGAATGCCTATGCCCGGATGGATGGGTTTCGATTATGAAAGCGGGAAACTTTCGCAAGATCTTGGCTCAAGTATGCGTAATAATTAAAGCGTTCGAGGTTCCATTCGTTCATCCCCCCTTTTTTTTTACTATTGTGCAAGTACCGCCTGCCTAAGGAAAAGTACCGCAAGGCATCGTAAAGAAGCAGCAAGCTATGACCTATCTTCATGTTCTTGTGCGAACCTCTTAATGCACGCTCGTGTACCTCTCAACTACGCACAGTAGCGATGGGCGCGGTTCTCTGCGTACGGTAGTCGGGCAGTACTCATCACTAGGGATCCTTTATTGCTGAAGGGTATCTTAGACGCTACAGCGCCGCCAGCGAAGAATTATTGTGCGCGGCAAGAAATTTTAATCGTCCCCAGTTTCTCTCTTTCTGCCCATATAAAATATGATACATTCTTAAGGGAAATAGAAATAGAAATAGAAACTTTGTTGCAATGGAAAATATTTGAAGGAGGGGTGGTCGGAGCCTCTCAGTCCAGGGCCCCATTGGCCTCTGCCGCCTGCCTGACCTGGCTAATTAAGGACTTTTGTCCTGCCAGGTCGGAGCGGGCGAGCTGTGCCTCCCACTGCTCCATTGTGTTGCTGGTATTTCGCCTATGAGGTTGCTTAGTACACTCCCAGGTTATATGTATTAGGCTAGGTATGCCACCGCACCAAGGACAGTTGGCCCTATAACGAGTGGGATACATGGCGTTTAGCAATTTTAAAGGGAAGATTCAGTTGTCATTTCATCACCGCTGATTATAAAGGAGGCATAATATGAAGGCCAGCACGCTGCTCTCGCTCTTTTTTTTCTTTCTTTTTTTTGGCCCACGAATATCTGCCTGACCATCATATCACCACCTTTTATTGATGGTACATACGTATGTATATGTTTGTATGTATTTGTTCTAATGTAATTAATTTGTTACATCTGGGAGCAAGTCACAATACGCGCACATTTTCTTTGCTAACCGAGAGATGTCACGTCCATAAAGAATTCTAATCTGTCGACGAAATTGGCTTGTGTCTTGTCACTGGCGTCGCTGTTTTTTTCCTGCAAACATGCTTGCTCGTGAACTACAAGTTGGACCAAAATGTGCCGGTAGGAGTGGGTGGGGTAATGCTGCTAACACGCGGCATATGATGTAAAGACATCGATATATGTTCGGCATATTTATGTTGCGCAGGTGGGGAAGTGAGGTCGGTGGAAGCATTTCCGGGCGATAGATAGACGTGTGGTGCGCAAACCTATAGAACACCGTTTAAGTGGTAGGGGCACGGACGCATGCTTGCATTTCGCATATTTTTTCTATCTTTTTTTTTTTTTTACTGTCGGCAGCTTTGTGTATGGTAGCACACAAAGCTGTCCATGCGTGCGTGCATGCTTTCTTAGCTATGATAGCTCTCTAGGCGGGCTTGTCCACTACAGGACTTTTTGGACGGTGAAACCAACCTTAATTGAACCACTTTGGGCGGGGAAGCCGACTTCAGTAATTACACTTGGTTCACCTGGCGTGTAGTTTGTATACTGTAAGCATTCTCGCTTTATTTATGTATGTGTGTCCACGCATATTTGCAACAAAATCGGCGCCATGAATTAATAAGGACACACAAGCCGACATGGAATTCGGGCACGACGGTTCTGAGATAAGCGGTGAACCGACGCTTTCTTTGATATGTACGAAGAATACGTTGAGATCATGGGCGACATCAGCTGCACCGTTCCTCATATGTTAAAAAAAAAAGCATCATGTCTTCAACTATGTTGCACCATAACAAACACCATCCGCTTCATAGAGGGTTTCCGCGTGTATTAATCTTGCGATTCAAACGGTGTCACCGTGTGGAGATAATCAACAGGTCGCTGACGGTTCACTAAACGGTGACCTTTTTGATTGCAGATACGAAGCGGGCAAATAAATGACATACGCATCAATTTTATCTCACTGTACTAAGAAGCTGCATCGCTCAAGCTTTGATCAGAAGTAACGCTGTTGTGGAAATCAGCAGTTTAAGTACATAAAGAATCAATTGAATTTATGCGTGAAATTACAGACAGTGGCTGGTTGTGTCCACTACTCGAGCTTTGCGCGCGGAGAATAGAAGGAGTTATACGTGGGGCACTAAATTGTCTGCTTGGCGTGTTTCCCGAAAGCATATTTCTCGTCTGCACTCTTACGCCAAACGTTTCGGCGATGTGGAAATAGACGCATTGTCGTCCATTACCCAGCGACGTGGTTAGGTGTATTCAACTGCGGCGTGGTAGCACCATTGCCAGCATAACGCATAAAGGCAGCACACATATCTTCGTAGCTGTTCAAGGAGCACTCTCTCTTTTTTCTTTTTTTTTCCGCAGTTAAATGGAGGGTTACGTTTCCTCTCGTCTCTGCAATGTCTCGTCCGTTCGTGGGTTCCCGAATCGCGGTACTTTTCTTTCTCCTCGTCCCATTTTCTGTCCGGTCTCCTAGCAATTCGTTTCCGGTCTTGCTTCTCAGCCTCACCTTAGCTGCCACATTTCCCGTGGCTCAGCGCTGAATCGACACAACGTTCTCGTTTTCTGCGCTATGCCTAGCTGCGTTATTTTCGCTTACTATACACCGTTTTTTTCTCCTCCGTCGGCCTATTTCTGTCTCTTGGGACGTGCACCGTGAGACGAACGGGAGATGGTGGTCCTTCCGGTTGTCTGACGACTTCCGGTGCTCGGCCAATGTGGCCCGGCCAGCACTTCTCGCGGTGATAAGGCGCCTTCTGAAGGGAATTGGCTCATCGGACACTGCCAGCATTACTGTTTTCTTGGACTTTCCTTTCTTTTCCTCTTCTCTCTTCTTTTTTTTATCTCTCTCTCTTTTAACCAACAATTTTATCTGCGCCCGAGATCTACAAGAAGCTCCGGACGACGAGTCAGCACTTTCGCGCTCTTACGGCGCTAAGCCTTAGCGGAAGAAAGCGGTGCCTGCTTAACAGCCTTAGTGGTAACGTTTCCTTATCTATAGCTGACTTGTCCGTCAGCGACAGCGCTTGCGCGAAAGGCAACCAGGGTGCTGGCAGAGGGCTTTAGCGAAGCTTGATCAGTATGTCACGCGCTCAACAGGAAAAGAAAAATGTATATATAACGCGTCTGCAGCTTACAGGAGCGAAATAAAGCGATCGGTACAGTCATGCGCACTTGGCAAGAAGAAATGGGCGGTCCAAGGACGCTTAGAGGCAAGATCCAGTCGAAAGTAAATGCACCGATTTGCTGAATGAGGCCTCTTGAAGAAAGTGGCCCCTGAAGAGTTGCACTGTGGTCCCGCCGGGTAACAAGAATTGGACGTGTTGAGAGCCGTTTGTATTCTCGCTTTACTATAATGGTCATTTTTGACGCAATGTATAGAGAGCACTCAGTGTCATCGGAACGGAACGCGTATTCTAAAGTGGTGAAGGGGTGGATGGAAAAGACCGGATAGCTGTGGTCTTTCCGATGATCTTATTTGAGCTTTATGATGACTGAATGTATGTTACGAGCAAATATTGCTCTTTTTGTGATGGTACCGGAGTTACGGGATACAGTGATAGTAGTTCACATAGGTCGACACTTTATGACTTCCTGTTCTCAACTTCTTGGTTTTAGGGGTCAGCAGTATGTGAAAATAATGAAGCATCGACACTCTTCTTAGTCTACGTTCACGAGACAAAAGTATGTAAGGGCGGTACATATTCACGTGCCTGAATAAAACAGTGACTGTATGCGCAGCAACGCGCACCTACAAATCCTAATTTTAACTGGCAGAAACTTGTGCACAGATAACTAAAAGATAGCATGAGAAGCACAGTAACACATGACAGCTAGAATACAGTCATAGAAGTTAATCAAGCGACATTACTAACGAAATAGATGTGACATACGACAATCACTAACTAAGCACTTGTACTGATGTAGTAGAAAAAAAAGGTAATGTACACAGACGGGCATTTACAAAATGCATCACAAGAAATCCATCTTCTTCAAAGGTTTTCATCGGCTTCTAAGTGTAGTCAGACATTATCGACACTCTTGAAGGAGCCCGGATCAAAAGGTGACCGACCTGTTTGATTCAATTCGCCCGCGAGATCAATAAACGGTTGTGATGTGCTGCCTTCTCTCGAACACGCCATTGTTTCACGGAAGGTTAGGTAAATAGCGTTCACTTTCTGCGCATTGTGCGGCGCGCGCTGTGGCGATTGTTTCACGCAGAAAGGCTTTCTCCCAGTCGTTAGGCAGGGTGCCAAATGGCTCCTTAACTGCGCGCCCAAAATTAGATCGAAGAAGGCGAGAACGAACGTGGCACTCACGGCGTCCTTCGCGAACTAAGGAGAAGTGGCCAGAGAGCTCAATTTTCGATCGCTTCCGCCGAGAGCAGGTTCGCGAGTCATAAATTTCGAAGGGGATCGATGTTTATACACTTAGCCCGATGCCATTAGGGGACCAGACAGAAGAAAAGCGTGCGGGCGGGTGACAGATTTGCCGGCCGATTTAATTGTGAGCTCGGGCTTTTAGACGCCGACTCTTTCGCGCGCAGTTTATTGGATAGTGAATTGGAGCCCGACTCAAGTTCAGTGAACTTCGCGTTCGAGAAAGGGCAGACGGAAAGGACAAGCGAATGAAAGATGACATTCTACGAATTGTGTTAACGAGGTGAATTCAATCGTTCACCAACGGTTGAATCAACTTTGGTTTTGTGCGAAAAGCCTTCTGGAGTACGATCAGAAGTATGGTCCCTGTCAGAAGTTAAGCCTCAGATTTTTAGTCTATAAATATTTATCCGTGAGTGTTTCTAGAAGTGATCGTTTTTGCCTCGATTGAAGTATTTATGGTGGCAGTTGGTGATGGTGTAATGAGCAGGTTGTAGAATGGACGCGGCGAACACGCGTGTTTTCTCTTCGCCCAGCGCTTGGTTTCAGAAGCTCCAAAGCGACAACGCAGGCACAACACCTCCCCTGGTCCTGCGTGCGCTGTTATGTTCTTTCTGAAAGCCTGAAAGCCTGGACACCTCATTTTGTGTCCATAGGTATCGTTTGAAAGAGAGAGAGAGAATCAACTTTTATCGTGAGCCGTTAGCAACGGTTGGTGTGCGCTGGCACCAGATGGGGTGGAACCTTCTTCTCAGGTCCCATATGCGTCCAGCAGTTCCTGGCCCCTAGCCGCCAGCGCGAGCTGGGTCGGTAGGTCGGGGCTGGACAACAAGGTCTCCCATCGCTCGGGGGGGTTGGGGCTGGGGAGGGTTGGGGGTAGGGATGGTGGGGGGTTCTTGAGCTTAGTGCACTCTGCAAGGATGTGTGCTAAAGTGCCTTTTGATCGTCTGCAAAACGGGAATGAAGTGTCATGCTCTGTTGGGAACATCTTGTGCAAGAGCACGGGATGCGCTAGCGACCCCGCTTGCGTGCGTCGCATGATCGTTTGCTGCTGCATTCGGCTGAGTTGCGGATGCGGACGGGGAAGCCTACATCTGCCGCTTCTGTACATTTGTGTGATTTCTTTGTAACTTGTCACGGGGTGCAGTCGCATTTCAGTGAATCCCTAGCCGCTGTAGAGTAATAGGCAACGAATATGCCGATGAAGCGGCTCGATCTGCTCATGAAGATGGCGCGCAGGAACCAATCCCACTGTCAAGAACAGATGCTGCAGCGAAACTTCGAATGCTCGTAAATAATGCCGCACAATCGTTGTGGAACACGCCTAGCTTCCAGCACGCATGTATGCATCGACTGGACCGCAGTGTTCGACTTCGTCCTCCGCCTGGACTACCCCTGGACCAACCGGCCGCTTTCGGAGCAGACAACGGCACTTTACTGACTGTGGCTTGACGTCGCTTTTACAAAATCCTTTGCTTTCCGCATCAAAAGGGAAGATAGTGCTGCGTGTGACCAGTACGGCAGCGAGGCCCGTTGTTGGCACGAGTGTTGACCCAGATATACGAGCGCGCGAAGGCGCGGCGTAGCGCCGAAAACAAACCGAAGAAGCCGAACTGCGAAAGCAGCAACAGGACGATGCGAAACGGCGCGTTATCAAGCGGGCAGCAGGCGTTCGACTTCACGTGTTGCAGGAGTGTAGCATGCTGCCGAGCTTCTTCATTTTTCCGAGACATTCTTGGAGAGGTTTGCTGGGCTGGCAGCTGCAGTCAGGAGCTTGACGGAGACCTGGAAACCCCATTCGAGATAGCGCTTGACATCATGGCACACGTGGATGGTGCCGAACTCCGATGTACATCGTATCAGCGTAAACTAGATCTGCACAGAAACATAGGGCTAAGTAACATAGCATTAAATGACATCAGCGTAGTATTCTGGAGAAACAAATAATTTAAAGCTAGATGAAACGGCGGACCCAGTGCTTACTATGCGAGATAAATCGTCAGGTGTGGGTGTATGATTTGTGGTAAGCGTCTCTACAAAACATGCCACAACGGACATGACTTATTCCTCACCGTCAGGACGAGTCCTGCCTCCTTACGTAGATGTTGCTATTTCCAAAAGCTTTAGAACACGCGCTAGCCAGTGCTAGCCCCACGAATTGCTGTCCCCGTTGGTCGGCGGAGTACCTTCTCTCTGTAGCAAGAAACTGACGGGGATAACGAAACCAGCAGTCAAAACAATGAATTAAATAAAAAATAATAAAAGAAAAGAAAAAAATAAGTTGCAACATCGCAATTTTTTTTAACATGCGGCTTTCTTCAAATAGAGAAGACGAAGAAAAAGCAGAAGGAAGGGAAGAAGAAGGAGCACAAGAAGAACAAGGAAATGAAAAAGAATAATGTTGAAAAAGAATCAGCATCAACATCATCAAGAAAGAAACCAGAAGCGCTGGCGGCAACATGCCACTCGAACCTTGGCTTTCAGGGAAAAAAATGGCTCAGAAGGCAGCCAGTGCGCATCTTGTTGTGTATCCTTCACCGAGCCGTGGACAAGCCGGGATCAGGCACGTGGGTTTAGCTGCTCTATGCCACGTGGAGCAAGGCCCCTCCCCACCCCCACCCCCTTCTCTCATAGTTTATTTGATATCTCTTTCGTTCTACTCGGGCAGCAGAACAAAATAAACGAACCCTGCCCTGTTTGTCCTCCCCTTCTCCCCCGCGCAATGTTTCAACGCGCGTCGGACGAAGAAGTCCGTCCGATTTGCTTTCTCCTCGGCTTTTGTTTTGTAGCGCAATATGAAGCCCATGTTGTTAACCCACATTCCTCAAGTCGCACACGCACACACAGGCAGGGTCAGCAGCGACTCCTCTCTCAAACCTTTGCTTCCACGCTGGTGCTAGCGGCTAAAAATAAAACGTTGCGAGCACCCGATCCTGGAACACGTGGGAGCCTTCTCGCGGAGACCTCAAATGCTCTCTTGTTCTAACGGTAAATTCCGCGTGCGGGAATAATGTTTGCTGTATGCCCACTCACTCTACGGCATGACCGTGCAGGTGCCCCAGATGCTCGTGTGTACTTAGAGATGGCGTTCTCCTTTTTACTTCTTCGTCTTGCCGTTCTGCTTACTTCAGAGGCGCACAACGATACGCCTGACGACAGAAAAAGAAAAGAGGAGGCGTGGTGTAGAGTTTTGATCAATTCTGAAACGCGGTATGCCGTGCCCGTTTGCGTACTTTTCGTCTTACGTGTTCGATTTGTTTCACGTGCCCGCATGCGAGCGCGTTGTGTGAACGACGAACGTGATGGAGCAGCGAACGTGAGTGTGTGGACAAGGCAGAGGATTCCTCTTCGTCGTGGGCCTCGGTCAACACTGCGTTGTATCCTGTCTCTTTATAAAGTACGTTTGTTTAGAAAATTGAATGCGTTGATCCACGTGCCACTTGGACTTTATTCCTTTGTGTGTGGGGGAGGGGGAAGGGGGGAGGGTGCTGTCTGCAGCATGCGGATTGATGGCAGAAACTTTATTTGGATTCCGCAAAAGTATGCCCCAGAAAGTTTCTTCCAAGAAGAGTTTCTTACAATTTGGATGCTCAGCCCTCAACCGCGTGAGCAGCTGGCTTGTTTGACTGATCTTGTTAACTTTGACAAGAAAATCGTCAAACTCTGGCGATTATTCGATCTTTTTAAGCCAATTACTGGGAACAGTAGCTATAACAATTCGGCCCTGGGTTCGACGTATACCGCGCATTTCAACGGCAATACATGCAACGCACTAACCTATAGAGAGCCTTCTGTCCCTTCAGTAGGTCTATACAGACCTCTTGCTCTCGGAATTCGGTGAAAGTTTTGAGGGTTGTCTAGAGACCTTCGTGGGGTTGCTGCGCGTTGACTTGGTTAGAGTAATGGGGTACGAAAAAGAAAACAAAGAAAAGACTGCAGGAATCCTGAGAATTATTTTCCAAAGGGTAACATTGTTTGGCTCAGGTGTGACTTGGTTTTTGCTTAGTGTTGCTTAATTGCCTTTCGTAACTTATGCGCGTCTACCCATGACCTTTTAGGTGGCGAAGAATGCTTAGGCTTCGGTAGACAATTGTCAGATTTTCTCGCCGCATCCAACCCCTTCAGTGCAATTGTACCGATTGAGACGGAACGCCTGGGACGACCGCGCCACGATGAGCGGTCGAAAGCGAACGCCATCTGCCGCATCGCCGCGATGCCATGTCAGCCTCGCTGTCGCTCTCGCTAGCCTGTGTTGTACGCGCTTTCCTTGTCCGCACAAGCTCTCGTCTGCGTTCCCAGTGCGCCTCGGTAAGGGCCAATGAAAACGAGCCAAGCGTCTCAACGCACTCACTCCTCCCCCTCCCCCCCCCCCCCCCCCCCCGAGGTGTTGGCAACTCGAAGGACGCTCAGGAGCGTTCGACTGGACACTGGGCTACCACAAAATCTCAAGTAGGGCCACACCCAAATTTCAGCTTGGCTGATCCCAAATTTCGCTTTGGCCCACCCACAAATGTCAAGTTGGCCACTCCCAGTTTCAAGTTGGCCCAACCCCAAATTTCCAGTTGGCCCACCCCCCAATTTTCGTGCTACTGCTCGCGCATTCGTCATCTTCTTCCACAGCTAGCTGGCTCCATCTTGAAAGCGATCGTCTTATGCGAAGAAAGTACGGACGGACAGCTTCCTCTTTGGGTAACCATAGACACGCTTACGCATTTAAAAGCGAACTGGAGAGGAGAACGCTAGTGTGCCCTCCGGACTTAATTTCTCCAGCTTGTGTCTCGTGTAAAATATGCTTCTCCAGGTTTGCTCCTCGAACAAGCTCTACACGCAAAAAAAAAAAAAAAATAATAAGTCTGCAATATGCGTTGTCATGCTAGGAGGATAACAAAAATGCTTCACAAGGAGCATAAGACCATGCAATGAGCGATGGGGGAAGAAATAAACGATAGGCGTAAAGTTACGAAACAGGAAGACAGCAATGTTAACCGGAAAGGATACAGGTGGCTTCACAACATTTTCATTGAAAACAAACCGTAAAATGTAAGTATAAGCTACGCGTCCCCATCACGCTGGAGGGCTCATTTCAGCTGAGCCTGGCGCCGAGTGAATATACCTTGCCTGACGCTATCACTTCCCGAATATCTTACCTGACAATGCTCAGCCGTAAAAGACGAGAAACATTAAGCAGTGACGTCATCTCTTGCGAACCAATAAGCTTAAAACAATAGGCTCGTACTGGTTCGCCCCCTGGCTTTGATCTGAACCGAATAAAATGTACTAACCGCCTCAAGGTGACACTTTACTGAAATATTTTTGCCAGAAATTGAGTGTATATCCTGTTTTTAGCACATTCGCAGCATTCTGAAGACTATGGCATCAATACTCTCATATAAGCTCCCTTTCAGCACTTATCCGTCCAAGTGCGCGACACGCTGAATACGGCGAAGGACACTCAATCTGTACCAGTGATTCTGGTTGTTCATGACCTCCAGTATTGGTACAAGGGGCCATTTACGGGGCCGGTGCGTTTTGTGCGCCACCGACGCCAGAAACTGCCGTTGCAGCCAATAAAACAGCCGTTTTATTGCCTCCAAGGGTGGCTGCAAATAGACGAACAATAAAATCACGGTTCGACGTTGTTTTCTCTACCATTCTGAGTTGCGAAGGCCGCCTTTGCATGATTGATAAAACCCCACTGCCGGTGTTTTTGAAGATTTAATGACTTAGGCTGCGTCCCGTGGCACAAACTGCCTTTTATAATTTTTCCGCCTATGTTCGCTAGGTCTGAAATGGCGGTTGCATTAAATTTACTATCGCCTTATGGCCCTCCGAACCAGGGTTTTATTTTGGATGACAGCAGCCTTGGACTAAAATTTTGGAAGTCAGCGTTTTATTACGGGCCTCTTTCGGTCTTCTTTTCAATATTCGCTGAAGGTAATGCGCAAGCTAACCAAAGCATGAAATAAGTACGATGTCGATGTTGCCTTTACTGGGTGGTATAGAAAGATTTTTCGCAATAAACTTCTTTCCACAGACAACTCTCGCCTCTGCGAACGCAACCACCTGCTGAAAGAGCCACCCGTACAGTGGTGGAGCTTCCTCAAACAGATTTCAATGAGCGTTTTCAGACTTACTGTTCGATTGCGGATGCGCACGCCATCAGCGTTCTCTCGCTTGTCTTTTCGCAATTTGTTTCTTAGCTCCGTTATCCCTAGGAAATTTCGCAAACCAACCAGACGTGCACCTGATTGGTCTCCTTCCTTTGCTGCCTTCTGTCCTCTCTCTCTTTCTATGCTTGACGAGTTAGCTTAAAGTTGGTGTTGCCAACGTTGCACCAAGTGGACTGCTGCCTCTGCGCTTCCCGTAAGAATTCTTCAACTCAGGTTGACGTTCCGTTTGTGAGATTTCGTCATTCCGCTCCCTTGAAACATCATTTCCTTTATAAAAAAAATATTTGCAGCGGGTTTCCGGTGGGCCGCGCTGTGCACATGCTCCACCGAGCTGGGTGTCGCTTAAAGAATTGAGGCGCCTCTGCTTTCCGCAACGCTCACGCATTCCTACACCGACACATCGATAGAAAAGGCGAAGGAAGTTTGCCTTTCATTTCGGTAGCCTTTACAGGGACGCAGACGGTAAATACCAAACCAGTTCGGAGTGATGAAGTATGCTTTCAGAACACAGTATTTGTTATCTTCGTGATAACGGGTTGTTGAATAGAAGAGAAACCGATGGCCAAACTTATTTTTATTTTTATTTTTTATTTTTTTGTATTTCGCGCACGCACATCAACACCAGTACTTCAGAGCGAGATCAGCCACTCGAGAGTGATTTCTCGTATTTAGGTCGTTGTGGTGGCGGTAAATGTTCTCGAAAGTTGGCAGATTCACTATTTGGCTCCTTTAGAATACAATACAGTCCATCTTTACCGATAAAAAAAAGATAGCTACACCTTAGAAGATGCTGTCAAAATCTATGTCGTCCCGGCGTGCTGTTGTGGCAACCTTAAGGCGACGTCGAGGTCACCCGTCAGTCCATGTTTGCAGATTTTCTGGCTTACCAAGTATCCCATGACAAAGGCGGATTTTTTGGTATTCTAGAGATATAACTTACTCATACAGCTGAACTTAAGCTCCACTTCGGCCTCCTGTTAAAATAGTTTTGATATTGTGGCTTTTGGTGCCAGAGCTGTCTTTCGGGATTAACGCAAAACCCGCGGAAAGGCAATCGAGGCAGCTGGTCTGATGCGATGGGAATAAAATAAAGTGAAGTGCAAAAATTCACTTACAGTGCCGTGTAATGCAAGTATGACGTCGCTTTCCGAGACGCTGCTGCAAACGGAACAGTACTTACGTTCGTTTACCTCAGTGATATTATATAGCGCAAGGGTAAATCCTTTGCTTACTAGCCGCTTTGCTCGGAGGCTCTATTACTTATGGTTCACGGTGCCGCTGTATCATGCCCAAAGCAGTGGCTTTCAGAAAGCCTGGAGATTTGGTTTTTCCTTTACCCCACATTCGGGTCAATGTTAGAAACGGGAAAGGGGTGTATCGGCTGTAGGATCAGCGGAGTGTTTTCTTGCGGGCTTACACTCGCTTCTTCCAAGATAAACGGAACGAAAACTCTAAAAAAAAAATATAAAACTGCGAGCGCATAAGAACACCAGAAAGTGATATCACTCCTTTCTCTCTTGATTTCTCCCAATTTGCCTCTATATATTTATGCATAGTGCTCTGGCAAACAAACAAACAGCAAACACAGGCAGGCAGAGGGCGGCCTGACGGATAGAGAGTAGCGCAGCGCATGATATTTTTGGAACATCAGATACAAGTAAATTGAGATGACATGGTGGTGCTAGAAAGGCGCGTCAGCTTATTGCACCAGGCGCTTGTAGACAGAATAGTACAATTCGGTTCTAAAGTGAATTCGCGAACATGGCTGGCGTGTCACACCGAGTTAGAAAAGGAAAACAGAGATGTCTTGCATTCAGTCTCATTTACTCCACGAATGAGACGTGTATTCGCTCGAGAAAAATTACATGCATTCGTAACATCACTGCTTTCATGTGTTACATGAAAACAATGGCGTATCGCTTTCAGGTGACGGGCTAGGGAATGCGACAGCCGCACGTCACTTAAAGAAGATGTTGCTATGTAGGGACACGTGCTTTAATGAACGCAACTGTAGCGTCTCTCACTGTCCTTGTATAGCGCACTACACTCATGTAAACGGAGATAATGTGCTAGGAGGGTGAATCTCGTTAGTGCGCCAGACGGAGGTAGTTCGAGAAGCTCAAGTCGACTGCATAGGATTCATGCAAACGGTTGGCACATTGAATCTCTGTGGAGAGAAGGAAAGTGACACAGCTTGGCCAGCACACTTTTCCCCTGTAGGCAGCGGCGGTGAGGGTGTTGCAGCAGGCAGATTTGAACCTGGGGCGCTGCCAAGCGCGCCAGTTACTACGGTTGTTATCTTATTATACGGCGCGCTATCGCTGGAGGGCGGGCTCTGAAGCCCGCTGGAGCTCTGAACGCCCTTCCCCATTTCCCCATGTATTCACTGTTCGCTTCAATTTGCTGAACGCTTGTATATCTTCTGCCGTACGCGGGTATGAGCCATTGCGTTTTTTCCCCTCGCTTTCGGAGTATGAGCCATTGCTTAAGGGGGTATGAGCCATTCATTGTCTTAGGCGACGGACTAATTTCTCGTTGGGTAGGCGCAGAAATTCTTAGGATTTGAAAGGAATCGAATTAGCGTTACCCTGTTCCCGGCTGTTGCTCCATGGCGGAGTGATTATAACGTTGCCGTGCACGTTGCGCTCGCACGATGCACTACGCGAACACGAAGCGCTACGCGCCGTCGCATTCACGTAAACGCGGCTAAACGAGAGCTGCCGCGAAGCGACGCCGAAACGGCAACGACGAGGCCTCAAATTTCTCGGTTCGCTGAAGCACACGCGCTTGCACCGGGGCCGCGCTATAGCGAGCGAACGAGCGAGCGGCACCTTTTTCGGCGAGCAGCGGACCGGCGTAATCGAATCACTCGGGGGGCGCTCGGCGTGGGATGTCTTCCTGCGCGTTGCGTGTGGCCGTTGCCTTTCCCACGTTAACGCGGTTCTCTCCCGTCGACGCATTTTGGAACCACCTTTTCGCTCCTTCCATAGCAGCGCCCCGTTCCCTTTTACTCCGCGTTGTCCATCCCATTTTCCCTAACCGCGCTTCCCCATTAGCCGACACCCTTTCGCATTCCTATTCTCTCAAAGCAATCCTCTTTCGCTCCCTCGCTCTTTTCTCCTTTCCTACATCCATAGTTTTGTATTCTAGAGTCACGCTTCCTTTCTATCGCCACAGTTGTATTCCCTTATCCTCAATCCCCCAACCGTTCTTCTCCCCGCGCTCCCTTATCGTGCATCCGCGCAGCTTTTCCCGTTTTCCCTTCTGCGCGGTGTCGGGCGTGGTGTGAGAAAGAGCGGCGCTGTTTGTTCGGGAAGAGAAGAGGTAGTGCATATAGGCAGCACGCCTGAGGGCGGGAAACACGTAGACAGTTGAATGGGCTTTCCACATCGCTTCGTCGAAACGGCGCGGCTTCAGCGGCTTCGGAACGACTTGTTGCGGGCCGCCCGCCGCGTGAAGAAGAAAACAAGAAGCAAAGCAACGTGGGAATAAAAATGAGGAAGATGGAAATGACAATATCAGAGAAAACAGTGGAGGCGGCTCCCACCGCGTCTTTTGCATCGCTCGTCGCCCTCTTCCCCTGACGTTCTCTCTGTGCGACGCTCTCTCTCTTCCTGGCGGGGGTGTTAGTCGCGTAGGCACGCCGGCGTCGACGGGGCTTTTGTTGGGTACTTGTATCCTCACTTTCCCTTCTTCCATACCTACCGCGTGGAAAGGCACTTTCGATTGAGTTTATTTAACGGCGTATTTCTTGTTTGTTTCGCTTTGTCCCTGCCGTTAGCGAGCGTCCGGATCTCTGGAAACGCGCGACTGGTTTCACTATGGTTTCCAAGGTTCAGGGAGGGCTGCGAGTGGGGTTTTCGTTACTGGTTATTTTCTTTGTTCTCCGCGGGCATCCCTTCTCTCTTATTTTTTGTTTCATAACGGGAAATGCGGTAGAAGTAAATGAACCGAACTCTTCTGACGGCAGTGAGGCATTCCTCAGCGCCTTCCGCTGTAATTCCGGCTTTTCGCTTGAGGAGAAGCATGGGCCTCGCGATGGGCCCTGTTGCGTGAAGGTATAAGCGACTTTCGCGCGCTGTAAGTACTTCGGCGCTGCAAGTGTGAGTCTAGCTGCGCTTTGGCTTTGCACCTATGGCCGAGAACGTTGCGCCATGTGTTCGTGTGTAGGGCTCCGGGATTCGCCTTAACACTCGTCATTGTACTACGTGTCGCGCCTTCTTTATTCCCGAAAAGAAGGCTGCACGTTCGCGCGAACTCACAGCATGTCGTGGCACAATGTCCGCTACAAATTTATAAATGTCTAGGTTTAAAATATAGCGAGACTGTTTGCCTAGATGGACTTAACCTGGCTTTGGGACACAACGCCTAACCAAGTCAATCAATACTCTATCTTAACGGGAGAGCAAACCCCCCCCCCCCCCCCCACCCCCTTCCCTTCGTGTTCTGCGTTTACCAGCACGGGGCCCATTGACTTCGGTACAAAATAATTTTGTGCTTTATCGGCCAATACTTAGGTTACGGGTCGCCAGTGTGCGCTGAGGATTACGGGCTCCCGTGCCTGACAGTGCAGTTTCGGTTCCGCACTGGTCCCGTTCAGGATAAACGCAAAGCAGGGAGGCCGTTTTGGAAACAGGCGGAAAATGTCAGACATAAACATCACGCATGCAAATCCTAATCGAGCAGAAGATTGCGCGAAAGGTTATAGAATAACGTGCGCCTCAACAAATAACATCATTAAGGAAATAATTTTTAGTACATTGAAAATTATACACGACGGCTTTCAGTTCAATCCATGGACTGATGTTGAGCACAGTTCGTTCTTTGTGAAAGCAAGAAAGAAATGTGGCCCGCTATTCTGGCCTCCATAAATTTGCGACTTAACATAATCATCAATGTCTTTCAGAAGACGTTGATGATTAAATTCAAATAATTTATTAAATGTAGTTACATTAATACTGTACAATGACACATGCTGTTAAAAGCAAATCACTAGAGAAATCGAAAGCCCACATGTGAGCCTGTATCTGAAACGCTCTCTGATACTAGCCACACATTTAAGTGAGGCGGCATTTCATGAGGAATAGATTTACTTACGCTTTGTTTAGAGAAACTTATTCGTTTTTGTTCGTCTGCGCTATGCAACTAGCTGTTGCAAAGTTTCATGGTACATACATATAACTATTGACAGTGGGGTAAAAACACTATACACGTAGACAACCCCAGTCCGGAATGTTTCGCCGTTTGTTGCCCTAGTAAAAATGTGACCCAAAAGAAAAGAATTCAATCCAGCACGCCAGCAATTACAACAGCATGTAACAGAGTGACAGACATGTGGCAAGGTACTGGGAAATACAACATCCATCTTACAGCCCGCCTAGCGAAAATTATTGTTATTATTTGTTTTGAACACATGTACCCATTTAACAGGAAAGAGAAAGCGAGGAGCAGGCTGGCAACTGCCACCAAAAGGGGCACAACGCCTGCTTACTCTTCAGAAAGGAGGAGACAGCAACACAGAAATGGCAGATAGGAAGGAGGGAAGGAAAGAGGAAAGAGCAACAGGACAAATAGAAAATTCTACGGAATAACGCAATAGAGAACTCCTACTACAGTGCACGAGTATCAAGAAGCCTGTGGTAAGACAGTAAGAAAATTATCGTGCAAAATAAAGAAGTGCACGGCAAGGCAAGACGGGAGAGTTGTATATTACCGCAGGATGTAGACGTGAATATGAACGCATCAGAAAGACATAAAACGATATTTCACTATAAATTAAAAATTCAAGGAAAAACATAAACGTGTACAACAAACTTCGTTGAAAAAAATGACGCGTGCTTAATTTTTTACTATTTATTATTTGTAATTGCAACAATTATATGGACACTCCGGGCGCATTTCCGCCGTCATCGTAGTGGTCGTCGCCGCCATCGCCGTCGCCGTGATGTTCGTATAAAATCGAAGAGCGATAACTTGTGCGGCCGGCCGCCGTACGCTGTGTCTGCGAGTGAAATCGTGCAAACGTGAGCCGAGAAGGATGGTGGCTCGATTTTACGCGCGCATGGGAGTAAGGCGGGGTGGGAGGGGGGGGAAATTGTGCCGTCTTCCATCACACGTAAGGCAGCAGTAGGCGTTCTACTCCTACGGCGGCTGCGTATGGCCCGGCTGAGCGCGGCCACGCGGGCGATATGTCTTCAAAGCGGTCTGCGGTGGTTACAGAGTCTAGGCGCGCCGAGGGCTTGTGGTTTCGTGTGCGCAGCGTTCTCGCCGCTTAGTTCGCGTTGAAGCGAGAGGCAGCACGAAGGTCAATTCGCTCGCTGTAGCTGCCGCTCTTACTCACACCAGTGTTTTGACAGCGAGTGTCCGCGGTCATCGAGTGAGATGTGTTCACGTTTGCTTGTGCCCGCATGACACCATGCTTGTTAATATAGTTAATAAGTGAATGGTTACAAGTCTATACGGCCAATAAAACTACTATCCTTACTTCGTATAACTGTCTAACAACTTGCTATCGCTTCACCTTTCGGTGAAACTGCGACATTCTTTAATACTGCGAACCTTGTTGTCCGGGATTTTAGCTGGGCAGTTTACAAAAAAAAAAATACGATAGTACACAAACTTTGCATAAACAATTATACGATACAGGTTGTACGCAAGCATGATAACAGTAGAAAATATGTAATGTAGTTAAACTAAACTAGATACAATGTATGGTAGTCTCGCAGCTAGCGTTGAATTGTTAGGTTACTCCACTCAGAAGCAGCTTGCAGAAAGGAGTATTTAAAACATTAATTTCATTCATTAAATTGTGTTATTATGATTTTGGCGTTACCTGGTGGCATACCCAGATGAGAAACGAAATGACCTTGTCCTGTCGATGTTATGGAGCCCTTTCATTATCAGATAAAATTCAGGTGGCTGCAGTGGTCTGTATGGCTTAGGGTTCATAGATTGACTTTCGACAACTGTACAGTTATTGATGTATGGCCGAAACTATTAAAAACGAAACGAACAGCCTTTTTGTTTGCACTTTTTCGAATTTATCAGTATTTTTGTGTGTATATGGGTCCCACATAATTGCAGTCCATAGTCCCACTAATAACATTTCTTTGCATGATAGCGACCACGTGCCCCTTCCAGACAATGAGTGTCCTTAATGCTTTAACACATATTTTTCATCTATCTTTAGTACAGAAGATTACTCCACCTTACCTGATGTTTCGGACTTGGACTATCAGCACATGAGACCCGTCGACATAACTTTCGACGGCATTATATCTCTTGTAAACAATCTTAAGTTATCTAATTCTTGTGGCGTCGATGAGATCAATCCCAAAATACTAAAGAACACCATTATGACTTGTAGCAAAATTTTATATCAAATCCTCAGACAGTCACTAACTATAGGAGAGCTCCCGTCAGATTGTAAGACTGCGAAAGCAGTTCCCATACTCAAAAACGGCGACAGATATTCACCAGATAACTACCGGCCAATTTCTCTGACATGTACTTGCTGTAATATGCTCTCACATACAATTGAGTCTCACATATACAACAGTCAGGAATCAACAACCTTTTTTTTTCCCTAATCAGCACCGGTTAAGGAAGGGTTTGTCATGTGAGAGACACAGCGTTTAGAAGTGAGAACTGATCTGCATTTTGACACGGACCTTAATGTACAAATTGATAGCACACTCCTGGACTTTTCCAAGGCATTTGATCGCGTAGCCCATTGCCAGCTGATTTCAAAGTTTACTGCAATAAGATTATATTCACTTACACTAATTTGGCTCAGGAACTTTCCAATCGTCTAGAATTTACAATCGTTAGCAGTCTTCTTTCGCCTTTTTTCCTTGTCACCTCCGACGTACCACAAGGTAGCGTTCTTGGGTCGCTACTATTTCCTATTTCCGTTCTTGGGTCGCTACAAGCATTTCCTGTACCCGTCACGTTACTACTACATGTGCTAATGCTTAAAATCACTCCGGAACTTTCCCCGAAACCTACTTATTTCACCGTCCAACATCCGCAAGCTACCTTATCAGATATTTGTTCGCCCGCAGCTCGAATTTGCCTCTCCAATCTGGTCACCCTATCATAACAACTTAATCAACTTATTAGGATCAATTCAAAATAGGACCGCTAGGTTTATCTTGATAAGCTTGATAAATAAAAGTTGATAATTCACTTCCGGCATAAGCACTCGACGTGATTTCTAACACTTATCATTACTTCACAAGTACGTTCATGCGGCTGGAAAATCTTCTTTAGCGCTTGAAATCGCACCTTGAACATCATTCAGATTTCATAATCACCTCATCTCTATGCCTATCTACGGGAACACTCATGCATTCAAGTGGTCAGCGCTTCCTGGCGTCGTAATCAAGTGTTCGTACTACCACTGACTTGTATGCTAACAGATGTACTTGAGGTGTAGAGAGTTTAAGTACTCTTCGATGAAAGTACCGTTTGCGGTATGCATTAATAGCTTGTTATAAGATCGATATATTTAGACCAATCAAGGTTACTGCTAATTAAGACGCCTAAAAACTCATTCTCTTTCATTTCATAGAGGGACATGTTATTTGTAGAATAAATAAACCTAAGAAGTTATTCTTCCTTGCACTTTTCGTAATGACTGTTTTTTAGGAATGTGAGAAACATTGCATTTCTTTTATGTAGTCGTGCTTAAAAAGTGACTTCAACCCCCGACTTGCGATTTTGAATTTTTTCATAACCGTTTTAATTACTTTCCGAGCGGAATCATCCTGTTTGCACTTGATGCGACCAACAATAACCCGCACACGTGCCGCTTAAAGAAGTGAAAACGAAAGTGCACATCGCCATATCATTTCAAACTCTGTAAAACAGGAAAAAAAAAACAAGCCAACCCACTCATAGAAAATATTAAAAAAAAACACGAGACAGGGAGAGGGGGCGGGGGGAGAGGCAAAGGCTCGAATCAGAGGCAGTCGCAGAAAAATGACTTCTTTCGTTACAAATCTTTCCTTCTACAAGGCTGAAATTCCAAATGAAACGCGCCCGCAGATTTCAAAAGAATCTGTAAGAGACAGCGAACAAAGTGCGAAAAAAAAAAAGATGGGGAAAAACAAAACAAGAACTTAAGCCCGCTACTTGTGCTCAGCGAGGCCGAGAATCGCAGCGCGGAGAATTAGCACGACTGTATAGAAGCAGCGGTAGCAGCGGCAGCAGCAAAAAGGCGTTCGTTAAACGTTCAGCTCCTCCCCTCACTCTGGGTCTGTTATCATCAGCGGCTTTCCGACGGCGCGGTCCTAATTTTCGATTAAACGATCGACCGCGCCGGGTTCAACCGCGACTACGGCGCGGAAACGAGCTCGTCTCACGAATTTCGCAAGCGCTGCGCTCTTTTCTGCCAAGACCTCCCCACTGTTCTGCGAATAACGTCGCGTTCAGAAAGAATAATAAAGAGAGAGAGAGAGAGAGAGAGAGAGAGAGAGAGAGAGAGAGAGAGAGAGAGAGAGAGAGAGAGAGAGATCACGGCGACATTGACATGCAAACGTGAAAAATATTTTCGTGATTCGTGCACGTACTTTATTCACTTAAATCGCGTGAACTGAAAGTGACCTGAAAGAGAATGTTAAAGTAGGTTTAGGTGTGTGAAGTATTTTGATAGTCGGGTTGCGCTGACTTGGCACGGAAATTTTCATTATTTTCGCGAGAAACGCAGCGTAAATATAATATTTTTAATTTGACACCTCGACGGCGTCGCGGGTGACGTCTCGGCGACGTCATGGATTTAGTTGCCTTGTCTCGTGCGGTGTGACGCGGCGGTGTGTCTTTCTTATGAGAAGTCGCAGGCAGTATTTTCCCTTTTTTATAGGTGTACCGCACATGAAAACGTCTTAGAACACACATACCTTTGTGTGTGTGGGTTCCCTCTTCGTCCACCGTCGTTGTCGCGCCTTCACTTCAGATCGGCTTAATAGGGTAGTTACAGATACAGTAATTGTAGAAAAAAAGCGTCATTGTTTAGTTTCTGAATCTTGGTAAGCGAAAGCAAGACCTTGTGGAACAATACCTCGTGGAACTTGACCATCGCTTGAGAGAAGAAGGCCATGATATTTCTTTTCAATGAATACCGGGCCATTTCAGTATCTTTGGAAATGATGGCGTAGATAAGGCAGCTCGGATGTCAAACAAAGAAGACGGCTGCGTCCCCATTCCTCTCTCAAGGACCGACGCTGCGCGACAACATCGCATTCTAGCGCGCACACTCTCTTCAGCAGAGTGGAATACCGCACATACAAGACGCACCTGACTGCGCATACCAAACTCTTCGATGCGATGCAGCTGAGACCTGCGGCCAGACTGCACCGACGTGAAGCGTCGCTTCTGTGTCGGTTGTGGCTGGGAGTTGCCTTCACGAAAGCTTATTCAGCACAATTCGGAATGGCTGGTAGTCCTGAATGTGATGTTTTCCGGATGCGAGGAGAACATTCACCACTTATTGTGCCACTGTCCTCAATTTCAATCACAAAGACAATCTTTGTCCAACCCATTCAGCAAACTACATGATCGTCCTCTTAGTGAAGAGACAGCACTAGAACACTGTTCCCACCGATCATCGGCTCAGAAAACAGTGATGGCACTTTTGTGCTTTCTGAGAACGTCTGGTTTGTACGAGTGGCTTTGACTCAATGACTGCCCGTGCACGTCTACATTCTCCCTCTCTCTGCCCTTCTCCCTTCCTCCAGCGTAGGGTAGCCAACCGGACTCTTGACTGGTTAACATCCCCGACTTGCTTATATCCCCCCTCTCTCTCCTGCTTAATGGTCATTCTAAGACGTCGCGATGTAATCTGTACGCGGTACAGGATGACGAACTAGTCGAAACAAGGCGCACACTACGGGCTATATGTGCGCGAGTGCGTTGACTTCAGCGATCTGTGTTGCATCGAGGCAGAAAAAATCTACTGCTGTAAAAAATAACCAAGGACGTGTTCCTTTACGTTCTCGAGATTCCAAATTGCGAAGATGGAGCGGAAATTGCCCGCTCTTCCAGACGATTTCAAAAAACGAGCGTCATATAGCGGAGACCTGCAGCGAAGCTTCTATGAAAAAAAAGAAAGAAAAAAAAAGCGAGAAAAGAAAGTCTGCGCCGGATAGAACGGGCAAACGTACGTGGTGCGTAAAATCTAATACAAGGGGAAAGGATTTGGTCGGAATATAGGCTTAAGGGAACGGACCGCGACAGGACGCGTTGAAGCACACACACTCCCCAGAGAGCGCTTGCAGATTGCGCATTCAGCGCCCTAGCACGCCTCATTTGGCAGTTTTTTTGAAGTATTTGCCTAATCCACTTTGTTCTCTGCCATGAAAACTAGCGCAACGAAACAACCCCCCACGAGTTTCCTTCATACAGCGACCATTTCTCGCCCACTATTCTTGCTGAGACTGAATCAACAGAATATGCAATGTGTAGAATATATGAAAGTGCTCGGCGAGACGTTCAATGACATATTGCGTAAGCGAGCAAGCGCCGACGCGTTATCGCATATCGCCATTGCTAACATATAATCGTTCTTCTCGAGAAACCAAAGCAACTTTTTTTGGTTATTAAACAATGTAATAAAATGAGTAAACCGTGAAATTTCGTGTATATCTATAGCCAGAGCTGGCGCGCAGGGCTCGATCCAAATATATTTCTTCGGTGTTTCGCAACGTGCTATATAATATGCAAAGTCCTTGATACCACGCCATGACAAACTGCGACGGCTGGCTACGGATGAGACGCAGTTTCATTTTATTCCTGTGCTTGGCACGTTGTACACATCCGGCGCACAAGTGTGCAGTTTGAAATTTGATGTAGCGCGAACTGTGACTCGAGATGTCGTAAAAGTTCCAAGCAAGCAGGGTCCGTGCTTTCTAACGACTTTGCACTGCGATAACGGAAAACTTTTATCGGTGACTTTTGAACTCTTGTCGTGGCGTGAGTGCCGCGGGTTGTCGCTTGGGTTGATAAAACGCTCGGTTAAGCTCGGCTCACTCTTTAGATATCGCTTAAGGATCTTCAGCGTTCTTTTAAGGAACAGGAAACTTCCGATTGGCGTTTTTCTTTAACCTATCTGGTAAACACTTTGTATGCATTGGCTCACATCGTTATACATACATGCATTATGCGTCTACACGATGTTTATTAGCCATCTTACACGGACAGTGTTGCGTACTTGTCAACTGTCTGGTATTATCGATCGAACACCTTTAGAAGCTGTATAATAAAGAGTCAAATATAGCGCGCAGAGTTGTGAGCCCATAGACTGTGATGCATGGCCTAATACCTTGGTTTTAAAGCATGCGACTGAAATGAGACAATTGCGTATGCTGTCTGTAAATGCTCTCTTTACAGTTCGTTCTCTTGGGTACATTACACAGACTTAAAAATGAGCCCTTGTCGGGTCTCTTAGCTACTTGTCAGCGCTACACATGGTCACATCTGCAGGGAGATGAAAAAACCTTTGCCTCCTGTATGAGCAAAAAAATAAAAAAAGGGAATATGAAGATTCACCGCACATGTTGCAATCTATTGTGAAGCGAAGATGTAGTAAAGCGGTTAATTAAACACCTTACGACTAACGGCTATGTGTACAATTTTGTTCACTGTCATTGTATGCAGCGTATAATCTCGTAGGGTGTTTGTTTATCCGCCCCAAGGGTCGCAACTTTGCTGTAATGCAATTTTTATTTTTTTATGCACCACATCATTCGCAAGCTATGCCCAAGCGCAAACTACAATTCAGGTGGATGCACAGTGCGAGACGCATAATGTCACAAGGACGAAGGCGACGCATATACGATGCTTGTCGAGAAAATAATGGTGATGACAGGTGCACGCATAGAAAAAGTACGGCACGTATGAAGTAACGTTTAGGGATTCTGTACCTCTTGTGCCACAGCGGCACATATAACAATTCTTCAGGATAGGCAAACAACATGCGCATACCTGGCGGCGCATACCTGGTGGCTAGATAAAAGAAAATAAACTAAATTCTGACAAATATAATTCACAATTCCATCAATAGATCGGTGTGCTTTAGAGAAATCTGAACCGACTCTACATTTTTCAGGTTTTATATGTGTGGAGTTATTTTTGTTACGCAGAACATAGGTGTGCCAATTAGGTCAGCATACAGGGGTTGTATAAGCAACTTGACAGGTGCTTTGATGTAAATTCTGTATATGTATCCACAAATGTATCCGCTGAGATAGCGACTGACCCATAGGTAGCCAGGCCAAGCCAGTGAAAGTCAACGGAAGCGTAACTTTAACAGTTTCGCTAAGACGTAGCTGATAATTGCAGTTTGGTGCCACGAACATCGCGACTTGCTGAGGCAAAGCAAGGAATAGTGTCCCTCTGCTTTGTTGAGAAGTCTTACTACGCATTTTTCTCAATGAAGTTACGTTAGTTTCACGTTATCAGCATACTTGGGGCAGGTCATGGTAATCCTGGGGTATATGTTCGTCCCAATCGCGCTCATCGGCTGTTGACAGCACCTAATGAGCACCTCAATACATAAGGTGTCCGAAAGGGCCAAGGGACAAGGGGTCCGAAAACGGGCGAGGGGTGGTGTCATTTTCCTTAAATTTGCGAAGAATATCGGAACCCTTGGCGCGAAACGTTCTGGTGTTAACGTATATCTGAACGGACTAAAATAAATAATTTATTCTGAAGCAACACATTTTATAGCCACGTAGGCGTAGTCATGAATCACGTGGCGCATTCGGTGGCCAAAAGAAAGAAAGCTCACCAGTGTTAAATGATCAGTGGTTAAAAATATTACTTCGCTGAACTGTTAAACCATAGCATCAACGGGTATGCCACTTGTTGGTGTTGTTCTTTGTTTTTATCCTGACTGATTTTGGCGCACGCCCACAGGCCATGAATTAGGCACGTGCGAGAAGCATAAAAGAGGAAAATTAAGAAAAATGGGAATTGCTAATTATAATTATCAGTTATTGTAGTAGTAGTAATAGTAGCAGTAGTCGTAGTAGTAGTAGTAGTAGTAGTAGTAGTAGTAGTAGTAGTAGTAGTAGTAGTAGTAGTAGTAGTAGTAGTAGTAGTTGTTGTTGTTGTTGTCGTCGTCTTTACCGTCGTCATGGCTTTGGTCACGGAAAACTATTGACGATATTCATTGTGATGATTGGACAAAGATCGAATGGCTTATTCCGAGTGATAATCGGAAAGCAGCTGCGTAACGCATTGTGGTTTTCGTGTCGCCAGCCTTCTCACTCTACGTGCGACAGCTAGCGCAGGCCCATCCGAGAGCTTCCAAAGAAGTCGCCGGATGTCTTGCCGTATAGGCGTGGCTTTCCTGAAGTCGGAAGCCGTGCGTCACGCACGGCCCGAGTCCCGCATAAGTGCGCACCGCCGCAGTGCATCTGGAATCACCCACCGCCTTTGCTCCGGCCACCTCTCCTTGGCACTGCCCTCGTCTGGGCTCGGCATTCGGCATTCCGAGCTACTGCAGGGACCGACCGGCTCGCAGTGGGCGCACATTCTGGTTCGCGCGCGCAGCGCGCCCTTGGTCCCTTCGGCTTCTCCCCATTTCTCCCAATTCATTCGCAGGGCACGGAGGGGCACCCGGGAGGCATAAGGCATTCGCGGAGCCAACGTCTTTTCATTACGACGTTAGCGGACTGCGCCTGTCTTTGCCGTCGCCGGTCCTGGAGAAGGAAAATGGCAGGTCGGTAAAAGTAAGAGAAGTGCGAGACGGCGCAGCGTGTATGGGGAGGAGCAGTGGGGGAGGCCTGCGCGCCGTCTCCGGGGCGCGCGTAGGCAGTCGAGTCAGCCCCCCTCCCACCCCCCCCCCCGCACACACACACACATGAGTCTTGGCGCGGCCTGCACGACGACGGACGAATTTCGTTTGGACCCGGGTTCCTCCTCATTTGTGCGAGTGTGCGCCGGCGTGGGGCTCGGTAGGTGCCCCAGGGAACCGAGTGCTGCTTTGATATGTACTCGCGAGCAGGCCGTACTTATTATTATTTATTTTTCCCATTGCCAGCATTCTTTTTTTTTTGTCTTTGCCTTTTGCGTCTCGAACAGGACGGTCATTAGTGCGGCTGGGACTACAGACGTCACTGCTTTGCATCGAGACGATTGGTCCGCTGGATGTTGTCCAGGTTTGTCGCTGTTCAGAGATGAGTATTCGCGACTCTCGTGCTCCTCTTCGTAGTTTCATTTCCTGAAATCCGTGGTGCGAACAATGAAATTATTGCCGATATATTGAAAATAATGAAATTATTGAAATAATGAAATTATTGCCGAATTATTGCCATATATATATATATATATCTATATATATATATATATATATATATATATATATATATATGTGTGTGTGTGTGTGTGTGTGTGTGTGTGTGTGTGTGTGTGTGTGTGTGTGTGTGTGTGTGTGTGTGTGTGTGTGTGTGCGTGTGTGTGAGAGAGAGAGAGAGAGAGAGAGAGATGAAGTGATGAAAGCTTAATAATGGTGCCAGAGACATTCCATTTCAAAGAGCGTCGCGCGCTCTTCACAGTGCCGGCGCAATGAAAACAAAAGCAGCTCATAGTTCTTCGCATAAGATCTCGACTTTTTCATTCGCAGTATTTTCAAATTTCAAAGAGGACTTGCGAACGCAAGTTTATGTTTCTGTTGCATACGGGGTCGCTGACACACGTGCTCGCCGCTTCGTGTACACGCTTATGATCTGCACCTTCGTCTAAGAAGGTAGAGATACTACGCACTTGGCGAGGCCTCCAAGTTTGCAGTGGGGAAGTATTGTCGGCCCGTCGTGATGGCACCGCCAATTTCTCTCAAGCCATTTCTCAGATCTCTGCACCGTCCTCACAGCTGCCTACGCCGAGCGGCAGCTGTTGCGCAGGCAGCGACCCTGTCCATTGCACGACCAGTTGTAGTTAGCGCTCTCACATATGAAGAATTTCGAGCCTTTAAATATACATTAAATGGTTGATTCTGAGTGGGAACGGTTGATTCTCTTACACATGTTCAATGTTTGAAGCAGAATTGTTAAGCTATTTGCTTACATCCACAATTCTAAAACATGACTGCTCGAAGAAGCTTCTAAAGGCTCCGAACGCGTTTTGAAAATTTTCTGGGGCGCTTTCCCCTACACCCTGTGCTGAGGACCGATGTGAATGTGCGTGCTGAACTGGGCTGGTTGGCTTATGTGTGCGCCCACGTGCACACACGCACACGCACACACACGCACAGAGAGGGCGCGAGGTACTGACAAGAAAAGGATTCCAAAGAACTGCGAGCGAACGTTGCCGGCTGGCGTTGCCCTAGCAACGGGATGCTCTCAGACCTGTCTTCGGTATGCGCGGCATCCCAGAGACGGTGGAGGCGGCACCGGCTGTAGAGTGGGGCCACCGATCAGATCCTGCCATCCCGCTTACAAGTGCACTCGAAGTTTGACGCCCACTTTCCCTAGAGAGTGGCGGCTCGAATGTATGCTATGTTTCGCAAGAGATATTTCGCAGTCGTCCGAACTACCCTGGTAGGGGCGCTTTGTCTTTGGAAAAAAGTGCTTGTGCTGTGGGCGCGCCCCAACAAACAGAGTCCGCAGATCTGAAGCCTCTATGCTCATAGACATTTGGAAAATTTCTTCCGAACATTGCTTCATGTGAAATCATATATTCCTTTATGTTCACATTACCTCTCAACGATTCTTTTATTCTTGTAGCCTTATAATTTTTTTTTTTGCTTTGCTCGGGATACATAGACTTGCTCTGTTAGTTTTTGGCATTATGTTATGGACTTCTGGCAGTGTTCTGTAAATTTATTATCATTTGTTTTTGTTGGTTTCCCAACTAATGGTTTCTACATAGCCGGCCCTATATGTGGCCAAACTTCTCGTATTTTAGATTTAATAGAGAAGAGGAAAAACGTGTGCTAGCGCATCTATCGATATAATAGAGAGAAAGGATACATAGAAAGGCATGGAAGTTAAGCAGAGATAGTTCCGCTTGGCTACCGTGCAATAGATTCCGGTATCGTAAAGGTGGCTTCGGAGATGAATGCGCATCATTCTGCGTTGTCACGTTTATTGTTTGTTTTCTGTATCAGAAGAAAAGCTTGAGGAACAGACTTGTGCGAACCCTGTCGAGAGTATTTCCTCAAGTTCTCTCTATGTACATGACACGACATTGCGAAGGGCTTCGCATGGAGGCTTGGTGCAACTGTTACTTTTCAAATTGAGATCAATGGTCTTTCCCTTCGCAATTCTTTACGACTACGCCAAAGTGTGAGATTAGGTTGAACATGCGTCAGTAGAAATGAACGAATCTTTAAATTCAGGACAGATGGTTGAGATTATGCAGCCCTGTAGAGAGCACAGCTCAACACCCCAAGTACGGGGAAGAGGAAGGAAATATGTCGCAGCAAGATGAATATTGGGAGGTACGCTAGACATGGCGGAAGTGAGGCAAGGCCGCTGCATGACGATGCCAAGGATGGGTTGCGACCTGATTACCTCGTCGGTGGGCATGGCTGTTGTCGAAGTACTCCGGAGTCCACAGGCGATTGTAGTTGTAGCGTGGTTGTCAGAGATGGAAATCCAGCCCGCTGAAATCCAGGAACACCCACAAGCACTTAATTTTTTTGGCTATTACTACTACTCACATAATTATGTTCATCTATATTGTATGCCTTTGCGTTCTTTAACGCCGCGGGCCTGGTTCCTTCAGGTCGCGAATGGCGTGCGCATATCAGCATGACGTGGCGTTCTTCACAAGTAAATAACGAGCGCAGTGGGCTAAAGAAAAGAAACGCGCACAGGACGAATGATGATAATGAATAATGTCTAGAGACAAGTTACGCTCCCAAAGGGCGTTAAGCTTTTTAGAGGGTAGGGATGACAGTTGTTGGTGGATCGGGGTGCAGGCGGTTGGCTTCACCGTTTGCTTGGAGGCTGAGTCGGCGGTATCACTGCGGAGGATGGTGCGCTGTTAACCGTATGCAGGACATACATACATACATACATACATACATACATACATACATACATACATACATACATACATACATACATACATACATACATACATACATACATACATACATACATACATACATACATACATACATACATACATACATACATACATACATACATACATACATACATACATACATACATACATACATACATACATACATACATACATACATACATACATACATACATACATACATACATACATACATACATACATACATACATACATACATACATACATACATACATACATACATACATACATACATACATACATACATACATACATACATACATACATACATACATACATACATACATACATACATACATACATACATACATACATACATATTCATTTCAGAAGCACGCAACACTTCACACATTTCATGTCTGCATATGCGCAAGCCGCTTGTCGGTGGGTCACGGCAGACATGAGGTGTTCGCTGCTTACAAGGCAAAAATACAATATTTATCCTACATATAGCAATCAACTTCAAAAGAATACTATACATAAATGTATTACTGGGTTAATGGCGGATAAAGAAAACAATCAGTTTAATTTTTCGCTTGAATGCTGTTCCGCTATTTCTTCGGGAAACTGGCGAAAGAAATTGAAAAAGAAACATACATAAAATGAACACAATCTCTTCATTGTTTACAAGAGTGAAAATAATGATAGCAACACTTTATGAAAAATACAATACCTAACAAATATTTTAGCGGGAAAGCAGGCACGCTTGAATTTGTTGTTTGGCGTCGTTTTTGGAATGTTGTCCAATTATTTTTTTGGGCAACTGGTTGAAATAAAAAGGAACGAAATATTCTCGAAACTTTCTGCCATAGTTCGAATATATGCGCGGTAACTTATAAAGGTATATTTTTCTTAGTGTTTCAGGTTTACTCTGTATTATTTTGTGACGATTCGAGAAAATATTGCGCAGAAGCATCACTTGTCAAAACAGATCCGAAAAGGTTTCAACACCTGCGATATTATTTCTTGCGTTAGTGTCTGAACAATCAAAAACAGTCTCGTACAATATGCTCGCAGATATCCTCTCTAATAGCTTATCCACTCGATCTACTTTCGTTTGTGCGCAGGAACAAGAAACTGAAATACCATATATGAGCACGGACTCGCCCAGAGCACTAAAAATTAACCTTCGCAACTTAATAGGGATATTAAATTCAAGCGGGTATAACAGTACGGCTACGGTTCGTAAACATTTTTTACGTATTAATTGCGAACGTCCCACAACATACGGTCGCCAAAATGAAGTCCAAGATACTTAACAGAAGGGGATAATGGTAGAGACATGCAAGAGTATCACAAATACTGAGAACCATGTAATTGAATGGACAGATCTAGGTTAACAGTCTTATGAGGATTTCTGAAACACATCAAGGTAGTTTTGTTTATATATATTTGGTTAGCATTTAACCCATCAACCACACCTATTGTGCGATTTTGAAGTACTTTTACGGCCTCTGAATACGATTCGTCTGATATAAGTAGTACAGTGTCATCAGCATATTGAAATATTGCAGCGTTCAGGTGTATGTTGGCTATATCATTCACGTAAATGTAAAATAAAAGAGGTCCCAGAACCGACCCTTGAGGTAAACCATATCCAATTGACGTAATATCACTATATATATTTTTGTAGAGACAACGTACAAACGGTTTGAAAAATAATTGGAAAAGAATTTCTAATTTCAATACCTCACGACAAATCTAAGGGAACCCCAAGCACAATATTATTTTGATCAATACTTTTACCTATGAAATCGTTACTTTCTTGAAGTAGGTCAATTGTACTTAGACTACGACTAAAACCGCATTGGGAAGGACATGGAATATTAAATTTATCTCAAAATGATGTCTTGCGAGCGTAAAGAAATTTCTCCATTATATGCGTTAACACGTTCATTATTATAATTATTTTAATTATTTTTATCTAGTTTACTACCTTTCTTGTCAATTCGTATAATTACTGAGGTCTTTAAACTCTGCGGGATGATGATGTGAATAATAATAATAATAATAATAATAATAATAATAATAATAATAATAATAATAATAATAATAATAATAATAATAATAATAATATAAAGCTACCTTCGCAAAGAAATTACGAAAGTCACGTTAGTAACTATAACGCTTAATACGCGCCTAAGTTACCGACATTTAGACATGCGCCAATTACAGTCATACATCTAGATTTTACAGCCAAGGTGTTAGCCTCAATAGTTGGTCGGGATTTTTCGTGCCCGCATGTGGGGCTCCCACTCACACAAAAATGTGGGCCGATCCCGGAGAGAGTAGAAAGAACCAGGAAGCGCACAGTGTGCGGCTTCACCAAGAGGCATCATATGACGTCATCAGATGACATCATCAGTTGACAAGGACGTCATCCCGTGACGTCGCGTTTTACGCGATGGCGTCATCAGATTACGTCGTAAGGTGCTATCGGGACGTGATGACGCCGTTAGTCTCGTATATTCGAATTACAGTCTTCGGAAGCTATCGTGTCTGCAGCTTGTGTCTTAGTCGTACTTTACGAATTTTCCGACTCAAATTGAGAAATTCGAGTTGCTCAATAACGCGCCTGCGCTTGGCGGAGGACCTGGGAGAATGCGGATGTATGCTGCACTCCCTACTCGTGCATACGCGGGTGACATACGTCGCCTGTTGGGGGTGTTGCTTGTATAATGTCGTCTGAAGCCAGTCGTGATTGTCCAACGTCGGTAACAGCTTCGCTGTACATTCACTTTCCCGTGGTCGAATAAACGTTTGTTTTCTAAACAGTATGCCGGGGTAAGCCCCTGTTCTGCTCTAGGTGGCAGGTCTTCTCATTCCAGGAACCCTCTGGCCTCCGCTGCCTCCTTGGCCCTGGCGATGAGACGTCGTTGTTGTTCGCGGTCCTCGGAGACGAGCTTGGCCTCCCACGTTTCAATGAGGTCTTCGCATTCTTGTCTGTCGTTACAGTCTTTTGGTGAAGCCCATGCGTTCGTGTCTAGATGCCATGCACACTCAAGGATCAGGTGCGCCACATGCCCGGTACACAACACATTTGGCAGTGGTATCCTTGTAGCGTTGGGTAGAGCCCGTACATGAGTATTCCGTGTGTGCAAGTGCTCCTGTGTAGTCTTCTGAGTGTGGTACTTTCTTCTTCGTTGAGCTTTAGGTGAGGTGGTGGGTACACCCTGCGTTCCAACCTGTGATGTTGAAGGATCGCTGAATAGGTGATGGGCGCGGTCTCTGGCCCCGCTGACGCAGACCGGTTGTCTCTAGAGTAGGAAGTGCTGGCCCGGCAGGTGTCGCCTCGCGCTGCGGCGTGCGCCGCTTCGTTCCCCTCCAGCCCCTCGTGCCCAGGAACGCACGTTACGTAGGTGTAGGGGTTCGACGTGCTGCGGTGCTTCCATATCTCTAGTGCTGCTGTTGGCAAGCGACCCTTAGCGTAGTTCCTGACAGCTGCTTCAGAATAGGAAAAAGAAAATAACTGTGTCCATGCACGTAGTAGTTGCTAGGGTGATCGCCACCTTTTGTGCAGTCAAGGGTTTTTTTTGCGTGGGCTGTGGCAGAAGCTAGCTCTCTGCCCTGAGAATCTACGACGCTCAGGGTGTAAGCGTTCCTTTGCGGGTATTTGTCTGCGTTGGTGTATGTGGCGTACGGATCTTGGCCTGTGTATCTTCGCCATAGGGCATCCACTCGGGCTTGTCTTCTTTCCTTGTGGTACGTGGGGTGCATGTTGCGTGAAATTGGTGCAATGTACAGCGATTCGCGGATGTTTGGAGGCATTCTCTCTTTTCGGTCGGTGGTGGCTGCAACGCTTTCACCGTAGCTCAGCCGTTGCAGCACTGATCTTCTGGTGGGCGTGAGCTTCAGTCGTTCTAATTGACTGGCTTTATGAGCTTCAGCTAGTTCTTTCGATGTATTGTGTGCGCGCATCTTGAGAAGTCTTGTAGTCGAAGCCGTGGATGGTAGGCCCAGGGCGATTTTGATGGCTTTGCATATTTGAATGTTAATTTTTTCTACCTCTGCATTCTTCAGCGCGAGGTAGGGCGTGCCGTATGTTATTTGACTGGGGAGGAGTGCTTGCATCACGCGTAGCGTGTCTTGTTCTTTAAGTTATTGAATTTAAGTTATTGTTCTTTAAGGAGGGTACATTTAGATGGGATATCTCTAGGGATAACGTTTCTAGGCATACCTGGCGCCAGAACTCGCCTACGATTCTCCTTACTTTATTGCGATAGCAATTATGTGGGCACTCCAAGCAAATTCTTGCCGTCACCGTCGTCGTGAGGTTCCGTATATATTTAGACATGTGCATGCTACATACCATGCCATGCTACATGGAATGCGGTATATGCGGGTTACATAGCCATACCATTCTATCACTAAAATTGCTCTTACCATATTGGCGAGACTGTGCACAACCTCCGGGATCGGCGCAGGAAGGAGGTGTGAAACGTACCCAATACAGAAGAGTGGTGGTAAAGTCGCTAGGAAAGACGTTGGCTGTAATTAGTAAAAAAATGAAATTATCCGATGGCAGGATTCAATCAGAGGACCCCTAGCACAAAAGCTCGCTTTCACTTAGTCAGCTTACGTTTGTTTCAGTTCATACGGCCACTACAGGTACGAGCCTTCGCTTAATCGTCTAACACGTTGCTATGCGTGTTATGACGAAGCTCTAATCTTTTTCGACCGAAAGGTTGGTTTCAAAGGCCACTCCGGCTTCGTCTATTTTCAAGTGGCCAGCTTTTTTGCGGCTTTCGTTTAAGTTTGCTTAAACCATAGCTTTTTGTTGAAGTCGCGCCCACATTCCAGTAACCGTGAGATCGCTGTCTTGAAATACTTATCCACGAGGGTCGCGATTCACGCGGCTTTTCCAGATGTTATTTTCTTCAGTGCCGGGTGTATTTACGCCATGGTCTTTCGACGCTCTTCTTCACACTGGCGCGGCTGCATGTAAAGCTGAAGGAGCTGTGATGGAGGTAGAAATGAAGAGAATTGATGTATCGCGCAGAACAGAATTGGGTCGTGTTCCCTTGCCCGCCTCTACCTCGCTCACACATTTACGCACGCGCCTCCAAACACACATGCGCATGCTCACGCGTACACTCCCTCTCACACATTCACATTCGCGGAAACGCACGCAATAAGGCATAGTGAACGCCACATATGAACGCATAATCTATATGCACGCACTGTCACACACACACACGCGCCATGTGGATAGGATACGTGATTTTGTAAATGCAGCATGCCCTGAACGCCGGCGCAGTTCTATCGCTCGCTGTGTTTCCCCCCTCTCCACTCCCGCACCCGACAAATCCTGATTACTTCGCATGTCTTCGTGCTGCATTCCGCCGAACCCGCAGTCCATCTGGTGGGCCGGACTTCCTGCTGGCTTTTTTATCGCTGTACGAACATATACTCCGCGTTTCCCGAACCGCCGAGAAAGCGCTGTCCGACGGGAAACAGTCCACGCGCGACGCGACTCTCTAATTGAGCGGGGGTGCGCCGGCCGCATTGAAACCAGGACGCCGCGGCTTCATTTCGGGAGCCCTTTTCCTTCTGAATCACAGAGAGAGAGAGTGTGTGTGTGTGCGACGGTCGCGCGGCAGTCTATTAGCGCGTGCAAGTTCTGCGAGCCCACTGGAGGGGAGAGCGTCTGCCGAGAGACCAGCGCGGCGGACGCAATCACCGCGGACGCGAACGCGCGGCGCTCATTAATAGGAAACTCCTCGGCGGGACACGGCTCTCGTCCAATATCGGCTAGCCATCGCCGTCGTCCTCGCAGAGGTCGTCGAGTGTGGCACAGCGGCGCGTGGCAACCTTGCTATCGCGGCGAAAGATTACAGCCACGGTGCCTCGACGGAATAAGGGACTTTGTGTGAGGTGGCGGTGGGGGCCGTGGCGTATATATACGCCGGACCGGGCCGGCCAGTGCGGGCGAGCTCGTCCCAAATTACCTCGAGTCCACGGGACAGTGCGGTGCGCGCGGCTGCTGTGCTGCGGGCAGGTCCGACAAGTAAGCGCGCTACGCGCCGCGCCGCCGACCTTATTAGCGAATCTTAATTCCTCCCGCCGTCCCACACCGCTCCGGCGCACTTCGAAGGGAAAGCGCGGGTGCGGGGAGGAGGGTAGGCGTGCGGATTCCCCCGTGTTCTCCTCGGCGGCCTCTCTGCGAAAGTCAAGAGTGTCTCGCATTAATTAGCGTTCCCCGTCACCGTGTCCGGCTTGCCGGCTCCAGCACGGTATAGGGTCTGTCGCGTTTCCTATCGTGCCTCTTCCCCTTCTCCCCACCCATTCACCTTGTTCTTTGATTCGTGTGCTACTGTAAGACAACTTTGGCAGTGCATCTTTTTTTTTTCTTCTTGCGTTGTTGTATATACGCTCCGGCTTAGGACACTGTTCTTGTATCCTGTTCCCCAACTTCTTCGCTAATCTCTACCTCGAGACTCTTCTTTCGCTCTCCGCATGTTTGTGAGGCCACTGCAGTTAACCATTTGCATATATATATATATAGCACCAAAGTTCAGGACGAAAACAAAGCAGGCGGCAAACACGTGCAGCCGCCGGATTCCAGCTACATATACATCCATGTTTTCGAACTTCAAGAAACTTCCAACGAACTCGTCCAAGTTTTAGCGCCGTGTGCAGCTTCGATTAGTTTTCTCTCGGACACCTATACCTGCGCAGTTGCGAACTTCTTAATCTGTTAGGCGTTACGGTTGCGTGCCCTGTAGTTTCTTTTTCTTCTTTCCTTCTTTTGTTCTTTCGTCCTTTCTTTCTTTCTTTATTTATTTCTCTCTCTCTCACCTTCACTCTCTCTCGCTCTTCTCAATAATTCTAAGTTCTGGATCTTGAACTCAGCTCCAGGTAAGTGGAGGAACGAACAGATTGCCCACGCTTACTAAAATTGGGACACACTCGCGTGGAAAGGCAAACGAATGAACAAACAAAATGATCCTACCGCTCAGGGCTCATATATATAAGGATGGCTCGAGAATCCCGGGTCTTCGATGGGAATCTCGCTTTAGGCGCTGCCAGGAACTACGCATATATATTTTTTCTCCGTATTCAACTCAACAGCAATCGTCTTTTAATTAGAGACGACCTTGACGGGGCGCTGGGTAGGATCATTCAATGGCGAGGCATGTTTTAAAGAAATGGGAAAAGAAAAAAATAAAAGAAAAAGGCATAGACCTGCAACCTAATACGGTTCCCGCTATTTCCACTGACTCCACTGTCAGAGTTGGTTGCGCTTCTGATTAGAAAGAGGCGGGGTGTACTGCACGGCAGTCGCTCACCGGTTGAAACGATTCCGCCCCAAAGCGATCTGCAATTTGTAACCTCGCGAGAGTGGCGCAATGCGAACGTTGCGAGGATTATGTAACGCGAGACGGCTTCTTCGAGTCGTCCTGTCTCCCGTCTTCGACCATTTTCCTCTCTTCTTTTAAAGCCGGTGTCACACGGTCTCGGGTTACACGTCTGCTGAATAAAAATTTTGAGTCAGCAAATTGGTTTCGGCTACGCGGTGTTCGCCTGGCTTGCTCTATTTTAGAAGGGTCTGGGCGGTCACATGAGACACGTCCGCATTGTCTGGCCTCTCGAATAGCGTATACAAAACTCGGTTGCTAATGAACGGCCCTTCTACGTTTAGCTGCAGAAGTGGGCGTCGTCTCAGTGAGACTAATACAACGAATCTTATGAAACACTTGCTAGCCTGCCATTCGGGTCACGCCTTTTTTTTTTTCTTTCAGCTCAGCGCTTACGGTTCTAACGTGCTTTAGCATCTACCAGCTAAGCACCGGACGATTCGAAACGCTGTCGATTCACAGCGGGCGTCTTGATTTCAGCGTATACGGTTTCAGTGTTGCGGACATTTGAAAAAGAAAGAAAGAAGAGGTCCATCCAGCGCCACAACCGACTGAAAACTGATGCAGAATAAGCTTAACATTGCAAGAACACCGCTACAACTACATCGATGGCATTGTTTCACGAAAGGGACGCTGTGAAATATGCTAAGCCAAGCCCAATTTGAGGAGGGAACGGAAGAAACTGGTACATAAGAAGCCGATCAATGAGTTAGCGGTAAGAGGGAAAATAGAGGAATTCCAGATCAAGCTACCGAACAGGTATTCGGCTTTAACTCAGGAAGAGGACCTTAGTGTTGAAGCAATGAACAACAGTCTTGTGGGCATCTTTAAGGAATGTGCAATAGAAGTCGGTGGTAACTCCGTTAGACAGGATACCAGTAAGCTATCGCAGAAGACGAAGGATCTGATCAAGAAACGCCAATGTATGAAAGCCTCTAACCCTACAGCTAGAATAGAACTGGCAGAACTTTCCAAGGTAATCAACAAGCGTAAGACAGCTGACATAAGGAAGTATAATATGGATAGAATTGAACATGCTCTCAGGAACGGAGGAAGCCTAAAAGCAGTGAAGAAGAAACTAGGAATTGGCAAGAATCAGATGTGTGCATTAAGAGACAAAGCCGGCACTATCATTACTAATATGGATGAGATAATTGAAGTGGCTGAGGAGTTCTATAGATATTTATACAGTACCAGTGGCACCCACAACGATAATGGAAGAGAGAATAGTCTAGAGGAATTCGATATCCCACAGGTAACGCCGGAAGAAGTAAAGAAAGCCTTAGGAGATATGCAAAGGGGGAAGGCAGCTGGGGAGGATCAGGTAACAGCAGATTTGTTGAAGGATGGTGGGCAGATTGTTCTAGAGAAACTGGCCACCCCGTATACGCAATGCCTCATGACCTCGAGCGTACCGGAATCTTGGAAGAATGCTAACATAATCCTAATCCATAAGAAAGGGGCCGCCAAAGACTTGAAAAATTATAGACCGATCAGCTTACTGTCAGTTGCTTACAAACTATTTACTAAGGTAATCGCAGATAGAATCAGGAACACCTTAGACTTCTGTCAACCAAAGGACCAGGCAGGATTCCGTAAAGGCTACTCAACAATAGACCATATTCACACTATCAATCAGGAGATATAGAAATGTGCGTAATATAACCAACCCTTATATATAGCTTTCATTGATTACGAGAAAGCGTTTGATTCTGTCGAAACCTCAGCAGTCATGGAGGCATTACGGAATCAGAGTGTAGACGAGGCGTATGTAAAAATACTGAAAAATATCTATAGCGGTTCCACAGCCACCCTAGTCCTCCATAAAGAAAGCAACAAAATCCCAATAAAGAAAGGCGTCAGGCAGGGACATACGATCTCTCCAATGCTATTCACAGCGTGTTTACAGGAGGCATTCAGAGACCTGGATTGGGAAGAATTGGGGATAAAAGTTAATGGAGAATACATTAGTAACTTGCGATTCGCTGATGACATTGCCTTGCTTAGTAACTCGGGGGACCAATTGCAATGCATGCTCACTGACCTGGAGAGGCAAGGCAGAAGAGTGGGTCTAAAAATTAATCTGCAGAAAACTAAAGCAATGTTTAACAGTCTCGGAGGAGAACAGCAATTTACAATAGGTAGCGAGGCACTGGAAGTGGTAAGGGACTACATCTACTTAGGGCAGGTAGTGACCACGGATCCGGATCATGAGACGGAAATAATCAGAAAAACAAGAATGGGCTGGGGTGCGTTTGGCAGGCATTCTCAGATCATGAACAGCAGGTTGCCATTATCCCTCAAGAGAAAAGTGTATAATAGCTGTGTCTTACCAGTACTCACCTACGGGGCAGAAACCTGGAGGCTTACGAGAAGGGTTCTACTTAAATTGAGGACAATGCAACGAGCTATGGAAAGAAGAATGATGGGTGTAACGTTGAGGGATAAGAAAAGAGCAGATTGGGTGAGGGAACAAACGCGAGTTAATGAAATCTTAGTTGAAATCAAGAAAAAGAAATGGGCATGGGCAGGACATATAATGAGGAGGGAAGATAACCAACGGTCATTAAGGGTTACGGACTGGATTCCAAGGGAAGGGAAGCGTAGCAGGGGGCGGCAGAAAGTTAGGTGGGCGGATGAGATTAAGAAGTTTGCAGGGACGACATGGCCACAATTAGTACATGACCGGGGTTGTTGGAGAAGCATGGGAGAGGCCTTTGCTGTGCAGTGGGCGTAACCAGGATGATGATGATGATGATGATGATGATGATGAAGCCCAATTTGCAGATTATGCCGCAGCTGTCCCCTTGTCGTTGTTTGATAAGCAAGGAGAACAAGGAGCACTCCCTGGATGGACTCGATTTTTTTCATTGGGGGCAACTCCACGAAGCCAACAGGCCAAGGAAAGCCACAGAAAGTATAGAAGAAATTAACAGTCTTAGCTTTCATTGAAATGTAGAGATAATACGAAAAACGGAAATGACATTGGAATAAAAGGCATCTTGCCACCCTTGAGAACTGAAACAGAACACAGGCTTCGGAGAGCGAGAGAGAAGTTGATTTGGCGTCGCAGTGATGCCTTTTTCCTTCACGCAACACCTGGCGCGCTACTACAGCAACAGGTTTAACTTTTCACCCGCTCGGCTCCTTCGAGGTGCGCTGGTGTCATGCCATTGCAGTAAATGGGAATGTAGGTGCCGGCCGCTAATACAGACGCCGGACGCCGAATTCTTCACTCAATCAGCCGTTGGACGCTTTCGCATCGGTAACCTCCGTCATGTGGAAATTCAGGTTTCATATACGTGCAATTGTTTGTTTTTGTGTGTCCAAGGTGCGGGGTTAGGCTCAATCGGACCCATGTCTTGTTAATCGGTCTACATTTCCTTGCTGTTCTGTCTTTCTCTTTCTTGTCACGTCCTCGTGGCGCTCTGAATATCTTCCACGACACTTGCGCAGCCAATAAAACGAGATTTCATCACACGGGTATCGATCCCGTCAATAAACCACCTGAGCTTCGGCTGGATGGACAGCCTAACCTAACGCAACCTAGCCTCAACTCCTGTAACATAATGTAACGTAAGCTAAACTAACCTAGCCTGACATAAACACTAAAAACTACTCTGTGTAGGCAGGTGTGTCACCAATGAACTATTGCAGACTCACAAGTATCAATTTCCTTCTTCATGTCAAGCGACACTGACCGAAGTATACTTACGGCAACTAAAGGTTAACATGTACCAAAGTGCCGACGTATGCTCTGTAGCTTGTATGCCCTACTTCGTTGTATTCGCTATTGCTCGTATGTTACACTATACTTATTTCTCGTATTTCATGGCTTACAGCGTTAGAGATAATTGCATTTTGTTCGTTGGTAAGCTTCTGATTCTACTCTTACGACTTGATATTTCGTTATTCTAATTTCGTCGCGGGACGATGGAACTGCGTGACACATCTTGCTACTTTTTCACCCTTCTTCTGCTTCCTTCTTCAGTTGTACAGAGTCTCCTTTCTTTCTCCATCCATCCTTCTGTACTTCGTCTGCTACGTTTGTCACTCAGCATGTCATATGCCGAGCCTCGTTCTGCGGGCCGCAGCCCGTCCATCTATCTTCCCACGTGTCATTCATCTCTGTCTCCCTTTCCCAAAGGTCCTCGCCGTCACACAAACGGTCAAGCCACTGGTAACATGTGTCAAGCAACTGTCGGACTGGCTTGGAGAAGATGAAATGTTACAGTGTTTTACGTATGGCGTAGACGTATTAGTATACATGTCCGCACAACAGAATGACGAACAAATGTATGTCGTAAGTGCGGTGTCAGTGACAATTTGGGAGATCTTGTTTGATAATAGTCACGTTAGCGCTAGTTAAATCAGATTTAATGATGCAAAGGCAACTTAGGCTGTGCTGCGCCAGCCACAAGCTGTTAAAATGTCAATATTAAAAGCAGCAAAAGCTGCATCGCTCAAAAGTTTATTCAAATATTCAGTTTCGTCTAGAAAACTCAGGACGTCCCTCAACTGTACAAGTGCATTATCTCATAAATGTTAAGTGGGAAGTAAAAGTATTCACCTTTCTGTATCATTAATGAAAGCATTTCCGCCTTTTTGTTGCAATATACTGGTATGTAATTAATATGTGTACCAGTGTTAACCATTCGTGGCATCTCTTGCATGGTGGTTGTTATTTTTTGTTAGTAAAAAGTCCTTTGTGAGGTGCGTCAGCACTTTCCGAAGCGGACGTATAATTATTTCAAATAGTCGCCGTTTCGCCAGAAAGGCGAAGCACCGATTGAAACAGCAAATTAGCAGACATCTACACGAAGTAAGGATAGTAGTTTTATCGGCCATATAAACTTGGAAACATTCGCTTACTAACCATATTAACAAGCATGGTATCAGCGCGCACAGACAAACATGAATACATTGCACTCGATGACAGCGAACACTTGCTGTCGAAACGCTTGCATGAGGAAGCGCGGCAGCAGCAGCGAGCGAAGTGTCTTTCGTGCTGTCTATCACCTCAACGCAAGCTGAGCGGCGAGAACACAGCACGCACTATGGTATGAACCGTCTGCAGTTCGCTTTTAATAAGCTGCGGCCCCAGCGGGCGTGCGCGGCCGCGCGGGTCCCCCAGAGCAGAACGTGCCTCCTCTACCTACCCTGCCACTGCTGCCTCCCCGCTTTCTCCCGTTGCGAGCGCGATATTGAGCCACGATTATCGGGTCCCCTTGCGCGCGGCCGCGAAATACACAGTTGCAGCCGAAGAACAACGCCGCACCACCGCGTTACTCCTCCCCCCCTCCCCCCCCCCCACACGGCCTTTCGCGCGACGGAAGTCAGCGCCTTTCTCCTCGGCTTTCCGCCCTCGCGCGCCAGATTGAGCCGCGATGGTCGGCTCGCCTCGCGCGCTTTCACTGGCACATACAGCAGACGGCGTGCGGCAACGGTGTTCTTGCCCTTGTACTTTATACGGAACATCACAGCGACGCCTGCGTTGACACCGACGACAAAAATGAACCTGGAATGTCGATATAATTGCTATCACAATAAAAAAACCGTTCTTTGTGATTGGACATGTTCGTTTCGCCAAGCATAAATTTAGTGTGTCTGGTGATCGTGACCAACGGTGACAGTAGGTCCGTGCTCCTTGTCTCTCTCTCTCTCTCTCTCTCTCACGTCATCCATAAGTGCTTCTACAACGACACTTGCTAATACGCTAGCCATATGGCACGGTACTCCAGCAGCAAGGAAATCAGTCAAAGTGGGTTTAACAGAGGGTAAGAGGGAGGAAAGCGGGGAAGATTGATTTTAATGGGACCGCGTTAGCCCAACAAAAGATCTACATGGGACCTGCATACGATGATGCTCGAATAGCTGTTGGACCGCCGATTCTACGGATGCTTGCCATCCGCTGTTTCATCGATAGCCATCGCTTCAAGGGCCGAATTGGCGAAGCTTATCCCTCGCAAGGACTCCGCATTTGGTTGGCCGCCTATACGCTGTAGTAATAAGTCAAACAACATGATTTGTGGTATCTCCTCTTATGAATAGAACTGTAAGAACTCTCGTTTAGGGAACGTAGCTTCATGTCTTACGTTGCTGCTCACGTCTTCATCTTTACTGCTCCGCGTTATTCTTTCAAAGCTCGCTGGTTTATAGCCTCCCGCAGGCGAATTCGGATACTTACCTCCCAAGCTCGCGGCATGCACGTGGCGGCGGCAGCGGCAGATGCAATATATTGATCGATGTCGGCGCTAGTTACTTACTCGAACATTGGCTTCGTTTTTGTTTTTCTTTTGCCTTCTACTGGCGCCGTTTTCTCCGACGTTACGAAGAGAGCGGCCCGCAAGAATATTGTGGCCGCACCAACACTCCGCAGACTTTTCCGCTTTTCCATCGACAGGGAATGCGAGCGATATCGAACGACCAGACGCGGCCCATGAAGTTATCGGTGGTGGAGAAGGAACGCTGGGAGGGGGAGGGGGGTTGTTACTTCGCGTTCGCTGTGTAACCCCCTTCCCCTTCTTTTCCAACTGCCAGCCAAGAGTTTCTGGCTCAGCCGCGGTCCGGCATCGGCGTCGTAAAGCGCTCACTCCGGTGTTATATGAGGGGAAAGGAAAGGAGCGAGGTCGGGCGTTGGGAGCTCGCAAAGCCGTAGTTCCGTACTCTCTCCCTCACTAAATACGCGCAGCACTCGCGAGGTCTGGAGCCCTCATCGACGAACGTCGGAAACAGAATCACAATATCCTTTTAACGAGGACGCCGAAAAAAAAAATACGGTTGGCGCCCGTATACGAAAAGCCAGTCATCATCACCGAGGCAGCAGTACAGCTCAGGACACAGCCTACCGGGAACCCTTCTTTACGTCATACCCGGTTCGATGATTAGACTGCCCCTATTGGCGGACGCTTACTTCAGGTTCCGCAACGCTGTATGGTTTTAAGCAGGCAGGGCCTGTGGGGAGCTGCACTCCCGAGGGAACGAAAGTGGATGGCGAGGAAGAGGGAAAAGCAAGCCTGGCAGCAGGGATTTCTGACCTTCGCCGGCTGACCGGTGGGAGCGTCTTCTTCGGTTTCTTTTATCGCTTCGTGTCGCATTTAATGGGGGAGAAGCGGCAGATGACGAAACAGGATCTTCGACCTCTCCCGAAAGCCACTCTCGCTCCGCTCCCCTATCCTCCCTACTCCTCCTCCTCCCCCAACCTCGTTTCTCTCACGGCCGCCTTATTTATTAACATAAAATATCTCCGGCGCGGGTCTCACGGCGGATCGCTTGTAAAACTCGTAAAACCAAAGTTTATTGTCGGACCCTCGAGCCCACACGCGAGTTGGGCGCCGAGTCCTGTGAATAGAAGTGAAAGTGCAACTCACGGTACGGAGGAAAAGGTGGGAGATCTGCGAGACATAAAATAAAGAGAAAAGTAACATAAGTAATATAAGCGGATGAAACTAACTGCAATGACGACCACGACGAATGTTCGGTCAGTAAAAAATATATATATACACGAGGGGGTGGGGGTCAGAAGGTATACACACACACGGTGTGACCTATACGTCTAACTGGAAGAAGAAGGCATACGTTCGACGAGGGCTGTATCGTAAAAAAGGTCCGGCAGCCTTTAATACATGTGTGTTTGTTATATATGTCTTTGTGTGTCGTGTAAACTTGCGCTTACGTTCGTGCCCTCGTCTTGCTTTTTAAGTTTACTTTTTTTAGGCCTATCTCTGGTTTTCCACGAGCCCTGCTGTGTACGTGGGCGCCGTGCAGCATTGCGCGGTGTCTGGTTTACGATCAAGTCGTCTCTGCTGCGTCTTTCCAAATATATATATATATATATATATATATATATATATATATATATATATATATATATATATATATATATATATATAGGGGGAAACGTTCAATGTTGTACTTATTTCCAGCCGTTAAGCGTTTCTTGCTCGTGCTTCTTTTATGTGCCGCTTTTGACGCAGACGTTTCAGGTAAACACAAAGCGCTTGGAGGGGAAGCTCTCCGCCTCTCCCCTGGGTGTAGTGCTATTCGAACGCAGCAGCGAATTGCCTCCAGTTTTGCACCTGTTCTTTGTAGAGAAAAGGCTTGTTCGCGCCACGATAGATAATGTCGTAAATTTGGCAATATTTGAAGCTTCGCGAAATAAGTCTGAAGGTTCATTTGTTTCAGCGTTACGGTGGTATCAATGTATCAAGAACTTATATCAATATAGCAACCGTCGATGACAGTGAAAATTGCAGAGGACGAAGAATAGGGGACCGATTTTTTGAAGCTCATCGATCGTAAGCCCTGTTTGCCCATTGGCCTGCGAACTTCACTAATAACATTTTCGATGACATGATTGACTGGCTTTTTTTTTTTACGAATTGTTCTACTATCGGGGACCTTTTATGCGCATGTTCAGCTACTTCAGCAGTCTTTGGCCAGCCAAAGGTAACAACCGGACATGCGCTTAATGGAACACTGGCTATGTTTGTTTTTTACCGACCTGTTAGAGGACTGAATGTTTTAGCAGGCAATTTGCCCACAATTCAGGCGTAGTTTGCCAGAAGAACGAACACAGCATAGTAAACACTCGCATGAAACATACACATGCGTTGGTATGGATGCTTTATGCAACTCGGTTTCTGAGGACAGTTGGTGACGACAATGTTGCTTCGATTCTTTCGCGCAGGTAGTGGACACCGATGACTCCGAGAAGCCGCTTCCAAGCCATTCGCCGCTATGGTTAAACCTCCAAGCAACCTGACAGCTGTCAAGTGAGTACCGTGCACTTTAGGTGCATATCGTTTTGATAATTTCCTCGAGCTCGCCAACATGTGCTCCAGTGTTAGATTATGGTGAAATGAATTGCAGACGACACGTGACACTTGAGCTCTGAGGGGTCGCGTCACGCACTATATACCGACAGCCGGCTTTACATACAGTTAAGGCTCACACCGGTGACTGACAGCGGTCGCGCGACCAAGTGGGTCGCAACGGCGACCAGTCGCAAATGGTCGCAAACGGTCACCTTTCACGAAAAGCGGCTATTCTGGGCCAGTCGCTCGCTGCTCGACTTTTCAGTCGCGCGACCGTGGTAGCAAAGCTGCTAAACCAATCAGCGGCGCGTCGAAAGTCATGTTAGCGTGTGTTTTATACCAGCGTCCTCCTGCGTCTCGCCAAATACAAATTCCACGCCACCATGGCAGACTACAGGAATGTGATTGCAGAGTCCACGCCACCATGGCAGACTACGTGAATGTAATTGGTGGCTTGCCTCGTGATGCTGGGGTGCAGCTAGCAGTTTCAGCAACGTGTCGAATTTATAGCATTCGCAGGAAACTAAACAGCAGCAAAAGAAAGCACAAAAGTTATGCACCGATTCTCACGCAACGCGAACTAGAAATTACAACTCACTCTCGATATTACTCCTCATCACGCGCGCGGAGTTCGAGCAGGAGGCGGCTTTGTGTGGCCGGCCACTTATCGCCAACGGCGGCAGGGGCGCGCGCACTATAGCGTCGCTTTTTCTTCGAAATCTTCCGCGCTGTCACAGCTGACACCACGCAGGGTACAGCACGTCAACACAGTGACGACGTCTTCCTCTTCGCTCGAGTCAAACGCCATGACTGTTGCCCGAACGCGAAAGCAGCGAAGTGCGTGGGAACTGCGTAGATCCCCGGAGTTCTCGCTGAAAACGATAATCTCCGGGATTGTGACTTGCAGGTGTGAGCATCGGTCGCGTTCAGTCGCTTTCTAGTTGCCAGTCGCAAATGGTCGCTTGGGTGCGTAGAAATTTATTGGCAACAAGGATCAAAAGGTCATTAAGCTGTCAAGAACCCACAGTCCCTGGCAGGCTCCTCAGCCCGCTGGACGACGCTATGTTGTTGGTCGGCGTCCAAGTTGAGCAGAGCAGCCTCCCAATCCTTGGTATTTAACATGGTCGCGCGACCCCCTCAAGTCGTAGGTGGGATTGAGCCTTTATTGTCCTCCGAGTGGTGGGGACAGTGAGCAGGAAAGGTGATCGCCTGCACTGTTTTGTCAGGCTATAGGACTCGCCCGGAGATTAACTCTGAGTTGTCACTCTATTTGTTAGCGCGACGTAATCATCCGAGCAGACGGTTACGACTTGGACGAAGTAGACAGAAGGCAGCGTCTCGTCGCGTGTATTCGCCATTACTTTGCCCTCGTCGTGTCGTTCGTTTGTGCTCGTTTTGAAAATGAAATCGTTGCTCCACCCGCGCGACGTTGCGGCTACAAGCTATATCGGGCTTCTTGCTACAATAGGCCGTCTTCAGTCTCGCCTTGTGATTCAGTGATGCGCGGAGCGCTGGATTCGCTATGTTCGAAACGCAGCTTTTACTCGCACTACATGTTGGGAAACGCCGCTTTTCGACATGGATTGGTCTGTATTACCTCAACACTGGAACATCATGTTGCGTTGCTTCTGATCGGCCCCACGAAAGCTCCTTTTCACGTGAAATTTCAAAACCACTCAACATAGTAACACTATGGCGTGCACTGTGTATCCATCCGAATTAATCGGTTTGTATACTTTGTTTCATCAGCTGCTTTCATATTTTGGGTAGTGTCTTTCTTCATCTTTCTTTTCTTTTGTGCGAGCGTGTGTGTTTGACCTGAGAAGCCACGAAATCGCGTTAGCTATAGAGAGCGCCTTCCAGAGAGCGAATTGGCATTCAAAAAAGAAATGTATATATAAAAAATAAATGAATGCAAGAAAATTATAAATGTTTGGCCCTCTAAATGATATTTCAAAGCCCGCTTGCGCACCCAGCGTTGTGAAAGTGGTCCAGCAACGATTTCCTTTCGGCAAACGTTGCAAAGTCCTGGCGCCAAGTTTTGATGAGGTGGAAAAGTCGGAAGCTAGATACGAAGAAAATACAAAAAGACGGTCAATACTGAGCCATAAAAAGACGTATTGCTTTTTTGTTTTTGTTTTTTTACGCTTAGTTTTCATTTACACTTCTGAGTCGTTACGAGCCGATCCGACTTCAAGCTTTTCGCCTAGAACAGAAAGTAAAGTAATAAACAAAAATAATCCGAAAAGACGACGTGAAATAAAGAAAGTGGTCCCGGACATGATGCAAGACGGTGTCGTGACCTCCCGTCTTTCGAAGGTTTTTGCTTACTTTTGTATCTTGTGAACTCGTTTTCTTCCTCTCCATGGCTTTTGCCCCAGTCACACGCGGCTGCATCTCTAGTGGGTGATGCATGAAATACTCACACACAAAGACACACAAAGGCAGCACACAAAGTCCCACATAGCGCATACACAACACTATTATACGAAGAACAATTTTAGAAGAATCGTTCTGGCGTTTTGTTGTTGCGCGTTTGCCATGATAGAGAGCAAATCAGACTGTAAGAAAGTTGAGGGAATCAATTGTGGCGTCCCTCTTATATATTGAGAAGGACTCATTTAAAAGCGTTGAGGTGGACGCTACCGTGGGTGCCGGCTGTGCAGCTTAACTTACGCATTTAAAGTAAAGTGACCGCGTATAATAAATGAAACAAAGTATAATGCAGATGAGCAAAACGAGAACAAGGTGAAAGTAGTAGCCAACGTCTCGACAGGTGGACTTGTCTTCTTCAAGGCGTATAATGCAGACGATATAAATGCGAGAGATACACACACAGGCAATTCCACAGCTCTATATACGTACATTATGAGCCATCTACGTTGTACACTGTTATAGCACGCACTTGACAATTCTCCGTTTCTGAATGAATTGATAATGCGCCATTACACTGCTATTAGTATCAATATACCACTTGACGATGCACTTTAGTCCACACAAGCGTACAGCAGGACAGTATATGTGCTGCTGAAAAAAAACGAGATATAACTTGCCGCTGTGTAGGAATGCGTAAAGCAAAGATCTACTGTACGTCTGTATGAACATACATATGCCAATAGTCGTGGCTTTTAGAAAAACAAACTTCGAGGTGATAGAGAGAGTTTCTATTTCATTCGCTCGGGTAATCTTTTTGTAAGCCCTGTGATCGGCCTGCAGAAGAAAACAGATGGCATCTTTGCTCCAGTGCAGAATGAACGTTGTTTCGTAGGCGAAGCGTGTCTGCATATTATTGATAGATACAGTGTTTAACTATGAGAACATTATAGACAATGTGAAGGCACAAGGAAGATAAAAAAGAACTAGGGAGCAAGACAGAGCCAAAGGAAGTGGGAGGCCGTTTAATATTTCTGAGACCTCAGAAATATTAAACGGCCTCCCACTTCCTTTGGCTCTGTCGACCTCAGAAATGAAACCGGCAGAGGAAAAGAAAAGACAATTAAGCGAGTGTCTAAGCCCGCTATCTGGAAAATTGCCCTTTCCAACACGGCGTTGCTATTCACAAAAGTTCCACGAAAGCCTGTGATGAAAACCAACGAGTAACGAGAAAGAAAATCAGTCTCTGAGGAACACAACAACAGTCGCTCGGTTTTCAATGTCGTGAAGCCTTTTCTCAGCAAATGTCGGAACGACTTGGTAAGGCTTGACCAATACTGACAACTGTGTGGAGACATTTGACAGAACATGTCGTTGTCTCCCACCCTTAATGCCCACGCTTCTTCCCCGCACACGTATACTTTCGCCGGGTGGGAAACAGACTAAAGGACAGGGTTGTAGCTGCGACAGCGATTAAGAAACAAGTGACCCTTCTACAACGAAGACGGCAGGGCAGAGTATAAGTACCATGACGGGGGGGGAAGAAAAAAGAAGGAGAGGGGTGATGGTAATTAAATTGTGCCCTCCATTTTGAGCATGCCGCGTCGGCGAGCCCATTTCTCGAGATTCTGCAACTCCTTGCGCGGGTTGTTGTACCATTCGCTTCATGCGGAGAAGGCGTTTCGCTGTACGTTCAATCTCATAGGTTCCGTGCAGTGTTGGTAATGCCAGCGCTCAAAGTAGGCGGGAGTGCCTGACGTACGAGCGCACGAGTGATGCCTGTTGATAACGATAACGTTTCACAATCAGGCGAGATGATTGAACAACAGGCGAAGGTGCTGAAGATGTTCATCTGGATCACGAATGAACATGAACAAGTCGTCGATGTACGCAAAACGGAAGCGCAGGACTTCCGTCAAGGTGCCAACGAAGTGATGCAGGTTTTGATTAGAATTTGCGTAGGTCGAACAGCTTGTGGACATATAGCAACAAAAGAGACTATAACGACGTGATTATCGCTGTTTCTGTCGCACCAGACGGCTCGACTATAGTTGTAGGACTTGACTATATGTAGGTTTATTCATTTGCTCACACATAGTAGACAATTTGGACGTGAGCGACTTAATGGTTTTCGGTGGTTCAATGCGTCGTTTGGTGCACGACTGCTGATTGTCGCTACAAGGTTCCGCGTGCCTTTTTGTAGGCACTTTCTTATCCGTTTTGCTTCGTACGAACAGTGGAGTCACGGACTTCAGAACCACCACAGCACCGAGGACCACAAAATTACGCAATAGATATTCGCGTCATGCGAGAAAGTAGCAGATTACGTGAATAAGGCAGTGCGGTTTTGTCGCATGCCTAAGCAGCAATGAAGCGTAGACTTTGAGCGCGGATGGTTCCCGCTGTTTGGAATTAAAGAACAGACTTAAGTGTATAAGCGCGTGAAGAAGTGATCCTTCAGGGGGGCAGCAGCGTGTAAATGGCTCCTTTTTCGTCTGACGTGAAGTCACAAGCGCTATTGAATTTGCGGAAATGCCGCCTTTGGGCCGGCATTTCCCCGAGAGAATGGAAGGCCCTGACTTTTCTTCCGAAGAGGTCGCGCGTCCTGACTGCTCAGTGGAGTACTGTGATGTTTGAACGCACCCCCCCTTCCTCCTTCCAATGCGCGGGCTGGCTGGCGGCGATGCATCGAAGTGCGCTGCACGGTACTACGTGGGCAGCGGGACTAAGTGAGTGCGCAGCACGCATAGATATACCCACCTCGCAGTTATCGTCTGTCAGCTTCGTTTATTTCGTTGGCCCGCCACAACGCGTCGCTGCTCGTACACAGGCTGCCGTGCTTCTGCGAAAGAAAGTTCCTTCGCGGATCCATCCGCGCCCGCTCCCTTGTCCTCCTCCCCCTCGTACAAACTACACAGCACTCACCGACGACGGCGGTGGCGATCGTGTGCGCCGTGCATTGTTTGGCCCGGCGTGCTTCATCTTCATTTGGCGCGGCGGACTGCGCAGGACAGCCTGGGGGACGAAGAGGCTGAGGACGATGAGAGATCCCGCCTCCCCTTCCGCCCACTCTCCGTCCCTCTCTCTCTGCATTTGCCCCCTCCCCCGTGTGAAGAGAGGAGGAGTCTGTACCCACTTGTGCCCCAGCGGCCGCCCAGTACAGTCGTTTAAGTTCGTTTATTCTGATTAAGCCCGCGCCTCTCGCTGTTGCCCTTTTCTTTCTTTACGATTTCGCCGTATAGTATTTAATGCGAGAGCTGAAAGCGCGCGGCTTTATCTGGATGTGAGAGCGATCAATCCAGCTTAATCTCTTACGGCTCGTTTTTCAATTTTGACTCGCCGCTAGTATACAAAGGTGAAATTTCTTCCTTCTTGGTATTCGAAAACTATAAGCGACGTTTAACCCGCTCTCAGGACTGGAGATAAACTTATAAAACGTGCCGAGCTTTCTTTCTTTCTTTTTTTAAAGTACAAACTTCAAGTGTGTTGCACGTTTGCGCATTCTGTTCATAACGGTTAAAAAAGGGGCGATTTCTCCCGGTAATGCCGTATTTCCTTTTCGAGAATTCATGTGTGCGGAGTTGCTGTACATGAGAATTGACAGTCAAGGGTATAGCATATGTTCAAGAGAAAATGCTTTGAGAATTTTTACCAGCGTACACTGCGTCGAACAACACGCATACTTGCACGTTTCACTCGCTTTGTGAGCATCCCAGTACTTTCACTCCCCTTCCCTCTTCCCCTTTGCAGAGTAGCAGCCTAGAGCACACTTGCCCAGGTCGACCTCTCTGTCTTTCCTGTCAATAAATTCTATTCGATGTATTATATTCGCCTTGTGAGTCTCCGTTGACTGAAACTAATGTTTTTCTGTGTTTGTGCGCTTTGACATAGCGGGACAACTCCTTTGAACTCTTCTTAAAAACCTGAGCAGGTCTGACTACTGCCGTTAAGCAATGTTGCGTAAAAACTTGCATGACGAATTAAAGCATTGCAGTGGAGTGGTTTCATGCGTACGAAAATTTGCAAGCAATAAACAAGACAACGTGTGCAACCACTTCACTCTAAATGTTTCCGACCTCGTCAATTGTAGATTTAATAGCAGAAAATCTACGAACACGGCAGGGCCGAAAAAGCACTTCCTTATCATCTTCGTTGAAGTCAGAAATGGTCACGAGAGCGTGTGCGGTTACCGCAATGACAGGCATTTGGCTGCCGATTTACGCCTTCGAGAAATGTGTTTTCCAGCTCTTTAACGTGCTATCAACAGGAGCCGCTTCATGTCTGCTCCATACACAGAGCATACATTGAGTAAAGTGGGATACAGACGATCAGTGTTGCTCCGATAACTGCCGTGTTGGCTTAGTTCTTAAAGCTAAGCTGTCTTTGCCTACCTTTTCGGGTTCTGTGTGGTTGCTGCTGCTTCTGGCTGCTGCTGGATCGGTTGATGTCTCGGCGGATAAATTTGTAATTACGTTTACGAAGCTTACTTGCTCGCCAAATGCAAGTACTAGCAAAATGGACCGGTCGACAAAGTAATGTCAGCAAGCGTCTCTCTCTTTTGAGCAATTATAAAACAAGTTACTACGTAAGACCTGAACACATAATGATGGCTCATAGGTGTCTCTAAAGCACACCGAATGTCTTAATGAAATAGGGAATCGTATTCAACGTGTTCTTTTATTCACTTCATTTTCTTTGATTTATTGATTTGGTATATGTTGTTCGGTGTGGACCCGTTCTGGGCCAATTCTCTCCAGTGAGGAACGCCACCACCAGGCGATGCAGACGTCGCACCTCAGTGGCGCGCGAGATGAGACAGAAGGAAAACGGCCAGCGTTTCTAGTGTGAAGTATGCCGCACGTTCCATAGAGCTTCCTGTATTAATTACTAGAGTGAACTCCGGTGCTGCGATCCTTCAGCCACCATAGGAATGATGGTTTGTGCATGGATTTCTTCGTGCTCGTGGCTTCAAACGTTATTGTGGCGTTGTTTATTACGTTTTATCTGCATTCATTGCCCTAAATTTCAGAGCATTCTATACTTGCATAAATGCAGAAGACCCTACGAGCACGCATTACCGCTACTATTTGAAGCAGCTTTAATTACCCACAGAAGTGGCCAAATCGAAGCGCGCCAAGCGTCTCCACGCGCTCGCTTGCCCGCGATATGGTGTTGATGAAGGTGTTCTACGCCGTTTGCAAATGCGTGCATCGCTGGCGCGCAACGGTTTCAACATCGGGTTTCTGTATGTATTAGACGTCCCGTGGTTGAATCCTGCCGTCGGGCGATTTTAATGGCGTTTATTGAATTATTTGTAACACAGCGCCTTGTCTAAAACGTAAGTTTACAACGACGCGAAGCCGCTTCAAGCCAGAAGGATGAAGTTTAGGGAAATCCATGCAATAACCGCCATTCCTATGCGGGATGAAGCAATCAGCTTGCAACTCCCCTTAGGCACTATAGCACGAGAGCTCCCTCTAGTAATCATTGTATGAAACTTTATGGTCCGTTCCTCTCGAACCACATGCACGCGCCACGGTGCGGTACCCACCCAGCTGTGCAGCAGGAACGTTATCGTGTTCAGGTTAGATTAGGTTAGCGTTAGGTTAAGTCAGATCAAACGCACAACGCTCACGCCAGCAGCGGAGGTCCGAACGCTGCCCACCGGCCCCGGTGCCGAGCCGATGGAGCTGAGCGCGAGGTCGCGCGTTCGCTCGGCTCCGTCGTTTTTGGAGGCAAGCGCATTGCGTACCGTCTCGCATCTCCGCGGAAACCTCCTAAGCCTTCACTCGCGTGCCGCGCTGGCAGCGTCGATACGGGGACAGCACGGCGGCGGCAGCGGCATTCACGGCGTGAATTGGCCTCGAGTGCCCATAAAATTGCTATCGCAATAGGAAGAAAAGAACATGTTTACCATGGTTCGGTTGCATGTCGGAGGACACCTCGTAGTTTAATCCGGAGCCTCTGCGTTGCCTTGGGTGATTATTCCACACAAATGAATGAATGAATGAATGAATGAATGAAAATAAATAAATAAATAAATAAATAAGATTTCTTAATAGTAGTTTCACCGAGGGACCAGTGGCCGAGGGCGTGTCACTACATGGGAGATAGGACTTGCCTTAAATTGAAAAGCCATGAGTGCCCGCTAGAAATTCGCAGTGCCAAAATATCTTGGAGCTGGTTTCTTTTCTTCGCAGCGGCCACGGGCTGTAGCGGACGGAGCTTACCCAGTCTCAGACGAAGTCGCGTTGCAGTTGCAAACCATCAGTGGGGTGAGAGAGAGAGAGAGAGAGAGAGAGAGAGAGAGAGAGAGAGAGAGGGGGGGAGAGAGGATTAATGTGTGGCGCCGCTTTGTTTGCCTCGCCATTCTGCATACAATACGTGATCTCGAAGGAAGGAAGGAAAACTTTATTTGGTCCTGCAAGTAGTGATAATTAACCGCTAAGCGGGCCGCTCCCACGTCGGGACCGGAAGGCCAAGCCTCACGGCCACGTCGTGAGCCTGCTGGACAGCCCAGAATTGTTCATCCAGGTCCGGGCTGCGAAGTGCAGACTCCCTCCTGGACGCACCCTTGATCGCCGAGTCTTCAATTCTTTCGCAAGACCAGAGCATGTGTTCGCGAAGGTGTCGGTGGTGAGCTGCGGGGCGTGGCCATTTCAACGTAGGAAATGGGGAAAACCACGAAAATCAGCGCTGTCGAAGTACGAGGGCATTTTGGATGGTCCTAGAAAGAAGAGTCGTAAGCGCAAAAAAAAAAAAAAAAACGTAGCCGGCCCTTCGACAGTGGTTAAAAGCAGGGCGACGACGATACCGACGGTGCCAGGAACAAGTTGAACTGTCCGAGAAAGCCTAACAAGCCTAGCTGTACGAGAAAGACAACAGCGGCGATGGCGGTGTAACTGCGGCATGGTGACGTCGACAACGCCAGCACCGCAACAACGAGACGACGTCGGCGCGACGACGATGGGGTACGTCGGCGTGATAAAAACAACAGCAGAACGGATTATGGGTGGGATTTCGGGTGGGGGCACTCTCCTTCCCGGGCAACTTCCTTTTGCCAAAAAAATTTGAATGATAATCATTATGATGATGATGATGACGACGACGTGAGACACCGTTAAATGTGGCTGAAGTATGCCATTGAGGAGCTAAGAACGGCTCAACGTGCCAAGCAGCGAAAAATGGTAGGCGTTACGCTGGTACATTAAGCCAGATAATTTATAGAGAGCTGACGAGCGTTAGCTTATATTTCAGTTAAAGAAATGAAATTTGGCAGCTGACCATGTTATGTGGAGAGCGGATAACGGTTGTCTATTCAAGTTACGGAATGGATGCCAAGGGAAGAGAAACGTACTCGACGACTGCAGAAAAGTACGTTGTGGCATGCCAGATCTGTCGCTATAGGCTGACCGCTCCAGAAATCACTAAGCTTTTTCTATCCCCACTGCCCGCTCTCTCTGTATAGGTGATGTGTGGAAATTAGGAAATTCGCGAAGTCAGCAAATATGTAGAGTCAGGTGGCGCAAGGCAGGAGTGATTGTAGAACTGTGGGCGATGCCTTCGTCCAGCAGTGGACGTAAAATAAGTTGCTGGTGATGTTGACAATGACGCCCTCTCAGCATGTGTCGGTGTAAAAAAAAAAAAGAACCAGAAAGACCTTGTACAGACTCGAGCGACGAGCCCGCGAAGCTACAGATTATACCACAGGCGGACCCGCCTACCGCCGTACGACCCAGCTAGCGTTTAGGCGAGATAGATGGAGAGCGAGGAGGACACTTCCCTCTCACTCCTCCGCTGTCGCCGTCGTCTCATCCGAGGCGACGTCGCCCTCGGAACCGACGGCCGAGTCGTTTGCCGGGGCGCAGAGCGGCGCGTGGCTTGGACTGGAGCCTTAATGCAATCAAGACCGATTTATGGAGCAGCGGAAGAAGCTGTAGAGGCGGGACGGGGGATGGGTAGGAGGGGTGGGAAGGGTGTAGCGCTGCGGCTGTTGCTACACAAGGAAGACGCGAGCTTCACGCTCCAAGTGCCTGGTCAAAGAAAAGACGGCGCCCTCTTGCTAACCCCTTCTTTCTTCCTCTCTGCACTATTCCTATCCTCATGCAAGCATCGTGGACCGCAGTATTACTGCGACAACGCCGGCACATGTTCGTTCTTCGACGTCGCGCCTCGCCTCGCGTCTGGAATTCCACCACGAGTTAGTTTCGGGCCGGCGTGGTTTTCCTCGGCACTTTTCGTTACACGTGCCGCGTCTACGCTGAAAGCACGTAAAATTTTATTAAAGGAACACATTTTTTGTTTGCATGTTTGTAGGTCGAAAGGTTCGCGCGGGCTTGGATGTTCTGGGAATTTTTGTTTGGTCTGCATACCGCTCCGATGTTATAAAATTTTGCAGCAGGAATGTAGACAAAGCTTCAGCGTCAGGGGTCTTAATACACGTTATCTAATATGAAAGTGTCCGTGTCAGTGCGCTGCTTCACCAGCAAGGTATGATGAAAATAGGCGCCGCATTACCACATTTTTAACTCCGGTAAATTTTGGCCTACAGGGCTGACTTTCGGCCGCACATCACCCTAAAGGCTTTCATTGTTTTGAAAAAAAAGTTAGTTATTTCCAACATATCACATTATTGAAGTCCAAGTGCCGTATATTTTTGTTCTTATCAGCTACGAATATGTCACCCCCAAATCCTTATCGCTTTCTTATACTATACAACGTCATCATCATAGTTTTTGTATTACCACTGCTACTTACAAATGTTTGCATGCACTTAATGTAGCGATAGAATGGGAGCCTTCAACAAGTTCCGCGGCTCCAGGGAGGTGTGCATATACCTTGGTGTTTGGAGGTGTCGTATTGCTAAGAATAAAATTCATTTCGACCAATCAGAAATGGAGCAGATCCAACGAGTTGGCATCAATATACAGCGAAGCTTTGTGCAGCTTCGAAACACGAGCACACACACGCATGCCCGCACACAAGCGCGGACGCACACAAATTGTACCGAGCCTTTTGTTAAGTGCAGTTGCGGACTGCTAGCGTGTCCGGCGGACGCCTTGAATGCATCGTGTATTAATAGGCAGCATGCGCGTACGCGCGTAGCGCAATTAGAATCCACTCTGTCCACAAGAAGCGTTTACTTCCTCATTACCGCGCAGCCGCGGATGCGCGAAGGCGATCTTTCTGGTTCTTTTTTGGTCAGTCCCCCGCACGGCCGGCGCCACCGCAGCCGCGAATGCGTGGAGGCGAGCGCCATCTGGTGGTGATGCAAGGAACCTAGTGGCGCTCGCGGCGCACGTACTCCGCTGTGATTGGTTGACCTATTCGGTAAGGGAACAACGGCCGCAGGTCCCACGGTCAGGAAACCCGGCGAGGTTCGCAAATAAAAGCTTTCGCTTTTATGATGGTATAAGTGCCTTTCATAAACGTTAAAGTATTTAAGGTGCCGTGTTCATATCGGCTACATTCCACGTTAAAAGTTACCCTGTTTGTTTGCTGCTATACGCACTGCACAGATGGCGCCTTGTCTCTTCCTCTCTCTTTCAGGCAGACGCACCCACGCACAAACACACATAGAGCGCACTTGCAGACATGAATGCACCTCAAGCGCATCGTTCCCGTTCCCCTCTTCGGCGACCCGATAGTCCTCCGCGGCAGCATGAGTTATAGCCGAGCCCGCGCTTCGCATCCGCGGGCTGTCATCACTTGTGATGTGTGTCCTTCAATTAACGAAGCAGCGCGGATGATGTTTCCCTTGGCAACGCGCGGGCCTGCTTGTAATTCAATAAGCGACCAGGCTGACCCACGCACGGCTTGGAACTCAGCGCTCAGAAACATCATATAGAGTGCGCACCCTGTATAAGCTGGAATGGACGCTCGTCAGCGTTGGCCCTTATCACTTTAGAAAGAAATTAATAAGAGAAAAAAATATATAACACGCACACACACACACACATACACACACATGCAAATGGCAGCGGTGGGTGAGACGAAACTCGAAAACATGTATTATGTATGGACGCGGGTTTTTTACGCGTCCCTAATGGTTTTGCATGTCGCGCGCGCAGGCGGAGAGGACTTCTGCTATAAAGTCATCGGGGCATTAAACACCTCGTTAACTCGTGTCTACGCGTGAAAAAGGAAGGGGGGGGGTATAATTGAATCGGGCAAAACGTTGAGTTACATGTCAACAGCGACGTGCTGCACTAATGGCTCTTAATTATGTAAAATCGTTCTATTCGGAGCTGTTCCACCGCTGGCTGGTGATTACAGGTTAGTGTAGTTGGCTATAGGATGACACTGTGCACGGGCTAATAATGGACGCTTTACGCAATTTAAATTGTTTGTTTGTGTTTAAAAAGTTAGCTTAACAGTTTGCTGAAATGATGCTAATAAATAATACTTAAGGAACAGGGGAATGACACATAGTTGCAAGATTTTTCTGAGGGAGGTTCTATTGTATTTTTCGCCGTTTAATATAAAGATAACGTGGCTGCGACGGTTACATTAAAGCGCCACTGAAGAACAACACTATGCTACTTTTCGATTGATAACGTGTTCTAGTAAGTTTCTTATTTCCGTTCGTCATGCGGAAGAAAAGCCTCCTTATTTTTCAGAAAAAGAAGGCCGAGTGTCCACATTTTTATAATATATTTGCGCCACAGCTTTAGTACCAGTACTTCAGTGTGCATGACGACATGGATTTCAATATACAGTATATTCTTGCGTTTCAGCCGGTTTGGCGCGAGTAGAATTATCTATATTGGCTGCATTGGGTGTTTCGTTCTGTTAGAGTGTGACACGTATAGCCCTTCTTTACGGTAAACGAAAGACAACACATAGTCTTTGTACATTCTACAAAGATATGTGACGTCACGGCATAAAGGGTTACAACACTAACATTAATAGCAGTCGAACAAAAGGAGCCTGTCGAAACGAGTTTCGACAAGGTGACTTTTCCATTTGTTGGATCGACGACTTTCATGTCTTCGTCTTCCTGCTACCCTCTGTTGTACATTCTCGTAATGTACGCCAATAATATTCTTCATATATGTATATTTCCCTCGTTAATTATAAGCTGTGCCTTGAAACGTGAAGTTTGGAGGTCTTTCTTCGTTTATCAAGAACTCTACCGACGCTTGGCAATATTGTAAGAGCGGCACACTAAGGCGCCTTCTCTCCTTCTGATGCCTTTTCTTTCCCCACTTGGGGGTCCACCTTCTTAGTAACAGCGATCGTTGTCAGAGAGTATACACATGATCAGGTGTCCTTTCTCTTGAACAGGGTATTGGAAGGAACCTGCGCGAGCAGATCTAGGGTAACCTGCCTAACCTGTGACGTTGAGCTAGTTTCTATGTGTGAGCGACATACAAGTGTAACGATCGTTGTATGCAGCTGTGTCTAAACACTTGGCACAATTAGGCGGCTAAGCGCATGCACCGAAACCCTTTTATTGCTGTAACGTTATGGGAATCATTCAAGGTGCGCTCGTCAGCGTTTTTGGTTATGATATTAAACAGCTGGGAGAGAAGGGAAGGCGCCTGGATGAGGAGGATAATGACATAGCTCGAGGTTCGAGGAGGAGCGCCACTTTCGGCAGTACTCGATTGCGACCACACCGGACAACCATCGATAACTATGCTACCGCCGAGAATTATACCTCCCTAGAGGGCTGCATAGTTGTCGGTTGCATAATAAGCGACGAATCATAAGCGCAGTGCAGAGCTTGTCACCCAGTCCCGCGTTCGCACTTATTGGTGGCATCTCGTAGTCGCTTGGTGTGGTAAATGTTTAACGCCGCTTGAAGCTTCGCCTCGGGCGAAGCTTCAGGATACATAGATATTCGACAACCGAGCGCTCACGAGTTAGAGGAGACTTTCGCGACTGCAGGCCGTTCGCATGTCTTCTTCAGCGTCACGCGAACTGATAATTTCATTACCACCTTTGCTGCGCACGTTGTGCAAGGTAGCTGCGGCGTTGTACGAAGTGGCCGTACGGTTATTCCCCTAGCGAGGTCCCAATACTTGTGACGCCGAGATATGGCAACCATGAAACAACAATGGCACGCGTGCATGGATAGCGCTGACGTCGGTATCATTGCATAACATTTCCGGGGAACGTGTGAAAGCTCGGGCCGTCTTCTCACATGCGTGGTTCAACAAACGTGATTGGCAAAGCAGTACCAATAACAATGAAAATTGGCGGCGAGGACAGAAACAGAACAGCGGCTGTAGGACTGGGCGGGGAGGAGGTTTCGATCGTGCGCTTACGGAGGACAACTAGCGTGAAGAAGGAGATGGGGCTCAATTTTTTTTTATTAGTCACGACCATAGAGGACAGTAAGTTAACACGCTGATAAGTCAATGCAAAGACGTGTAGAAGCGCAACGTGGAGCACATGCAATGGACCTGTGATTGTAGGAAGCAGATCCTTCCGTATATTTAAATATGCAGTTGATGGTTTTGTTGGTAATTCACCTAATTCTTGGTGCTTTGCGGTAGGTACATGCAGGTAGGGTGCGGTCTCACCTCGCTTTAAGTACAAAACAATATAACCGTGTGCGACCGAGATGGGAATGGGACTTATGCCGTGGCGCACAGCAGCCGGCTGCTCCAAACATTAGCCCACGATCGCTTTATTTAAGTTATTGCATTAGTCCACGATCCCGTGCAGTCTTCTCTCGTGCCAAAGCCATTCGGCTCTTTGAAACACTCAGCGCGTGCGTTCCGTGCCGCTTTGTCATCTTCTTTCCTTTTCACCTCTCGCGCTTTGAGGCGCCGTGTTAGACTGCGGTATCTCCTGCACCGGTCCACTTTGTCCAGTACCTCCTTCGTAGCGGCTTTTGCTACGTAGAAACTGTGCGACGCGGCACAGACTTCATGATCGCCCAAGTCAATCGAGCGTCTTAATATTTGTTCTCCGGATTTCAAATGCCGTCGCCGTTTTAACACACGGCACATGAAGTGGCCACGTTATGATAGGCGACGGTATAAGACGTAATCGTTGATGACGTCGCAATCCGTGTTTCACTCGCTTACGCTCGTCCCCTGTATCTATGTGGAACCCAACGACCACCATGCCGTAGACTCGCGTCAGACGACCGACGTAGACATTATGCCGTTGTCATCGTGCGATTGTCTACAACGCGGTTGTTGTCATGCCCCAGTTGTCACGCACGTACCCTGGCGACTCACACACACACACACAACTACACAATTTACAGGAAAACGATGGTCCAAATGGTATCGTTTTAACGGACCCCAAACAATGCTGGATTGCCGGGTAACTGCTAAGTGCTTCGCATAACATAGATCCGCACTGTGCGCAGAATCTGCGCAATGACAATAAATAAATAAATAAATCTATGTGACAATACATTACTGTCATGGTGCCGAGGTAAAGTTTCAAGTTGAAAATTGGCGACCTGTGTGACCTCATTGCGTGCTATCGCTATCATTTGCCATGTCACCGCGTTGTCAAGTCACCAAAGAACCACGCCCTACCATGCAAATAACTCCTGTCGATGACAAAGTGAACGCATTATCACAGCTGTGCGACATGTTCCCGTAATAATAGCTTCAGGGCGTGTAGTTCCTACACTTTTTTATTTTGATGATTTTGTGCCAATTACATGAGCCGTTCTTGGACGTGAGTTCGGGCAGTTCGTTGGATCAATCTTGCTATTGACTGCGTCTTCGCTCACGCAACGAAGTAACTAGTTCTACTAATACAAATCAAATAGGGTCACGGACTTTCAGTTTTGTTTTGCCTCTTGTTCGCTGAAAAAGCAAAAACAAAAACTCCACTGTAATGCGGCTCCTTGTGTAAATACCATGTCCATCTTCTGTGTCCGTTCATTATCGTTCGTTTTATTTATCTTTTTTTTATTCGACGTTGCGCACTCTCTCTTCTAGGGTTTTTTCTCTTCCCATTATCTTCCCCACTCGAAATGCCATATAGGCGGTTAAACACCCGTCGGCAGAAATCTCATTGCCTTTCTTCCAACAGAGTTATCTCTCCCCCTCTTCCTCTTGGCATCGGTTGCGTATTTCTGCACATATAGCGAAGCATTTGGCTGGTTGTTTTTCGTTCATCTTGTAAAGCGCAAAATACGACTAAAACTCACGAACGGGCACATGACCGGGACGCCAACGGGCTCTGCCGTCCTTTTAGTGTTTCTGCTTTCGATGTTGACGAATTCAGCGCCATTATAAGAATGAACCTTGCCGCATCTTTCCTGGACGACACTTTCTTTCCTGACGATTTGCCGCATGCGCTGGGCTCCAGCCGTGATAAAAGCTACCTGGCACCGTCAACACGTCTGTGCCATACTTCATGCACCCTGTTCGCGATGTGAGATGCCGAGCATCTGTCGAGTGGAGCGCAACTACGTAACCGAAATCCATACGGCTCCCACCTCTAGAACCGTCATGAAAAGAAATCGAACGACCCCCTGGCACTATAGCGCTGTCGAACAACCCCCTTCCATGTTTTCTTTTGTGTGTGTGTGAATCGGATGCCGTACTCCCGCTTTCGTAATCTGCACTGCGGCAGTGATTGGTTCTTGCTGTTGCTCACGGCGACATTGAGAAATCGCGCGCGCTGTGGCCGGCTGTGAAAGCAACCCCCGCCCCTAAAGGTAAACATTTTGGCGCTCGCGCTCCCGGGCTGCTTCGGCGCAGATGCTGCAGGCTGGCCCACTTTCGCTTCGACATTGCCGCTCTGTTTATTAGGCACTTCTTTTTTCTTCCCAGCTGGTGCAACCGCTTTCGCGGTTTACATTGCAGGGGGTCAGCATCATTACTCCCGACATGCACGCCTATTCATATATATATATATATATATATATATATATATATATATATATATATATATATAGTCATATCATGATATGACTAGTAAAAATCGGGCCCCTCGGTTAACCCCCTTTCTTCTCGTTTATATATATATATATATATATATATATATATATATATATATATATATATATATATATATATATATGTATGTATGTATGTATGTATGTAGGTTGGCATCCGCAGGTTGGCATCCGGCGTGCCTACAGGTCGAAGCCGCGTGTATGAGTAACTCTTATGAGAAACTGTTCCTACGTGAAATCGTTCTTTCTATTATGTCCGACCCCTTCTATCCTGTAACCTTTCCGGCGCACGCACGCAGGGAAATATCTCTCAGAGCAACGCATAGAAAACGCCCTTCTTGGCTTTTTGTTTTGTGTTACACAAATCCGCGTGCACGAATATGCACGGCAATATTATAATGAAATAAAATCCCAGAGCGACTCCCAAACTTTACAAGGGGTCTACTTTACGTTTCTTATTAATTCTGCCATTCGCTTGCGCGCGCGTGTTACGTATTCAGGGCAAAATAGTTACGGAATGGTGCGCCGACGTACACGGCTTACGATCGCTGTTGAAAGCTCTGCTCGGAGACCGTCGAGGCAGTGGCAATTCACTGTGAACCACCCAAGCCCTCTGCGACTTCCCGGCAGAACATGCACAGGTTTGAGCGCGCACCAACTTGTTTGTGGCTGCCGGCGATGAGTCTTTCGAAACCTTCGCTCATTAAGGCTCTCGGAAGTAAGAATAATGATTCCACACTGCAACGCAGAAATGCTGCCTCGGTGCGTGCGCACGATTTTTTGTTTAAAGAAAGGCGCGCACGGGCAAACTGGAAACGAGCTGCCACGCTTCTTACCCTCGCACGTTAATAGATGATAAGTGAAATGTTATGTTGTGTAGTTGTGGTTCCTAGTTAGCAGCGAGGATGGGAAACGGCTCGCATGCACAGTGTGCGAAACAACAAAGAAGCGTGCTGTTTGGTGCTGGGCGAGATATAACTGCGCTTATTAATGATGTGTCGTGTGCTTCGGAAACGCACTGCTAGAAGAGTCGTTTAGCGCTCTGACTTTCGAAAGCACAGGACGTTGCTAGCTGCTAGCCCAAGAGTATGACTGCACAGGAAAAGGATTAGCAATGCTTTTCAAACGAGTCCAGTTCCTTAGAAAAGTGAAACAAGCAAGCAAGCAAGCAAGCAAGCAAGCAAGTAAAGAAACAAACAAGATACAAATAAACAAGCAAACAAGCAAACAAACAAACAAACAAACAAATAAACAAGCGAGCGAGCGAGCGAACGAACGAACGAACGAACGAACGAACGAACGAACGAACCCAACTGACTGACTGACTGACTGACTGACTGTCCTGCGGTAAGTACCATAAGAATGGTAGTCGCATTGATAATTCCACGAACATCCATAATCTCCGCAAATTGTAGCATTTGTAACACTATAATTTTTGTTGAATATGAACGAACAATTTGCAAAGTAGCGAAGTCGCTTGACGCGAGAAAAACGAAGCTTCAGCAAATCCGAATAATTTCCACCGTCGTACAAACAGCTTCCGTAGACGCTAGCGCCGGCGTTCCCCCTCTAGTAATCACTCTAGGAAACTCCACGGAGCAAAGGATGAGAAAAAAGATAAGGTTATTCAGCTAGCGATGTACGATACTGAAATCGTTTATGCTGCTCCTGGTGTGGCACTCGAGTTTTCATTTTTTCATGCTGTTTTTACAAATCTGTGTAGAAGGATTCGAGCGTTTTTTTGTCTTTTTTTGCATGTCTTGTTGAAGCTTTGGAAGGCTCCTAGGTTCTCAAGTGGAATAAGGGTATTAAGGAAGTTTCAACGAGACTGATTAGCAATGTTAGGGCAGAGTTTCTTGCACATAAAGCGGATTATAAAGTTTGCTTACACTGGAAACAGGGCTATATATATATATATATATATATATATATATATATATATATATATATATATATATATATATATATATATATATATATACGCAGGAAAGAGACGACGAACTTTTTGGGAGACTTCTTTTACTTAACGTTTTCGGCTGGTGGACCAGCCTTCGTCAGAGTACACTGTACTCTGACTGTACTGTACTCTGACGAAGGCTGGTCCACCAGCCGAAAACGTTAAGTAATAGAAGTCTCCCAAAAAGTTCGTCGTCTCTTTCCTGCGTATGTTACGTCGGGTCCTGCTTGCTGAACTTTGAAGAAAACCCCTATATATATATATATATATATATATATATATATATATATATATATATATATATATATATATATATATATATATACCCTTTAAAGTACTAACCAAGGTGGTAATTTTTTAAAATATATAATGTGTGAGATACGTTCGCAGAGCCAGCCTTCTTAACAAATATATTGGGAGGCTCAAAGCCTGCGAGCGTTCAGTATACCTTGAATGTTATTGCTGACGCCACGTAGTACTTCTCGCAACTTAATATCAAGCGGAAAGAATGAGCTTATGAAACAAAGTGGTTTACTTGCGGATGCTTCTATTGAGTACGCGCAAGAAAAAAAAAGAAATCAATAAAATACAAGAAAAGAGTGATCGTTTTTGGAAATAGGTTCCTTATGAAACAATGCGTGCGTCGCGATTACGTAAGGAGGTTTTTAGAGAACAAGATGAAAACAATCTGGGGGGCAGAGGAATCACATATAAAGCCTTCACGGGCACACGACGTATAGAGAGAAATAAAGCATGGATCGAATTCACAAAGCTTGACATTCGTAAGGGATGTTAGCCATTGGCCAGCTACCTTCGTTATCGATATGTTCAGCCGCAGTATTGGCCAGAATTTGCTTTTCCGAACACTACTAGTGTAAGTGATCTTTTGTGTGTGTGTGTGTGTGTGTGTGCGTGTGTTTGTGTGTTTGTGTGTTTGTGTGTGTGTGCTCTGTATCATATTGAGCGTCTGCACCGCGCATCGAATGGTCAATCGCTCCTTGATCGTCTCATTAACCGCCCGTTATCTCGAATGGGAAAAATGGCGGCTTTATTTATGAATATCACTACCATTTCTGAACATGCTGCTTCAGATACGTCTCCGCCTCCAAAAGGTATCACGAAACACGTACTTCCCATTTACCTCACAATCCCTGACATGCACAAAAAGTCTGATATGGCTGTTTCGGCAATATTCCAATTGGCTCAGTCTCACATGTTCGAAAAGTTTCCAGATTATCTTCAAGTTTTCACAGATGCATCTGTACACAACGACGGTCAAGGCGCTTCTGCAGCTTTTTTCTGCCCTTCAACTAAAGTACGACGTATATTTCAAATACCTCATCCAGTATCGTCAACAACTGCAGAACTAGCAGCGATTAATGTTGCATTGAAATACGTGCAAGAGGAGTTAACTACATCGAAAGTTGTCATCTTTACGGACTCCCGTGCTGCCCTTAGCAGGTTACAACGCAGTGCGCTTGATTGCCCACTTGTGCGCAGCATTACTGACTCTGCGAGCAAAATTACATCACGTGAGGTATCTGTCGTCGCTCAATGGATACCTTCACACGTAGGAATCGCCGGAAATGAAGAAGCTGATCGGCTCGCTTCAAGTTGCGCTCATAACAACTGTGACTGCCCAGAAATTCTGTGCAAGCTTGATGACGCTTGTCTCCTGATACGTCGCCACCTACTTAAGCAGCATCCAGATCAGCGTGTCGCAAATGGAACGTTCCCGCCCCGTGTTCGTGGTCGAGGCTTGCCTCGTCGCGCTAGAGCACAACTGCTCAAGCTGAGGGTTGGTTGCGTGAACGTGCACGAACGTTTATACAGACAAGGGCGTGTGGCAAGTCCATTCTGTGCGTCTTGTGGCTGCTACGAGACACTTCAGCACCTTATATTTGAGTGTCCCGCTTTCAGTGCGCAGCGCATGTCGCTAGTGAGCAACTATCACCTCCTTGGCCTGCGGTGTGCGACACTCGAGGAATGCTTATACCCCAGTGGTTGTGCATCTAAACGTGATCAGGCCCATCGCGCCCTACTCACCTTTCTGGAGCTAACTAACTTAAGTTCACGTTTGTAGTAATGTAGTAATGTAGTAGAACGTTGTAAGTTCAACATTCTGTAGTAGCGTGACCTTCAGTGACCGGCCCTACTGTGTGTGATCTGTACTGTGTCCTAACGCTTCTTCCTTCGAAGATGGGAAGTGGCGGGTTTAAACACCTTGTAGTGTATTTTGTGAACCGACTACCAGTGAAACGGTGATTGCGTGCAGCTATACTTGGCGTCTCATCGTGGAGCGCACAATTAGCCGCGCAGCAAACTAGCCATGGATGTGATTGATAATTGTGGAGGCTGTTCGATGCGGCGTCACTTTAATTCCGGCTGCAGAGTCGAAACTCGGCGGAACAACGAGCTAGTGTACTGTGTTCTACTTTAGTCTTTACATTTGTCCTGTTGCTCTTCCTTTCCTCTTTCCTCCCTTCCTTCCTATCTTCCATTTCTGTGTTGCTGTCACCTCCCTTCAGAAGAGTAGGCAGGCGTTGTGCCCCTTCCGGTGGCAGTTGCCAGCCTGCTCCTCGCCTTCCCTTTCCTGTTAACTGTATGTATGTGTATATGTGTTCAAAACAAATAATAATAATAATAATTTTTAGATATTTGAGGCAGAAATGCCACTAAAGCATAACTTTTCAAGAAATGGCAGCAAATTCGGCAGCTTTGCTAAACTAATTCCGCCAAATTCTTAGAAAAAAATTATTATTTTATAAAAGTATGTGTCAAACATTGCAGATGCTTATAGAGCCCTGACAGATTGCACTGTTCTTTAAAAGATAATAATGTTTATTTCCCATCATACATGTTAGATGGGAGGGCGGAGGGAAAAAAGCTGCTCGCAGGCAGCTTGACGAGCCCACAACCCAACGTGACGCAGTAATTGGGTGCATTTTCAGTAAGTTCAAAGGGGATACTAGCAGAAACGATCACTTGTAGTATATAGCTAGGCTAGGCTTCTATAATTGCAGATGGCCTGCTCTTTCCGTAAGGGGAGATTTCGGTAGCCACAAGAGCAGGGACAACGGATAAAGAGGGGGCCGAGGCTTGTTTAAGATTTCCGCACCAGTTGCCCGTGACATCAGCGACATTTCCGAAGCGTCCATTTGAGGGCACGTTATTGTTTATGAAGAAGAACAATACACACAAGAAAAAGTAGAAAATTGCGTTTGAAAGTAAGCAACCGCTCAGGATAGGCATTTTTGTTGAATTATCCAGCGCAAAAGGGACTCGAACGCGCTAAAATAGCCTGAAATTTGTTACGTCCCAATGACGACATTGGCGCCTCGGCTTGAAGCAGAGAGCCTCAAATAAGAAAATTTGGAGCTTCAGTTTCCCTCTTTAAAATACACTTTTTTTTTCATGCTGTAGAAATTTGCTAGACTGAAATCTGAAAGAGAAATGAGGAGGCTGTTGCTTGCTGCAGGCGGATCTGTAGCCTTGCCTGTCGTGCGGGCAATTGGTAGGAGCTGGAGAAAGCTAAAATGTGTGGCCATGTCGTCCAGAGAATCATCTTCGTCCAAGTTGCAGAGAATATCCAACAAGTCGTAGTCGATTTATCGTCTCTATTATATCACCATCAGCCTATTCTTTATAGGCTCGCTTCTGAACGAAGGTCCTCTCCCACCGATTTTCAGTTATCCCTGTCTTGCGTCATCCTACTTCGTCCAATGCGTGGAACTCTCCTGGTCTCCTTGCAACACCAAATCTAATGCCGTTGTATAGTGAGTTCCCGTTCCCCTGTTGTGCATTATGTTACTGTAACGGAGCACGACGCGTCACATGACCTGACCAACTCCGCTTCATAATCTCTCTGTCGTGTCAGTTACACCCATTTACTGCCTTAACTATACTGCCTTTTTCCTTTCTCTGAATATCACGGTTACCTTCTGCTCCATTACTATTTGCATGATGCCTATTATCAAGCTTCTTTGTTAACCTCTACTGTTATTACTATTTACCCGCCCCTTTGAGCTTACTGAAAACGCACCAAATTATTGCGTAACACATCTCGCTTGTCCCAGTCGCGTGATTGAGCGACAATGCGGCAGCCGGTTGAGGTGGACGCCAGCGCCGTAACGCTTTTTCTCATTCCGACGCACACGCTCGCGTCAAGCTGACGAAGACAGAGCCCACTCTAAAGTAAAACTGCGAAGAACTTATCGCGTTTTCGTGCACCAGAGCGGAGGTCCACGCCGCAACCCACCGCCAGTTTTGAAATTTGCAGGCCGGGACATTCAATATTTACTTTGCGATAAAGAATAGGCGGTGTGTTCTACGCCGCAGATTCTTTTATTTAGAGCGAAAGGCCGCATACGCATCGACGACGCGGCCGACACGCTGGTTGAAGCAGCAGCAGCCGCAGTAGCAGTCTGTTCCGTCTATCATATATATGTGTACGTGGTTTCGTGCGTCCTAAGACCATCACTCTTCAGGGTGATGGATGATCTTCGCCGACGCTTAGACGCGAACGCCTTTCGACTTTCCTAAATAAAAGATGCGGCTGCTCGTATTCTTCCACCGCCGGCGCTGCGCTTCGTCTGCTTTTGCGTTTCCTTGTGTGTTCTTGCTCCAGGATCGTTCCTGGTGTGTTTTCTCAGTGGCAATGGCTTTTTGCCCTGGAATGCTGTTGCGTTGAATGCGACGCATTGTTCCGCATGGATTCGCCACCATGGAAGACTATCGTTCCTCTCTTCTTTGGTACAGCGCCGCGCATTCTTTTCTTTTTTTCTTCTTATTCTTGGTGCCAAAGAATTCAGTGCTGGGAACCATCCGCGGGGCTTTGTTTCGAGAAAGACACACACGTGCGCTGATCGTTTGGCGTTGACGTGACTCTTACCATCGTTACTAGCACTTAAGGGACGCGAGCGAAGGAATACGTGAGTTGCGTTGTAATCTGACCTCTGTTGGAATTGTCGTTCTGTTTTCGCTCGTGCAAGTTCTGGAGCGTGTGCCGCTGCAGGGAGACACTGTCGCTCCAAAAGCCCGCGTTCCGCGCGCTTTACCCGAGGGCTCTCAGAGAGCGAGTGAAATCCTGGACTCGTAATCTTGTATCAAAATAAACTCCTCTGATCAAGCTAAACAATTCTGAAAGAAAGTTCAACTTACTAAGATGAACCTATGCGTAACAAATGGCTCCTTCTTCAGTGGAGCTTCTTGTCTCCGATATTATATGTGCCACATATATTCAACATAGTTTGTTGGCTTCTGATGATAAATTCCACCGAGTAAGCGGGACATGTTTGCAGAAGCGTCCAGTTTACTATAAATTTAACCTACGTGTCACAAGATTAAGATTGCTGTGGAAGTGGCGCCATCTATTTCGTAGAGGGCAAATGTGGTCTGCGTTTGTGGTATTCGTTTATTCGTTTAGAATTCATCTGGTGGGGAAGTAGCGATTGAAAGACCTCATCGCTTTCATGGTGGTGCGTCTTTCCTCTCGTGCAGTGGTGCGTACCAATGGCCGCCTGGCTGGTCTTGCAATGAAAGAGGAAAAAGTTTGTGAAACAAACAAAGCTCACGGGGGCGGCGATAACAAGTTTGATTTGGCTTCTTGGGTTTCCCTCTATAAAGGGCGTATACCCACTGTGGGAAACACCTGTAGTTCTGTTTATAAGGAAAGGAAAGCGCACTCGAGGACGGGAGAAGGCTAGGTGAGGTGTTGAAACTAGGAAATTTGCAGGCGCAAGGTGGAATCAGTTGGCGCAGAATAGGGGTAATTGCAGATCGCAGAGAGAGGTCTTCGTCCTGCAGTGAATGTAAATATGATGACGATGATGATGAGACAAACAAAACATTTAAGAAAAAACTGAAACCAAATGAGAAGAAAATAACAATTAGCAAAGCACTTAAGGAATTATTATTATTATTATTATTATTATTATTATTATTATTATTATTATTATTATTATTATTATTATTATTATTATTATTATTATTATTATTATTATTATTATTATTATTATTATTATTATTATTATTTGGTTGGAAAAATGTATAGACCATTGACCGGAAAGGTGAAGCGAGGCGCAGGCTGCCAACTGCCACCGGAAGGGGCACAGCGCCTGCCTACTCTTCAGAAAGAAGGAGACAGATACAGAGAAATTGAAGATAGGAAGAAGTGGAGGAAAGAGAAGATAAAGAGCAAGGTGACAAATCTCAAAGGATAAAGCAATACACACACAGCACAGTTCACGCACAGTAGGGCAGGTCGCTGCAGGTGACGCTATTAAAGAATGTTAAGATATGTATATATACAGAAGAAATAATGTCTGAGGTCTTGCCGTTTGCAAAAAAAAACTGAAATAAGCTACAAACGTGAACTTAAGTTGCTTACTTCTAGAAAAGTAAGGAGAGCGCGAAAAGTCTGATCGCGTCGAGACGCACAACCACTGGGGTACAAACATTCGCCGAGCGTCGTGCACCGCAAGCCAACGAGAGGATAGCACCCCCCCCCCCCCCCCCCCTAGGGATGTGCGCTGCTCAGTGAAAGCGAGACACTCCAATATCAGGTGTTAAAATCTCTCGCAGCGACTCCAAGAAGGTCACGATGAACTCTCCACACTTCCTTGTCGGTATAGAAGTCCGCACACGTTTACACAGCCAATCCTTAGCCCACCTACTCAAGCAGCATACAGACCAGCTCGTCGCAAAGAAACCGACTTGAAACAATTCAAAAGTCATCACTGGCTGAGCAATGGACGTATTCTGGGACGGTCACTTTCAGAGATATCACTTTCAGCGCGCGCTGATTGGCTGGTTGAGCAAAACCGCTCGAATCGTACAACGCGCCCTGCACTGCGTCACGCGAAAGCGATAGTATCGCCGAAAGTGATCGCCCTAGAATACGTCCCCGACCATCCCTATGACATTGTCTAAGAGAAGAGACGTACAGAGGAAGAATGTCTGGATTTTGATTACAAAAATTATGCGAAGGGATTATAATGATAACAAACAAGGCGGCGATAACTGCGACAGCCGAAGCAAAAGCTATGCGCTTATCTGTTATTGCTGCAGAAGACGTATGAAAGAATAAATCAAAAGGAAGACGAAACGGGTGACGTAAAAAGTGATGCTGTCAGCTTAAAGTAGAATGGATGGTAACAGCAGTTACCTTTTCACTCGTGTACCAGCAGATAAGTTTTCTTTTCTGCCAAGTCCTGCCATTGCAGGAATAAAAGTACATGTTTTATTACTCTGCAACTGAAACTTTTCTCGCGAAAGTTGGGCTATTTACCTTCACCAAGCGAAAGAACCGCTAACATATGTAGGATCTGGTAAATAAAAATGGCAGAAGCGAAACGCAGCCACGGGTAGCTATCGCTACACCTCCACATGGATGAAGCATGCATGCTTCTTGAATGACAGGATGTTGGGCTTTTTTTTTTAGCTTTTGCTCTCAGAGTGTCAGTCTGTACTACGGTAAAGTACGGCTCTATGGTACATACGGCTGGGTCATACTGCGCACCGAATTAGTTTGCAGCGATGCGGAACCTTCTCCAGACTGAATCCAGAGAACGAATGCTCGAGCAGAACGTGCAGCTGCTTCGAGAGCAAGCGAAGGAGTCACGTAATCCAAATTCAGTCGTATTTCTGTTGCCCTTCCAGCTGGCAGGGGAGTGCTTCTCCGCCCACTCTGAATGAACCAGTCGAATGTATTTCGAGCGCTCAATTTTGATCAGCCGAGTGTAAACCGAACCGCGAGAGCGTTCTAGGGCACAGCAAAGCGTCCAGTCGAACGTGCCATGATGTTCGAGATGCACTTATTGTGCGAACGCAGGCACCACGCGGGTCTATGTGGTATATTCGACAGCGGACAACGACTCCTCGCCGGATCAACTTTGCACAAAAGCGTAAGGTTCCTTCGCTATCCTCATTGCCCTGTCCTGCTCCCTCCCGCATTGCCTTCGACCTGATTGGCTTATTTCGGGCCGATGAAGCTCTTGATCCCGACATGCCAGCGTGATACGGCTTTCTTTATTCTCATTTTACGTACCTTTTTTTCCAAATACATTATTTTTCGCTGTCGCATTCTTCAACCTAAAGATGGGATAAGAGAAAAGATCAGAGCAAAATTCCACGAGAAGCTGCGTGATGTGCGGCGAGAGTCAGTCCCAAAGGATAAGGTAGGCCACTCGTCTTCCTTAAGCCGACATCCCCGCCTCCCGATGCGGGCGATTCAGTAACAGAGGGCAGCCCTCTCCACGGCGAGTAGGCCAGTGAAATAGTGTGCGACGGGGGTACGCGAATCATGAGGAGCTGCGGTGTCTGGATGGTGAGGCGTGCCTTCGTCCTCGTTCGATTCGTTTGCTTTCATTCTTACGCTGGCCGCGCGGCTGTCGGTAGCCAGTGCTCGCTGCCGACGAAGTTAAAATGCTCTATCCGATGCACCCAAGCCGCTATTGGTCGGGTCTTCGCTCTATACGATGTTGTCTTAAAGGTGGCGTCAACTGCTGGCTTGCGCTTGCAGTGAGATGAGTAAAAATATCCAGCTGTTTTCGCTGGAGAAGACTAAAACGTGAAAATGAAACTCTTTCGCTCGTTTTTATTGCCATCGCAATAATATTGACACTTCTGGCACATTTCTGCCGTCGCCGTCGCCTTGATGTTCCGTATAAAGTGCAAGGTCGATAACATCGTCACCGCGCGCCATATGCTGTATGTGCGAGAGCAAGCGTGCGAGTTTCAACCGACGATGGTGACTCAATCTCGCGTGCGCAAGGGAGGAAAGCGGGGCAGAAGCGCGCCGTCTTCCGTCGCGCGCAAGACACCAGGGGGGGGAGAGGGGGGGCATTCTACACCGGCGGCGACTGCGTATGGAGCGGCCACGTGGACCCTATCTTGAAACCGATCTGCGATGGGGACTGAGTGTGCCGAGTGCTGATAGCTTCGTGTGCGCTTTGTTCTCGCTGATTAGTTCGTGTCGAAGCGAGAGGAAGCGCGAAAGTCAATTCGCTCACTGCTACTGCCACGCTTCCTCACTCCAGCGTTTTGAAAGCGTGTGTGCGCGGTCATCGAGCGAGATGTGTTCACCTTTGCTTGTGCGCGCGTGACACCATGGTTGTTAATTTAGTTAACAAGCGGATGTTTTACAAGTTTGTGCGGGCCATAAAACTGCTATTCTTACTCTGTATAGCTCTCTGCTAATTTGCTATCGCAATAAGTGCGTCGCCTATTGAGCGAAACTGCGGCTTCTTTTAAACAGCAGGAAGTATCTATTGGCTAAGGACAGAGAGAGATACTGAAAAAAAAAAAAAGAAGTACGGGGATGTTAACCAGAACAAGAAAATTCAGTTTTGCAACCCTTCACTGGGGGAGTAGAGTGGGTACAAGGATAAGAAGGAATGAGACAGATAAACGTGCCGATGCGCGGCTTTGTATTTTCTCTATAAACCCGCTTTACTGGCTTAGATAATACGCCGTATGCCACTGCGCCCACGTTCTTGGGTTCGATTCCCATGGACATGAAGCCATATTTTGATGTACGGACGGGCTGCGAAACGCTCCGCTCCTGCGACTTTCATCACACGTTAACAGCACGTGATCAGGGCCGGTATAGTGCAGCGATCGCTTTCACTTGATTTTATAACTTTCTTTTACGTGGTGCACAAATCCACGCTCCAGCGGTAGTGGCCTCTGAGTAACAAAAAACAGATATCAAAAGCTGCGCATTTGCGGGCTATGCATGCGCCGCAAGTAATTGGGCACCCGTGGACACGTCATGGCCGCCATGTCTTAGATATTACCAGCCAAACCTGGCGATAAAAGCGGGTGGAGCACAGCTCGGACTACTGACGAAGCGCGATGAGGAAAATAATTGCAATATGCGTTATACCAACCCAGGATTGCGTTGGCTCGATCCGCAGCTCTAACCTGCGACATCTTGCCTAGCCCAGATGTTGCTTTGGCGCGTAAAAGAAAGAGCTTTACCCAATGTGTGAATGTATTTAGAATTGGCAACTGTGGCCTCTTTTAATTCGATAGAAATGTCTTGCCTACAGACAGTCCGCTTGTAGGAAGTACTAATGTAATTTCTTGTCCTACACTGTTGCGGTACCTATACCTTTTGAAGCATGCGCGCTACTTATTCTTGAAGCTTGACAGCGGATGCTTCTAAGAGCGGCTATAATGTAGGGGCACGTCAATACGACACGACAAGGCTCGAGATATATGGTTAGATGGGCACGAACTGCACGTGCACGTGGGCGTATTTGGCCTTCCACTCGCGCCGGTGTTGGTGACGTACAGCCTATTTGTCTTCGTTCTTCTTACACCCAACACTGCTTTCGAGCTGCGATTTCTTGTGTTTATTTTAGTTTTTTTTATGTCCGCAGAATTTTCACATTAGTTCACTTGGTTCTTTTTTCTTAGCCTGCTTTTTTTTTCTTCTTTCTTTTATTCTTGCATTTGGTTTGTCGCCCTGTTTCCGCGCGCGGACGCCGCAGTGTCCAACGAGCCGCCATGGTAAGATTCTTCTAACTGCGAAAATCAGTTTGCTTACTGCTTGCGTCAAAGCGGCTGGAAAGCCTAACTGCGAGGAAAGAAGATGAAACACGGTCGGGCAATACAAGAAAAAGAAAAAAAAAGTAAGAAAAAGAAAAGGCGCCGACAAACGTAAAGCGCAGTAGACTTCGCCGCGCGCACTGAAGTCGAGTGGGAAAGGCAAAGCTCGCGTCGTCCGTTTGTCCACGTCGCAGCCCACCTACGGATTCTCCACGCGTTTCCCGACGGAGTCCCAGGCAACTCAGTCGCTCTGCACAAGACATTAAACAAGCCGGCTTTTTTTCCGTGTGAGCACGTCCACGTCATGATTTCTCTACCCCCCCCCCCCCGTCTCTTTTTCCCGTCCGCCCACGCTTCTCTTCACCTACCATTCACAATTTTCCTATCCATTCTTTTTCTCACTCTGTACACGAAAATACGAGAGAAAAAAGCATGGCTTGGTAAGTGGCTCCAGACTCTGGCAACACATCACGAAGGCCAAGACGTAGCTCTGCACCTATCGACGCCGTTTCTTCTCTGTCACAAACCAGTGCGGGTGGCGCCGGAGCGCCGGTGTAAAGCTGAGGGCGCGTGGCGTGTGCGTGGGGTCGACAAGTAAAACGGACTGGACAAGGCGAGGCGGCCAATTCAATTTCGAGTTGACTGCGTTCGACTGCCTCGGTGCGCCTTGCTTTTATACCTATGGGCCGGCTGCTTTTCCTTTTTCCTTTTTTTTTTTTGCTATAATAGAAATAAAGGCCTGAATGCAAAGGAAGCGTCTGGCTAGCGCGGGCGCTGCGTGAACGCCGTCGTCATATTTTCAACCGTACAGTTTCCTACAAAAGTGACACTGTCGGTTGCGATCGCTTAGCTGGCAAAAGAATTAAAACGTGTAGCCTATGGATTTGTCTCGGCTTCGTGCTTGTGGCTTCAGACGTTCTTGCGCAGGTAGTTATGATAGTAGGCTTTATCTTTCCGAAATTCCAACAAATCATATTTCTTTCTCAACGCAGGAATGCGAAATATTTCTTCTTTTTTGCCAGATGCATATTAAGTGCGAATTCTTTCAAATTGTCGCATTTATGACGCGATACTTTGCCGAAAAATTGTCAGTTTTCTTTCGAAATCGCAAAGCCGTTTGAAGCCAAACTGACGGAACTTGCAAAAAATATATATATATATATGTCTGCCACCTAAGATTCCCGCAGCTGCGGCTGAACCACCGTACTCACATCGCGCATGTGGTAACTAGGGCCATAGTACCCCCTAATCATTTCGATAGGAAACTGTATGGTTTAAACTCACACCATCCTCCTCGCTAAGGCAGTTCTTACTTTCCGTTGCCCCCCGCACCCCCTCCTTTCGACCCCAGCGTCCCCACCTCCCTCTGCAACAGTAATAGCGATGTTCTTACGAAACTCCCCGAACGTAGAGGCTGTCCGGTATTTCTCTCGAATAGAACTGCCAAACGCAGTGCTTAGGAGAGCTGAAGAACACTGCGACGTACGTCGCCTTTATGTGCTCTTTCGATCTCATTTGTCTTCTTTTTTTGGGCGGGAAGGGGGGGGGGGTAATTGTTATTACGCTAGACCGCCTCGCCGCTTGTATTTAACGAACGCATTCGCTGCCTTGCTCTCTGGCTCCGGATTTGACCGTCAGAGCTGTCTTTGTCACGGTGCGTCTGTCGTCTCCCTTTTTTTCTTTTCTGTATATAGGGCTGTAAGCTCCGCTGGCTAGATTCTTCGCTTCGAGCACGTACCCGTCGTCTGTGCGACGGTCGATACGGGGCCGCCGTTGCTCTTCCTTGCGCTTCGAAGCCTCGTCGCAGGTAATCTACCACAGAATCCTTGAAATCACGAAAGGCGGAGAGCGCGGCGTCGCCGTGGTGCGCTGTCGTTGTCGCTGACGACACGACGTGCGTGACGTTGGCGTAGAGGAGGCCGTTAAGCCCACTCATCAAGGACTGTATATAGCGCCGGAGGACGCCTGACATAGCGCTATATTAGAGAGAACGCGAGGAGAAGAAAAGTAAAGAAGAGAGGGGCGCTCACCACGTGCATTCTTCATTGCGATTTTACTATATATAGAGGAACGCCTCGGCATTCTGTGGCTTATGCGCGGCGCCGGAGTTGCTTATTAGGTAATATTTCAGCATCTCGGCGTAGAGTGGTAGAGTGTCGTGCATTTGTTATTTACTGTAGGGACAGTGTATAGAGTCGCTCTGCTTTCGGTAGTGATTAATATTCAATATGCCCGGTGAAAAATAAATGATGCATACAAGTAGTTGAAAAGAAAACAAAAGGAAGAAACAGCGCGGTTCTTCGGTTTGTTGGAGCTTTCCAGTTACGTGTTCGAGGTATGGTGTCACTGTACGAATAATTTTGGCAACACTTGTCAAGTATTTAGAATCTGGTCGACTTCAACGATTAAGTTTTAGAATGACCTGACGGCAGCTTCTTTCACTGCACCTGCTTGTACGTGAGTCGACCCAACCATACACCTGTCGTGATCACGATTGCGATCGCGGAACGAGAGTATGTACATATGGCGACAGCCGAGCTATAGGCATGCAATGTATCTCCAGTCATGCAGCGCATTTCATGAAGCGCTTCAATTGCCTGTGCGTACATTTTTTCGGGGTTAGTCAGCCTGAGGGAGGAGTGCATTTCCTCCAGCACGATGAGTCACAGTTTCGACTTTTTTTTTGCATTCTATGCTGCATGTTATTGAAGTTTACCTCTGAGCTTTGTTACTACACATACCGGGTGTTTCGCGTAAGTATAGAGGCAAAGTCTTAGCGTAGGGTGGCACATCTCAGACAAGCGAGACCCATGGCACATGGCTTCGTAATCGTGTATAATATATATATATATATATATATATATATATATATATATATATATATATATATATATATATATATACGCGTGTTGTCAATGCACGCTCATTCGCATAGATTACGTCGCTCTCACTCGTGCTTCTCAAGATACGATATTGGCCGGCGCTAAACAGGTGTGCGGACGGACTCATTAGGTTTCAACCGGTATACGCAGGATTCCTTTATTAGAAACACGATTGAGAGCGCTGCAATTAAGATGCGCAAGCACACGGAGTCGCGTCCGACACCCGCTTTTGACATTTCGCGGGCTTCCTTCAAAGCTGGGAATAAATACTCACTTAAGTGATAACGAGGTGGAAACAACTTTGGTGGGCATTTCTGAGCATGCTATACAAGTTCTCCAATGCGACTTATGCACTAAGACGAATATTTGAAATTTTGAATAACTAAACGTGTCCAATCAACTATAACTAACGGCGCTTCAAGGAACGATCGGAGTAACTCGAGACGACTATGAACGATACGCCTTTGGTCTCACTTTATTTGCGTGAAACACATGATACACACTGTGCAGATAATTAAGTGTCGAAGCTAACGCAGGCGGCGACGTCACTTTCATTCTTTAAGACCAGCAGCGCAGGGTCGCTTGTTAATACTGGAAGCTTTTTCTATGGCTTGGCACCGACGGCAGTTAGTCACGCGGCGTGTTCTAACGCTCGCTTGTTGACGCTCACAGCTCACTGGCTAACTGTGGACGTTGTCTTCATTGCAAACCGTAAAGATGCCTCGTCAAAATGCCGAGACAAATAGAAAAGTTCAAAACAAAGAGAACAAGCATGCAAGAAGAACGATGCTATCAGACGGGATCTCTGTATGTTGCTTTATTCCCCTAATTTGTATTTTTCTTCCTATCACTTTACCTCTGTGCCGAGAAGCGAGATATGAAAACAATTGGCGCCGAAGTCGACCTCTTTAGCGCCAGCTTACTGTAGAAAACTTGTCTGATTCTTCCGTTTTGCCGCAGGGAATACAGTAATCTTCGACAAGCTGCCCAATGTAAACATCAACCTTTTCATGTTTGTTGGAAGAAGTCGAGACGTTTTTTCATTACCTCTATTTAGGGAGATGATACAGGCGGTGCCGGCTACTCCTCTTTTTTGACATAATAATTCTGCCCAAAATTATGTTCACAACAACATTCTTTGTCCATTTGCACCAGTGAGATGAACTGGTACATCAACTTTTATACACGTTCGGTCTGCGATTATCAGACATATCCTGCACCTGAACCACGTGGCCTTCCACTCCTACCATATTTTAATTCCCTTTATCTCCTTACCCGAGCACTGGGTAGCCCGCCAGTCTTACAGTGGCTAACCTCCCTGTAAACGCAAAAACAAATGAGGCAGTTCCCCTCTGTGAAGGTGGAATGACCAATGAAGCCGTTGAAACCACCACTACAACTGCTGAAGGTGGTACGTAATGCTTTATGTCTTTAGAGTAATGGTAGTAGTGCTATGTTAGAGTAATGGTAGAAACGGGAGTAATCGTAATTTTGACAGCACACCGCAGCCCATAGCGGTGCTGCAACGGCATTGAAATCAGTTGCTAGGCTGGCTATTTTATATATGAAAGGCTAGTGACGTCACACCCCACGTAGAAAGCTGGCGTCGCCATGGCAGCTTGCGCAACAGTAGTCTTTATCGGGAAACGTTTGCGGGCAGCGCTATGTGCTTCGCATTGCTATCACGAGCGCTTTATCATCAACTATGTGGTTCGGATACGTTTTTTAGCTTGTTCTTTATTGAAATGTATGCTGTTCTGTATGTTGTATGCGTGATTTTCTATGTTTCTGTCCCCTCCTTTCCGAAGAGTAGGCAGGCGTTGAGCTCCTTCCGGTGGCAGTTGCCAGCCTGCTCCTCGCTATCCCTTTCCTGTCAAGTCTATGTATATTTTCAAAACAAAACAAAGAATGTATGCACTGTTCGCTGCACTTGCTGAGTGCGTGTAGCCTCTGCGTTACAGGGGCTCTGAGCCATTGCATTTTTTGTTTGCTTACGGGGGCATGAGCCATTGATAATGAGTTTTCGACATGCTTTTCTGTGCGTTGTATTCGTGATTCCAAAGAATGTAAGTACTGTTCGCTTCCTGTTGCTGAGTACTTGTAGCCTCTATTTTACTCGACCATGAGTGATTGCAGTGTTTGCATGCTTAGGGGGAGTATGAGCCGTTGATGATAATAGTTTTTATTCACGGAGAACAAAAGTACACGGAACACTAGCCATATACAGCTTCGGTGTAGAAAGGCTCGTGTATTGGGTGGGCTTTAAAGAATACCAGGTAGTCAAAATTGATCCGGATTCCGCCAGTAACGACGTGCCTCATAATCAGATCATCGTTATGACACGTGAAACTCCAAAAGTTAAGGCTGCAGTAAACTACGTCACATCTCTATAGGCTATACATACCGGGATCGCATTCCCGTCTTTACAGATGGTTCGTGTCGGAATCAAAGCTCCACACCGGGGCTCTTTATATCGAAAGAAACTCCTGTGCTGGAGCTCTGAAGAAGAAACACGCGGCAAGAAAGAATAAATCTGGCCGCGAGCCGCAGGGATTCACGATATACGCGGCTCGGTAACAGTTTCGCGAGAATGTTGGCAGTTGTATTGTCCCATTTCTCCTAAGCTGCGTTTCAGGCTACCGCGCGTAATCTAATTTGTGTAAGGCTCTTATCCGGCTCAGAACTTCTCGTATAGTCGCCTAGATATTCTGCTTTTCTTTTTTTTAAAGATGTAGTTCGTATTAAGTCGGTTTTGCTGGAGACAGCACTTAAATTGAGAGGGTACGGCGCGGTTTGCTTCTTATTGCTCTGCGATAAAATTTGCATATAGACGAGGTAGAAAGGAGGTTGCGTTTATTGTTCTTTCCCAACCAGGAGAATCGCGCGAACTTCGAATGATTCATTTCTTACAGTAAGTAAAATAGGGAATGTGTTTCTTGCGTTCCTGAATTTTTTTTTCTGGCATTCAACGAATTTTTGTTCAACCTTCAATCTGTATCGCTACGCCCGAATCGTATTTGTTTGGTCGGATCGGCTGCTCAGATTTCAGGCTTCTATGATTGTCGTGTTCAATTAGGTTGCTTTATTATGAGTGCTTCAGTGAACTGACTGTTTTTTGAGTCCGAACTAACTGAAACTGAGTAATTAACACATTTACACATTTGTTGTATGGTGGTGTTTGAGTATATTTTTACGAAGCTCTTCGAACAGACGCGGTTATAGTGAGACTCGACAACCCATTGTCTTATGTAAGACATCATATATAGCTGTACTGATAATAATGTCATTATGAGAATTCGTTTGAGCATAGTGAAAATTCTGCGAAAATAGAAATTTCTGCGGCGATGTCCATAAGAATGATGATAGGGAAACACTCTTTGCAGCGTCTGTTCCGTGTGGGACTGAAAAATATCGCCCTCTCAAAGAGGGAGTAAGTGTCTCTCTTTAACGCAACTCCAGATAGGGAACGCGACAATGTATGATAGTATACCATACCGCGAAAAAGCGGCGAAGACAATAAAGAGTATTCGAAGTTGCATACTATAAGTTATGCGTTATGTTCTCCATGCTTGAATGACAATTTTTTTATGTAACAAGCTCAGCGCTGCATAAGTGACGCGTTTACATTGGCCGTGACAATGTTAAAAAAAGAACGCATTGCTAGCGTGGGAATCAACGGCGGCGCAGTGCCGAGATCCGAGTGCGCCTCCTCGTAACACGAGTAGCTAAAGGCCTGCATCCCGTGACCCAACGTTCAATGCTCAGATCACAGTAGTCGTGCAGAACGTAAAAAAAAAAAAAAAAAAGAAAAGCGGTTGCGAGAGCTGATTGCGTTAGCCGCGTCCTCCGGCCACATTGCACGCCAGTCGCAGTGACGTATGCACTGATGGCTGAATTTTGTTTAAGGATCGCGTTTCGTGTTTGCGACGGTTTGTCGAGCTGAGAGCTTCCGGATGTTACGGCTGGTCGTCCATGTCAGGCTGTCGCAGTGCGCATGCGCGAACCTTTGTCCCAGGGAAAATCCGGTGCATCCGCAAACGCGACGCCCAGCAAACAGCCGCGAACTATGCAATCGCCAGCGGCCTGAGACGCGCTACGCTGTACGCGGATTGGTCCTGCATGGTTTGTTCGCAACTGAGATTTTTTTTTAAAGCAATGCGCTAGGTTAAATATTTATTTTTTTATCGCAAAGCTTTCTAACTAATTAATATTGAACCGCCTGCAGTCACGGAAAATATCTGTAGTTATTCAGGACATAATTTACTATTCAGTTTACAATGAGTTTACCAATTTGCTAAACAATATGTTGTCGAAAGGCTCCAGTGAGTCGTTTTCGAAAAAATAAATAAAAATAAATAAAGAAAAAAAAAAGAAAACAAGAAAGAGAAATAGTAGTTCTAGAAATTCTAGAATAAATTTCCTCTTGTACCTTGTGTTGATGTCTGAATTGTTTGCGACCTGCTTCACTTTATACGTTTAAAAGTTAACTATAGTTGCTGACTTTAAAGCAACTGGGTTAACTTCTGGTAATACACGGCCACTGAAAGCCAGCTATTAGCCCTTACTTCGATGCTGCACAAACGTGTTAAGCAACAACTTTTCTATCTTAAGACTGAAACCTCGTTTTTTTTTTCTGTGTGATTGAATCTTGAGAGAATGCGAAAGCACTCGAGCGAAATACAGAGAAACAGAGGGGTACCAGATAACGGTCGATTGCGTCATTATCTCTAATTTATTGCACCATCTGCTGTCTCTCACGCACACGTACACAAACACACTGCAGCGCGTGCGTGTATGTATGTATGTATGTATGTATGTATGTATGTATGTATGTATGTATGTATGTATGTATGTATGTATGTATGTATGTATGTATGTATGTATGTATGTATGTATGTATGTATGTATGTAATATCACAACATATATTTTAAAGCCAAGAGGCAGTGAAGCCAAGGAAATCAGGTGTCGTTGAAACTGAAATGTAGACAATAATGAAAAAAAAGGGGAAAGTGGAAGAAAAGATAACTTGCTGCCGGTACGGACCGAACCCACAACATTCGCATTATGCATGCGCTGCACTACCAATGGTGCTACAGCGCAAAAGAAAAAAAAATTAATTGAAATGTAACCACGTGACAACACGTGCTTGCGATTCAACAATGCTTTTTGTTTGGGGAATACGTTAAAGAACCACAGGTGGTCAAAATTAATCCGCAGTGCCCACTACAGCGTGTCTCATAAGCAGGTCGTGGTTGTGGTGCATGAAACCCCAGAATTTATTATTATTATTTATTTATGCTGAGGGAAGAGGATAGCGCGGATTGAGAGTGTAGAGGAAGTTAGACATGCTTGCGTTTGTTCAGCTCAGCACGCGGCAAGTGCAGGGTGTGGACGACACATCAGCAGGTCTCCGGCTGGAAGTGGAAACACGTTTCTGGAGTTTGTGCGGTGTGATAAGGTCTGTAACTTGATGTTGCCCCCATATTGTGGATAGAGGTGGCGAACTGTTTCCGCCGCGGGACAAGAAATCCAGGCAAAATCATAGGACGTCTTCTGGCGCAAATGGTTGTCTTGGTCACCGTGGATGACACGTGACAAGCCCCACCCCCGCTCCCCCCATCCCCTCCTCCCTCCCCGACACGCCCCTGACGTCCATTTTTGAAAACAATGCGCCCGCGTCACCTACGCGCGTAAGTACGCGTGCGTGCATGCGTGTGCGCGTGTGATTTTCAGGACGTCGCAAGAAACAAACCATATGCCGCAAAGTATTCGCCCAGCGCTTTGGAAAGCGTCTGCAACTCTGCTCCCAGCTCAGTATAGTGCAACCGTTAGCTTGCCTCCCGGTTCTCCGCTAATGCTCGTCCTCCTGTCGATTTCCATCAGAGAGACGCCATTTGGTCTCGGAGCTGATGCCCCCGGGCAGCCCTAATTGAACGCCCTCGGCGGTAGCGGAAAGATGCGCGGCGAACCACTAGCACTAGTTCGCTGCAGTAAGGATGCAAGTAGGACCCGCGCCGCTCGTTCAGTCGAGAGGCACCTTTGTCCATCGGACGCACACGAGCCGTTGTGCATTGTACGCGACTTCTGTTTGCCTGATCCTTGTATTTTCAATATTAAGGTGGGCTCCTAAAAAAAATGTAATGGTTTTAGCGCAGTACGCCGTGTAATACGGCCAAAACCGGAGTAACTGCATACGCTGTCATCGCCTACCAATAAGGAAGCTAAACAGGTGGACAGAGTGGCATACAAATATCGTACAGCATACATAGGCATATCATCAGCGAAGGTAGACGGACAGTGGTAAACAAGCTTTACGAGCCGAAAACTGCGAATTCAGTCTCTCTTCAGTAACTGATTACGGCACCGTTATGCTGGTATCGGTTTTAATTGCAACCGCACTCAGCGCGGTTACTTACGACTTATAGTTGATCTGCCGTCGCCGGCTGCCGCTGGCGCGTACATTTTATGCTGTGTGGGGACCACGCTCTAATGCATTTCGCATTCGATATGTGACCGGCGGGATTACCATTGAAAGCGGATTGGCAAATAGCACACGGAAGGCGATAGAGCAGGATAGAGACCTGCCGGTGTGGCTGGAACGCCACGTCGACAATGTGTCGAAAATACGCTCCATGCGGTGTGTTTATTTTTCACGGCAACATCGAGGCATGGACGACTTCAGGAGGCGGTCCGGCGCATACGGGCTCTGCACTATCCGTGACGCTAATAAATCCGGCATGTTACACCTTCATGGATATAGCTTTTAGACGGGTACTTCTGAGCTGCTCAAGGCTCTCCTTGTGGTGCACGCAACTAGTGAGATATCGTGTACAAGGGGCGGCGTCGGGACGCCGGCCATTGCGCCGTCGCGCACTCGCCCTGGCGTCTGCTCAACGTCGATCTCGTTCCACGGTGCTTTCTTTGCAAACGAGATCGATACTCAGAGATTCGTGCAAAGCTGATGTTCCGTTGAAAAGCGAACAACTGTCGCATGCCCCCGGGTCGATTTGGTCGACGTAGCTTTTTTTCACCGGGAAAGGTTTTGAGACGATACAGAGAGAGAGCCGAAACTTTAATCTCCACTGGTGTGGGCTGCAAGCAAGCCCCCCCGTGCCAGGCACGGCCCCACTAACGTTATGCGCCGCGTCAACGAGGCGGTCCAGTTCCACGTCAGACAGTCGCTCAAGGCGAGGACCTGCAGATTACTGTGATGTAAGCCGGAGGTGCAGCGTTGCTTTTCTGTGGGGCTGCTCATTCGATATCGCAGTTATGCTGAACTAAAGCAAGCTCAAGCTCGAGATCTCAGATAGATAGATAGATAGATAGATAGATAGATAGATAGATAGATAGATAGATAGATAGATAGATAGATAGATAGATAGATAGATAGATAGATAGATAGATAGATAGATAGATAGATAGATAGATAGATAGATAGATAGATAGATAGATAGATAGATAGATAGATAGATAGATAGATAGATAGATAGATAGATAGATAGATAGATAGATAGATAGATAGATAGAACGCGCTGAGGGTATGGTTTATGTATGCCAGGCTAACCCTGCCTGCTGCAACACCACCACTACCACCACCATGGACGAAGCATCGATGCAAGTTGGCTAGTTGGTTTTCCATTTTAGATTGTGTGGTGCAGCGTTAGGCAGATACAATGGAAGCGCTTGTTGGGAGCGTTTGTCCTCGTTTTTCTTGCGCCCCTTGTCCCTGCCTCGCGCTGTACTACGCAATCTAAAATCAATGCAAGGTGGCAGTAGTCTAACCACACCACCAGACTTCTCGACAATTCTGGTGCTTGAATCAGTGAGCTACGAATGCAAGAAACGTGTTAGCTTACACAAACTTCACAAGGAAGCCACACAACACAAGCAGCCGTTTGTGATGGACGCAGAGCATGATGCGTGTATGCAAAGCACCTTGAGCGAAGCAATTGCTGCTAGCTTCGCGTGGAGAAAGAATCCGTAAAAAGGTATGTGCATGAGCTCTAACTGGCGACAAACCAAAACACGCCTAGTTAAATTCGTACGGTTCATTATGACGCCTTCTTTTGGCATTCGCCCGCAACACCCTTGACTTCGCCCCATGAAAGAAGATTTCCGCATTTCACTATACACAGTGACCTTGAAAGATACATGGTCATGCAGTGCTGCTCTGATGTATTGAAGTGGCATCGTTTTCAGCTAAAAGAGCGTGGGACATGCTCTCATGAGAAAGGCTTTTGTATCTCTAAGAAAAGTAAAGACTCCACAACGTGCTTTCTCAACGAATGCTCCTGAAATCACTTAAAAGTTTATGAACAATTTAGGATTCCCACTGTAATTTAACGATAACGGCGCCCGACGTGGTAACTCAGTAGCTATGGCGCTTTGTTGTTGCGCATGATGTCGTGGTTTCGAGCACGGGTCACGTCTGGGACTGAAGTGAAACGCAATAAAACTCTCGTATGCAGCGCTTTGGTTACACGTTAAGGAGTCCCAGGTGATAGAACGTAATCCGGAGCCCTCCACCACGTCTTCCCTCATAAGGTTAGTGTTATTTTTGGATGTCAGGCAATCAATAAATAATTTAATCAATCAATCAATCAATCAATCAATCAATCAATCAATCAATCAATCAATCAATCAATCAATCAATCAATCAATCAATCAATTGAACGGACAAACAATCGCGGCGCAAGGTTCCTGTTCGGCAAACGTGGTCTTAAACCTCGTGGCTAACATATCGATCAGGGACTGCAAGAATGATGCACGTGAAGTTACGTAATTGTCTGCTGTGCATCGTTCGTAGGTTCTTGCGGCAGGCTTGCACAACCTTACGTCACGCGCAGCTGCGGAACAAGAGAAAAAAAATAAGAATGAAGAGGAAGTCGAACGAACAAAAGAGCAGCGCGTCCAACTGTTGCACCGACAGCCGCAAGCAAGGATGGGATGATGCCATAAGCGAGAATGGGCCGAGCGCGCAGAGAACATGCGACTGGGCATTCGCCGCCGCCGCGTCGTCCCACGAGCATCCAGTCGCGCTCCGGAAGAAAAGTGATGCGTGGGTTTCGGCCACGGCGCCTCGCGGCCTCATCTTTCGCCGCCGCTGGGCCGCCGTCGTCGTTGTCGATTGCTCCTCTTGCTCCAGTCACTCTCAATTTCCTCAAGTGGCGCTCATAATATGCAGCTCGAGGGCTCCTCTCCGGCCACAACAGGATGGCGACGTCCTTCACCGCCGAAAGGAAGCCAACAAACTGGTCTCCCCATTCACGTGCGCTCAAGATGGACATATCTTGTGCGCCCGTACAGCGTGTTTCGTAAAGAGTGGTGCAGTGCGGTATAAAGTCAGAGAACCGGCGAAAGAGGCTCTCTTTTGAGCGGGCTGGTTTAACTGGGAGATGAAGTGGTGCAGACTGCAAACGCTTGCAGCTTGATTATTTACGTATTTGTATGTGTATAACTTCTTAATTCCTATCGGCTGCCTCAGGAACAAGGATAGAACGTTCTATAAGGTAGATAAAGAACGAAATGGTAAGGTAAATGTAGGGAGATAGATGAACGAGGCCGGGTCCGGTTGGCTATCCTGGACTGGGGTTTGGGGAAAGTCATTTGAAAGATGAGAAGGAGAGAAATTTACACTACGCGTGGACACACTCGCAATTAAGCATTTATCCTTCATGCAGTTCATTACAAGAGATCATATAGGCTGGCACGTGTCAAGATGACGTCCAAAATTGGGCTAATTAGTTCAGCATGATTTACAGTATGGCCGCGACTTCTTGAATGAATACGCAGCGCTTGTCCTTGTCTCTTCTTCGTTTTTCTTTTCTCGTTCAATAAGTCGCGACGTTATAGTTTGAATTTGAAGCATCTAAAAAAAGACGCAGCAACGCTTTTGTGACTTAGCACGCAACAGGTGCGCGAGGCTACGGTACCAGAGCCTTCTCTTCTATAGAAAGCCCGTCATGCAGAACGAAACATTACAATAAAAGAACATAATAGCATACTTCTGTAAAAAGAAGTTCTCATCATTACTGTAGAAGATTTCGCTGACCAGAAATATGCGAAAATTTGTGAATTGAGCTTGTTCAACGCAGTAATTATTCGAGATAAAAACAAGATTTCGAACTCATAAACTCTCGTGGTGCGAATTAATATAGCGTAAAAATGATTAGTACGGGCTGATAAACGTACAAAGAGCAGCGGGCAAACAGGTGCTAGGGTCCATTTATAAGTTGCTATTATACATCTGATAAAAGACCTACTCGAGCAACCTTACCCCGTTCCTGCATGTCGGTTATTTGTGGACTCGAAACTTCAGCGCGTAACAATGTAAACACGATATACCTTGAATATGGGAGCAATAAGGTTTACCAATTATTAAGATAAAAATGTTACGTAAAAGAAAGATCGTTTAAAGAAGCAACATCATCACGAGGTAAAAGGTGAACAACGCAACGTCACAGTTAAGCGCTATGAAAGAACAAAACACGTTCAACAATATAAAATTTTTGACCGTTTCGCTACTCTGAAGGTACGACAAAGTTTAGGAAAAAAAGAAATCGAGCGCTGCAATAAAATGCCGTATTTCAAAGTGCCAACGTTAGGCCATGGTTTAATAATGGGCTCTGCATAGAGTGTGAATTTTCATAGCATTGTAACGTGATTTTTAGTTCCACAGAACCGCAGACCACTCTTTTGTGGGCGTAAAGCGGACAGCTTTAGCGCTAAGAGCATGCGCGGTATCCCAGTCTGGTTCGCCACAATGAAATGATGTCAATTCTGGGTGGTAAATTTTACGTTGTTGGTATGATGACATAGATTCTTGATAAGAGGTATCGGCCTATCGTTATAGCAGGAAACATGGTATAGCGAATACAGCATCGTAGTAAGATGGAGCACTAACTATCCCTGTCTCAAACCTTATAGCGGGAACCGTACAATGATTGATTGACTTGTAAACTAGCTGAATATTAGCCTGGGTCCTGGAAGTTGAGCTCGTAAAGCTGTTCATGCTGAAAGCGTTATACGCGTGAACAGCTTTAAGGATTTGAACTGCAACGGCTGGACGCAGGGCAGTTCGCAGAGATGCTTACGTGTACTTTCTTATCATACCGATCTTTACATGAGAGCTTGATTCTTCACTCCTGTGTAACAGAAGGACTGATGAATGGAGATACACCTACATATTGAATATAGCAGAGCGAAGGCTACCACACAGAGCTGAGAATTGAAACAGCGCCTGTGCTGTTGTTTTTCGCCGCTTTGTGTTGCGTGTTTCGCGCTGAAATCTTCGTAATGCTTTTGAGGCAAGACTTAGAAACGTTGATTCGTTGGTATGCACTAATGTAAGATGATCTGATTTATAGAGAACACGTCCACATGTTGCTACGTTCTACTAAACTTCCCTTTTAATGCATTAGCGTTATAAGCATCAAACTGAAAAGAAAAGTGTATGTTTGGAAAGTGTGGGAGGCTGGTCATGTGGTAGAGGTATAGAGGGGATGGGAGAGCTTAGATGAGAGTGTACCTCTGTACATGTATGCATATATTCGCCCCTCGACGGGGCAGGACGTGTGTGGAGTGAGCACCTGAAGAACACTTTGCAATGTGGTGAATGCCGTTCGAATGATGGATCTGGGACCTCAAAGAGGTGAGACGTAACGCCTGACGCATTTCTCTCGCATTTAGTGTTAAATTACGAGAGAAACATTTTACTGTTATTTTTACTACGATAGCTGCTACGAGAACTGTTGCAGCCGTTTTCGTGGCAACGATGACTGGCATGCTCGGCATCAGCCAGCACCAAATGTTTACTTCGAAACATAATCATCAATTATCTTAAAGTAAAAGTTATATGTGTATATATTATAAAAAGAAGCAACAAGTCATTGCGTTTTTTTTTTTCTTAGCCAGTAATCCGTGTTTTCTTTCTCGCGTCCCTTTTTATCCGTTCCACGTTGGAGGTAATCCATAGTCGCTGACAACCTAAATTTTACAAACAAGCTGCATCCCAAAAATGCAGTGTACCGATCCTTCAGCCCTGAAAGAAAGCCGAACCTAACAGAAGTCCACTCACAATTATGCATAAGGTATATGTAACCAATAAGGTTCGATTATTTCTCTGATGCTAATGGTAATGCGTGTTTGAAACAGCAGTTTTTTTTTTTTTCGTGGAGATTTGTCTTTGAGTCAATTTTTCAGGATGAAACATGAATGTCTAGCGCAAATTGTATGGGTGATCCTGATATCACGGCTCATCTAAAAGATAATATTTTAACTTGAAACAATGAGATTTTCTTTGCCAATGAGCCCAGCATTTACATTAGCGTTTCAACGCCTTTAAGCTGCGAGCGGACTCCAGCTGACTCGGCTCCCTGTCAGAGGTATAGGGCATGTGCGCTGAGTTTTTGTGGGGGGTCTTGTTTGTAATTCTTAGGTCGTCACCGACTAAAGGAGTTTGCACGGTGCAGCGTTGGAAATTGACAGCGTGCATTGTCAGCAACAGAGCCTGCTGCGAGCCCCGAATCGGCCGTATGAGTATGACCATGGGCATTGGAGATGAACAATCATTAAGGACAGCCAGTAGACAGACTGCTGGTGCTGAGCACTTGCTTATAGATCTGCGCTGTTTTTAACGTATCGGTTGCCCAGATTACAGTACTTATGCGAAGGATATCTATTTCCGGGTCGAGAGGTTACACATGACCAGCAAGTTGTCTTTCTGTCCACTTTCATTTCCGTTTTCATTGTTATTTCTGCATTTAAATTAAGTACCACAGCTAAATATTCCATATACCTTCATTGGCTTTATTGTCTGTTTTCTTCATGTGGCTGCGACAAACAAAAAGCGAACTCCTAGATTCACCTTCTTCCATGTTGTTGAAGTGTCGCGTGTCATTTCATCATTTTCAGACATAGAAGACATTAAAATATGCACTTTTAACAACGACTTTAACCGAGATGAAGGTATACCCTGTAACAGATGGGTGATTTTGGGCTGGTTGGAACAATTCATCCATGATGACGATTAGCGCACTAAGCAAACAAATTACAGAAAAACTAAAACAAAAAGAAGAATGTATCCTCATTACCTCGTTGCTTTGTTGCCCTTTGTTTGCGTAGTGCGCTGATAGCCGTCACGACGACATATCTTGATACATTGACGCAGCGGCTATACTGATTGTTGACACTTAGAACGTGGCCGCATGTTCTTCTACCAGGCGCATTGCCATGGATTTCTAGGTGGCTTTTTTATCGGCACTGTAGTAAACCGTGGCGTTCGAAAACAATTTGGAGCCTTCCTCTGCGTCGTAACTCACAGCCCCAGTGCACGTACCACTTCGCGACGCCTAACCCCACCGATAAACTATCGGTGACATTGTAATAGGGGATATCGACTATTGGTCGTAGCTCGCCTGCCGACCATTCGCGACGGGCATTGCGCCGGCCATTCCCGATGACCTTCTTACTGGACGGCCTGATTTACTCAGGCGGAACCCGACTGGCTGATGCTACAGCTACAGCTTCCGCAGTGCCACAGGGATTTGGCGGGAGGCTGCGTAAACTCGCGACCTTATATCGCACGAGCGTGTCTGGCTCTCTCATACGTGCGATAGCGCCAGCAGGCCACGCGCGCCTTGGCGTCACGTGACGAGCGAGACGGCGGCATCTCCGCGGCGACCTTCGCGGTTGCCAGCCGTTCTTGCCGTTTAACTTTCAGAATGGTGTTGTTAGTTCTTTCAACGCCGCGGGCATGCATTCGCTTGTTTATCTGGGAGCCACAGCTGACGCCCACGTGAGGGTTCCGGCTGTTTCTCGAGTTACTCCCCCCACCCCCCCGCTCCCCCTTACCCCATCATTTGTGCCCCGAACCAGTCTCTTTCCGCGGCAGAAGAAATGGTTGCGCGGCTGGTGGCCTCATCCGTCTCATCGTTGCACGAGCTCGTGAGCTGTGCCGCTCGAGCTCGTGTTTTTCCACGTCCCTGCTGCTATGCCACACATATGCCTCGTCGGGGAAGACGAGCAAGGACGCTCCAGGCCTCTTGCCGTATGCGAGCACTGGAAAAAGAATCAGCGGTATGCTTTTTCTTTTCTTTTTCTCTCAACGGGCAAGGAAGCCCGGAGGAAACGTATAGTATCTCGGCGCTGGCGTGCGGCTTCCACTGCCGGCCCTGGCCCGTGCCGATTCGCCCATCGTGCGAAGTTCCTTCACCCTCGGTCCTCCTCGCCCGAGCTGTCGAGGACAGAAGGGAGGGGAGCGGAGTCACATCCCGTGTTTGTTACGCGTCCGGCGACCCACGCGCTATAGCGCCGCTGCGACGCGATGGGCGCGGACTCTGCTGCGCTTCGGCGATTGCGATTCGTCAAGGGCCTCATCGGCAACATTGGCAAGCTCATGGGCGCCGCACCAGGCTGTTAATGGACTATACCACCAAGCTATGAATGATCGCTTTCTTGAGAAGAGAAGGAGAGGACAGTCTCTGCCTGCGCACGGGCTTCGCAGCACCAGGCCGGTTTCGCCCACTGCATCATCCCGCTAGTTATCGAACGCACAGAACGTCGTGGACGCCGCATTTAAATAGCGAAACCGCTCACGGAAGATGCGAGCTGCGGCGAGAGGTCCGGGGAGCGTAACGGCAGGCGAAAAAGAAAAACCCAAACTGCAGCAGTCGTTACGTGACGCCTAGCGCAGCAAGATCTTTCGACGCTGGCAGCGCGCTTTTCCGGCTTTTGTGAGGCATCGCGCGACATCGCCACTGTGCGGCGAACGAACGACGTCGACACGCGACGACCCCAGCCCGCCGCCGGGCAGCGGAGCAGCGCCGGGCCTCCAGTTCGCGTGAGGCTACGTGTTCCTTGCTGCCAGCGCGTGTGCCTGTGCGCGTGCTTCTTGTGTTTTGATTCGCAGCGATAGCGAAACGTGGTGCGCGTATCGTCTTGTGTCGTCTGCTGCAGGGTCTCCGTCTGCGAGGCAGTGCATGCGCGTGCACGGAGTCGTCTGGCTCGTTCTGCGGTGGTTTCTGCTGCGCGCGGCATCCTTTGGTATTTAGTTTCGACGGGTGTAGTTTTTTTTTTCACTTTACGGCTGTCGAAACCTCCGACGAACTTCTGTGTGTGTTTGTGTGTGTTCCATTGCCCTTCTTCTGTTTTTTCTTTCTGTCATCTTTGTTACCTGCTCCATCCATCATTTCGCCGTTGACATTGAGTACACCAGGACTGACTTCCTTGACCACGGCGTTGACGTGAAGCCGGCGAAGCGCCCCGGCATTGGCCTCACGTTGTTCCGGCTTACCTTGACCTCGACGAGCACCGGATGACGTAACTGGTGAGAGAGGAGGGTGAATGACGCCCGGGCACTTTCCCTTTTTTCACAAGGATGCTCGTAGCTAGTTTTGCCGGAGCCAATTATGTAATCGAATGAGCGCGTTTAATGGTATGCGTGCTTGCGGAGGTGAAGAGAATAACGATGTCGTTCTAGTCTTGCGTCACGGGAAAATGAAGTCGTAGGGGTACTTAACGGGCTTTAAAGGACTTTGTGTTTTCCGGCACGAAATTTTTTAGCGCACGCCTTAGTTTTCGTCCTCCAAGTTTGACTGCTGTACTTAAACTTGCAGTGTCGTTGACGCATGCCCATCAAGACTGAGCGGAACACTTAATTCAGAAATAACTCGAGACTGAAGTGGACATCTCAAGTTGATCGTTGTTGCAAATAACCATGATAACAGAGAGAAAAAGAAGGAGACAACGGAGGGTTTAAAGTTGCTGCCTTTGTGCGGACGGTTTCTTTTTCTTTCAGCAAGAAAAAGAAAAGAGAGGCAGGACAGTTCGGAAAAACAAAACATTGAAACTTAAACATCTGCTTGCAAAAGTTTCACATAAGCTTTTATAATTTAGCCCCTTGTAATTTCCTTAGTGCCCTGTGCGTTGGGGGAAATTAAAGTAAGTGGTAATAGATTCATTGTGCCAGGCCAAAACTTGTTTTCACGAGATGTAAACGTGCTTCCGTGAACGAAAACAAGAAAATGAAAACAACCATGAGTAAATAAAGAAAGAAAAGGGACGAGATGGGCCTCTTCGTAGTATATGAGGCAGTATTTCTGTGCTATGTTCAACGTTTAGCTAGAAATCGAATGATATTACTGGCCTTGCGGGGTAGACCGGCGACAAACGGGTATTGCTCACCTGACTGAACGCGTCGAACCAATGCTAATGTAGACCAGCGGACGTGTCAGGATGTGCTAAAGTAGGCGCAGTGGCCGTGCAGAGTCACGTAACTTTTATTTTCTGCTGAGTGCACTCGATGACGCCGATGTGACGCATCTTCTTGAAGCACCTTTCCCGAGCACATGCAATGCATTGGACTGCAAAAAGGATTAATTTATCTGGGATTTTCCCTGTGTAGGCCATTTCACACGGCGGCGAAAATTGAAATGCCTCTTTTTCACAGGACTTTCCCGGCCGGATGCATTGCAGGGGCGTAACTTGGCGATAGGTTCGCTGTACTATGGAGGTCCAGCTTCTGCTTAACCTACTCTACCTTTTTTTTTTTATTAGCACTAGTCGAGTGCCGTGGCCGTTCTCTCGCGTTGTCTCTCGTTCCAGAAAGTCAGCTCGGTAAACTAAAAATTGCACGTTGTGGGCCTTGCCCCTTGGTATGTGACGTGCAGCGAGGATAGCGTGAGTAAAACTCAACGTGAAATTCAGAAGAGTGCGTTGATGCCAAAAAAGCGACGCAGTGTGGTTTGTGCATGCAACTAAAGAATGCTATTTCATTGGGAAGGTGGGAACCAGCGGGAACGCTCAAGTCAGGAAGTGTACATACAAGGCGAATCAGTGCTGCTGCGTGCAGGCCTATATCTTTGTATGATTGTTGTATAATGGCAACGTAAGGATATTCTGCTAGGTTACTTGGTTTTGTTATGATTACATATATTGTGCCACGAATAACGGACGAATGACGAGCGCAGATGGCGTTGATCTGTTCCACGGATATCCGCGTGACCAATAAATTCAGTCTATCATTTATGGTTAACCATGCTGCGGTATGTTGGTATGGCCAAGCAGGCGACAATAAAGGCAAAAGCGTTGCGATGCATCTTAACCACATACGTGCGGCTACTTACCGGTGTTGCCCTTTGAGCGTATTTCACTACGAGCCTGTGCACTTTTGCGGTTTAGCAAATAAAAATATCTCTTATTGTTAAGGCGAAGGCCTTGAGTGGCTCATTGCAATGGCTCATACCCGAAGAAAGCGGCGTCTAGTCCAGTGAGCGAAAAATATCATCATCAGGGATGGCTCATACTCCCTTAAGCAAGCAAAGATACAATGGCTGAATACGAAGGAAGAAACTAAAGAATGAAAAAGACGACTAAAAGAAAGAAAGAACTAACGAAAAAGCAAAGAAAGAAATAACAAAGCAAGAAATAATAAAAGAAAGAACAAACGAAAGAGAGAAAGAAAGGGGCAGAGAGAGAGAGAGAGAGAGACCGGACGGAAGAGATAATGAAAGAACCTTCGGGACGTCCATTAGGTTCTCGCATGTGTCGTTGAGGACGTCGACCTACAGCGCCATACGTTTACTTCACACTGCGGCTCGTTAGGTCTCGCAAGAAGTCTGATCCCTCCGATCGCATAACTTAACGCACCACCACGTGTGCATCAGACTTTCGCCTTTACGTGTTACAGGAGTGTAACAATCTGCCGAACTTTTTCTTGTTCCGCTGCGGTAGTTTGCAACATTTAGAGCCAATGCAGCGTTAACACAGCGATAGCAAGAGACATCACATTCGTGCTGCTTCGAATTAACCGATAGTACGCATTGTCCGGCGAGTCGGTGCGACTTGTACGACACGTTCGCGCAACATAAAATAAACGGCAACACAATGTGCTACTTCCATAGAGTTTACTACTGGAATTACTAGGGGCAACTATCGCGCTGCTGTTATTCAACTGTACTGCTGGAACGAGGGCTGGTAAACGAATTTGTCAGATCTTCGTGCGTGTGGTTTCAGACATTCTTGCGGCGTTGTTTCATCATTACCATCCTGATCACCACAACCACCGCCGCCATCACTAGAATCATCATCATCATCATCATCATCGTCGTCGTCGTCGTCGTCGTATTTGCGGCTTCCGCATATACTAGCGCCGGTGTTCCTTCTAGCAATCTTAGTAAAAAAAGAGAGAAACCTATGGCTATTGTAAACGTTTATTTCGGATTCACTAAACATGCTCGACTCCGAAATGGGCTGAACTCGGGGACACCTTTGCACGTACAAAGACATCACGTGCAAAGGCACGAGATGTCTTCTAATGCACATTTATTGACTCCTAAACAAAAAGCCGTAAATAACCGCAAATGAGTTTCCGGCAAAAATTACCAGAGGAAACTCTGACACTATGTGTCTTCAGGAAGGAAGCACAAGAATGGAGGGCATTGATTCGACTAAGCTTAGTTACTCTGGCTTCAAACGGCTTTGAGACTTTGCAAGTTCGTCATCTTCAACTGTACATCGCGTTATAAACGCAATTATTTACAATGAGTTGGGCTTTTACACAGAAACGTATGGCCTTCCCGCGTTTAACTATTTATCCGAAGTTTTTAGATATATAGAGTAATAATCAACGGCTCAGGAACGTTGAAAGCCTAAAGCACGAAAGTAGCACAAATCAATTTACCTACTATCATTCCAACGGCAACGGAACGATAGCAGCGCCATGTGCTGGTCGCTGTACTGTTGTTGCGCTGCTGAGCTTGAGGCCACAGGTTCCATCCTGGCGACGGCGGCCGCGTTTCGATGGGAGCGGAATGCGGAAATGCTCGTGTACTGTGCTTTGGGTACACGTTACAAGTGGGCTAAATTAATCCGAAGACCCGACCACGCCGCGCCTCATAATGAGATCGTAATACTGACAAGTAATAAACCGAAATTAATTTTCTTTAGTAACAGCGCCGGTTGTGCCTATAGTAATTTTTGTGGGAAACTCTATGGAAGCAGCGCATTGTATTGTCGTTGCCTCTGTTCCGCCGAAGCTAACGTTTCATGGTTCGAATAAACGTTCAGTTATTAGTTCAGCGCGTAGATCCCCCGTACTTCTTCCGCTCTCTGTTTCCGTTCCTCTTGCGGGTGTGTTTTTCACAATGTGGCCCAGCTCTCACTCATCGCGTGCGCACCGAGAGGAGCAAAAGGGGGGAAACGTGCCATGCATAGCCCTCACATATCACCTCACTCTTTCTGAGTATACAGGGCCGAAAGAGCGAGCTATAGTGAGTGGCAGGGAGCCAAAGTAAATGTGAAGCAGAAACACAAGAGTCGAAACGCGGAGGTTGGGAGGGCGGCAGTGCGTCGACAATGGAAGAGCGGAGTGATTTGGCGCCTTTCGCGGATAATTTGCTGCGCAGCGGCGGCGTCACGCCTGAAGCGACGCCGTCAAAGGAGCCCGAGTTCGCCGCAGCGGACCCCCTTGCCGCCGGCGATTGGGTATTCCGTCGAAGCACGGCACGGCATCCTCCTCTTGTCTCGCTGCGCACGTACATTTCCTTTCGATTCCTCTCTCTACAACTGCGACCACTTCATTTCCACGTCCCATTACGCAGGGTAAATCCACGCACTGCCTGAGGCACGCGCGCGCGCATCGCCGGAGAAGAATGAATGCGCGTTTCGAGCCTCCGTGCGCTGCCGGATGAATTGAGAGAGAGAGAGAGAGAGAGAGAGAGAGAGAGAGAGAAATAGAGAGAGGGGAAACTGGAAGTGTGGTGTATAGGAAGGCGGCGGCAACGGGTTGGCAGCCTGTTTGCGCGGCGGTAGCTTTCGCGTGATTTCACGCTTGGACAGAACGCAGGGCCCCTTTTCTCGCTGCGGCGTTCGGAATGAGCCGCCCGTGGGAGTGTGATTGATTCTCGATGAAGAGGTGTGCTGCCGTGCGTCTGTCCGTAACGACCGAGGGAAAGAAAGCATGCTCGGAAAAAGTGATCGAAGGCGATCGTTAATACGAGTCGGCGATTCCCCATTATACTTGCGCGTATGTAAAGCAATCATATTTGTTGATGGTGTGCATGCGAATGGTGGTCGGTGGGTTATATATATATATGTATTCACGCTAGACGGCGTGACGCTTAGCAAGCGTTATATTGTACAGCTTTACTGCGCGCGTGGAAAGCGCGCGAGCGTTTGTTACGCGTAACACACTAGCCACTTATAAATGTGGAAATTCTGCGCCCGGTAACGCCTCTAAAGTGTGATGTAAAGATAATTTTTCACGCTCTTATAGTTTACCCATGCGTTGCAGCCAGTCTTGCGCACCACACATTTCAAGTGTGAGCGCCGTAGCGTTAGTCTTTGCGCTAAGCGTCTACCTAAGCGTATTGTTCGCTAGTTTGTCAAAACAATTGTCGGCTGGAATTCCAGTTTGACGGAAACAAATAGGAGCTGGAAAGTGGTCATGTGTTATGCATAGTGTGTTCCCTGTCTGGGGCGCTGAGCAGTTTTCACTTAGCCCAGCCTCCGCCCCTATGCACTCGTTTCTTTTTCAGTTTCCTTTATTGGTTAATGAAATAATGTCTTATCGTGTGTTTACCGTAAAGCCAGTCCTTGGAAATCCGTTTCACTCTGGAATCTTTTCGAAGAAGTTCACTGCGAGGGAGTTTTCAAATATTAATGAATCTCCCTGCAAGACTGAGCAGAGGAACACAACTGGGTCGTAAATAACACTGCGGGTGGACATTTGGTTGAACATTGTAAGCGTTACGAATGCCGTCCATACCTTAAGCACACCAAGTTTCTGGCACGATCAGGAGAGAGATTTAAAAGGGAGAGACCGTAAAATTGGTTCTTTAAGAAGGAGGGAAAGGATGGCATTATCTTCTGCAGCCCGTGAGGCAGCACGGCTCAGCGCCAACAAAAGGAAATAGTGATAGCCTTTTACATTTGCGAGGGCCGATGGCACGTGCATAATTAGCTGCCTGTCAGTGGCACTTGCCGACAAAAAGATGGCCTTTCTGGTGCGATAGAGAGTTGATGACGTCACGGTGGTGGAATTATTTTTTCATGTATATAAACCTTGTTTCTTCAATTAAAACTTAGTTGGAAGTCGGCGCCCATCCGTCGTACCTGTCTTCTCACGGTCCTCGTCTCTTTTGCGCTGTTATTCTTCAAGTATGTTACACCAACTGACACACATCAAGCTCGTGCTGCTTGAGATAGATATATGGCCCAAACTTGTTCTGCTTGCATGTGTACTGTTAAACTTGTTCCGCGACCGAGTATAGAAACTGCTTCTAGTGGAGCCCTTGAAGGTTGTGCTACTTTCGGCACACGCTTCCCTACCTCACCATTTAGTGTAAGTTTAACGAGCAGAATTATCCAAATTTAGCGTCGTAGTTTCGCTATAGGAGGCTTGGAGTACGCGTTTAAGTGGTGCATGATGTGGTTGCTCTTGTTGCCTATCTCAGCCAGTCAAAACACGAATCTCAGTCTGTCAAAACACGACTCATTTAGCGTCGTACCAAGTACAGCGCTTCTCAGTAAGCAGAACGAGGTCGCGAATATGAGACGAAGGCCATACGCATGCCTTGCTATCCGTTGGCAGTTGCGGAAGTAGGGGCGGCTAAACGCGATACGTTTCCGCGAAACACGACGCTTTCTGCTGCTGCTGCTGCGGCTGCGGCTATCGCTGAACGTCTTTCGGGCGTGGTATAGTGCTATAAATCTGTCGGGAAGTGACGTACCTCTAGCCGGAAGCGTCGCTTCAAGTGCGGCATGTGCCCCGCAGAGCAGTCGATGCTCCGGGCGCAGTCGCTCATTTTTCATCTTAAGAACTGCTCGAGTAAACACGGACAGGAATAAAAACGACGGGGCAGAACGGTCGTCTTCTTTCCTATATGCGTTTACTCGCGCTTTTCTTAAAATGAAGCCTCACCAACGTGCCCAAGTGTCTCTTCTCCTAAGCGTTGATCTTTCTTTGCGCACGCGCATGCGTACGTTCATGCCTCGCTGTGGTCGTCACCGTTGTCGTCGCTGGAAGGCCTGACGTCAGCGACAGGCGGCGATGCCTGGGGCAATGTTGACAAGCGGTGGCATTGGGCAAGCGGTGGCTTCGCGGACTACTCGCGAGTTACGGTCGCTCTGTCCGACACTTTTGCGAGGGGAGCGCTTTGAAGCGTGGGCGTGATTTGCACGTGCGGCGTGTGCGCCACAGGTGCTTTGAAGTGTGTGTGTGTGTGTGTGTGTGTGGCTGAACGAACCTTGACAAGTTGCGCACATGACTAAGTTGACTACGATGACCGTGCATGAATGAAGCAAGTGCATGCTGCACGTTCTTTTGTATGTTTCTGCTGTAGCAAAGCTTAAATGCGAATGCATATATCCAGGTTACTATTAAGTGTTTACATTAGGGAACTATACGTTCATGTTTTTGTTGTTCGGACTATATCGTTCGCTCGTCTTAATATGGAATACTAGCTTGAAATAACGCTCATTCCTTCTATTACGTATTCGTTCCTCTTGATTGCCCCTTTCGGTTATCGCTCCCCTTCGTGCACAATGCGTGTATAGAGTTGCTGTAAGAAATTTTGGAGACACCAACCGCGCTCGTTTCAGTTCGTTTCAGCGCCGTCTAAAGCAGCACTGGACGAACCGTCAGGCATACCTAGTTAATTCTCTTTCTCTCTCTGCCTGCGCTCTCGAATGGAAAAATATGTATTAAGGACCGAAACGGCTGTGCCTTGAAGAACACCTTCCCTGTTGCCCGAACAAGAACATTTAATTGGATTTAATATGAGAAAAAAAAAGCGCCGTCGAATGACTGATTGCATTGCGGTCGCTGTGGGGAACGAAGCCGAGATTGAAAGTGAAGTCAACCACGTCGCCGTGGAAATTATCGCATGTTTCACCATCCTTTGAAGATACTGAATGGCCCTGTGCATTCACTTAGGTTCAAGGTTGTCCCGCCGAGAGATTGGGTTGCTGCGTACCCCTCCAGAACGTGCTAGAAAGAGTCTTAGCAAGACTAAGAAATATATATAATTACATGTTTAGAGAATATGCAAATGCAGAAAAGGGGCGGGGGATTGTAAACGAAGCGTATTTGCACCAGCTGCGCCTTACATACTTAGCATATACAGAATGTTGTTTCTCAACGTAGTGCGAGGTCGTCAAGGGAAATCAAGAGCGTCTCATCTCCTTTCGTGCCTGCACAGCCCTCAACCGGTCGCGCGAGAAGTCCTGCGTTTGTCAATCTGCGGCGAGAAGGCGACAGCACTTCGCGGAGACCCGATAGCGAGCAGAATATCAATGAGTCGGCTCAGTTAAAGAAAGGCGAAAAAAAAAAAACAGTTTCGCCTTGAACAAAACGCGTTCCCGCATACACGTAAAACCACAGATAAGAATCGGCGTGTGGTATACGGAACGACTTGGGCATCCGGCTATATAGCCACATGGCCGCCGCTCTTTCTCGAGACACTACACGCCGGCGCACACATTTCTTTTGCAAACTATATAGCGCTGCACCTGTTTTCATTATGGTTTTGTGTCGCGTATATTCCTGCGTTTTTTTAAACCGTCGGATTTCTTACTTCCGCCGCTCTGGTGGTCGTCTCCTTAAATCGCGCCCGGCTTTTCCCGCACGCGAACCGGAAGATGAGCGTCATTTCCGGCGCCGTCTGGTCCCTCTTCTGCCTCGCATTCTATATCCAATTTTATTCCCCCCGTCTTTCTTCTTTTATTCTTTCTTTTCCTTTTCGTCGTTGGGTTTGTTGTTTGGAGTTGCAGCAAAGACAGTACCTCTCAGGTGCTGAGTATATGTATACGAGAGGAAAAATATAAGCAGCTCTCCAGAAAGTGCACGCAGCCGCTTCTCTATCGATATCGACGCACCGGAAGGCGAGAGACTTGCTAAGCCTCGCGCGCTTTGAAGTGGACGGTCTGATCCTTGCTATAGTGTGCGTATAGAGAAAAAAAGAAAAGCCCAAGCTTGGACGTCGCCATTGCCGATATATCACGATGGAAAACCCCTCCCGGCCTCCACGAGGGTTCTATCCGCTTCTCGAGGTGTCAAGCGCAGGGGTCAAGCCCTTCCGTTCGCCACTTCTCGGCGTATAGAGGGCAGTATACGGCCCCTGGATTGATCTTTTTCTATATATGTATGTTTAAATGGCTCGGGCAGGAAGATGGTTGTATGGTGATGCAGGGGGTGGAGGGAGAGGGAGCGGCGCTTTGGCTGATCTCAAGCTGAATGTTGCCGTCTGTGGCTTTCGCTGTGATGCCGCTAAACCTTGCTTGCCTAGCTGTGCTCCATGGTGTAGCATATTTGTTGCTGTTATTGTTGCTGCTGTTGTGTGTGCGCCGGCATCACTTGTTATCCATGCTCTTTCTACCGTCCTTTTTCTCTCTTGTTCCCATTTCCCTCTTCCCCAGCGCAGAATAACAAACCAGATGCAGCCCGCGTGAGCTCAAACAGTCTTCCCTTTTCTCTCTTTCTGTCGGTGTAGTTGTTGTTGTTCATATTCCTTCAATCTTTATTTCTTTGGAAGTATTCTCGTTTTTACAAACAACAAACCTGGGTGAAACTGTTCCCAAGAAGCTCGCAATAAATTTCGGAACATACACGCACATATGGTCAGTCAACACGGGAAGTAACCTCCCCAATATACATCGCTTATTAGGTAAGGACTCCTGGCTTACCTTGAGTAGCTGCCTCTGTTGACTGTCAAGGGAAAAGAAAGTTCCTTTAATCGTTATCCTGAACCGACAAGGCAGTATGACTTTCTATGCGTCAGTGCTCTCGAAGATCAGATAATTTTTACTGCAGGATGCACAGTACTAGAGGATGTTACAGCATTCTAAGCTCCTTCTCTTTGCATGCGCAGCTACCCCACGCGATAGTAAAACGACCATTCCCTATCCCGTTTTGCTTTGCCCCATAGGTGTTGTAACTACAGAATAACCGGCTACTTTCGCAGTTCTCTTGGTGCCTATCAAAGTGTTTGAATTCGTTTGATAGGGTCGTGAGCCGGCAGCTGAAGAAAGGAAAGAAATATTGCGTTCATTCTCATTAAATTCTGGGATTCGACGCGCCAAAACGACGATATGATAATGAGGCATGCCGTTGTGGGGGACTCCGGATTAGTTTTGACCGCCTGGCGCTCTTTAACTTGCGCCAAATGCATGGTACGTGGGTGTTTTTTGCATTTCACCCCCATCGAAATGCGGCCGCCGCGGCCGCGATGCGATCCTGCGCCCTCCGGTTCGGCGCCTCAACGCCGCAGCCACTACGCCGCACGGCGGGTGTGTAGATTCTCAAGCGGCAGGAGTCTAGGCGATACTTTATTGGTTCGGGCTTAAGTTTGCAATTGTTCTACAGTGCGCTATATACGCCGTATTCCCTGTGTCCCTGCGTGTCCTCGGTTGCAGTGAGAATAAAGAAGGAAAAAAGAAAAGTCGACACAACTTGTTGAACACGCAGTGCTAAACCACTGATGGAGCTTAATGAAAGCGTTAATGGATGACTGAATGCATGAACAGGCCATTTATTTGTCAGGACGACTCGTAAGCTCAACTGCGGTAAGGTGGTGGCGTGAGCATAAAGATAAATAAAATAACTTTAAAAATTGCGTATAAGCCATTGGCGATTATTGTGAATGTGAGTGAGCAGCCGAGCGCTCCAGCGAGCCATTCGCATTTTTGAAGTTCTGGTGATTTTGACGGCGTATATTTAGGTGTAGCGTTCGTTGTTTCCTTGGGTTATTCCGCCGGTAACGGAGCCGTCAGCGAACGCATCTGTAGCTGTAGTGTAGGTAGACAGCAAGTGTGTGCCTCGAAGAACCTACAATAGTTGGCGTTCGCCAAGGAACCTGTCCCTCAACTCGGCTGCGCAAGAACGCGCATGCCCTTCGCATCGGCGCCTTTGTACATCTGCGGTGAAAGTCTGGCAATCGACCATGAAAACGGGCGAAAGAGTCAAAGAAAGATATACGCTTTAAAACGGCGGCCATTCGAATCGTGAGAGGAGAAAGGGCATGGGGGAGGTAGAGGGAGAGAGGGAGGAAACGGCTATGCGATGCAAAATCATTCGCGTGTTATTCCCGTGTAAGTGTTTAGTTATCGTAGAATTCCCGTCTCTTTCGCGAATTCGTAGAGGACCGGAAGACGTTCCCGGGTCTGTGCATACCTTCGCGGTGATCCCGCTCGTACAGTGTTGGTATCGTCGCAGCGTGCTCCTCGCGGTTGTTATGGCCAGGCTGCTGGATATACATTTAAAAAAATCTTTTTTTTTATTCAATGGCCGTGGCTATGGAATGACGGGCAATGCCAATGCAGGCAGCGCGTGTTCGGTGTCTTGCTCGAGCCGTCGTATTCTCGGTTAGTTCTCTCCTGTTGGTGTGCCTGTCAACGTGCAACAATGTCTGGTTCGAGGGGGAGGCGAGTAAACAAACGGACACCGTCAAACAATGCATATGAAAAAAAAAGAAATTAAAAGAAAGAAGGCATAGGAAAACGACCTGCTTACCAAGAAACCCTTCCCCGGCCGCCTGCGCTCCAATATTTACTGCTAGCTTTACAATTGCTGCATCTCGTCTCTCGCAGCGACTCGCGCGCGCGCCATGCTTATAAAGAATACATAATTTCTCTTTTCACTCTAGAAAGCTCTAAACTTCCATAAGAGAGCAAGGACACGTGTTGTTTATCGACGTCACTCAGTCTGCATACTGTATGCTCCCTGGCCCTCATCCAGTTCGATTTCCCTTACGAAGACAATGTCGCGTTCTCTCTCTCTCTCTCTCTCTCTCTCTCTCTCTCTCTCTCTCTCTCTCTCTCTCTCTCTCTCTCTCTCTCTCTCTCTCTCTCTCGAAACGTCGAGCTTGACTTAAAAGCCTATACAACGCTCGTGTGTACATGCAGAGGCTGCAGGAGGTTGCAGCGAGGCTCCGTGTTTGCGCCAAAGTTTCAGGTCGACCGAGCGCTTCGATTTACGTGGCGATCGATGCATCGCACGCCTTCTCGTGTCTTCGTTGAACGCGTGTTCCTTCGAGCGTACCGTGTTGCTCGAACAGCGTTTGTGGAAGTGGTTTTCGTGTCGATGGCGAGTGTTTTAGTGCAGGAAACTTGGTATTCACTTTAAATAGAGGCACGGCTTTCCGCAATCAATCAATCAATCAATCAATCAATCAATCAATCAATCAATCAATCAATCAATCAATCAATCAATCAATCAATCAATCAATCAATCAAACGCAATACGTGGTTTTCACTTTCACTTTAATACCGAATATTTAAAAACAAGAAAAACGAAAAAGCACAAGGTTGCCATGATGAGCGTAAATGAAATCCGGAGTTACGTCTTCCGGACGCCGAAGACGGGAGAACAGGAGACTCGCTTGAGTCGAGGAACGTTATTTCGACAGTTTGAAACGGAACACTAGCATGGAATCTACGCAGGGAAAGCACAAATGCGCGATTAAAGTGAAGTACGTAATATACTATAGTCCTTTTTTCTTTTATTTCTTTTTTATTGTGGTGGTACCTCGATATCCGCCACAGTCATGTGGTGAGGACCGACAGAGACGGTGCGCATGCAGCTGCACATGATAGCTACTGCGATAAATGGTGCCAAGTGTGACCACACTTGAGAAACGCGATTACCGAGATAAGGCGTGCGGCTGGCGCGACAGAAGAAAGGATTAGGGACGGCGCTATAACGTCGTTTCGGAAGAAACAATGGCGCGATGGAGATTAATAATCGCTTTACAGGGCGCAACGAAGATGACCACTGCACACTGTCTGCGCTTACGGCGGATTTGGACGTTATAGATTGGGCGAGCGGGTCACGGATGGCTAACGGAAAGTAAAAAGATAGGGAAAGGCAGGGCGGTGAGGTGTATAACACGTTGCGCCAGTATACTATATACTGCCGCGCAGTGAGCGCGGCGAATGACGGATCGACGGAAAACAATTACATCGGATTAAACTTCGGTAATTAATTGCGGGAGCTTCGCGGCACCCAGGCAAGTCCATGCGAGGTGCTGGACGTGCCGCGTTTTTTTTTTCGCGGCGTTGCATAGTCTGTTAATTACGGATTATCTGCCCGAGCGCCCACGCTTCGAAGCTGTCGAGGCGAGCGCCCACTCGTGTGTCTTCGCTGTATCGCCCCCAGAAGCGCTCTTGAGCGTGTCGGCTTGGAGGGAGGGATGGAAGATATTGTCGTCTCATGCAGCAGCCGGGGGGATGGGGGACTACTCTTCGGCTGTTTGTCGGGCGAGACAAGTACCCAGCGCGTCGGTCTCAGGCAGTCCTATACGTATACGCCACGACAAGGGGGATCAAGATAAGAGACTCACTTTACGCTGGAGTGGGCGGCACTGCGCGTGCTGGCGCAGGCTAGAAAGATGCGATGTCGCAGGAACGCCCCAAAGCGAGGTTAATCGTCGACAAGGCGTGAGAGAGCGTTGCCATTCTGACACTTGCGGCGGTGCTTCCGAGGAGCAGTGTCTTCTTTTTTTGTTCACGACGTAACTTGTCAGACACAGTTAAGTTCGGCGCAGACCTGATTATTCTGAAGAGAGAAAGAAGATTCGCGAAAGAAATTAACGATATACGAAGTAGGAGTTTGGAATAAGCAAGTGGGCGTGGTGGTTGCGAGACGAATAAAAAGGCTAGCGTATCTATTGCGCTACAAGAAATTGCATGTCCTGAAGGGCTCTTTGGCTGGAATTATGTAACGTGGCTATACACGAACTGCTTCACGTGCGAAATTCAGCTGACGGACATTGCCAATGTGCTCACTGTGTAACGCTCCTGAAGACCTGCAACGTGTTCTGTGCGACTACTTGTTCGCTGTAGTTGTCAGAGAGAGACAGTCTTTGAAGGCGGCGTTACACCGGCAACGCGGGACTGGAGCTTGGAACTGCGGCACATTCTCGGGCCCGTGACAAAGCACCACCTGCGCGTTGCGCACCACGAAAGCGCTACTTGTGTTTCTGAGGTCCACGGGCCTTAACAAAACTTTGTAAACATCCCTATAGGGTGTGTGCGTGCGTGTTTGTGTGACTGTATGTGCTTTTCGCGTGTTTATGTTCTCTCCGTGTATACCGTAGTTATCACCCAGCACCTGGAGCAGCACGTCAGGCTAGCCGTGTCCGACTTATCGTTAAAACTTGTATCTATCTCTCCCTATTTCAATGCCATATTCCTTGTCGCGCTTCGACAGTGTTTATAGCGGCGCTCCGCCCGCGTTATGAACGGGATCAGCTGGTTAAATTGAACGTCTCGAGTGGCTCGGAAAATGCATTTACCTTTGAAATGCCGCTTCGTTCGCGTATTGCTCGCCTTCCGAGCTGCCGCTGTCAGCTCTCGAAATACCGCGAGAACAAGGGGAGCGCGCTATTTTTCACTAAGACAGTTTTAGTATAGCGTAAAATGCTTGCGTTAGCGTTAGCGTGCGACGCAACGCTAACGCAAAGAAAGACTGCACTGCGCGGCACAAGGTAGTGTTTTAGAATAGCGGAACGGAGAAAAGCGTTAACGTTAACGCAAACAAATACAGCGCCATCTAGATGTAAAAACACAAAGTACTGGAAAGCCAAATCCACACGAAATGCCGAGCTTATCCAATGCCGAATCCGCAAGTGTATCCCTAAGTCAGGCTTATCGAAAGCCACAGTCGATGCGTTAATTACGCGTGTAGGTGTTTGGTTTGAGTGTTGTTTTGTCGAGAGTCGCGAAACGCACCGATTATTCTTAGCATGCTGCGATCGAGTGTTCTGTGGGACCCATATTACGTGTCCTTCTTAAGTTGGGATGACATAGACGCCCTCATGCTTCGGGAACGAGAGCGACCGCGCAGGTTCTACGTGTCCTCAAGATCCACTCAACATCTAAGCTATTCCGGAGGGGACGTTTCGCTGGCAATTTCGCTTCCAGAAATCCGATTTCCCACTTCTTTCCACTTTTTTGCAACGGACGCCCATCTTGACGTCCGTCCGAATGAGTTCAAGGCGAAAACCTCCTTCAGGAGGTTCATATCGTCGTCGTCGGTAAAACGCACACACATTGTGACCACAGCACCGACCACACTACTGTGTTTTGCAGCGGAAAACGTGACATGCATCAGCTTGACATGCGGCTTTACACCAAGCGAACGAGCGAAATACACTTGGGCGCCATCTCGAGGCGGATACAGCAAACATGAGCAAACATTAGCAAACCCACTCCGTGGCAAACCCTCTCGTTAAGCCTACTGCGCCACTAATCGACAACGTATATCGTAAACAACGCCCATTTGTCACCTAGGCGCCACTGTCGAAGCATCATCACACAAATCTAAAGCAAACACGAGCATTAGTGGGGAACGAATGAGCCGAACAGTGCAGGCCGACGACTCGATAGATCCGAAGCGGGCTGCTCTCACTTCGACTGGGGCCGCCATCTTGCCGTACGTAAGGTTCCCCTTGCGTGCGTTAGCGTTCAACGCTAAATCCTGAAAATAGCGTACGTACGTAAGAGCTCCAGCAGCGTTTACGTACAGCGCATGCGCAGTGTGGTGCACGCAACGCTAACGCTAACGCTAACTCTTTGCGTTTGCTGCTTTACACTGGTATTCCCTGCCCAATATTTTTCAGGTTTGTCCGCATGCTTTGAGTTTGCACGCTGGTATTTTTTTCGTGTCATTTAGGGGAACGTAAAGTACGTAGAATGTTTTTGTGAGCACAGTGAGCGACCCGCGTGTGCTTACGTGCGCCCTGTTACGAAGTTGCATGTGCGCTTTACTTCTCAATTAAGTACGTGTCCTTATAATCTTTGTGCTCCGCAATAACACGAAACCGGGATATCATAGACTATGGGAGTGGTATTTGGCCGCGATTAAAAACACACACGCAGATCGCTCTGGACGCAGAGGAAGGGTATCCTAACACACAGCTTTCGTGACGCTAGATCACTTTTGTATAACCACTTTTCTTTTGAGCAATACCTGTGCACAGCATTCGACCATATTTGGTCGACCGCAAATCAATAAGTGTTTGAGAAAGTATTGAGCAGTGGCTGGTGCCATACTATATCTGTATATAATGACTTCGAAGCTGTAGCTTGATTTGTGAATAATGACCTCGAGCAACAACCCCGCACTGCGGGAAAAAAAACAATACCTTTAGCCCTTCGTTGTCGGGATGTCATCAAAAACAGATTCGTCACTTTATTTGTCCCAGACGACGTGCATGTCACTTCAACAAAAGTAAGGAATGGTGAAAGTACATGCAGATGGCAGTTATGTTTCTGTCGTTTGGGGTTGAACGTGATCTCTCGCCATCAAAAATGGATTCGAAATGGTGAAACAAACGGCGCAACTCAGTCAATATTATCGATGTAGCGATCTGATTCGGGGAGCAGAATCCGATACGCTTTCGAGAAAACGTGTCTGGTCTTGTTCCCGGCCGCACTATTAAAGAACAATATAGGGAAACAACGGCCCTTTTAGTGACACAGGGAGAGTTTACCAGCGGGCGACTGCCTCGGGCAGCTACTTAATGAGATGGTAAAGGCTGTTTCATTTTTTAGGCACAGAGGTAGAAATTTAGTATATGTCATCGTCGTTGTGCCTGTGTAAACGTTTCTTTAAATAAGAAATGACATTAAGTCCTTGATCGTACTGTTTTTCACTGTTCGTCTGATATATATCCCAACCGCCTTTTTGGAACCACAGAGGGAGGTTGTCTACATGACGATTGTAGATATTGCCTTTAAAGTGACGGACGCGCGAGTGAATGCCTAGTTAAAGAAGCTTCAATATGGATAACTAGGGTATCTGATTAACTTATTTCAGGGGAGAATATGGTATCACAGAAGAAAGAAAAACGATTGCTACTCACCAGTTCAATGAGTCCCAGATGAAGGGTAGCACAGGGTGTATTATAGAAACACCGGATAATGGGCGTAGTGACCCCTTCAAAAAATAAAGACACGAACAAAAGCAAAAGGTTGTGTGGCACAAAACGTACTTACAATAAAAGTGTCTAGAGATGTCTTTTTATGGTGGGCGGGAGAAGGAGCTTCATTCTGCGCGAGGGAAAGTTGCAACTTTCAGCAACGCCCTGTAGCTGTTCGCCATCGGTTGCTGCAGTTGCGTTTCTTATCATTGACTACCTTTTCGCCGAACCTACAACAGTTCTCATTTATCGGCTCGAACGTCCGCCTACACCACACAAGCCGATGCTGGGACGAAGTCTTCTAGTCGTAAAACGTGCGACAACCTCAAAGGTTGGATGGCTACTTGCAGACAACGCGAATCGGACAAGAACAATGGGTCGGAAGAACTACAATATAGCTGTCCGTTTATCAACTGGCCCACCACTCTGTCCTAGTTTCAGCATTATCGGGTCCCATGATAACCGACTGCAGGTGTTTATGAACATCGATAGAAGCAAGAGCACTGGCATGAAGGATTCCGTGTCAAGTGTCGGCGCACGAGTTCCTACGACTACGGTGATGGTAATGACATGCTGTAGATAACTCAATGGAATACTGTTGTACAATGGACACCTAATAAGGTTAAACTTCGCTATGAAGACATCCAGTCATTTACCATACGCAACAAGAAATGATCATTATCGTGTTACCCCGTCGAGGATAAACTGAAATAATAGAGTTCAAGGAAGATAAAGTTCGCTTCATTTGACCGGGAGGGCTCTGGTTTTAGTTTGATAACCTGAGGTTCTATAACGTGCACACATAACACGGTTCACGAGCTTTATTTATTTATTTTTTTTTTGCATTCCGTACCCATTGAAATGCAGCGGTCGCTATGAATCGAACCCACAACCTTATGCGCAGCAACGCAACGACGTAGACATTGCGCCTCCACCGCCGGTGTATAAGAAGAGAGGACATATCCAAACCAGTATTCAACCTCGTACCTTCATATTTCCTAAAGTTTACGCACTACCCAACTTCGCACGACAGTACATATTTCCTCTTATTTTCCTTTTATCCAGTTCGGGCAAGAATATGGTAATGATGAGTGTTTAAATTAACAGGCGCACCAGCTTGGCAAGATGTTCAAAAAGAGAAAGAAGAAGGGGGAGGGGGGTGGCTGTGGACCAATAAAATCTTCGCATATGCTGCATATTACTTCGTTTACGAGAGCATCGTCGGAGCATGAGCGCTATGAAAGCAATAATGGATCGCGGGCCACCCGTTCCTGTTTGCATCACACTGTACGAGACAGTATAAAACGAACAGCGTAGTCATAGAAAGAAGGAACTAGCGTAGATTGCCGGTGTAGCACAAACAAGACGGCGACAGCAGAATAGCGCACGACTCCCCCTCCTCCCCCCCTCCTCCCCCCGCCCCACACACACACACGAAGCCGTGTGCAGCGAGTAAGTGTTCACTTCCTATACGTCCGTGTCGTCTACATTCTGTTTGAACGTTCTTCAATGCGTCTCACCAACAAGGTCGACCTTCCACGATGTAGTGTCGCAATGCGTGCTTGTTCGTATGCCATCTCGGAGTACTATAGTGCTGGCTACCAGCGAGAGCAGAACGCTAAAAGAGCGCATCGCCATATCTGCGTTCATGTGCTGTTCTTCTGTTCCGGTCTCGCTTGCGGTATGCACTATGGCATTCCGAGATGGCATACCAACAAGCACGCATTGCGACAATAGCGTGGGAGGTCGACCTTGTTGATAGGACGCGTTGAAGAATATTCCAACGGAATGTAAAGTACGCAGGCATATAGGAAGCGGAAACTTGTTGCGCGTTGTGCTTGTGCGTGTCTACTTGCTGTGTGCATGTCCTTTCTACTGCGCTTGAGAGTTCTTTGGCATCACAGAAGGGACTGGAAGAAAGAATAGCAGCGTATACCTGTATTTTGCGAGGTGCTAGCTTCATTTATTATTTTTTTTACACAAATGTGAAAGTGTAATGCGGCCGTCACCACGCAACGCCACGTTTCACGAGCCAACATTACAAACGTGCAACGAGTTGAATGCAATTGAACCCTAGTGGCAACCACTCGCCGTCCATGACTTACTGCTGTACTGAAGGCCGTTCGCGGAAACATTATTCATGTAAAGTGCTCTTTTATGTGAGTTAGCGGAACTCCAATTAGATTGCTAAATGTTGGGTTGCTTTGTAAGGACATGTTTGTTCCTCAGATGATGTTTAACTTGCTTCATCTGATCTTTATTTTTGTGTGGGCCTTCGAGTGTTCCCGGGCACTTGCAGCGTGTTTCTGACTGCAGCCGCTGCGAACAGATAACCTGTGAGGGCCGCGTTGCATTTGCCTCGCTACTCAATCCTCGTGCTGTGAGGCATTGCATATAGGCGCGATGGAGAAGCAGCGACTGCGCGTTGCGTTCAATTAGCACCGCTTCGGGTTTTCCTGAGAAACCCTACGGGACTTTACTGGGAACTTTGCTGACAGCTTTAACGTATGTGTAGGCGTCTGCTTGACTTGTGATTGCGGAGAGGGTTGTCTCACTCCTCACTTAACACTTGCATAGCCGCATGCGGGACCTTCAGCCAGGATAACATACCTTGCGCCTCATTAGAGCCAGTGAAAGGTACACTCGCGCTAGTCAGAGGTCATACGCTGACTCTGCATTAGCGCGTGATTTGTATTGATTTGAAAGTGTATATCAAGTTCAGTGTATATTTGTAGAGTACATGTAGAGTTTTTCCTTTACCCTCTATAAGGTATTGCGAAAACTTTTGATTATTTCTTCTTTTATTTTTCTATTTGTACTCTTTCTTCGTGTAGTACTACAACAACACGTGTTGTATGTGTGTGTGTGCTTACCTAAGATTTTGGGATAGCGGGTTCGAAAGCCAGGCTTCCCATACTTTCACAGTGATACAATTAAACAACAACAACAACAACAACAACAACAACAACAACAACAACAACAACAACAACAACAACAACAACAACAACAACAACAACAACAACAACAACAACAACAACAACAACAACAACAACAACAACAACAACAACAACAACAACAACAACAACGACGACGACGACGACGACGACAACAACAACAAACACATTATTGTCAGCATATTGCTCCTTGCATACCAATTTTGATTATCATGGCCTTAATAAATTTTTAAGCAGAAGAAAGAAACAAAGAGAGAAAGAAAATGCTTGAGTAGATTCCCAAGTATTTCATATAGCAACCGCGATTACTTGGCGCCGTGTCTGATGCATCCACCATATTGTGCGGTTTCACTTAGAGAAAGTATAACGAACTCAGTAGAAGTAGGGAACAGAAAATTGCTGCGCTGCAAAAACAGTGCCTGAATAGCTCCGCACGCACAAGAGCTGTTCGTTCCTAAAGGTCATAGGGCGTCTCGCGCAGGAAGCGTTACGTAGAAGGTTGCACAACCCTTGAGGTCTAAGGCAAGTAACATAAAAAAATAATGTTAACAAAAATTGATAAGGTGAACCGCCGAGGCCGTAACAATTCTAATTTAATATGCAGATTCACGTTCGCGATTCGAGGTCGCACAAGACGGGAAACTGCGAGTATTCTGGCTTGAAGAAAGGCATTGTGAAAGAGAACAATATTGCCTGATTAGTAACATAGTCAGTTGTATCTTGAGCACAACAAAAGAAAAGAAAAGGAAAGAAAGAGGTAGCGGGGTGGAGAGCGGAGACAGAAAAAGAAAGAGTGTGTGTGCATGTGGGGGGGGGGGGGGGGAGGATATATGCAATGTCTGTTATTCTGCTCATACTATTTATTACCTTCTTAATTTTCTTCAAGCACGCTAGTTTTTTAGTTATAGATGCAGCGCACATGTAAGACCAAGGTGGGGGCGATCAATATCTTCTAACTTTGTTAAAGGCAACTTTTCTAACATAGTATACGCTTCTCATGCTAATTCGCAGTTATCTTGCAGTGAAAAGTTTGGGGTTAGAGTTTACTTTCAGCATCACCTCATTTGCTTCGCACCCTTTAAGTACGTGTACGCATCAAGGTAAATATCGCGCGCCCGCGAAATACGGAACCGCCACCGCGTTACACGCCCGTGCATATATATACTTATTTCAAAACCCTGGAGAGATATGCAGAAGTGCTTGGTCGTTCGGGTTCTGGCGGCGCTATAAAACACCGAAAACGCATGGGCGCCTCATTCTCATTCGAATTTTAACGAGTGAGCGCTAGGGGATCTTAAAGCGAGCTTTTTCCGTTGCTTTATTTCTTCGCGATACCAAAGTGTGTTTTCACCCGAGATTAAGAACGCTCGTGGGCTGTGAAAAAAAATTTCTATAGCCATAGTCGCGTCCTTCCAGACATTCCCGATAGTATTTAGTGGGCGGCGTAAAAGATGGTGCGTAATTAGCTGCGTTCAAACGAGTCGCGATAAGCTCCGGAAGGGTTTTTCGCCGCGGACGTGCCTCTCTGACCCTTCCTAGAGCGGCTAATGGAAAATTCTTGAACTTCCGCTGCAACTCCCCGCCCGCCTCCCCTCGCCCCCGTCTCTCTCGCTTCTGCTTCGCCACCTTGGCGCGTGGGGGCAGTGAATGTAGCCCGCGGGTGAGAGTGGATTCAACGCTGCAGTTTGAACAAGCCGTGAAATAGCCTTTCGCCGCCGCCTCTGATCGGCGTGAAATCTCGGCCGTACGGTACTATACATGGACGGCAATAAAAAAATATAGTTAAGGGAGAATACGAACAAGGCGGAAAAGGAGTTCGATAAAGTTTTACGCGAGGAGACGGTGAAAGGAGATAAACTGAGAGCGGATGGCGCAGGTAAACGATTTAAATTATACCTTGTCGGCGGTCGGTGGAACGTTGCCCTGCATACTATATATATATATATATATATATATATAGTGTGGCAGCACATGGATAGGGTGTTCTTTTCATGCGCTCGTTCTTTTTTTTTTTCAGTACTAGCTATCACTGTTGTTGCTACGCTTGCGTTCATTATGCCAGCGGTTCAATGGCCTTACACAACTGATCAGCTCGAGGTCGTGGATTCAAGGCAACGCGACGCTATGTTTTATACCTGAAAAATTCGGACTTAAGAACACAAAAGTTATCGCGTATAGCCTGTTATAGTGTAAACGAAAAGAAGGGGGGTTAACCAAGGGGCCCTCCCCACCCCGGTTTTTATTAATCATATCATAAGAAGCCCACAAACAAAGACACTAAGGAGAACACAGGGGAAATTACTTGTACTTACTAATTGAAATAAAGAAATTATAAATTAATGGAATTGAAAGTGGATGAAAAAACAACTTGCCGCAGGTGGGGAACGATCCCACGTCTTTCGCATTACACACGTGTGATGGTCTACCGATTCAGCTACCGCGGTGCCGTTTCCCCATCCACTTTCCGGGGTATTCATGTGTTGCTACTAAAACTAACCCTAGGTGTGTTAGCCAGCGCCACCACTCACAAACCTTGGCGGCGTAAGTGGAGCATCCTTTGTGCCGCAGGCATCACGAGTACGCGATTTTTATGGGTGAATGAAACTGGTCAATAAACCCACACGTGCTAGCTGAGGGCATCGATGTTGCCGGATTCGAGACCCTCGTTATGTAATGACTGAGAAGAAAGGGGGTTAACCGAGGGGCCCGATTTTTATTAATCATATCATAAGCAGCCAACAAAGAAAGACACCAAGGGCAGTGCTGTGTGCTAGTGCTAATGCTAGTTCTGTGTTGCCCTTGGTGTCTTTGTTTGTCGGCTTCTTACGATACTGTTATAGTATATCGTCTTTCATATGTTAGAGCCACTTTTCACTTGTGGATATAGTTCACCGAGTCAATTACTCACTTATAATGACCGCACTGATTAGGTTCTTACTGAAATGACATTTAAAAGCTGTTTGTTGTACAAATTCGCCATACTATGTGGTCAGAAATGAATAAAACAATTTGTAAAAATGTTTCTCGATGTCAAACTATGTTCGGGCATTGACAAGCATTACGCATGTCTGCTATAACGATGGAGGGTGAAAGAACAGAGGGAAAAAATGTATGCAGGGCACATTCCTTATGTCGGTCTACGTAAGCGAAGCTGCATTGAAAGACAACACACGCTATGTATACACTGTCAGTATACTTTGGTGCCACAACACACACATTGATAGACCCACAGTGGTAGAACTTGTGGAGAAGGCGAATGTTTTTTTCTTCAGCATTAAAGCGCGTTGTCGCAACGTGCCACAACGCCAGAGTACATGCGATGAAAGACGCACAGCGAATTTCGGTTCCACAAACGCGTCCCGTAACCTAATTCAGTATCCATCGTCAGCTAGAAGGTGCGCACGCTCACTTTTTTAAAAGTAAATTGCTGGTATCCGACGCGGGCTCAAAGCACTGGCTTGCCCGTAGGATATTCGTAAAGGTATTTTATTGGGCCTTGGTGGGCACGCACGCACGCACGCACGCACGCACGCACGCACGCACGCACGCACGCACGCGCACACGCGCACACGCGCGCGCGCGCGCGCACGCACGCACACACACACACACACACACACACACACACACACACACACACACACACACACACACACACACACACACACACACACACACACACACACACACACACACACACACACACACACACACACACACACACACACACACACACACACACACACACACACACACACACACACACACACACGCACACACTCCAGGCAGTCACAATTATTTCGGGGAGTCCTGCAATACGGCGTGCCTCATAATCATGTTGGCGGTTTGGCACGTAGGGACGTCAGATCTTTATTTTTAACGCGCGTTAAATAATTTATGTTCATATTATGGCTACGTCACACTAGGTGAACGCAGCTGCCGCAAGGTCAAATCACGGGCAAGCTTTCCGTCTAGATGGAAGGATTTCTTTCTCCTCTTCTCCCTTGCCTTCTCCCCCAGTGTATATAGGTTTGCCAACGCAGGGCCAGAACGGCAGACGTTCTGCGTTGTTTAGCATGTCGATTTCGTCCTAGTTGAGCTGCTTTTAAACACTAGTTGGGATTTCGCGGATTTGCCGCCCCCCCCCCCCCACCCTGAATGCTTTTCCTGCCACATTGAACTCTCTCTCCTTCCCTCCTGTCTCACTTCTCCTCCCCTTGCCTCGATGTCTCATCTGCCCTGTGTTCTCTTTTCGCAGTACTGCAGCGTCCGCGTTGAGCCCATGAAATATCATAATTTTCACTCTGGCCTAACGGTGAAAAAAGCGCGTACACCTCTCTGCAAACCGACGCTACCGCAGAGAATCAGCGAAATAAGTTGGGGCGCCACCGCTAAGGACGCAATCTCTGTCCTTTCCAGGAAGAGGTAAAAGCGGGAGAAGCAACCTAGAGGAAGAGGGGGGTAGGTCGAGAGAACGTGGGCACGAAAGGCGAAATTTATTGTTGGGCTCTCGGCAGATCGTCTCATCCCGGCATCTGAGTGAGAAAAAACAACAAAGAAAGGTAAAAGGAACAACAACAAAAATCTTAAAGAGACACGAATAGAAGCCGTGATGAGCACCTCAGCGGTAAAGGCGTTGAGAGAATGAAATAAGAGAGGCTAGCACATCCGTGTGCGAGGTGCCACCACCGACCGCGGCGCTTCTGGGATAAGATCAACACAGGGGGCAGCGGCCGTTGCTTTTATGGCAATAAAAGGGGGCGAGTAATAAGGAGAACGCACCGACCGGAGGACACTTAGCTCGGCACCACTTGAGAAGAAATAACGCACGCCTTGTACTCGGCGTCCGTCTTCCTTCGTTATCTAGGCGCATTTTCACCGTAGCAGCAAGGAAGTTGAACTTTGTGTGGTGTCTCGTAGCCGGCTGGACGGAACGCAAGAAGAGACCCTGCAGGCCACCGAATGTGTGCTGTTTGCTTAGGAGGCACATGCTTTTGGCGAAGAGAATAGGGACGCTGCTAACGCTCGTAATGATAGCTACAGCGCGAAGGCGAAACCAAAACTGCTGCTATAGGCAAGACACAAATCTTTGCCCTATAGAGAAACTGAGTCCACCGGGAGTGCAACGATCGATGGAGGCAAGGAAGCAATGCAGCAGCAATGCTCGAGCTGAGGTGTATGGAAGCGCGAGCGAGGATGGGTAGGCATCTGGATGAAACATTCTGTAAGCAAACGGGACCAGCAATTCACATTTAAAGAAAAAGAAAAGAAAAGAAGGTGGAATGCGATTCAACCTGCAGTTGAAGTAGATGAAAGACAATGTCTTACTGTACATGTTTGGGGTGAGTATGGGGTGAGTCACTGGGCACGGTACTCTATTTATTTATTTATCTATTTTATTTATTTATTTATTTATTTATTTATTTATTTATTTATTTATTTATTTATTTATTCAGCATTGATTTAGACACAGTGAAGGTCTTGGATTGAAAGGCTAAAGGCCGAACATTGTCTGCTTGACTAAGGCCCTGTCAACGATACGTTGCTCAACGGTAAGGTAGCATATCATAAAATATAGTATACACACATATCTATTGCGTGGATTACACACACATAGCATACATTACATACCTACGTGCATTAAGTACAAGAATCATTGTACAACTTTCTAAGTAGCGTCACTCTTCGCATGAGGCAAGCGGGAAGAGCTTCAGACTGTTTAATTGTTTTTTTAGTGAACCATCTTCAGAACCGGCCCGCATTTTTAGATTGCAGATACCCACAGGAACGGGTCGCATTTTTTAGACTGCACATTGCCACAGGAACGGTCCCATGAAAAAGGCTAGAAGCTGTCATACCTAAAAGGGAAAAGTGGTGGTAACTCGCCAAGGTAGACATCGTCTTAAATAATTGTGCTCTGTGTGTCCTATATCCAAAGTTCCATAACATCATATGTGATCTTGTGTAAAAGCTAGTGTAAGTCCACACAAACCCATGTGATCACACTGAGATTATAATAATGGACGTATGGCTCCTTTAATTAAGGAGTGACTGAGTAGTGCGTCATCAAACCAGTGAATGAGCAACCGAGCTAGTTAGCGAAAAAAAAAATGCGAGAGAATTAGTTAGTAAGGGAGACAGTGAGAAAGAGTACGAAAGCACGAGATTTAATATTGCAAATCACCATCGGTTTATGATTTTGAGAGCAAAATGAAGAACGAATGTTTGTCTTTCCTTCATCAATATCTATTTTCTCTCTTAAAATGGCTCGATTGTGGGCTATGCGCCGTACAATGTTTTTCTAAGTAAAATAAACAGTATCTAAGAAGCAACGCGAACTAAAAGGAAGAAGTGGGAGGCAATCAACAGTAACAGTTTGGAGCTTCAAAATGTGAGAGCGTAGCAAGTGCGGTTCCCCTCCCCCCCCAAAAAAAAAAATATTAAGAAAAATAAGCGAGACAGGTGTGCGCCTTCGAATGCAAAATTAAGCTTTACAAATTAGGCAACAAAAGTTGAGAAAGAAGCGAGGACAACTGAGCCGTACGTTAGGTTAGTGAGAAGTTCGAGAAAGGCGGAATAGAAAGAACATGAAAAAAGTATAAAAGATGGCAGACTACGCAAAGGGACCTTATTGACAGCACCTTGCGTTTGAGACCCGAGAAAAAAGTGACACAAATAGATACGTAACAGAAGCGTTTCTCTGCGCCTTCTCGCAGGGACGTGTTATCGCGGGAAGCGAGAGCTTTAGATAGATATTGCTGCGGGGCACGGTTGAAGCAAAGACGAAGCGATAATTGGCACCTAGAGTGAAATGAAAGGGGATGCGGCGGCACCTTTCTCAGATTAAAAAGCTGTGCGCAAACACTGCAAAAAGAAAAAAAAAGAACCGTGGCGAAGTCCACGTGGCAGGTGTGAATCCGGAGATACGCGGAAGCAGGCGTGGTTTCTGTACCGTATTTACTCTGACAAGTCTTAACCGATTCTTTCCGATATTTCTGAGTTTTCTTAAGGCCGAGAATTTCGCTTGCAGGCTTGTGGGACTGCAGTTGAGCGGACTTTAGGTATAGCCCTCCCACATTTCGGATGCTTCTGAGATAGCGCTTGATTGACAGTGTTTCTGTTTGTTATTGCTTCTCTCTCTCTCTCGCGAGAGATACAGGCTTCACTGATATGGTGGAGATGTTAGCATGGCTGTTCGCCCGACATACTACTTGCCTCTCGAGATCTGAAATCAAGGCAGTGATATAATTGCTTTTCATGTCGGTTCTTTTTCGTTGTCCTGTTATGTTACGAAAGCAAAAAAGAACCGTTTTATGTTCTAATGACACTGTTACATATCAAGAATCAACTACATGTTCTACATGGACAAATGTCACCACTTCCTCATGTTTGATGTGGTGAATGCGCGTCTTCCTTGCACAAACACAAAGATGGTCTCTCCCCCCTTCCCCCCCCCCCCAAAGGAAGCTTTGCTTAAAAAAAAAAAACTCGAGCAGTTCATGAGTAGCGTGTTACTGCAAGTGAAAAATTGGGCACCACAGCCTAAGCACAGTTCGCGCGCATGAAACAGGCGCAGCACAAGGAAGTCTAACCTTGCACACTGTTGAAAACACGGGGAATGCGGGAGATGGAAATTCAAGACGATGGGCAAAGCGTGAACAAGGTGAAAGCAGGAGCCAACGTTTCGACAAGTGGACTTGTCTTCTTCAAGGCCTTGAAGAAGACAAAGTCCACTTGTCGAAACGTTGACTGCTGCTTTCACCTTGTTCGCTTTTTACTCATCGTCCTGCACGCTGTTGTGACTTCGGGGTGGAGGACGAGAAACGGACCATTGGAGAAGACGAAACGGAAACAAAAGCTTTATACAATATGTACAGATAGAAGGTAATAGCACAGAAGTAGCAGTGCCGAAGAGCGCACCAGGCCGCCGGGGCGGCTGGCGGCGACCAATGGGGGCAGGTTCTGCCTTAAGTCCCTTTGGCAAGAACGAGGCGAGACGGGCGCTGACGTCTACCACGTCGCCTTTCTCTTTCATCATGGAAGAAGTCCAGGCTGCATACCACCGGTCTGCACGGCAAGGAGACAACAGTTCTACGTAATTTTGAAGGGTGTCAGTGGATTCGTCGAGGTGTTCTGTGCCCCTGAACTTCTTAGTTCGACCCACGGAAAGCGGATGGCAGTTTCGAGGAACATTACAGGCTGTCACAAGGGCAACCATTTCAAAAGATGGAGCGGGGAGGGGGTGAAGTGGGGCAGCGCCCGTTGCCTCGATGAAGGCATGCAGGGGGGCAGAACAACACACAAAAATTATAAGCCACATCAGTGCTTATAATAAATTATAAGCACGCAGAACAATGTCAGCACTAGAAAAAAAAGAAAAAGGAAGGCGTTCAAGCTTTGCCTTTAGTAGTGGAACGTGATAGCATTCAAATATCCCTGACTGCTTCTCACGCTTCCCGGCAGCTGCAGCTTATGTATCCGTAATGTTTACCGCGAAACTATGGCGGCGAGGGCTTTGCACGAAGGCGAGCTTTTTGGTAGAAACGCAGCCTCTTGCGTGGGATGATCCTGAAGGTTGTGCACAGCTGCGCCAGAAAAAAACATAATTTTCAGGTGTATGTCACTTATAATATTTAAGTCTGAGAAGACTTAACATAAAAAGCCATGCGCTGTTAGTGCTTTCTTTCATGAAGTTTGTTTGTGCGCTTTCGTTCTCAAAATTTCGAGTAATGACTTTGTCAAGAATGTATGACAAGGTATGAGCAACTTCCGTGATAGAATGACGCGGCAATTAATATAACCTGTATATACGGCATGTCATATAGCAGTGTGTGGCATATACGCATACCTAAATATACACGGGAATTTTAGCTCACGGACAACTCCGCCGACGCCGACACCGGATTTTCTGCGTCCCTAGACGTGCAAGTTTAGGATGTTGATCTTCTATCTAATAGCGAAATTTCGCAGGGTTGGTCTGCCCGTCCCCAAACTGAATGACTGACATGCGAACGAATATGGCGTATCGCACAGATTGCGTAAGCGAGTCAACAAGGGAAAGTAAGGACGGGCGTGCAACCAGCCCAATGCCGATGCCGACTGCAGGCGAAGAAAAAAAATAAAAACGAGACTAACGGGGCGGGATAAAAGAAGAAAGAAACGGAGTGTTTCCAGCCGCCCTCTATACTGGCCCCCTCGTCGGAGTCTGTGCTGCAGGCTTCGCGTACAGAGACGCGGTCATGTAATAGCAGTTATTGAGGACCCCGCCTGCCTCCTTTGCTCACCGATTGCACGTCGGCCAGTCCGCCCATGGCTGTGCGCCGCAGGGGCAAGGCCGGGAGCGTTCGGGCTGCGGGCTCTCCCCGTCTTCGTCAATGTTTGCGGCGCAGGCCCGTCGGTCCAGATTACTTGTCCGTTATAGAGCGGGCTCTTCTTTCCTCTTGCGCCGCCTCGTGCCCTATAGCTGCGCCTGCGCGTCGGGAATGCGATTCTCGTTTGTTTTGGCTCTGCTTCCTGTTGCGGCGTCGGCGTTGGCCCAGAGTTGGGTTCCTGGCGGGCTGGGCGCTTGCAGCCTGCAACAGCGCGCAGCCGATGTTGCCGGCGAGATACGTTCGGGAGGGGAAGGAGGAGGGAGATGGAAGGGCCACTGCGATAGTTCCTGTCTCCTTTTTCCCCTTCCACCTTCGTCACTAACAGGCCATTGGAAACTGGAGGCAGCCGCTCTGATCTTATGGTCGATTATGGCGCCCAAATGATGTCCGTTGTTACTGCAGTGTAGTGTGTTGGTCTTCTAATGTTTCTCGTGTTCTCCATCTCTGTCCGTACTTGCGGTCGGGGTCTGCACCGTCGGTCGTCTCCATGGTTTGATCTGTACATTAACGGAGTCGTCTATTTTGTTACTGGGCTTATTTTGTTATGGCTTGACTTCTCTTTTTTTTTCCTCCCTTTGTTTTCGCATGTCTGCCCGATGACTCTCGCCTAGCCATTAACGCGTACACTGTGTACAGGGAACGTCAAGCAAACACATTTATGGGGTCTTCTCTTTCGGAATACATGACTTCAAATATGTTGGCCCGCGCGGGAGCAAATAATTTTTCGTCGGGCCAGCGTCAACATGATTGTGACACTAGCACAAAAGGAGACAGAGGAACGAAACAAAAGAGAGAGGCAGGGAGGTTGACCAAAACGGAAGATCCAGTTTGCTACCCTACACTGTGGGAAGAAGGAGAAGGAGTAGAAAGAAAGAAACAGAGAAAGACAAAGAGAGAGCAAATGCACCCGATCAGGGGAAGTAATGATCACCGCACACAATCACATCGTAGCATCACGTGCAGCACAATGAATACCAGCTTAGGTCACAGCCGTTTTTGCAGGTAAGTTGTCCTTCAAAATATGTACCAGTGCCTTCGGCGCCGTGTGCTACGATTTTTTATGAGGTCGGTATTCCAACATACTTTGCTCTGATAATGATCTCCGATCAAAGTGCAACATATCTTGTAATCTCTTCGTGGGGAAGCAGGCGAAAGCACTGTCGTAGCTTTTAGTGGTGATGGTAATATAGACGGGATAACTGGTTGTGAAAGGTCCAGATATATCTCAGCTAACCGACACGTTGCTTCTTCCTGTACCGTATTTTGTCAGCTCCGTGTTGTTCAGAGGAAGTTCTGGGTCACGTCAGCCAAATGGAAGAGAGAAACCAGAAAATGAAGGGCTCCTCCTATATTGTCCGTCGTTGATTACCTTGTGGGCGGCGCCAAGTGATTGGTCGATGTACGGAACGATCAGCGGCGCACAATGGACGAACAGCCCTCATTTCTCGGAGACACGTCGCCGGCCCTCGTTGCTTATTGGCTGACACTGTTCGGACATAGACTTTCGTTTTACTGCATTGAGTTGTTGAGACGGGTTATATGCGTAGTAAACGGAATTTAACGTGTTTGCGGTTATTGCAATTTACGGTGACATGCAAACCCAGTGGAGCTTTTAAAATTTTACGCTTCTTATACCCCACAACAAATGCCATGGCCGTTAAACTGCGCTGGTGAAAACACCAAGCTGGTTCTTTCTGTTTCTTTTTTATCCTGTTAACTTTCTGGTTCCCTCTTACGAAGCATTGCGCTTCAGTGTAGTGGACAGTTCATTATCACTAAGGGCGTAAATTACTGAACGCGTTGCTTTCGCGCGAATCGTAAGTGCTAAAGTAGACAGCGAAGAATGAACAAGGACGCATTCCACTAGACACCCCTGTTATACTGCAGTGGGCTCTCGTGCAGTTACTCTCGTATGCATCTAAAAGCTGCCGCATATCTTCCAGTACAACCACCTGCCATGTTAAAGAACTTGTTGTTGGCCCCGTGGCCTTTGCTTATGCGTGCGTGTGTGCATGTGTGTGCGTGTCAGGGCGCGTGTGCGCGTGTGTGCGTGCGTGCGTGGGTGCGTATCCTTGCGCGTCTCGTACGGTGGAGCGGAGGCATTAGGAAGTGGAGGGGCTTCCCTGAGAAGAATTGCCAATGACACTAGGGGCTATACCGCGTGCAACCACGACTTTCGCGCTGCTCAATATTTCACGACAAGAGGGCTCTCTCGCCGTCGGAAAGAAATGCCTGCCTGTTGGCGTGGTTGCGGGCCACTTCGCGTGTCTTTGACCGATTCCGCTCGGCGCCGGCATCTCTCGGCGGACGCATCAATCTGAGCGGGCGCCGCCGTCGTTGCTCGCGTCCGTGCCTCGCGAATATCCCGGGAGGAACGGGTTGGATTCGCCTCTTCGTTGAAGTGCGTGCGATGAATTTATTTCACGGCGGAGGAGGCGCCCGTCACGGGTCCGTGTGGCGTCTTCCTTCCCTCCCTCGTCCGGTCCGTTCCGACTCCTCGGGTTCCTCGCTGCTTTATATGCCTGTACATCACGGTGACTTCGCCGTAGTCGCGTCCCTATATAAGAGAACCGCGCCGTGGAATGCTTACTGCATACTATATAGCACATTCGTGCAGTGTTCACGAGTTAGTGAGGCAAACTTCGGAGTGGCGAAGTTGGAGAGACCGCCAGCTCAAGTGTGCCGCCGAGGCTGCTTGCGAATCGGGAACTCCAACGTCTTGGCTGCCCTTGGCTGTTGCGATGGCACATTTGCTTCCACCCTCGGAAGTGACGAATGTTGAGGTGCTGCTGCTGTCTCTTCTTGGAGCAACTGTTGTAGTGTTCGTGTGCCCTTCATCAGTCTATGTGTGTGTGTTGACAACTGAAAGAGCTCAATTCGGCTCAGGTTTGATAGGCTTTCTTTTTAATTACATGAGCTGGGTAGGAGGCGTCGGTGCCATGGGTGGCACCGGGTAGTGGTTCTTGCTTAGCTATACGATACGTGGTGATGTTAGGCCTGCTGAAAGAAACATACAAATGACACCGGTTATTTAAATAATATTTAAAGAAAAGTCACAATGACCTAACGCGATTTCGGCATACTGTTGTTGTTATTCAAATTAAGTAATAAATATAGTTTTAATTAAAATTGTCGAAGAAAAGCTAGAAACTGCCTCTGGAGCCCCTTTTCTGCTAATTCTTTTAACATTTGTGACACTTCTTGTGCTATATAATTTTTTTGGCCTCTTACTGACCCTACAATATTACTGATACAATAGCAGGCGCTATTTGTTAGCTGGCTAAATATCGTCTTATTGTCATTTCAATACACAGATGAACAAGTGATAAAGGGGACGAGATAGAGAGAGCCTTGGAAAGGAAAATGAAGTAAGAGAAAGAGAGAGAGATAAAAAATATGGAGGCTAACGACAAAAAAAAAAAGTTTGGTTTCCTACTCTGCACAGAGGAAGGAGAATTAGAAGACATTTAAAGAGATGGGGAAGGGAGCAAGGTACGTAGTATTGCGAAACGAAAGTCGACACGCAAAGTTCTGCGGTGGCACACGTCAGAGTCTGTCTCCCAGGCCAGCATACACAGCAGGAAGCCAGCTAGCCTTCCGGTCGCGTTTAGCGCACGTGTTCGTTACGAACGCTGTCCTGATGTTTTTGGTTGTGGTAGTGGCTGGCTATCCAATGTCTTGTAGCTCGCTACGAAGATAGTATACCGATTTGTACTACAACGTGGACAGATATATCATAAGAAGCCAACAAACACTGGCACCAAAGAGAACGTAGTGGAAACTACTAGTGCTTAATAGATGAAATAAAGAAACGTTAAAATAATGGATATGAAAGTGGATGAAAAAAAAACAACTTGGCCGCAAGTGGGGAACGATACCACCATCTTCACAACGTGTGCAGATAGACGCGCAGACAAACATGCACGGGGTAGTCGCACAGCATAGGAACGGAGAAGAATGGGAAGCACGAACCCGGGGCAACAAAGAAGGTGTGCCAGTGCAATCCGCATATTGCGTAATAACGGCAGCGCACTGCCAAACTTTGGCGAAGTGTTGGCGTTGCTTACATGCTTGCCTACTTTGGGATTCCACTCGACCTGTGAGAGAGCTGCTGACTCAGCCAGCGCTTTACACAAGCTAAAGCAATGCAGTTTGAGAGACGTCAACCGAGAGCAAGCGGCAGACTTCGCGAAAAAAAAAAATATCGCTTTAAAAAAAAAGGCAAAGTCGTGCACTCCTTCACGCATGAGCGCACGCGAGGTCCGCGCTTACACGCACGGGCGCTCGCTGCAACAAGACTCTCGTGCAAGAAGCAAACCGTGACAGCCTCAATTTTTGGGCTCGCAGTTTTTTGACACAGATGGCTAATGAAAATGCGCGCAGACTCGCGACATAACTTCCCCGAAGTCTTAAGGGAGCGCTCTCAATTTAGTTAATACCACTCAGTGCAAACTCGCTTGGCTTCGATCCCACTTGCCTGTGCGCGTGCGATTCCAAACTTTCACGTGTCAAAGCCGAGCCTTTCCACTTGCCCTAAATGGCGTTGCACTATCTGAAAGGGCAACGACTGAAGTCGTTTCTGGGCTTATCGGCTTTTGAAACCGCACCTGGACGTGTTTTAGGCGTTCGGTCATTACTTGAAGTGCGCGCGAACATCATTGGCTTGCCTAGTATAGTTGGTGCACGCTCGTCTTGACCATTCTGACGCAATGATTAACGGAGACGTGATAAGAGACGATGTGCACACGCGGAGACGGAAACAAGATAACACGGTAGGATAAGTGGAGTGTTGATTGGCGGGGCTTGTGAAGCCCTCGCGTGTTGGCGAACGGCAGTGGTGGAACAAAGGAAGTCGCCGGAGCGACCGTTTCGACAAGGGGACTGTAGACAACGTGCTTTTGCCGAAACTTTCCCTCCAAGGAAATTACTTGTTCGACCAGTGTTATTCGCTTCAAGGCTTTATCTTCTTTCTGCGAGCTTCTTTCAAGTGTAAGTCGCGAGGCTCACCTAAGTTACGAGGAGCTCGAATTATCGGCTAGAGAGTAGCTGCTAATGGTTCAACGCGGGTGGGAGGTATATTGCATATTTGATCAGGGAAGACATTTTGGTAGCACTTCTGGAGCGAAGAATTTATCTAGATACTGGTGATTTTTTTATTACCGCCGCGTTCTGGAAACGACCCCAGTGGTACAGAGTGATGCTCACCGTCGGTTCTAACAGAGTTCGGCAAGCACAGCATGTCAAAGTATATTTGGGAGGCTTTTCACTGAAAGTTCCCGATGCGCCTCGAGCGTACTTTGCTTGTTAACAGTAATCTAAGCCATGTTTCTATGACACATGAGGTTATGCAACTAAATCTTATGCATTATACACCTTACATGGAAGGCGGTTCGTTTGTTAACCTCCTTCCCCTGCGGAGGGTAGTAGGAAAACGGACGTGCGTTTGTTTGACCTCGTTACTTTCTTTCCCTTTCCTCTTTCTCCGTACATTCCGTATAATCTAGTGACCCGCTGCACAACAGACACTATAGGCAACGTTTTTGAAATGTGTCTTTCATAATTGGCTGCACATGTGCTCGATCACCAGACAGCGCACCGAGAAATCTGCTTAGCATTGAGTGAGGGCATTTAGCGGGCCAAAGCAAATTGCACATGCCAGATATCGTAGTGGAAGGTTGTGGATTAATCATACTCTCGTCGGGTTCATCAAATTGCACGTAAATAGAAATACACTAGCGTTCTTGCAATGTATATCCCCCCATTGGAAAGCGACCGCCATTGACCGAATGCACAGAGCCCCCGAACCCGTTTCCCTATAAGAGCCCAAAGCCACCGTATTAGCCCGCCGAGTGAGCTTATCATCACTGACACGGCGTACACGGTGTCTTCGACGAAAAAGAAAATAGAAAAACGACAAAGCTCGTGACTCTTAACGCATGTGTTTGCTCAAATATCCATTAGAAGGCGTTAATCCGGCTCGCTTAAAAAACCTGGAAGTAAACAACAGCAGCCCCGACCTCCTTTCATTCATGTACGCGGAAAACGCTTTTCATAACACGAGTACACGGAGAGCTTGAAAAACAGTAGTTTCCCGTTGCAGCAACCGAAATGCGTTGAAGCAGTTGCTCGAGGCTGTATGGGGCCGCACTGTTTTTCTTAGCGTCGAAACACGAAACTGCGCCGACACGGCCGGAACCTTGCGGATCGCTCAGCGAGATTCTTTCTTTTCAAAAAGAAGCTCTCTCTTCCGCACTGCCCACTAATGGGCCCTAATAAGATTATAGCGAAGCATGGAAAAAATAACACCGTGTGCAACAGGTGACCCGTTCCTGCGCCGGACTATACGCCGCGTACGTTACGAAGCTATTTTTCATTAGTTTTTTTGTCACTTTCAAGAAGCGATAAAAATCAGTCCCGTGACTTTCCCTTAATCACGTAACGAACCTCTATTTTCCTTCATTAACTTTGTAATTTGAGAACGTGATAAGATTTACTCTCTTTGTCGAGGGGAAGTACCTTGCCCTGTCCCGTCGCTCATTAAGAAGTGACTGACAGAGCGTCATGACGTATAAGCAGCGATCACGATGATCGCATTTTCCATTTAAAACTGCGAAAAAGCCTGCTTACTCGAGGGACCAGTTGAAGAGCGAAACCCAAGTTTCGAAGTGTCGCGTCCAAATCATGGTGCTGATTAGGTTAGCATCGTGTCAAAAAATCTAGCAGTATGTCTTTTAAAACGTAACTCGCTTTGGCCTAGACCTTCCCTCGGGCAGGCGTTTCGTGTGCCTCGCAGAGTGCAGTGGGCCTAACCCGTAGTCAGCGTTACCGTGAAGATGGGCCAATCCCGTCGTAGACGGTGTAAGCAGGCCTGATCCTGGAAACAGTCTAACCAAAGGCGGCGCCTTGATGGGCCGAGCGCGCGATATTTGTGCTCGTTTTAATGCGCTTCGTAACGGGCGTAGATCCTGGAGGCTGCGCAATCAAAGGCGAGCGTTGCCCCAACCCCGTTAACGTTATCGCATTAGTCACTCAGGTGCAGTATGTGGACCTGGCTTCCTTGCTTCTTTCTTCAGCGAGGCGAGTGGACGTAGCGAGGGGGTCTCTCGCTTTGCTGAGGCGCGGAGAAGGGTGTAGCACGAACAGCAGCAGTGACGTCAGCGTGGATGAGTTTGAACAAGAAGCGCTTGCGTAGTGGCGCTAGGCTTGTGCGAATGCCACGAAGGGTGGTTCTCTTCGATCCCAAAGTGCATTTGTATACCGACGTCTATATTGGAAGCTGTCATGGCGTTGCGAGGCTTGTAAATGCGTTGAACGTCAATCGTTAATCTCAGCCCATTACGCAGTGGCACACCTGTGCTTCCAATCCCAGCTGCACCGGGACACCAACAGCGTCTCGGTATTGGGAGTGTGATGGAAGGATTTCGAGAAGCTTCGCGCATACCGATTACCACAGTGCATGCAGTCTGCATGCACTGTTGTAGTCACTGTCATTAATATAATTATTTTAATGCTGCCAAATTGCTTTTCATATAGTATTAGATTACGCCGCAAAACATTAATTGCTATAACAACAAATTAGCTATCCTAAAGCCGACTTTCTTGTAGTGTGCGACGTCATAAAGAACAAGCGCGGTAAAATCATGGTGATGTCGGCACTCGCCTATCCCCCTGACAGCCTATACTACGATATTCCGAGCACCATTTGGTTGTAAGCGCCACTTATTTATCATATGCCAGATATGATATATGCGATTCAAGCAGGGAAGTTCCGAGAAAGGACATCGCAACAACTGGACCAATGAAAGGCAAGCCAGCACAGGCGCTGCGAAGTTATATTTTTTCCGTATATAGCGTTAATTTCATAAGGTTTATTCGCCGAAGTCGCGCTTGCTTAATTCTGTCTCGTTAATTAAGATGCGGCAAAATCTCCCGACGTTTAATCAAACCGGGAACGAAATGCCCGCATTGCGTGGCGAAACAATCACTTCCGTGAAAGCCAGACTGACTCTCTACTCGCGATTTGGAACGATCGGCCCTCGCAGTACTTTGAGACCGTAATTCATAGCTATAGTACCAGGTTTCGAAATCCGAGAAATTCAAGCTTACCGGAACTGCGACATCCATGTTCGCGCCGCTTTCCGGGAACACATTAGATTCAAAGTCCGCATACACCAAAAGCGTTCTTACGCTAGAACTCTTCGTAAGAGCCGATGCTCGCCTATTGTGGTATTAGACATAACGCGGCCGGCAGTATATGTATATACATATACACTCGTATGATTCAGCCCCGTAATAACTTTACTTCAAACTGTAAGTGATAATCCTAAATCATTATACGCAGAAGGAGGTTCCGTAGTTAGGGAGTGATTATGGAACTTCTCGAGAGGGGATAACGGCCCAGATCTGTTTCGTTGGCTGCCCCCGGTTGCCACGCGTCATCGAATCCACCCAAAAGAGTCATTACCGAAATTGATAATGACCCGAGCATACAACGCCGGTGCCGCGCCGGAGTCTGGATCGTTGAAATCGCGTTGATAACAGTGCGTTATTGTCTTCCTTATTTTATCTTGGTTGGCCGTAATGGACCGCTCTGTACGTGTAGATCTCGCGTTATGGCCCTTTGCACGTTCCAGGTATTCTGAAAACTCTGTCCTATATATCGTGCGGCAACGATCGGTGTCTTCAGAGCTTACGTGTTTTACTTTCCAGTTTGTTTTCTGCGACCTCGTTAGTAGAGATGGTACTTCATGATTATGAGGAACTCTAATGATGCAAGGTAAAGTAAGACATGACAAAGTTTTCGTGGTATCAATCAACGGATATACGAGGAAGTGCCTGTGCGGTAAAACATCTTACAGAATGTCTCAGGTAAATTTGGGCTTTTGCACAGGTACATTCATGGCGATTGCAAACGCTGTGCTTTGTTCTAGAATGCCGTACATTGTACAGAACGGTATCTGTAAGGAACTGTGCTAAGGCACTAGTCCGAACTTATTATAATTGTCGTATTAGCGAGGAAATTCGTTACAAAGGCGTGCTGTGTCTTGTTTTTATTCGATGAACCTATCTTAATTTTAGCATGAGACTGGTCCACGCTTTCGCCTTGTGTCACTTCTCATATGTAGCTGGGATGCTCACTTGGACACAGACAGAGATAAACAAGTTGAACAGATTAATTAAAAGGCTAGTCAAAACAACAGTGGGGTTACCGATTAACACTCCGGATAACAAATTAATGAAACTCGGGCTCCACAACACAATAGCCGAGATAATTGAAGCGCAGCAAATTGCCCACAGAGAGAGGCTCTCTGGAACAAGGCCAGGTAGAGCAATACTAGAAGAGGTAGGATGGTGCCCAACCGAATCCAAAATTTCAGGTGAAGGCACAGTAGAACTAAAAGATAGCATAAGAAAGGTAATCAAGACGACTCCTTTCCCCAGAAATATGCTCCCGGTGCACAACCTGGAAAGACGAAAGGCAAGGGCCAAAGCTCTCCTGCAAGAGATAGAACACGACAGAGAACATGCGGCATTTGTAGATGCTGCGTGGGTCAGAGGAAAGAAAGCCTTTACGGCAGTAGTAGTAGATGCAGATGGTCTCACTCGGGATGCTATTACAATCATGACTAAAGACACGACAGTCGCGGAACAAGTAGCGATAGCATTGGCTTTAAGGAATAATAAGTGGACGAAGATTTACAGTGACTCTAAGATGGCTATTAGACACTTTACCAATGGCTTTGTAACCAAAAGGGCTGCCCAGCTGATCGGTGAGTTGGACAGCCAAGAGATCGAAATCCGCTGGTTTCCTGCGCACATGGGGTCTGTCGATCCATCTCGGAAGAATTTAAACGAGATGGCTAACGCAGCTGCACGAGGACTTACTATCCGTGCACTACGCGACCAGAACCTTAATAATATACAGGAGGAGAACAGGGACCAATTACTAACGTATAATGAAATCACGAGGCATTATTACATCAACAGAAGGGAATTCCCAGTGCCACACGCTAAGCTCAATAGAGCTCAAGCGGTGACTCTGAGATTGTTGCAAACAGGAACTTATCCAAGTCCAAACTTTATTAACAAGATATATCCTGAAAGAGAGATACCAATCAATTGCGAGAAGTGTAATGGCATCATTACTCTGGATCACATGCTTTGGCAGTGTCCTGTGACTTTCACAGACTGTGACAAGGAGAGAGACTGGTGGCAGCGAGTCCTACACAGTGGAGGTCTTTTCGATCAAGTACAGGCCGTCCAGAAGGCCCATGATACGGCGGTAAAGTTAAACCTTACTGTCCCGACGTGGGAGCCGCCTGCGTCAACCTAAGGGTTGATCTTCAGGACATTAAATAAAGTTCATCATACCATACCATATTAGAAGTAGTGTCCCAGTTTTCGTAAAATCGTTCTGGTTCGTCCAGCGTAGCTTTGTACCGCTACCACTAGCGCTTTTATGTTTTGTGTAGTGTTAAGCTTTTCAAATGGTTGAATTGAACATCGTTTGAGGCCTTTTACCGTTGCTCATAATTTTATATTTAAGCTTTGCCCGAGGACAACGTTTATGTCGACATTTTACTCATTCATATCCTGCGTGGAAGTTTGATTCCGCCGTTTTCGAGCTATTGCAATTTCTTTGCAACAAAGTTGGGTGATAATAATATTCTCTCTTAACAATACATATGTGTTTCCTGCCTTCGCAGGTGTCTCCGGATGGTTGTGCGTGTAACGAGCGCTAAAGAAACTACCGAGAATGCTTTTAGAACGGAAAGGAAAAAAATAATAGAAACGCGTGAATAAAAGTGTGTGTGTGTGTGTGTGTGTGTGTGTGTGTGTGTGTGTGTGTGTGTGTGTGTGTGTGTGTGTGTGTGTGTGTGTGTGTGTGTGTGTGTGTGTGTGTGTGTGTGTGTGTGTGTGCGTGCGTGTGTGTGTGTGTGTGTGTGTGTGTGAGAGAGAGAGAGAGAGAGAGAGAGAGAGAGAGAGAGAGAGAGAGAGAGAGAGAGAGAGGAAAGGTCCCGGTGGGCGCAACAACGAGAAGGCCCTCCGTTCGCGCTTATACGTCAGAAATAGTGATTATTACCGTCGCCTTTGACGCCCATCTTTGTAACGGTCGTGGCTTCAACGTTTATAGCGGAAGCCACCACAAAGAAAGTCGTTTGGCAACTCCGATGTTGCACCGCGGCATATCATATCCAATAAACCCTATTGCGCCTATCCCCGAGGCACGCCAACCCCACACATTCATGTCGCAAATGGTTCCTTGCACCGTTCTCTATTTCGGTGATCCGGTACACCTCTTCGTAATGACTTTGACCCCCCCCCCCTTGCCCGCTCCCAATCGCTTCCCTTTCGCGACAGACTCCTTGGTTTCCTTCCTCTTTTCTTCGCTGGCATTGTTTACGACGCACGGGTCGACGCCTCTGTAGCGGAAGAGTCATAAGCGTGTAGCAGCGAGCGAAGCTGAATGTGAAATTGGGATGTAGGTATAGGAGGGTCCTGCCCTGGTGTCGTATCAGGAAAGCGGGCACAGCAAGTGTTCGCTGCCGCGTTGACGAGCTGATTTGCCAAGCCACGCTACGGTGGAGACGGGCTACCTATAGTGCGGTGTAACGTTGACAAACTCGACATGCCGTACAGTAACGGGTCAAAGGGCTTTGAGCCAGAGCTTCCAACGGACGTGCGCACGGAAGGCGGCGCGTGCGTTGTACTAGTTGTTGAGGTACACTGCGCTGCACTGTAGGACTTCGAGAAGGCTACGCCCGTTCCGGATTGCGCGCGCTCTTTCGTCCGTGGTGCTTTTCTCGTTGCTCTTTCCGTTCAGTTACTTCCTCCCCAAGTGCGCGGTGACCCAGCCATAACTACATTCTGGTTAACCTCCGTGCCTTTCTGATATTATTTCTCTCTTTTCACCAAGGTCCCCCCTCTCTGTTGTCCTAGTAGGTCATCTATCGTTGACAACCAATGGAACCGCTCGCGCGCGTGCGTGTTTGTGTACGTGTTTGTGTGTGTGTGTGTGTGAGAGCGCAAGCGTTCTCATGTATTTGAAGGCGTCCGTCCATGTGTGCGTGTGTAGTGTATAGGCGCGTGTTCGGGATGGGATTTTCGCGAAAAGACGAATTGGGAAGATGAAAATGAAGAGGCTAGGCGCCAGTGGGGGTGCGAGAAGGGGGAAGGCGGGGCGCAGTGCTGCAAGGAAAAATAAAAGTACGCCCTCACCACATGATCTACCATGCCAAAGAAAGGCATGCTAACATATCAAGTTGATACAGGTACACGCATGGTAAATACGAGCAGGCATGTATAATACACCAATGACGAGCGGCAAAACGACGTACGACTGTAGTGTACCGCTTAATGTATGTGTGCGGGATGACTACGCGAATTTGTGCACGTACACAAATTGTCGAAATCACTATTAGTTCACAGATTAGTCACAGATTAGTGTTCCATTAAAGTGTTATTACTACGCAGGGATACCTTATCACTATTTACGTTGAGAGCGCTCATTAAACGAGAAAGGATGAAACCAACACGTCAGAATGAAACCAACACCTTCTAAGCGATGAAAGCGTTATTGCAGACTCAATGCAAACACCGACGTGCGACTCCAGGTTGCCCTGGAAAGCCACGAAGAAGAGAGGAGTTGAACGGAGTCAAGAAACACGATGGGATATAGGGCGCGTTCTAGCGCTGAGACATTATTTGGTCGCCCCAAATACATTGTAAGCCAGGCGACTCAGCGTTCCTATAAAGCTCCGTGAATGCAGGGAAGGGCAACACGCATGTGTAGAGATAAGAACAGGAGCACCGTGCCGGTGCGCACGCGATAAATAGCGCGGGCGCCGTTCATTGCATTCCGCCCCACCTGTAAAACTACCTGTAAAAGCACTTCAGCGAAAAAAAAAAAACAATGCTCTTAATACAGCATCAGCCTCTTTCTGCACTTTCTTGCGAGTCTAGCTTGCAAAGCTTTAGCCCGAAAGGAAACCTATAGCTCAGCTACTTTTTGACACTGGCTTGTTATTGCTGCATTTCGGGAAGTAGTTACTAATTTCGAGCGATATGCCTTTGTGGAGTGCGATCTGTTGAGCTGTGTCCCCACGCGCAGATCATGTGTTTCTATACGCCTACCTGTTGGAATATCGGATCAGAGATGATGCCACCGAGTTCTAGGGCGACAAAACACATGTCGCCGGTATGCACACACTATTAGATCGAACATCGGGGTTCGTTTCAGGTCGGGCTCGCAACTGCGGTGAAAGTAAAACAGAGAACAGAAGTAGTTCTTCAAGCTAGGCCGTTCGAGAAAGTGACATAACGAGAAACGAAGACGGCAGAGGAGGGGAAAGGAAAGCGTAATGCACGTGCCCGCCAGTGATCGAACATTTCCGACGCCCTCGCTGGCATCCACGCCACCCCTTGCAGCAAGCCACCGACGCCACCACGTGCAGTCCGCTTTTCCGGCGCACCGATGGGATTCGTCGGCTCCGACGGTGGGGGGCCCCGCTGGGTGTGCGCGTGGAGGAAGGAGCGAACCGAAATCACTGCGGACGACGTTCGCTGTCGGTGCGCGTCGGCGGATGGGTCGGGTGTTCGGCCCATCCGCGGCCGGTTGAGGCACACGATCGTGTATTGATGGAGGGTAGCGCTTTGTTCTGTCCTGCTTGCACGTGCTACGTGGCACTGGTCGCTTGGAAACAGGCCGACCGGGCGACCGACCCTGTTTGTCAAAGAACGGGCAGCAGCACACCTGCGATACAGTTGTGGTGCAGAGAAAATGCCTCTTGAGCCAGCGTCAACGCTCTTGTTTAGAGGCGTGCGCTGACGATGCGGCAGCATGAACGAAACCGTAGCCGTGATGATACGCCCACCGTTTGTGCGTGGGCGCCGTCGTCGATGTCGAGTGATTACAGAACGTTCGAGTGCCCGCAGGCTGCGAGCGGTAAAAGGAAGTGTGCTGTGTCGCCCTCGTAGCTCCACCTTTTCTTTTAGAGCGCAGCTCTTTGGCGTCCGTTCCTGGGTTTCGCGTCGTCGTCGGCGTCGTCGTCGGCCTCGTAACCGGCTCCGCCCCCCTTTCATCCCCCCAGCGCTTGCAGCGACCGACTGATACCGCTGGATGCCGCTGACGCCGCTAGAGAGTCAAGATAACGTGACTGCATAGAACACCGTCACCGCCATGCAGAAAGAGGAGGAAAGGGTCCCCCCCCCCCCCCCCCTGTTCTTGTGTGGCGGATAGCTGGGGTTGACTCACTATCGCCGTCAGCGGCATCAGTCAGTCGCTGCTATCTCTTCCCTCCTCCCTTTATTGTGTTGTCCGCTTGCTGCGCGCGCTTCTGCCCCCATCGTTTGCCGCTGGGTGTACACGCCGCCCCCCTCCGCTTCCGCTTAATGCTGGTTGCTCTCGACGGCGGCGATGAGCCTCCGCTTCGGCGGCGCGAACTGCAGGGTCTTCTCGGCGGCGGCGATGAGCTTCTGCTTCAGCCTCGCTTACTGCTGGTTGCTCTCGACGGCGGCGATGAGCCTCCGCTTCGGCGGCGCGAACGGCAGGGTCTTCTCGGCGGCGGCGCTTAGCCTCTGCTTCCCCCACGGCTGTGACAACCTCGCGAGGCACTTGTATAGATCTCGTCTTTGAGAATCAAGCATTGGTGTACCAAGTCGAACATATATCAGTCTATTTCTCCGACCACAAAGCTTCCTTCATGACTGTCAAGAACTGTTAGTGGAGTCTTTGTTAAAGGAATACGTGTGAAAAAAAAAAAATTATGTGATAGCGCATACATGTGTTGCTCGATTTCTTTGCCTCAATCTATCCAAAAGGTGAAACAGCTTATTTGCTGCGCTCAAATTTCGCATTAGGAAGTAACGTAATCGTCGGTAATTTTTTTTCTATACTTCCTCTCGTACTTCCCTCAACTCGCTCCACCGTCAGCTCGTTCAAATATACGGCGTATGGACACAACTGATAAGGGTCGTGCTTCCAGCTCGAGCCCTTTCCCCTGGGACTTCTCGCTCGACGTCGGTGGGTTGGGTCGGCCTGCTTCTTTATTTTATTTTTAAAATTTAATTTTGTTTTGTTTTGCTGTAAATTTGCTCTCTCGGCACATCTCTCTGCGCCGACGTACACTCTGCTGGTCCGTTCCTTTGTAGTGCGTGTATTAGTTTGGTATTACGTCGTTTCCCGCCTTAGTTATTTCGGGGTTGTCTCCTTTCCGTTCCTCCCCGCCGCCCTTTTTCTACTATTACTACCGTACTGTGTGCCTCCTTTGTCGAACGTTGTTTTACTACGACATCAGTCGGATGCTCGGAATCAGGTTTCTCGAGTTCATTCTTTGACACGTTCGTTCGTACTTTCAACTACGCGGTCATCGCTACGCCAGCGTCGTTGTCGTGACGTCAGGTCACGCAACTACCGCCAGCTTCATCCTTACTTATATATGACCCACCACTTCCGGATTCCGGAATTCATGCGACCCCCCCCCCCCCCCCCCCCACTCTTCTCGCGACAGTGTATGGTTTGAAGCCGTACGCGCGGACCAATGAGTATCAAGTGCGACATGCTATAACGCTCGGTAATTCGTGCAGGGACTGCCACGCAGGACTCTCGAGAGCGTCGTCGTTCGTGCGTGTATTTCGGAGAACACAGCATGGCGATACTGTACAATGAACTGTCTGTGCAGTGGGCGAAGACAACGACGTTGCGCCGCCTCGTGAAGTTTTACTTGAGCAGATGCAGAGTGTGGCGCTATGAGAGCTTGCTGCGGCTGTGGCTGTGAATCAATTCAGAGCCAGATGAATCACTGAAGCCTGGGGATTTTCTTGCTGTCATTTCCGGCTCGACTGAAAAAAGAAAAAAAAAAGGTATAAGCGAGGCTGCTTTTTCTTCCTTTGAGCGAGATGTGGTGAGCATGCGTGCAACAATAGGTGAAATACGTCGCAGAGATATTTCGCAAGGTTTTCCAAGAATTTTGTCTGACAGAATTCGATCTTAGCTAGTTTTCCCTGAAGGAGCTGCTGTGCCAACTGACACTATTTGCAAAAGGAGATGCAAGTCTCTACTTTAGAAATGGTATTACCGGAGGAGACTGGAAATGACTTAAAAAAAAGTGGTGCTCAGTTCTCTTGTGCCCGTCGCTAAAATAAAAAAAAAATCAAGCGAGATTTAAGTGAAATGCAATGACGAACGGAAAAAGCGCTTCGAGAAACAAACATACGAACAAAGCAAATATGTTCACCCGAGAATAAAAGTACAAAAGACGAAATGCGGTGAGATCCGATGGCTCGGCTTATGGAGCATGTTTATGGAGGGAAAAAATATCCCGTTCGAAGCGACAGCTGTGAATTGGCGCACAAGAGCCCGAAAGAAGTGATTCTGAGCACATAAGTTTTTGTGAGCCGCCTTTTCCTGTTCTTTTCTTTTTTTTTTTGTACGTTCGGCATGTTCTTTATTTCTTGTTGTTTTATGTGCTCTTTTCGCATGCTGCCTAACAAATTTTAAAGGGTAGGCGTATTTCCCGTATGACTAAGTGAAACAAGCACAAGCTCGCAATGCATGTTCGTTCTTCAGTAAACGCCTTAGAGAAAAGATGGAGCAACCTTTGGAAACTACAATTTTTTATAGGTGAAGCTCGCGGTACTAGGCCACATGTAAATGTGTGCGATGTGCCAGAAATGCACCGCGATGGGCCACTGAATGTAATTGTGGCTCACCTGCATGCAGCACTGTAAACTATGTAGACGCTTGAGTTTGCGATAGTGAATCGGGAGCAGGATTGACTTGTCCAGAAAGGGATTGTGATCAAACTGTAGCTCTCACATGCGTAGCTGCTGTTTTCAGTAATAGTTCGTAACTCATAAACAGCCTGAGTCATTATGCAGCTGCTTGCACATCACTTGAAGAGCTCCCGGTATTGGCCAGTGGTTTATCTATCGTGACAATGACTCTCGTGAATGGACAGTGTCTTATATAACAGACAGGTGACAGCCGCAATAGATCAGCGGCTTCCGTAAAATATGAACGCCTTTCGTGATTACCCGATGGCTGGTATGCTTGATAACTGCCGTGTAGATAGCTTGAACGGCTGTTGTAATTGGCAAGTGTCTCAATGTCTGTGGGAGTGAGCCAAAGGCTTGTTTATCATCCGAATGACTTCGTGGTCGGTTCGTGATTATATATATATATATATATATATATATATATGTGTGTGTGTGTGTGTGTGTGTGTGTGTGTGTGTGTGTGTGTGTGTGTGTGTGTGTGTGTGTGTGTGTGAATTCATATCGCCATATTTTGTTCTCTTCTCATCATCCACAGCTAGCTAGGAGTCGATTCTGGTGATAACATGTGTGGAAGGCTATCATGATCACTGAAGAAGCGCGAAAAAGAAAAGAACGTGACTTGAACGGAATAAGTGCTCTAAGTCGACCGTAATGGACGAGTGCATCGTGTGTCACGTGGACGACTGTCTTCAGAGACAACGGCTTATTATGTGTCGTGGATGTGATGGATAGCTTCCTTGACGCGTCACATGTACAACACACTGCCAAATATCGGCTCGAGCACACTGTCACGTTGTTATCCTGCAGATTAACACGTCCATTTGTTTGAAACATGAATATGACTTGTAATTACTTCTGTAGGTGAGATGAGGCAATGATGTCATAGGGAAGCCCGTTTCAGTGTAAACGTCTGCGAATGAAAAATAAGGAACGCAAGTATGTCACAATACAGGTATTTGGATGCGCCAGTACTTTTGATGATAGACTGGCGCGAAGCTATGTACGAACGTGATGGTGGTATGATCTATGGCGCTTGGTTGGGAACACTCTGTGAGAATTTGTGCACTAATGGTAAGCAGTGATAAAATGGCGACGAGAACGAGTAGTGAAATCTTACTTCCGATAAGATACACTGACAGCGTATGTGCATGTCGAGAACAGAAACCTGATGACTCGATTCCGTACGGATTAGTGCGTTTTTACCAGGTGTATATAAGGGGGGGGGGGGAGGCGCATCGAGAAGTCGCATGTGTATTCAAGTGTGGGCTGAATAGGCTGTTTGTACCGTGTAGGTGCACGTTTGGCGACCAAAGAAAGAAAGAGAGAGAGACCGAGGAGAGGGAAAGGGTGCATATAAAAGGCAGAGTGGTCAACTAAATGTATAGTTTTGGTTGGCTACCGGGCACGGAGGGATGGGATCAGGGAGATAGACAGAGAAAATTAGAGAGGGACAAACTGCTCTTACATATCAGAGATTCTGGAAATTCAGCTCACGATTGAGCGACGCCGAAAGAAGCCACGTCCAGAACGTCACGTAGCATTGCGAAAAATACAACTAAATTGCACGGCAAGTACTAATAATAACTTTTCATTATCATTAACGGGTCTCAAGCGTAGCCGCTGTCGTTCTTTCGCTCGAAGCCCGGTTGAGAGCGCTGCAATACGATAGCGCATCAGCGCAGTCACACGGCTTTATTTCTTATTTCGCGGGATATCTTTATGAACACCGAAATGAATGACCACGCGCCATGTACGTTGCCACAAAGAATTGGATCGGTCGTTACCGTATCGCCTCTACAACGTAACGAAACGTACTTAATTGGCCCTAAAGTGACTATTACGAAAAATGGAATAATTGATCTAAGGTAATTAACTAATTAAGCGGAATATAAAAGAATATTTTGGAGAGCGCCACACGACGGCAAACCGTATGTCGTTCGTTTCACCCAGCTGTCGCTAATCAATTTTTTAAAGAATCCTTGGTTCAAGTTACGTGAAACGCTCCATATATCACGTCTCTGACCATGCTATTCCCATTCATGATCCCGACGAACGCGTTGGCATTTCTATTGTTTTTGGTTTCTACCATGGCGACGAAATTTAATGGCTTGTCACGGAGCGAACATGAAGTATAAGCATCGCTGAATGCGGTCCAGAAAGAATACGAAACAGAAATGGACTCCAAACGACAGAAGTAAACGACGGTGAGAAGGCCGTGAGGTTTCCTTTCAGTGCAATGCGCGTCACGCCAGGCAATCGCTCAGTGTTGGAACCTGAGCGGGAAATCCATCTTATACGCAACGTCGGGCGACCGTTCGCTCTCACTTTTTGTTCGGTTCGTTCGGTGCCCGAAAAGTGATGTATATGAGGGCTGCGAAAAGGCAAGGTAAGGCGCCATTGATCGAGCATGCTGATTTGTCATAGCCCGCCCTTCTGCGTAATGCGTCAAACACGTAAAAAGAAAAGCAGAGCTTCACAACGACATTGTTGTGGTAGAGCATATGTTAGCGATCGTTATTTACTTCTCTTAACGCATTTTTTAATGTCAGTATTACCGTTATTATCACGTTCTCTAGCTACATTATCCGGAGTGAGCGCAACTTGGCCCTGTAGTATGCATGTAATGAAAAAGAAAAAGCAGTGACCAAATCAATGTCTACATGTTCTAATTGCTTACATTTGACGTAGAGAAAAAGAAAAAAAAATGTTTTTGGAAAGGCAGGATGTTTAAGTGGAGGTATAGTTACGGTTGGCTACGTTGCACGTGGGGAAGGGGAAGGAGATAGGCTGAGAGTGTGAGAGCACAAAACGAAGGAAACCGCGCACGCCATCCTGCCACCAGGAAGCGTTTACAAAACCATTAGAGAGAGAGAGAGAGAGAGAGAGAGAGAGAGAGAGAGAGAGAGAAAATCCTTTAATGAAAAGCAGCGACAAACTTTAGTTCTACTCTGTCACCCCCATGCACCTTTCACGCGGTCAATTCTGTCACCTCATTGTAGGACGGTGCATACACTGAAAGACTCTACCATTGCACGCCGTTGCCCATGAGTCAGAAAACTGACAAAACCATTACGCAGGCGTTTAGACATATAAGCACTTCAGCAACGCAAATGTAACCTTCTGGGCCTGAACATGGCAGCGAAGCATGGGCGTGTCCTGATAGCCAGCAGTCACGTGTACGGAAGAGTGGTGTAGTATACCGTCACTGCAGTGACGTGCCAATGTTTCAAAAAAACTTATGGTAGTGATGTAAGTGTCCAATGACGCCCCCGGCCGACAACATTTATGTAGTACTCAACGTGCTGCAGCATATTCGGTTGCCCTTCGGTGCGGCGGTGCAATGCGTTCGGCTACATTAAGCATAGCACAAGCCAGGCAAACAGCGCACGGCGACGTGAATGTCGCGATAGCGCGTTTTCGCTTTCTTGGACGCCAGCGGCGGTCGCAAAGGAAAGAGGCTGTAATTAATTTATCAGCCTTGGGCCGACACATTCCTAGGCCAATTACCAGAGGCTCGGAACTTTTTAGCCCCTATATCCCCAGTCCTATACGATAACAAAATATAGTTGGAACGCGCGCATGCGATACCAAGACGACTCGATGTAAAGGTACGCGATATCATCGATCGGCTGTGCACAGTGCCATACTCCGTTGCTTCACACGCAGTACTGAGGCTCTCTACGACTCCCACGGGAGCTTTGCGTTGTAGCGAAATACGCTAAGTGTCAGTGCTGCTGTGTTAAAATGTTCTTCTACATATTTCAATGACTTCCCATATTTATTTTGAGCTCCTGTATCGGAAATGACATTTCTGTATCAATTCCAGCGTATTTCTTTAGTATGGTGCAAAAGGTGTGTAAATATTGAACTCCGTGCGGAACGTTTCTATACGGTGAACTACAGTGTGGTGGCAAAGGGGGGCGACCTCCTGACCTTAGTTTTGTTAACGGGAGGGAGAAGCAAACCTCAGCCGGTGTTCACACACACACAAGAAAAGTTCTTGCGCCGGAACTGTTCGTAAATGTCAGTGTTACCCAATCATGACGTTAGGCATATTAGCGAAGCCGATGTGAGAGCTCTGCGAACTCGACGTCTTGTTAATTTGAAGGCTTCAAAGCGGACGCTAACATAGGCGTAGGCACTGGTTACATTGCGGATAACGCATTGAGATTTGTGCTTACATTAACTGAAGTTTACTCTGTCTGTGACCAGTGTAGCGGGTTAGCAGCGGGAATTGACAGCGGACAAGATGCTAATTATTAGTCCGAGAATCCACCAGTTCATGCCATTGTTTACGCTACTGTCGACACTCCTCAATTCTCAACAGACTATGATTGTGAAGTTAAACGAGAACAACCTCGGAATCACTCGCGCTCGCTAATTTCTTCGTCTGTGAATAGTTAGCGTGACTATTAGTTACAACTTAAGCACGATCTAAACATCCCAAATTGAAATGATATAAAGATTTGGACGTCTTGAAATTTCGGGATATACGAGGGACGCGGCAAAGATAAACGAAATCAACGCTGAAGAAGTGGACAGCAGAACAGAAGATATTTTAGTGACGGTTCTGCGTACTTCTATTTTGTGGTTCGATTCAAACTCGATGGTTCCTTGTACCCTTCTACGATCAACTAACTCGCACAACAAGTGAATTTCCGTCTTGAACGTTACCTAATCAGATTTTAGAAAAGAAAACTAATACCGCTAAGACACGCTATCCGAATAGGTGGACGGCAAGCACATATACGGCTGTATTTCCATTCTCGACACCGAGACGCAGTTGGTGTCCCGGTGCCGGTAGAATTGAATATAGGGGTGTTATGTACTGACGAACACCAAGCGTAACAGCCATTGACGTTTAACGCTATTACAGACCTTGCAAGAACAAGGCCGATTGCACCTTCTAATAGAAATGTTGGCGATAACGCTTTTGGGGTCACACTTAACTATAGCTTACACCATTTGTGTGGCATAAAACATCATCGCTATGCAAGCTACTGCTTCCTGTTTAAGCTGTACTCTACGCTAATATCGCAGCTGTCCTTGGTGCTGTCCTTCTCCGTGCGCACGCTGTGTAAATCCTGTGCACGCTGTGTACGCCTACTCGGCGAGACACTGATGCCAAACCCCGGAGAGAGAGAGAGACAAAACGGCTACGTCCACACGCTATACCTGAGTGACTGTAATGCGACAACATTAACAGGATAGGCCCACCCACGCCTCTGATGGCGCGGCCACCAGTATCGCCGCGCGTTGCAAGCCACGCCGGAACCCTTGCGAGGACACATATCGCGAACTTGTGTCAGGATTGACCCGCTAAGTCATTGCCTCTGGTTCCAGAGCCACCAGTTCACATAGCTTACATTAACCCCTCTTTCCAGTTTTCTAGCCTTGCAGCTAGGCCCTTCCTATATTAGATATAGGAAGATATAATCACCACCACCACCACCACCAGCAGCACCACCACCACCACCAACAACAACAACAATAACAACAACAACAATAATAACAATAACAACAATAACAATAACAACAATAACAATGATCACAACAATAACAATAATAACAATAACAATGATCACAACAATAACAATATTAACAACAATAGCAATAACAACAACAATAACAACAATAATAATAATAACAACAATAACAATAATAACAACGACGACGACACAGTCTCCGGGATCGACCCAGTTTTCTAAAATCAGCAATTATTTCTATTTTTTCATTTCTTATGTTAACTTATTTTATCAAAATTCTCGACAATGTCTTTATTAAACTTCTAAATCACATTTCTTTTGTCCCACGCTCTACTATTCAAACCTGGTTTTGTTTTAATTATAAACATACAGGAAACCGCTTGTTTCCTGGCCAATCCCCAACAGCGGGTATGCGCCAGTGTTTGGCAGACAAGACAAGACAAAATTTTTAGTGCACCATCTCGGAAATAGGCACAGTTTACTATTACATCCTTACTCGGCGAGACGCACAACGCGCCAAGCCAGGGTGAAGTAGGCAAAGAACGCTCCACTTTAAGAAGTCTGTTCCTGTTATTATCGAAGTCTGGGGTTTTTCCACTCGCCGTAGGTGCGGACGTCGTAGCAGGCAAAAGTCTGATCCACGTATCGCTTCGCAGCAACCGTATAGGGAAACGTGCCTCGTATTAGAGTACGTAACTGGCTCGCAAATTCAACGGCTCCGCTCTACCGGGCGAGCATCATACCATTAGTGGGGCGGTGGGGCGCTCAAGCGAGCGAGAAATCGCGTTACCGCTGGTCGCGCTAATGCGTGATTGCGGCAGACAAATCAGATTGCGTGCGCCGCTGGTGGCGTGGGAAGCGACTGCGGGAAAGCCAGCCGCGTAGGAGGTAAAGCCGGCCGGCACGGTGGGCGCCGGTCGATGATTTCTCGGAAAGCGGAGGGAAGGTGGCGCACAACTTCGTTATGGAAAACCAAACAAGAAGAACGCAAAGGCCTAGCTCAGTGTTTGCGCTATCGGACGCGTCATTATGGGCGACGTTGATTTAGAATCCTTAGCTCAGTCAACGTGATTGCCTCTGTTCCGGACCTGTGTCCGTTATTTTGTCAAACTGAACGAAGGTGTAGTGGTGAATCGTGGAATTAACTATAGAGTACTAATCTGGCTGTTGCACGCTGTAGAGTGGGGTGTCGTTAGGGCACGCTGAGGGCTGTCGATGACGCATGTTATTACTATAGACTTGACGTCTAGGGGGAACGGCTGCGGAACTAAAGCTGGCGCACAAAAACCGCAGTCGTATGGTTTTGTCGCCTGCGTAACTAACTCGCGCCGGTTAGTGATCAACATATATCCTGTTTACTTGGGGGGTGCGTGTTCCTGGCATGTCATAACGCTTTAAACGTATCTCGCGTTTAACCTGAAGACGGGATGCATCGAGCTGTTTCATTTGCATCCAGATTAGTTTGTTTTCTCATAAATATTGCAAGGAAGGGAATTCAGTGTGGAGCAATATTTGGAGGCGCGCAAATTTCCGCCTCTATACTGTTGACCTTCTGTTAAACAACTCGTTGTTCACGTGGCTGACACCACAGCTCCGTCGGTGTTTGCATTTGCTCGTATGTGCACACCTAAATACGAAGGAAAGAAAAATACTATTGTCGCAGCACAAGTTTTAACGCGATAGCTTTATGGGCCCCGTGTCGCAAGGAAATTTGGTGTCGGCCTCTTGCGTCGGACGTCGTTTCACGAAAAATTATTCCGAACAACAATCACGCAGGCCCTCCGGGTGGCGCAAAGGCGTTACTGAGCTAATTGAATTCCTCAAAGTAAAATGCAGTCGAAAAGTCGTAAAGTACGACCTAAACGCAACCTATTGTCACGATAGCATCGGATTGTAATTTGACTACACTAGAATATATAATTCTGTTACGAGGAAACTCAAACACAAACCTCTTTTCCAGCGTTTCTACCATACATAGAGCGGCGCGGCTCGCTCAGTTACTTTCAACAACACCATCCAGATCGCGCTCGCCTCGGCGCATCCGCAAGAAAGCTGCGGTTGCCGAGAAACGTGACACGCAGTCAGAGATCCTTGAATGCTATCGCGTTCCACTCTAAAAGGCGAAGCTTAAGCGTCCTCCAAATTTTTTTTTCGTCTTTTTCTTTAGCAATTTATTCGTTCTTTTTTCGGTTGTGAGCGCTTTTTTGATTGCGCTTTCATTGTGTCCATTTTATTAATATTGTTACGGGAATGTTGGGAGTATAGAAAGACTATATTTACAATATATATATACAGGATGAGTCAGAGTAGTTACGATGGCTGACCACCAACAACACGCAGCAGCCAGCGTCTCCGATCTTCTTCTTCCTCCCTCTTCTTTCATCCTTCCGTAACAGGGCCCCCGGGTTTTATTTACGCTTATAACGCACGTTCCTATTTTTTCCCGGTAGCTGGTGGAGCATGCTGGAAACGACCTGGGACGGCACAATGTAACGATTCCTTTCGTTGTATTCTATTTCTTTATCATCATGAACCGTTCACGACCGGCTGATCCCTGTGATAACGTGGGCGGAGCGCCACTCGCGCAATGATGAAGCGCATAAAGAATAGCATTCTAACAGAACTGCTGCATTATCCCGCTGCTGTAAACTGAAGGCACGCTACTACCAAGCTATTGATCATCGGGATAGCAGTTATATTTACCCTTCAGGCGCGTTTCGGTCGTCACCATCACCCCGAGGTTCCGTAATAAGTCTAAGGGCGATAATATCGTCGCCGAGCGCCGTGTGCTGTATTCGCGAGTGAAAGCTTGCGAGGGTGAGCCGGCGATCGCGGCTCAGTCTCGCGCACGCAAACGAGGAAAGCAGGGAGGAGGCGCGCCGTATTACGTCGCGCCCAAGGCTTCCGAGAGGAGGGTATACGAGCGTTCTACTCCGGGCGATCCGGGCGGACGCGCGCGCACGCCCGCACCGCTGCGTATACATCTTGAAACCCGTCTGCGACGGGGACAAAGTCCGCTGCGCGTTTGTGTTTTTTCGGCTTAGTTCGAGTTGATGCGAGACGCAGCACGAAGGTTAATTCACTCGCTGCTGCCGCCGCGCTTCCTCACTCCAGCGTTTTGACAGCGAGCTTCCGCGGTCATCGAGCGAGATGTGTTCATGTTAGCCTGCGCGCTTTAGTTAGCATACCTGTACTTACAAGTTTATACGGCCGTTAAATCTAGTATCCTTGCTTCGTATGGCTAGCTGTCCCCTAATTTGCTATCGCAATCGATGCTTCAAGTTTAGAGTGAAAGTGTAACTTTTTTTTTCTTTTTGGGACCCTTGTTGAACCATTCTAACCCTGCGGAGATTGATAATGACAGCAACTAACAGGCTATGGAACCAAGGAATGCATTGACGAAATGAGAGAGAGAGATAAAACTTTGTTATGTCCTTGATGGGGTTCAGGGGTGGCGGGGGTCGGGAGACTAACCCCCAATCCCCCCTTCCTCAGACGGCGGCCAGTCCTTGCTTTCTGGCGGCGTCTTCGGCCATCCGGACGGCCCAGAGCTGCTCCTCTGGGTCCAAGCTGAGCAGCAATGTCTCCCACTGCTCGGCCGTAGTTATGCGTGTGTTAGTGTGGGAGGTGTTGGTGGGTGAGGCTTTGGGGCATTGCCAGATAATATGATCGAGGTCAGCGCGGGCCTCGCACGCTTTGCAGAGTGGAGAGTATGCATCGGGGTACATGCGGTTGTAAAGCACGGGGTTCGGAAAGGTTCGTGTCTGAAGGAGTCGCCAAGTGGTAGATTGAGACTTACTCAGTGTTTTGTGTGCTGGGGGGTAGCGTAACCGCTCCCTGCGGTAGTGAAGGAGAATTTCTCTCAACGTGACCATTCGGTCCCGCGCGTGACCGCGATGCAGAACAGAGGGCTGGTCGGGATCGGAAGACGCAGGAGAAGGATGATGCGCCCGGTGTGCGAGAGCTCGGGCGGCATCGTGGGCGGCTTCGTTTCCAGCCAGACCCGAGTGACCAGGGGCCCAGATGATCTGCACGCGGCGTTGCCTTGAGGGAGGAGTGCCAGAGAGAATCTTCTGTGCTTGGGGTGCTATCAGTCCTCTTGTGAAGTTACGAATGGCCGTTTTGGAATCGCTTATGATGCAGTGTGCATTGGTAGCCGCGTAAGCCAAAGCGATGGCCGTTTCTTCTCCTACTTCGGGTTGCGTGGTGAATATTGATGCGGCCGCGGCGAGGCGGTACTGCGAACCCGCTACTGCGACGACCGCCATGGCATTTTGGTTGGGGTATTCTGCTGCGTCGACGTAGGTTACGTCAGCGGCTTGGTCGTAACGCTTTTGTAGTCGTTTAGCTCGTTCTGCACGTCGCTCCGGATTGTGTTCAGGGTGCATATTGCGAGGTATGGGTGGGATAACTAGTTGAGCACGAATGTTTGGAGGGATGGGTACTTTTGGTCCGAATTGGGTGGTGTAGGTTATGCCTAGGGTGCCTAGAATGTGCCTGCCCGTGGTGGAATTGGCGAGTCGTTCGTATTGGCTAATACGCTGCGCTTCAATAAGCTCGTCTATGGTGTTATGGATGCCGAGGGCGTCCAGTTTCTCGTTAGAAGTGGTGATGGGAAGATGTAGGGCTTGTTTATAGGCCCTCTTGATCATGGTGTTGAGTTTGAGCTTGTCAGTTGCATTGAGGCTAAGGTACGGGGCGACATAGGTGATCCTGCTCAGGGCGTAGGCGGTTACCAGGCGTATAAGGTTGCTTTCTTTCATCCCGTGATGTCGATTTCCGATGCGTGCAATGAGGCGAGTGGTTTGGTGTACATGATTATCTAATTGCTTGAGTATCTCCGTGTTTCTTCCGTTATGTTGGATGCGTAAGCCAAGGATACGAATGCTAGGTACAGTAGGTATGCGTTGCTGGTGCACGTGGAGTTCTATCTCGGGCGGGTGAGGGTCTGGGCGTCGACCTCCCCAAGTAGGCTTGTACAGAAGGAGCTCCGATTTCTGTGGGGAGCACGCCAGGCCGCGCGGTTCTACGTATGCAACGACCTCGTTGATGGCTTGCTGCAGCGTGTTTTGGATGTCCCCGTCGCTGCCCCCGGTGACCCACAGGGTGATATCGTCTGCGTAGAGGCTATGCTTGAGGTTGGGGATGCTAGCTAATGCAGGCGGTAGTCCGAGCAAGGCCACGTTGAACAGAAAAGGGGATAGAACCGATCCTTGCGGCGTGCCTTTGCTGCCGAAGTGAATAATTGGCGACTGCAACCCTCCGATGGTAATGGTGGCCGTGCGACCTGTAAGAAAATTCTTCACGTAACTAGTAAAAAGTATTAGACTACGGAAATAACCAAAGATGAGGGCGAAACTTGAGGAGTCACTTTCTTATTCTGAATGAATAAAACGGAAGTAAATAAAAGCCAACCTTCCCACCGGCAGCACTTGAACCTACAACCTCTACACCACGTGCGCGATGCTCTACCATATGACCTACGGCGTTGGCCGCCGCCCTGTTCTATATTTTTCCGTTCGCATTCTGGATATGGTGTTACGCACCTGCCAGCACTGGCCGCAAGTGGCGTTGATTAAAGCTTTCAGGATGATGCTACAAATATGCGTGTGCAGGTTTTTTTTGTTAGGGAAAACACCTCGCTCGTACTCAACCGCTTGTGTCATTATCAGCCTATTCTGTGGCCACCGCAGGACAAAGGCCTCTTCCACCGATCTCCAGTTACCCCCGTCTTGTGCCAGCTGAATTAGCCAGCTGTGCTTGCAAATTTCGTAATTTCATCCCACCCCCTTGAGTTCCCTGCCATTCTCGACTGTGCTTCCCTTCCTTTGGCGCCCATTGTGCGAATCTAGCAGGTCACCTGTTATCTGCCCTACGCACGAGCTTCCGCAACCCCTCTTTTTTCCGTCCTAATGTCAGCTACAATATCGGCCATCCTCGTCTACTTTCTTACCGACACTGCTGCCTTGCCATGCGTAATATTATTCGTTCCATCGCTCGTTGCGCAGTCCTTTCACTTATTCTGCACGCGCAGGGAACCCGAAAAGGAGCGGAAGTGTAGCCGCTAGGGAAACGTAGGTTTAGCTGAGCCACCCTTCTTACTATCTTCCTAGGTCGTACATTTGGCCAGGATTTTGTCTCAGCCGAAAAGTGCTTTGTTCCTGTTCCCTGTTACTTCTTTGTGTAGGATCTCCTTCGCTGACTGGCGTTCCCTTTCTCTCTCTAACCCCCCCCCCCATTATTTCCCTTCATCTGAGAAGGAAAAAGCAGCAGCCACTTCCATCCGTCTTGGCTGTCAGGGTGCTTAGTTCTGGAACCCGGAGGGAATTCGCCCCCAGCGCCGCTCTGTTAATATACTTGCTTCTTCCGTTTGGTTCTTCATCAACGGGAGTGCTTCTGCAGTACTAAGCGCCGATTGGTCACTTAAGAGAATAAACTATGCCGCTGTCGCTTGTTTTGTTTTTTGTAAGTTTATTCGCATCTTGATAGCATTGATTCGTTTTTACCAGCGTCCCGAATTCGCTACAGCTAAAGCCCGGAGAATGGATGCCTTTATATATATATATATATATATATATATATATATATATATATATATATATATATATATATATATATATTTCACTATACTTCCATGAGAGTTGACCTTACCGGGAAGCCCCGGTGCTCAGACATTAGGTGTGTGCTCTCGCAAGCATTCTTTGGCTGCTTCGAACACCCTGGGAAACTGCATTTTTTTATGTGTACTTTGACGTCACTTAGATAGTTATTAACAACAAACAGCAAGATAAAAGGCGCGACAAAAAGAAAGCAAAAAAGCCACGAAATCAAGACGAAAACATTATGTCCACTCTGTTGGCTGCGCTCATATAACAAAAAGAAGTCTAAGAAATTTGTGCCCGTGGACACAAAACGCACTTGAAATGAAAAAATTGGCATCCACCCGAATTGTAGCACGAAGCTACAAAGGAAACGCATGCGGCTTTCTCAGAAAGACGGTCTCGCAGTTGAAGGAAAATTGGTCGATGAAAAAATAGACTTACACTCGAATAGTTCGTAATGCTGCGGGGTCTATTGACGGTTAATTAGCGGGAAGCCAAGTCACTTCGGGTCCAGCGCAGGGAGTAACCAAGCAGTTACAGCCAAGCGCCAGCGCGAGGAAGGCAGCAACACCGATCCTTTTGTCTCTGTCGTCCTCACTTCAGGAGCCATGCGGCCGCATCGTCGCTTGGGTTATCTTCGTCATTGCAGTAAGAATAAATTTCTGTCAGCCTTGATGCAGGACATATCATTAGCGAAGGCGGCCAGCCTATGGCAAAGCGCACTTACGATTTGGCCTTAGCTTCGTCTGAAAAGGGAAAAAAAAATCAGCTGATCCCTCTTTCAGAGCAATGCGTCATAAAATGAAAGTGGCACGTGTATTCTCAGAAGCAGTGGCAGCCTTGTAGAACATTTACAGATGCAAGCGCATGAATGTGCGCAGTCTTCTATGAATTACAGTTGCGTTCGAAGGGCAAATCAATGGCAGCGATAGCAAGCACGCGATGTCTGTGCTGCTGCGCAACGTAAACAGCACCCCGGAGGCTACCAGGCGTCATAGGCTTATACGACGCGACGGTGGGTGCGTGTATGGTAAAACCGCGTCGTGAGAACTCCGGCGAGATCGCGCGCGCGTTCATACACGTGTACAAAGGTGAGTAGAGGCGAGAAAAAGGCGCCAGCCGTCATTTTGTTTAGAAAAAGTTTATTTCAACAAAAGACGATACGAACACTGAGTCACAATCACGGCACAACTCCACCAGGACGGTAACATATACACAAAAAAAAAGAAAGAAAAGAAAACGAAGCATTGTATACACACGGCGCGTTTTCAAAGTAGAGTCCAAGTCCTCACTGACTAACGTATAGCCTCATAGTTCCACGTAAAGATACAGTTACACATAAGCTAATTGTCACATGCATAAAATGATGTTCAACATATACAGTGTACACAGTGGTTATGTACAATGATGATGTGACAGAGACACTTTACATAATGTTGAAGTGATGCTGTGAGGTGTGTATACACAAATATTATCATGTATACGAGATCACGCACACACAGAAATCACGGGCACCTACATTCTATGCACATTCAATGAATACTTTTTATGGCCTGGCTGCCATCTTCAGATTGGCTTTGGAAAAGCGCCAGGAACACCGTCGTCCGTAGACGCCCACTGAGTTAGGCAGCCAAAGACACTTCCAAATGCTACCATCTTTAGTACGCTTATAGGTGTACAGGATGCCGGCCTTGTTTCATACGGCATTGCTCAGCGAGAAAACAAACGATTCCTAAATAACCCAATTGCAACAAATATGCGTCATCAGGAGGACAACTTCTTTAAAGAAGGCAAGCCTGTCTGACCTTTCTATACCTATTTCCTAACCAATAGGCAGGCACATGCGAAACGGCAAAGTATCATCGTCTCGCGGATTTGCATGATGATGATTGCGTCACGTACCTAGAGGGGGCAGGCTTTCGATGGAGCCCGACCGAGCACAGTTTCGGGTTATATATTAAATCCTTACCTTGCGGTGGTGCCTTGAAATTCCCGTTGCCGTGGATACCGAAGGAAGGGTACGAAAGTTTAAAAGAATAAAATAAGGAAAAAGCGCATTTTCCTGCGCTTCTGTTTTTCTTTTTTCGTTTCACACACCGCTGATTGGTCAATTCGCAGCTCACGTGCAACCAGCCTTTCACCAACACGCGCAACGGAGCGCTAATGGTGATTGAAGAAGCTTTCGCACTGAAGGCAGACTGGCGAAATAGCGCGAGCATTTATTGGAGGCGGGGAGATGGTTCCGCGGCGTACAAGTGTAAGCCAGCAGTTTGGCGGGGGGGGGGGGGGGGGCGGTTAGCCCGCGCCGTGCCGCGCCAGATGATGTAATGCCTGCGTATAAATGCGATTCGTCCACCTTCGCAGAACCTCAATGCCAAATTCCGTGCAGCTCAATGTAGGCGACATGAAATGCCGCGTTATTTCTCTCTTGTAAGCGAAGGAGCGTTGTATGCATGTATGGGACAACGTCGTTGCAAACCTCTGCACAGAATTATGAAGAGAGTAGGGCACGTGCGCTTATTGACGTTTTTAGAGGTCGAATACAACTCAAACACGCGTGTTGGCTGCGACAAATTACTTGACCAGTGGCATTAGATTGTAAAAATTCTTTTAGTTTTTCCAACAGCCGTGGTTGCTCAGTGACTATGGAGTTTGGCTGCGGAGCACAAGGTCGCGGGATCGAATCCAGGCCACGGCGGCCGCACTTCGATGGGGGCAAAATGCGAAAACAACTGTGTGCTTATTAAGGTGCACGTTAAAGAACTCCAGGAGGTCGAATTTTCCGGAGTTCCCCACTACGGCGTGCCTCATAACCAGAAAGTGGTTTTGGCACGTAAAACCCGATAATTTAATTTTCTTTTTAGTTTTTCCATTTATTTCTCTTGGCCTTTTTTTTTGTGTGTGTCACTGGCTCGCCCGAAACCGCGTCTCGGCTAATCTCGGTATCGGCTGCTAGACGTTGACGGGGATGACAATAAATTATTAGAGCCAGTGAAACATCATCCTTAGAAAGTGCTGTGCCAGGACGGCATTTTTCGTCAGTTTCGAATTTGGCGCATGCGGTTGCCGCGGAGCAATCGCTGAAGCGCCGTATCACGAACTACGATTTATCCGTTTAGAGCTTACCGAAATGGCGTCTTTTGTAGAATGTGCAGCTAGATTTAAGTGAATAGCATTTTTTTTTTTTTGAAAAACTCAGCCTGTTTAACTCAGCGCCTTCGCCGGACGCTCTTAATTGAACATTCTGGCTTGCCCACTCGCCTGGGCCAATATTCTCAGAGAACAATTTGGCGCCGGCCAATGGCGGCAGCGAACGTATTATGAGCGAGCGCTACCGGCCAATCGACAAAGAGTTGTTACGATCGGAAAGCTTTATGAATTCGGCATACGCATATGGGTTGCCGGGTAGACGGTCGTTCCATGCAAAGTTATCCGACTCCGCGTTGTCTTGCAAATAATGCTAATGATGGTAGGCAGCCGACGGGAGCAGCGTGGTTGCACGGACGCCCCGAGCGCACCTGCATGCACGCACTTTGAAGCGTGAAGTGTGGCTCTAATACGACCTCCGCATCCACCGCCAGTTATTCCGTACGCCTTCCGAGCGTGCCGAGGGAGCAGGTGCTTTCCCGACGAGGCGTAAACGGGAAGCTGAACTTTGGTGCAGTTAGACAGGCATTTGGGTTGCCAAAGTTCGGTACAACTTTCAGCTGAGGTGTTGCGTGGTCATTAAGCGTCGAGGGCAGAAGTATATGGTTAGATTTTAACAGGTTTTTGCGCGCATGCAATGGGGAGCTTGAACTGTCCGGCTGTGGCAGGAGTTTTGAGGCGGAAACCAGCGCGGCAGAAATCGCGGTTAACGGGCAGGGTGGTCTGTACGTAACGAATGAAATATGTAAGATGCTAATTGGTTTTGCCGCATTCAATTGCGATGCATTCACTGGCTGTTCATGTCTTCCGAACTTTGTTCTACGTTCATATCATGAAAGCATGCAGTTACTACAAAAGATGCTAATGCAGACGCGTCACAAGTATGAAAACACACACACACACACACACACACACACACGCACACACACACACACACACACACACACACACACACACACACACACACACACACACACACACACACACACACACACACACACACACACACACACACACACACACACACACACACACACGCACACACGCACACACACACGCACGCACGCACGCACGAACGCACGCACGCACGCACGCACGCACGCACGCGCACGCACGCGCGCACACACGCGCACACACGCGCACACACGCACACGCACACACGCACGCACACAGAGAGAGAGAGAGAGAGGGGGGGGGAGGGAGGGAGAGAGGTTGTATAGGATGGGAGAGCTTGTTTCGGAGATATGCCGCTCTTTATCGCCGTGGTTGATGCTTTAGCGCGTGCGGTGTAACTGCTTAGAAATGATTGGCACAGAAAGGCATATAATAGATGCGCAGCGAAAGCTTTAAGTATACAGAATGGAGTATGTAATAGAATTGCGCTGTGAGGCTCTTGCACTGGCAAACACAGGCCTTCAAGCTATGCGACCGCTCATAGAGTTTCTCGCGCTACATGCGTACCAACCGCATGCAGCTATATGTATGCTTCATCGGAGCCGTTGGCATGACGACATTTCCCAGCCCGTACGCACCCCTGCGCAGGCGTGGGATGGATTCCGCGCGGCATGTGCATTTTCTGTCCGGACACTGCGTTTAAGTGAATGCACGGTTTTACGCTGCGCCCCGTGGCCCTCCGACCTAACACGCCCGCGTGCGGACATAATACCGCGTGCGTCACGTTGCTGCGCTGCGACCGACGAGAACAACCCCGAGGGTTTGTAGCGCCTCGTTTTGATCCAAGCATTGCGGCGTTCGCATAGCCAGCTTTCTGCAACGGCTGCTGCATCCCGCGGGGTTTGTCGTCGTCTTGGTTCATGGAGGCCGCCTCACTGACGATGGTCGCCTCCCTAAATGGTGGTTTAAACCCACTGGCCGCTGCAACCGGCTTCTTTACTTCCCCGTGTGCGGTCAGCGAGCTGCAGTGACTTTGTGCGCTTTCGTATCCAGCCCGATAAGTCCTATATAGTAGGCACGCCGTGTGTAGTGGCTCTGGCAGGACGCTTTTCCTTAATTATTAGGCGTGCTGCCGTAAAAGTGAGGCGCAGCTTCCTGTGGCTTACGGGTGGAATATGAGGCTGCATTCTCGAGTGATTACTTGTGGGGGTATCATCACTGGTGAGATTTCGCTTCACTAGGCACCGGACGAGTCGAAGTATAGGGCCGACAGTATTCCTGGCACAGTGTGAAAATAGCAAGGTTTGCACAGCGTTAAAGTTGCTGTCGGCCGTGTCCGGTACCGAATTGGGCAGAAACTCACGAAAGTGACCGCCTCCCCGGAAGTGATCGCCCATGAACACTGCACCGGTGTCCTGACACTGCTGTGGTCTTTACGATGCACTTGGATATGCGATCACGTTCGCGAGATTTCGCGCGCTGTCTTTCCCTACTATTCTCGCACAGTGCCAGGAATGCTGTCGGCTTTATGCTTCGGCGTGTCCAGGGGCGAGTCGCGCAAGATCTCGCGCCAGCGACCGCACACCTGACAGTGATCGCTCGAGAACACCGCCTCTGTATTTTGACACTGGTGCGATCTTTATAATGAACTTGGTTGTGCGAACTAGCATCTATCTATCTATCTATCTATCTATCTATCTATCTATCTATCTATCTATCTATCTATCTATCTATCTATCTATCTATCTATCTATCTATCTATCTATCTATCTATCTATCTATCTATCTATCTATCTATCTATCTATCTATCTATATATATATATATATATATATATATAGAGAGAGAGAGAGAGAGAGAGAGAGAGAGATACGTTTATTGTTAATGAGGTGGGACGACTTTCTCGTAGGGTAGAGCCCTTAGTTCAGAGCCCCATTGGCTCGCGCCACTCCGTGGGCCCGCTTGATCAGCCATCGCTGCTTTTGCGGGTCCAAGCTGGTCAGCGCAGTCTCCCAGGATGAAGGTTAATGCGAATGAATTGGTGAGTAAGCAGGAGGGTGTGGGCATTACCAGGTGCACTGTAATACTGCGGGCTTTGCCCCTCAGGGCTTCCACGAAATGAGTAAACAATGCTGTGCCGCTTACGCTTGGGCGTCGCATTCACCACTGCATATACGGTTTTGATTGGAATGGCTGATAGCGCCGACGGCAATGTCTGCGGTGTCGAGGAAACTATAGAACATCTACTGTGCTACTGCCCATATTTTTAAAACGAAAGACATGACCTCTGCACAGCTCTCAGTCAGCTAGATAGAACACCGTTCATCTTGCACAATATCTTGGGACCATAGCCTCGCATATCGCAGCTACAAAAGGCCACAAAAGCGCTGCTGCGATATTTGAAAGCAACTGGATTGAGTCAGCGTCTGTGATCCGGATTGAGTGACCGAACTATATCCCCAGTAGACTTTCGCATCTTCTTTTAATCTTTCCGTCCCCTTTTCCCTTGTGTAGGGTTGCCAACCGGGCTCAGTCCTGGTTAACCTCCCTACCTTTCCTTTATCATTTGCTCTCTCTCTCTTGCCCCACAGTATAGGACAGTACGAGGGATATTGTATGGAGCGGAAGAGGTGAAGGTAAAAGAGACACGGGAATGAGTCAGTTCGTAGCCGTCGCCACGCGACCGCATCTTCTCGGTTAAGGTAATGGTGTGCTGGGGGAAAGCGTCTCCTGCTACCTCTGTAATGTGGTAGAGTATCAGCGTAGTTCAATGGTCCTGTTGGTGCGTCGTCTCCCTTGGACAGCTCTTCCATCTAAACTTACGCATACGCACGTGTGCGTTTCAGAAACGGAGTTGGAAACACGTCGGAAGCATATAGTATGTTATATTTCGTAACCATGTCTAGTACTTCATGAAACAGTTCCGTACCGAGCCGTTCTGAGCCTGTGTTCCCAAATACACAGGCAAAGAAAGGTTCTTGCGCTTGAAAAAGTCGCACAAGTAGCTCCCAAGCAACCGCGGTGTGGGACATATTCTTAACAAAGACAGCCGGTCAAAGGCAACAGCTTTTACGAACGAAAGCTCTATGAATCCAGAGCTTAATATTTTCAGCATCGCCGCGGCAGTGGCACTTTGCCAGTCACTCCCCCCCCCCCCCCCCCTTTTTTTTTTTTTTGAATTAGCGTCAATACGCGCACGTACTTCAGCTACAGAGAGCGCCTACGCCGCCGTTAACGTGCGCTAACTGAATGCGACTCGCGCCTGGGAGCTCGAGCGGGGAAGCTGATTTCTGAACGGACTGGCTCCGTGCTGTAAGATGATTTCTCGCGTTCCGAGGCGCTTTGCGGCGCGCCGACTTTCCGGCCGGGCACGTGCTGTCGTTCCCACGCCGCAGCAGCGCATCTCGGCAGCTGCATTCGGCTGCTTTGATGGGGGAACTACACCCCCCCCCCCCCCTCCTGCTTGCGTGTCGCTCTTCTCCGGGGCTCGTCTAGTGACTGCTCTGGCTCGGGTAACAGCCGGCAGCTGTGACTACAGACTGGGGAAGAAATTCTGCCGTTGCAGCTCAAGTCTCCATAGACTATACAGACGGTGAGGCTCTAAAAAGACACTTGAGAGAAAAGTGGGCTTGAGCGGTTGGTAAACTGCGCTCTGCAGTACGCCAAGAAAAAGAAAGTAAGGAAGCCAATCTTAGCGTCAGAGGAGGTTAGATAAGCAAGAAGACACGCTAAAACGGAGCACGGTTGGCGACGTCGTGGTGCAGCTCTCGCATGAACTGGCCGTGATGTTGTAGATATAACAGCGTCAGCACGGTAATTTTATCGGTAGCGACGGGCTACATCGTGTCCTATAGCAAAGCCAGAGACGGAACTTGGCGAGTTCTGAGAATATTTACTGCGCCCCGACGGGCTCAATATGAGAAACGTCGTTCAACGTTCCTGACATCAGACTGACGTACCAGTAAGATGACAGTTCGGGCATGTTGGTAGGACATGCCCAAACTTTGTCCTCGTCTTGTGCGCGAATAGCTGCAATCATGACGTACCAGCAATGCGGTTTCGGTGCGAAATTCAAGACGGGGAAGTTTGGCTATTCTTAGTTATTCTGGCAATCAACTCCTTATCACGGTAATAAAGAAAAACAAGAAGAATTTTAAAAAATAACAATATACTTCGCCGATCTTAACTTATTTACTATTTATTTCTTCAGCTTCCCTTCAAGAGAAGTTAAAGACCTTGGCAGCATCGTATAACGCAGAGTGCAAAGGCAGCAAGTTCCGCTTATGTCCTTACGCGACGGAGGGAATTCCACAGAAGAGCGTGAGGTAACGGAGCTGCAACAAACCGGACGACCGCAGCAGCAGCAGCAGCTCGGCGGTGGCAACCTTAGGTGCTGCGCTTGCAGGATTAGAATGTTTATTAGGTTCACTAATGCAAGTGTCCGACTCAAGAGATAAGATAGAATTCGCGTAACTGTGAAAACTGAGCAACAAGGCGAAAATAAGTGATATTCGAAATTATAACGTTAGAAAGACTGAAGAAGCCGTAAAAGATAGGCGAAGCCTGAGATCAGTGAGAAGGAAACTTGGCGTAGGACAATCCAAGATGTATGCACTGAAAGATAAGCAGGGTAATATTATCAGTAATCTCGAAGATATAATAAAAGCAGCGGAAGAATTTTTTACTGACCTGCACAATACCCAGAGGACTCGGGAGTACTCTATTCGAAACAATAATCAACAGGATACAGAAACTCCTCCTATGACTAGCGATGTGGTCAGAAAGGCCTTGCAAGACGTGAAACGAGGAAGAGTGGTAGGACAAGATGGAAGAACAGTCGATTTAATCAAAGATGGAGGAAACATCATGCTTGTAAAACTGGCGCTCTTTATACGAAATGTCTATCGACTGCAAATGTCCCAGAAAACTGGAAGAATGCTAACATTATACTAATCCACAAAAAGGGAGACGTTAAAGAATTGAAACATTGTAGGCCCATTACCTTACTCCCAGTACTATATAAAATATTCACCAAGATAATCTCCAACAGAATAACGGCAACACTGGACTTTAATCAACCAAAGGAACAGGCAGGTTTCAGGAAGGGATACTCTACAATGGATCACATCCATGTCATCAATTACTAAAAGGCATTCGATTCAGTAGAGATACCAGCAGTCATAGAGGCATTGCGTAATCAAGGAGTACAGACCACTTACGTAAATACCTTGGAAAACATCTACAGAGATTCCACAGCCACATTAATTCTACACAAGAAAAGTAGGAAGATACCTGTATAGAAAGGGGCCAGACAAGGAGACACAATCTCTCCAATTCTATTCCCTTCGTGCTTGGGAGAAGTAGTCAAGCAATTAAACTGGAAAGGCTTAGGAGTAAGGATCGACGGCGAATTTCTCAGCAACCTTTGGTTTGCCGATGACACTGTTCTATTCAGTAACAATGCAGACGAATTACAGCAAATGATTCAGACCCTTAACAGAGAGAGTTTGAGAGTGGGGTTCAAGATTAGCATGCAGAAGACCAAGATAATGATGAATAGCCGGGCAAGGGAACAAGAGTTCAAGCTCGTTAGTCAGCCTCTAGAGTCTGTGAAGGAGTACGTTTATTTAGGTCAATTAATCACAGGGAACCGTGAGATCATGAGAAGGAAATTCAGAGAAGAATAAAAATGGGTTGGATCGCATACGACATACATTGTCAGCTCCTGACTGGAAGCTTACGATTATCACTGAAAAGGAAAGTGTACAATCAGTGCATTTTACTAGTGCTGACATATGGGGCAGAGACTTGGAGACTGGCAAAGAAGTTTGCAAACAAATTAAGGACCGCGCAAAGAATGATGGAATGAAGATTGCTATGCATAACGTTAAGAGACAGAGAGTGAGTGGTTTGGATCAGAGAACAAACAGGTATTGCCGATATTCTAATTGACATTAAGAGAAAAAAAATGGAGCTGGGCAGGTCATGTAATGCACCGACTAGATAAACTATGGGCCATTAGGGTTACAGAATGGGTACAGAGAGAAGGGAAACGCAGTCGAGGACGGCAGAATACAAGGTGGAGGGATGTAATTAGGAAATTCGCGGGCTCTAGTTGGAATAGGCTGGCGCAGGACAGGGGTAATTGGAGATCGCAGAGGGAGGCCTTCGTCCTGCAGTGGACATAAAACAAGCTGCCGCTGCTGCTGCTACTGCTGATGATGATGTTGAAAAGTTACAAGGAAAGATAAAAAAACATCACGCAGACAAGGGGGCCATAGTCAACGGTGGTAACGGGGCTCTTGGTCGTTTAGTAATGTAGCGAAATATATGCACAAGCAGCAAATAAAACAACAGCAACAACAAAAGAAGAAACGGTGACAAATACGTAAATACACCATTAAAAGAGCAACCTCGACAATGTAACTGTACTAGGCATCATAAAGAAAGAAAAAAAAATGAAGAAAAGAGAAAATGGATCGCTGAAAAGAATAAGAGAGAGAGAGAGAGAGAGAGAGAGAGAGACCGGGTGGGAAAGGCAGGGAAGGGAACCGGAGAAGATTCTGGGTTTTGAGCCCAGCACTGTGGGGACGGGAAGGGGAAATGAAAGAGAGCAAGAATAGCAAAAAGAATTATACCACTCAGTAATAAGTATAGACAAAAGTTCATATAAGTATCCCCAGGAATAAAAATGCGCAAACAGGAAAGATTTATTAGAAGACAAACTCAAATAAATTAAGAAACAATCTCTTAAAATGGATAACTGAAACAACAAAAATAAGTTTAAAAGGCAAGTGAGCTATCTAAAATGAAGTTATTTAAGCACATTTATAATACAGAAAATGATGGGCAGCATTTTCAGTGTTATTGGCAATGTATTCCAAGAACTGCTGGCTGAAAAGGCAGATTTCATTTTCCCATAATTACTGATCACTTTGGGTATAAGAACGTTGTTATTATGCGCAAATCTGGTGCACGTATTCTTCTCCAGCATATCGAAATTAACAAACTCATGATGTAAATCTTCTCGTGGTAGCTTGATGAACAAAATAGCAAGACTCTGATTAATTTGCGAGTAAGTGAAGTGCTACTAGTGCGTAGACGTGAACTGACGTTAGAAATATAAAACTGACTATGAATCATGCGAAAGGCTTGATTCTGGATGGGTTCAACTGACGAAAGGTTAGTTTCATACGTATTTGTCCGCGCAACAATGCCGCATGTAATATGACTACGTATGAATGAAAAATAAGACGTGATGAAAGTGACTTGTGGGAAAAGGAGCTAGCTTTAATGAGAGCCCTAATGCCATGAGCAGTTTCTTTCTCCAGGTATGTAATACGATCACACTACTTTGAACGAATTATGGCCGTCCTTTCAATCTGCAGCTTAATCTGCGCTCTTTACCTTTTTTGCTTACACTGCGTAATGAATTCCGCGTATTACACGTAAGAACAAATAAAGCCAATTCAAGCCCCATAGGCAGGGCTCAAATTATGATCCCGACGAGAGAGAGAGAGAGAGAGAGAGAGAGAGTGATATAGGGAGAGGTATTCGGAATAAGCAGACTTCTGTACGAATGCATAAACGACGCGTAACAAAGGATGACTGATTGGAGTGAAAGCACACGCACACTTGCGCGCGCGCGCGCCCACACACACACACACACACACACACACACACACACACACACACACACACACACACACACACACACACACACACACACACACACACACACGCACGCACGCACACACACACACACACACACACACACACACGCACGCACACGCACACGCACACGCACACGGACACGGACACGGACACACACACACACACACACACACACACACACACACACACACACACACACACACGCACACGCACACGGACACGGACACACACATACACACACACACACACACACACACACACACACACACACACACACACACGCGCACGCACACGCATGCGCGCGGGGTCAAGGGAACACCACAAGCCTGCCAACCTGCGTTGCTCCTAAATTCACCAGAGCACCTTGTACATCGCTCTGTGGGACATGGCGCCACCTTTAGCGCTTTTCTCTCTCTCTCTCTGTCGTTCCACGTGGTGTTGGTCTTTCGCGGTGCATGCTCGCTAAAACAATCATTGCTTTACGTCCGAGAGAGCAAAGGCTCATTCCGGCAGCGGGCACCCACGAGTCGAAGTGGCAGCCAGCGATTACGCGTCCCCCGGCATTAGGGTTGCCGCACGTCGCTCCCCGTGCGGGGCCCTCACGTTCCCCCTCCCTTCACCCTCGCTACATCGTTGCGGCTTTCCCGAACGATGGCAGCGCGCGTGCTTTCATTTCCCCACACGCGACGGAGGCACGAAGCCAACGCGAAGCTGTACGTGTGCAGGGCTGCTGCTCCACGGCCTCGTAACAGCGTTTTCAGTGCACGCCGTGCCTGCAGTGATGCGCGTAGTTATATACACGTACTAATCCAGCAAATGGCACATACTGCAACGTGGCGAGCACTGTGCGCTGAATGCGCGTTTTATACTTGCGGAAACATAACCTCCGAAACGATCTTTCGCACAACGCTCGCCGTCGATCCCCCCCAGAGGGAGCGGCTGTTTCGTTTGCTTCTTCACTGGTCGCGCACGCTAGTGTGTAACGCGGAGAACGGCCGAGTTTATGCGGTTCGCCGTCGTAAAGCTCCGGTTTGTCGTGCAATTTCCGCGCGATTTCCACGGCCTCCGTTTACCGCGTGGGCTACGGGTAAGAGATAAGGAACGCATGCCCCCGCACTGTGCCAGACGTTATTAGCTCGAACTGTTCGTTATGAACGGCAAAGATTAGAGCTCGCTTTCAGCACGCTTTGACGGCATGCTGCGAATGATTAAGACTGGACGTTACAGGGCTTGAAGCGGTTCTTGAGGTGCAAGTGGCGATCGTTAATTTATAACTCTAAATGCTGTTTGAGCGCTAAGTTATATTTTTACGCCTTGCTTGGTGCTCAGTCGCTGTTAATGTACACAATGGGGCTACGTGAAAATTCTCGACTTATGACTGCGGCGTGATGGTGGAGATGGTGGATCTGGATGGCTACAGTAAAAACAAGGCGCTATAACGTAAAGCTGTTCCATACTTTTCTATTCCGATGCTCCTATCAGCCCTCCATGATTGGTCAAGAACTTTTTTGAACCACGCCCCCTTCGCCTGTCTGTCACACGACGTGTGACAGACAGGCGAAGGGGGCGTCGACCATGTTATTTGGCCTGTGCACGTTTCATCACAAGTGCTGTCGAGTTCAGTATGAGCTACAACGTGCGAGCGCTTTTCAACGCGCTCTCGCGTTGTAGCTCATATTGAGCGCCGTAGCACCAATGACCGCAAACAGCATTCACCGCCACACATAATTGCAGCACTACAGTAGCCAGTAAAGGCGCTTTATCTAGATTTTATCACATCTGTCGCCGATATGATCGTCATTACCCGCATTCAAAGGAAAAGTGCTTCCGCAGGGACTGTTCGTAAGAGCAGACTCGAGTCAATCGCGACGTCCGACATATAAGTAACAACAAAAGCGGCCGCCCAATAGTAAACAGCATTTACGAACAAAAAAATGCTTTGTGAATACGGGCCCGTGACCCGTATTGATAAAAAGCTCTTGCAGTAGAATTTTTCGTAAGAGAAAATTCCAGACAAACCCGATGCCGAACATATCATTGGCGAAGGTGGCTGGCCAATGGCAAACAACAGTCACGAGCGAAAAGCTTTCTGAATTTGGACTTATGCTTATGAGAAGGAAACTGAAAATATATATACATCTCTGTCCACACCCATGAGCTTTTCCAGGACCACGACGCGTGGGCCGATTGCGCCGCAATCGTGCCGTCATTGTTCTCGTCATTCTGTCGTCATCGTGTCGTCATCGTCGCCGTCATCGTGCACTAGTCGTGCCGTTTGTCGCTGTCATATCCGTTCTATCGTCGCTGCTGCCGTGCCGTCATCGAGTAAAGCGCTCTCTCCTGTGTTCACTGTGAAGAGCGCTGTGCTGGTGTACACTAAAACGAGAGGACTAAGTTCAAGTCAAAGGACAAATACAGCGATATTTTGGACCGCGTTAGAATCCTAGTTTCAGACAGTGGAAGTATAAAACAGTCTCCGTGCAATACCTTACGTATCAAATACAAGTGGGTGTGTCAGAAAACGCTCGAAAATATAGACGGCTTTCATACGGAAACTGAAAAAGGAAAAAAAAAGGAGAGAAAAAAAAAAAGAAGCGCCGTCATTACAACTCGCCCAAAGCGGCGCGTGCGCGTGACACAACACGCGGCTCTTCGGTATGACCTCCGAGATTCCGTGGCGCCCGCAGCTGCCAACAACGCACCGGAAAAAAAAAAAAAAACGATCTCAGAGGCGACGTGCTAACACATAGGTCATATCCGCTAACCAACAAATGCGCGCGTCGTCTGCATAGGTGCTACTAAACGTCTTCTAATAAGAAAAGGAAGCATTTACTAGCTGTGCAGTTTTTGTCAAGAGTGCTTCAGTGGTATACTGTACTGCTTATGTATTACTAATTTAGGCAAAGTGACATTTCGTTGCAACTGGCTTGTAAACAAGGAAATATTGACCTTATATGCGTGATGACGCCTACCACACTACAACTGTAATGGTCGACTGAAGGAAGAAAGGGAGGTATGGAGGCGAATGATATGGCGCTTTGATGTAAGACGAAAAAAAAAAAGGACAAATACTAGGGAAAACAGCAGGACAATACAAAGACAATCACGAGCCATTCCACTCTGTGAAGACGAATGACCAGCGAAGCTGTGCAGCACACGATAAAGGGGAGACACAGAATATGGAAGAAAGGTATGAACGCATTTGTCGTCTTGATCGGGGGTCATTGTGACGAAAGGTACGCTCACACATTTATTTTCATTCATCCGCGTTCATTCGTGCTATACGTTCCTTATATACGTTTGCGGTTTTATTTTGCGATATCTTGAGGCAAAGAATTTGAGACCGAAATCACCGCACCGACTGGCAGTGGGCCAGTTGCGTCAGCGCCTTCGCTGAGGGAGGGGCAGTATGGGAACGCTGGCACGATGAGCGGCAATGGAGCCTATACTGTGGAAGAAGACGACGGCGACGAATGCTCGAACAGTGGAACGAGCCATCGCTGATGATGATAGTTTTCGCTCACATACATTTGTTGACGGACACGAAAGAATGGACGGAACCCTAGCCCCATTAACAGCTTTGCTCTAAAAAAGGAAGGCTCAAATACAGGCACTCACAGGTGCAATGGACATTGTCACGCACTTATACACAGACGTACCAAAATCTTCTTTCCGTGATTAGCTGTCCGTTAAACTGGCGCATAGGCTACCGTGGAGAACAGTTCAGTCATCTTCGAAGAGAAAGCAACCTCGGTACTTATAAGCGTGATGACACATAAAGCTGAGCGAGCGTGTTACGATTGCTCAAAACGTTACAGAAGATTGGCTTCTACAGTGTTGTACATGTTGGTAGCGTGTACTATACACTTTGGTTCTCGCGTGCATATTTTAAATGTTAGCACTGAAACCGCATCGTTGAGTGCCAGGGTCTTATACTGGACAAGTTCTCTTGGTCAATGTCTCGAAAGTAAACTTCTACAAGAACAGAACAGCAATAAACTTCCATCTCGTAACACTTGTGTTCTCTAATAGATTACGCGTTCGGATAGCCTTTCCTAATGTGTTCGTTTCCTGCGCGAGACTCTCAAGGGACCGATTCAAGCGCTCGACCGGGTTTATTAATGTGCCCGTGGACTCGCTGCCCCGTCGCATCACGTGGGATTTACGCGTCGGAAGGTGCTGGTCGCACTAAATTTTTAGCCCCATGCATTTTTATAATGCAAGCCACAGCAGCAGGTAGTTCTACGAAATCCCAAGCCTGCAGTCGAGTCGCAGGTGTCTTTGACATGCGGCTTTTGTGACTTTCGTCATTTAGGCTTGCCTTTTAAGGGTACAGCGCAAAAGACGGGGACAGGCGAGAGGCAAACAGGCGCAGAGCGCTGTTCGTTTCGCACTCGTATATCCCGTTTATTACGATGCTCCTTCAGTTCGCTGTCTTACCAACCAGCTTGAATCCTGACTTTAGGCTTGCCTCTTCATACCATAAATTTTTGAGTAAAGAAAAAAAAAAGAACGACCAGCGTCAAGTGGTGAAGAATCACTTTCAGCTATTCACCCCGTAATGAGCGAAAGCCGTGTGGCTTTTAAGAATGATCATCGGACGCTAAATTCTTTAAATTGTCCCGGTTATATCCAGTACCTCCGTCGAAAGGCTACACGGAGGTCAAATACATGTAGGAGGGATATTCAAGTAATACGAGCGATGGAAGGTAGCTTACATCGAGTGTTGCGCCAAAGCTTTCTCCTTAACTACGCGCGCCTATAATCGAACACTGGTGAGAAACCGCGCTTTGCAAATCTTTCACGCCTTGCTGAGCTTTTGTTATGCTGTATTTAGGAGGTGAGACGGTGTGAAGAGACGACAGGAGAAAAAGGGCGTCACTCGCCAACGAAGGTTATTCATACTGGACTGGTTCACCTTTTTAAAGGAAATTGTCAGCTTCCGCAAAGACATTTGCGCACGGAAACCAGACCAGATATATAGCAATGGAAGCGAAATTGCCAGAATGCATGCTTAGCCTAACATACAATAAAGAATTGATGTTCAGTGTTTCGATGTTGAATATGATGTTCAGTGTCTACGCAAGTTGCTAGATTATAATGTGCCTCCATTACCTCACGTTGCCATGAAGTTTACCGTTTCGAGCACAAGCTTATAGAACACTGAAGTAGCGATATATATAGACTTGGACTGCATTGGACTAGCATGACTACGTGCTTTGTACTACTCCATGTGTCTCGGGCAAAACAAGAGCTACTGCCATTGGGATCAAGGAACCTTTATGTAGCCCTGAAACATTGTTTTTGTTATTTTACTATAACTTTACGCATCTGGCGAGTTCTATTCTATTTCACCACGTTTCTGTCAACATGACTGAATTACGAAAAGAGAAAGGAAAAAGAAAAGACAGTCATTTCGCGGTGCTTGTGGTCTTCAGCATCTTTCTTGCGATTGTACAGCACATTTCAATAGTTAACTTACCCCCGTTTGCATCCGACAGCAATAAACTTTTTTGAAGCACAGGAGCGACACACAAGCAAAGGAAGCACTCTCGATCGACGCTTCCGCACTTACCCTGTATATCGACAATGCAGTAGGATGGTCTCACGGGTGAATGCATACTGCTATTGATCATTATGGTGCAGGTGCATTGTCTCTGGCGAAAGTAAACGTTTATAATATGAAGCATTCTTGTCGATTGTAGACTGGTTTTTCTAGCTGTACTTCTAACCGTTGTCGTGGGTGGATCCCGGAGGCAATGCAGTATAACCAAACGTCTCAATGAATGACCTAGGGTTGTATCTGGAGAGCAAAGCTGCTATCTCTCAGATTACTCTCAATGTGACTTTCAGACCTGGTAGGAGCACCGATTAAACAATGCGCCATCACTTATCGCTTGACGCATCCGCTCTTGGATTCTAGGCACAGGGAACCTTGGTTCTTCTGCAAGTGCGCGTCGACGTCAGCGATGACGCACATCGGGCTTGCTCCGTCCTAACCGGTGAATCCACTAGTGAAACCATCAGTGAAGTCATCAGTCAAGGCACGCTCGAATCCACAGTGAACCGACGGACATTGAGTAATGTCAAGTGATGTACATATGTAATGTTGTACGTGGTCTAACAATGTAAAATTGTACGCAGTCGTCATCTACAGCAATGCAGTATCATATAAACGTTTCATCTTCACAACCTGCGGTGAGCGTTTTGCTTCAGAATATTACCACAGTTGGTGAGCACACCTCAGCTGTCAAAGTACAATGCTTCGCATTACGTAGCGCTCAAGCGGAGTTGCGGCTGCCAAATTCATTCGGATTCCTGCTCTGAAAACTTTAGCCGGGCCGCTTACGATGATGCGTATTTCGCAAAAAAATTCAGTATGAGGCAAGTGTCAGTATTAATTTCATGACCTACGACCTACATAGTTGAGCATTCTCTCAATAAAAATTGCTCTATCAGGTATCGTCGCCACAGACACATGTATCGAGTAACGATACCTTGCGGCTCTTGCGTGGCCTGTGCAGGGAAAATCACGATTGCAGTGAAAAATATGTATCTTGGTTAACCAAACAGCCAAAGCTTCTGCTTTGCTTAAACTTCCTTTTGCCGCATCCGCCGTTCCCCTTGTTCGTACTTTCGTCTTCACCGCTCGGTGCTTTGGAGTTTCTGACCATCCCTTGCGCTTGGCTACTTCCTTCGGTAACTCCAAGAGGTGGAGGTGGCGCGTGTACGTCACACGAAGGCAGCACTAAGAAGGCTTTCGTCACTCGCGTCTATGCAATTTCAAGGAAAACGTTGCCAGTTTTACTCCATTCTCATTTAAATTCTCTAACGCTTCCGGGCAACATACTAAAATGATGGAGTTCAGCGAAAGGGTGCAGGCTTGCTTCGTGCTTCGTGTTCAACCATTGCCACTATGTACCGGACAAACTGTCCGTTCTATTCTCTTCTTGCCTCGAAAAAAAAAAAAAAAGAACGTCAGTGCATACTGCCTAACGGCAATCGGCAAGCAAATCAAGCGACAACTTGCTTCAGTCGACCTGAAACTTGGTATGGGGGGGGGGGGGAAATAATTCTGCAAGCTCAATCCCTTCCGAAAAAACGTACGAACAGCAGCACAAACATAAGCCCTGTTTCTCGGTTCGGGGGGCGGGAGAGGGGGGGAGGTTTAGGTTACGGAGGCGGGAGCACGTTAGTGCGTTTGCGGGTTTGTAAGGGTTGGGGGTAGGGGGGGGGGGGTGGAGGCGTATGCTTTTAGCCGATTGCTATCGCGACAGAGGCTTACGGCCCACTTGCGTCATCGATAAAAACAATCGGGCGAACGAGAAATGTGATCGTGTCCGCGGCGGTCTTGCGCAATGAATCGACGGCGACGTGGTCCTCTGAGTTTTCCGTGCTGAGTGCCGATAAATAACGGCATAATACACGATGCACCGGCCCCACAGAGTGGGTCGACTGTACGATGCGGAGTTGGGTATGTGAACGCGTAATTCACTGCGCGCTTGCGTGTGTGTTCGTGTCCGTTAGATTCCATAACACATTGACGTGTATGTGACCTTCTCTATCTGTGCGTGCGATTGTGTGCGCGTGTGTGCGTGTGCGCTAGGCGCATTGTTGCCCACGACGCTGCGTGTTTCCACAGACTCTGTTCGCATGATCGAAATCGACGCAACAGCAAAGAACGAGCAAGCGGGAGGCTTTCATAAAGGGGGGATCGAAGAATCATTCAAAGAGAAAACGTTTCGTTTGAGCCCGTCCTGAATGACGATAAAAAGAAGGCAGTTCTCGTGGCGAGGGCGGAGAGGAGAAGGGTGAACGAAGGCTTCGGTTTTTTGGTGGCTAACGACGAATCGAAAACTATGCGAGCATGACTGCGTTTCCTAAATGTTCTAGCCGCATTGTTGTCCCGTTTTGCAGGAACGGGAAAGCTCGAAGGACAAAGGCTCGCCCGGCTGGCTTTCTCGTTCGCCGACAAAAATGCGTGTCGCTTGCTTAACCTCGTCGGGTGCGGTGAAGCCTATACGAAAACGTCGTTACTCACCCGTTTCTTTATGCCTGTGCGTATATTTTATTTGTTTTCTGGCGATTTTTATTGTTTCTTCGGGCGACGATGTTACCGTTCGACTAAAAACGCTGCTCCTCAGAGGCACAAAACTTTTCATCAAGCTCTCTTTGTGTCGCCGGAGCGAACTATTCGATGATAGCTGCGCCGAACGTCCAGGAACGCTGCGGCCAGGAAAAAAAGAAAGAAAGAAAAGAGATAAAAAGCAAGAAAATTAAAAGGAACGAAAGAACAAGAAGAAAACACGCGTAGTCATTTCGATTCTGCTTAGTGGCGTTTCTAGGCCAGATATGTAGACACTGTTGTCTAAAGTTTATGATGGAACACTAGCAGCCGCGTGAAAGGGCCCCTGTTGGCGTTTATCGTTGCCTAAAATCATTTGCATATAACACATATTCTGCTGGAAACATGTTACGCTAACCGTTATTATAAGCGGTGTTTATTATACTGTAATATGTCGATACATCATCGATCTCACATCTTCCGTGACAGGCTTGTACAGGATGTTGGTGGCAGTTGTGCTGCAAAATGCATTTAGTGTTAAAGCGATCGACGAGGGCTATACACTGTAAAATAATTTACACCTTTAAAAAAGGAAACTGATGTAAATGTGTCCATCACTCACACACACCCTTCGGGTGTCCGTTATATAGATAACACACTAAGGCTGTCAGTTATAGACACATTTACACCCATTTTCACTTTTAAGCGTGTAAATTATTTTGCAGTGTAAGCGTCAGCTGGGCCTCGTTTCCGACTCACGGACGGCCAGCCTTGTAGATTGCGTCATTCCTCCTTTATGTGGTAATATATTCAAACAACTAAATAACTTATCTGCACAGTTGATCGATTATAAGTTTATTTACTTAATTTGTAGAGAACTCAAGGGCAAGAGTGGTCCTTGAACTTTTCTATACGCTTGGTTTCGGAGTATAATCTGGCGGGCGCTGGAGAGGAAGCTACATGGAGTCGGCGTCAGCGTATCATAAGCGACAGCCTGCGAATAGACGTGTCCCTGTTTCTTACGTTCCACAGCGTCCGAGAGTCGCCTATACCAATTCGGAGCAGCGTACGAGCGCAATACCGAGGGGCCAGAGCAGCAGCGCCTTGTAACGAAGCTTCCACTGTGGAGCAAATGTGAAACGTAGTGTACGAGATGCTGGCCGGATGTCGCAGTGACAATATCCTCTATCATGGTTCCAGCATATGTAAAGAGGCACTAGAGTGACGTATTAGATCGTATCAGTAAATTATGCTTTCAAATAGCGAAGCTACCGGCCTTACCTGAAGAGTAGGCTTAGCACGCCAGAACCGGGGACCCGTAGGGAAGACGAGTGGCTACGCTCCACTGGGGTTGTCACAGCGCACCGCCGGGACGTCACGGATTCTGACCGCGTTTACTCTGACTCGACCTAGCGAATTCTAAAGACTTTTGTTGCGACGAAACTGCCCAAATGCGACAAACTGATCTGAAACCCGTTACGTCACCACCGGCGCTGAGGTGTCCGTGCGAAATTCGAGAAATGGAAGTATGACCATTGTTTTCTTCGCTAGTATAGTCATTCCTTTACTGCCAGAGAAATGAAAATAGCGTCCTAAAAGACTATTTTACAAATGCAGTTTCATTTAGTGTCGCTCATTAGCGTCACTGCATGCCGTAGGTAGGCGAACTCGCTGATGGGTCGACTCGCTCAGACCGAGATCGTCCCGTGAGTCTGTGTATGAGCGAGCCCGGCCTAGTCTATAAGAGGTTAGAGTACGGGGTACTCGAAGTGAGTCCAAGTGGGCGTGAGTTTGAGTAAGAGTAAGGCGTCAGTAAGTAGGGGGAGCCGAGTATGAGCAGGTGTGAATCACCAAGCCCGAGAGGTGGTCCAGGCCCCTTCAAAATTAGCGTTATAATTTAACTTTGAAGACCCCGTGTAGTAAATTGTGTGACCCAATGTTTTTTTGGGAAATATGATCTTTGGCAAAGGGTCGCCGATTCTGAGCTGCCCGGTGTTGAGTGGGCTTTTGACATCTGTGGCCAGGTGCTTCGGTTATCACAAGTGGTCGAACCGTGAATGGCGCCGAAGCCAACGTATCGGCAATGATATTTACTGTCTTGACGAACGTGAGTCCCGTCGTCGAAACGTTGCCGCCAGCGACATTTCTCGTTCGATCCCCATGGTGGTCACTTTAGACCTCCGTCTCTAAGCTTGTCGGCTTCCGGTTTTGTTTAGGTTTTTTCTGTGGCATACATGTAACACTTGTATTCTGCGCGACACGAAGAGTATGTTTGCTCGCTTCGTTCTTTATATGCATCTAGCAGAAAAATGTTTGCATAATAATGTAAACCCAGGCGTTCTTTTCTTTTTTTCTTTCCTTTTTTTTCCATTTGCATCTCTACAGAAGATTGCATTTGTCTGTGTAGGAACATATGCTTATACTTCATGCATACCTGTAAGATTGCATTCTGCTCCGCAACTTTGTTTTGTTATATTCGTATTCCTCTGTACAATTTTTCAAAAGTTATAAACTGATTGTTTGTTGTTGCTGTAATCGCCAATGCGGGGGCCTGCAGCTTTGTCAGGCTGTCGAAATGACAGCTTTTTTCCGTTCGCCCCTTCCTATCGTTACACTGTGCTGGTGCGAAAACAAACGTCATTGTCGTTGCAGGCGGCGGCGTTCGTGGCTCCATCACCACCACCCCGATGCCCTCTGGCGGTGGAGGGACCGCCGGCTCGAGCCGGTGCGGCGGCCCGGCGCGGGAACGCCGACGCCGGCGACTACGCGGGGCGCCCTGACCCAGGCCGCCGGGAACTGCCGCCGCCGAACACATGTGCCCGTGCACTAGCCGCCGAGCACCGGCAACGCTCCGGCGCACGACGCCGGCTAGGTGCGCATGCGCGCGCACGGAGCCCCGCGCTCCCACGCTCGCTCGGCCCGATACTGGTGTACCGAACGATTGTTTCGTTCGTTCAGTAAGGTTAGTTTATAGTAAGGCAGCCATATGCCTTCGCGCACTCGATCCATTACCTACGTGTCATGGCATTCCTCGTAAGTCGTGTGCGTTGAAACAGTACGAAAGGTTAGTTGACTGAATATACATGTTTCTTTACCGGGATAGCGGGATGGCCCGATGCCTGTCACCGGATGTATACCAACGAGGGGCGAGCGATCTGAGCTTAACGGAGAACAGCCAACCAATATGTAGAGAACAGAGTCCAGCAAAAGTGAAAAGAAGCGACAGGCAGCACCCCGAGAATTGAGAGCTTTACAATAGCATGAATAAAAGGATTAGGTATACGGCGGCAAAAAGTGTCAACTGGCGCCTCGGGCCGAATTCACACAGCTTTTCGTTTGTAAGAGCTATTCGCCACTGGCATCTCTAATCACGTGTCCAACACTACGATTGTTTGGCACCTGAACAGTTGAACCCCAAGAACTTTATTTTCTTCCCAGAACTTCTCTTTCGTAAGTGTCGTCCACGATTGGCCATCGTCACGGCAACTGCCTCTTTATAACGTCAAACGCTATCATATAATCGGCCAGAATCATCAGCCATTGAGACGCGATGTTCACATGAATCAAATTCAGACAGCTCAGTTAATGATGTGTAACATCGCGGATACTTCCCACACGCGCGTGTAGACCACCGTCAGGAAGTACTACCGTAACATTGCCTCTGGCGACACTAATCTTAGCGCCACAACCCAGGAAACCGGAAGTGCGCCAAAGGCACGAGGCCGGCTTGTGCAGGAAGCTTCGCTCTATCGTGGCGTCTCTTGAGTGGCGTCGTACACGCCGGTCGGTGCGTGAGCTTTGGATCGTCACATCCTGTAAATAACATTTCACGCTGTACGGTTCTGTTGCAGTTAGCCGTGAGCTCTCCGACGAACGACACGTGCGGACTCGCACGTGCAGATATAACTACAGGCAGACCGAGCGGACAGCACAGTACGAGAGAGGACAAACAGAAGATGCTCGTCCTGTCTGTCCTTGTTATCGTATATGCGCGTCTGTTCGCACCCGTAGCCCATGCAGCAGTGTTTCACCATCTATCCTAACGAGAAATACCTGGAAACACTAAGCCGGTAATCCTTGTTCGTATAGGCTGGGTTACTTTAGTGCAATACGCACTTAGACGCGCGGGGAAACGCCAGCCTTGACTTCCTCGTTTCCGTTTTCCTAGGCCATTCTGACTAGTGCTAGCCTGGCCAGCGAGCAAATAAAGCCACTCGCTCGGCGCAAGAGTGCTCAGCTTTGGACAAAAAACAAAAGAGAAAACAAGAAAGCCAACGCGCCATTTAAATGCGTTGATACGTCGCGAGATCCATTACACACGCAGGCCGACCGCAGTGACCTTCATGGTACCAGCAGCGTCAGCTGACTGAAGGTCACGTGCGGGGAGGGGGGGCAAACACTCTGCCCTCTATAACGAGGTCCACCTGACGCTGGCAACTTTTCATATCGGATATGTCGAGTGCGTCGGACGTGCAGTCACTTTGACCGTGACCGGAATGCGCAAACATCACTCGTATGCGAGTGTGTGAAGCTGAAAGGACCGCGAGGCCACGTTGCTTCGCGGCGCATGAGGTACCGTAGACGATGTCCTGCTGTTCTCGTCTTTCCTGAAGGCATGGTGACTCGATGTGCATCTTAAGAAGTTTTGGCATGGTTTCATGTCAGAGACGCGTCATTCTGTTTTTTATTCGTTATTCAAGGAAGCTTACGCAGATCTTTTAAGCTAGTTCTTTTAATACTGTCTTTGCGGTTGTGTTGGAAAAGGCTAAAAAAAAAAAGAAAAGGAAGAACTATCAGGCTGAGAAAGGTAGATGGTGCAATTGGAGACAGCGTCATTCGACGCAACATCGTTTCTTTCTTATCTCTCCTTCCTCGCACAAGTCACCAAAGCTGTGCCTCATCTCACCGAGCCTTGTAAGAAGGAAGCGGAAGCGTTTCTTGAAACGCGCAGCAAAATTAAGTAACGAGTTTTGCTATTCGGTATGATTCTTTCAGATGTATTTGCTATTTCAAGCACCTTTTAGCAGGGTATGGGCAATTATTTGGTAACGAGTAACGACGACGCACGGAAGCAGATTTTTGTTCTGTAACTAACTGGTGGCGCGTCGGTCAGCTAACTAACCTCGTAAGCGCTGTGGATGTCGCCACGGTCTCTACACGTCACCGTTTTCCTGGTGCGCCATGTGTTGTTCTTTCGCTAAAGAATGCACCAAGAAGCGCAGGTCTCTACTCTACTGAAAGCCAACTAACAAACTGTGCATTGACCTCCAGGATATTCCCTCAGATCTGGCGGACTATGGAAACAGTTTGTGAATTAAGAAATGCGTTCTCATTCGTGCCCAAGCAGCCCTGATAGCCGGAGCACTGATCGATTGCCATTTGCATCCGCTTCGCAGGTGGCTGCTGCAGGTCTGCGTGCTGCTGCTGCTTCTGGACATGGCGGCCGAGCGGCACGGGGCATGGGGTGCCGTGCCGCTCAGCTCCCAGCGGCAGACCGGCAGCATCCCGGGGGACTTCATCATTGGCGCCCTCTTCCCCGTGCACCAGTCACCGGACGCCAAGAACGCGCAGACGCGCACCTGCGGAGAGGTACCTTTCCGTTCACCTCTTGTCTTTATTATTATTTGATGCGAAAACACGCTTTCAATGCGCAGAGAGGGTAACAGGGAAGGAGCGGGCTGGCAACTGCCGCCGAGAGGGGCAGGAAGCCTGCCTAGCTTCAGGAAGGAGGGGCTGTTGTGTCGAACAAGGCAAATGCGGACAGAGCAGAGAGGTTATAATAGCAGATAATGGAGAGGTGTAACTTGACTGCATCAGGATTTGAGCTCGTTTAAGTTTCTCAATTTATGCCGTTGCTTCCCGTCGTTCAGTGCAGTGTCGTGTGGCGACCCGCCAATATACGGGGTGCCAAGGAAATGACACGGCGGTTGTGGCTTGAGCCACGTGGTTGGCCTAAGAATACCTCGTTGTTTCAGCTACCCATATCTTCATTTTTATTTTGTAACTTAATCTGTAGAGTGGATCACATCAGGAAAAAAAAAAGGAGAATACCGCGAATGCATTGATAGGAACCAAGCTCTGGGCACTGACTTTACTAAACGAAACCTTGGGAGCAGTTCTGTGGGTGTGTTGCGCATTGCAAGTAAATGCGATTGCTACAGTTGGCTGTCGCAGCCTATCGGATAATCAAAGTTTTAGACGAACCTATCGTTGTGTCCTGTATGCGTTGGGGAAACACTAATTCCTTGGAGTATTGTATCCGAACGTGCTTCCTCCATTGGTGCGACGGAAACATTAATAAGGGGGTAAGCCTGTTTTCAGGTTGCAGTGCTGGTTAAAAACAGAAAAGAGTAAGTTGGTTTCACATAAGTATGCATGTCATCAGCCCTGTGACCGGCAGTGTTCAAATACTTGAGTCGCACTAAGGTTACATGAAATATTAGGGATAGTAAACGCGAATAAAGTTTAGAAATAGAATGAACATCAGCGCAGTTCTGTAGCGCGTCCTGCACAACCCAGTGTACGTTCTCCGCGACTCCTTCTAAAGATTAAGTCTATCAGTAAACTCTTAACAGAATTGCTGTTAGCATTCAATGCGAGATACTCCCTGGTTATGGTTTAACAGTGAAGGCAACAAGAGGAGCGAGAAAGTCGTTATCGCAAAACCCATTTTTTATCTCCCTTCTGTAGCCTCACTTTTCTAATGCAAGGCGTTATTTGGTCTTTATAAAAGACAAATAAGCGTGCCATCCATCTTCAGCAGTGGTGTTTTCAACCTACACACAACTGCAGTCTGTGTAAAAAAAGTGAAGTTGATGATGTTGGTCAATCTGGATCTTTAAGTAGTTACGCCTTATTTACGAGTCAAATTACAACTAGCAATGCCACGTGGCAGAGACACACCTAGTATCAAGGCATACGTAGCGTAAATTGATTATCGTGTTTGTTCTTTCACAATGCATGGAGCGCGTCAGTCAATACGATATCATGGCTGGAACGCTTAGCCCTCGAGTTTTCCGCAACTGTTGACATACGCAAGGCTTCGCTTCGACTAAACGTGTCAGTGGCAAGCCGAATGTACTATAGAGCGCACTAAGCATAGAAACTTGGTAATTTTGAATATTGTTTTGAAATTAAAAGAGACGTTGGCGCCTTTAGTGGGGCAGGCTCCTCGTTGCGGGGCAAAGAAAAAGTAAGAATCCAGAAAGCATTTAAAAACACTGAACACAGTCTTAGAGCACGAACGTTCGCGAAATTCTGCACACAAGCAAAGGTAGGCACAGAAGAGAGTACAATGAGATTCAGAAGACAGACACAGTACCGTAAATACGCGAAAGTACACAAAAGACCGCGAAAACACGCACTGAAGTCGGCAGTTTCGGAGGCTGTAGAAGCCTAACGTCGCCGAGTATAACCACACAACACGACAGATAACAAGACGACTTCATACAATCAACTCAAGTGTATATACAAATATATTGTATATGACGTGTTGTATCTAAATGATTGCAATAGAGTGCTCAGACATGAAGAGTTATAATGAACATGGGATGTCTGTATAGTCTAGAAAGAAGACTTCTCAATCCACCAATAACTCATTCTTGCAATCCCACTGTTAGCCATTCATATATATATATATATATATATATATATATATATATATATATATATATATAATGGTGTACAGTTGATGGTCAACGAGCTGTAGGTTGCTCAACTGCAGCCCATTGATGTTAACTGAACTGTCTTACGCATTTGCGCACCTTAAAGTGCCATATTCTCGTATTTAGCGCTTGAGCACGTAGCCGGCATGGTGTGGTTACGGACCATGAGTCTCTGCCTCACTCGTTGCGATGGCAACGCGCTCAATCATTCGCACAGGTCCGCGAGCACTACGGCATCCAGCGCGTGGAAGCCTCTCTGCACACTATCGACGACATCAACCGCAATGATGCGCTGCTGCCCAACGTGACACTGGGCATCGAGATCAGGGACTCGTGCTGGTATTCGCCCACAGCGCTCGAGCAGAGCATCGAGTTCATCCGGGACGCCATCAGCGCCCAGGAGACGAGCGGAGTCAGTGGCCAGAACCTCACCGAGTCGCCCGCCGCCTGTCCCAAGGGACCGGCGAGACGCGTCAAGAACCTGGTGGGCGTCATTGGGCCCGGGTCGTCGGCCGTCACCATACAGGTGGGTTTCAAAACAGGGATGATCACAAGAACGAGGCCCGTCCTGGGCCATGGAAGGGGTAGACCCGGAAGAACTTGTATCTGGGCTAGTCGGTAATCCATTTTGGCAACAGCTCCAGAACGCAAGAAAACATATTTCCATACGTGCACGCACTAACACACAAAGCGACGTCCGAGAAAGAGCTCCTGTTTCACGCGAGCGCTTGTGTGAAAGACGGTTCCTTTCTTGGATGTTTGCGTGTGAGTGAGTGCGTAGCCGCCTGTGTCCGAGTGCGCCACCACCTATTACAATCTAGTAGGCGGGGGTGCAAAGCAGAGGTAGAACACCGGGCTTCTTATCTGAAGGTCGTATGTTTGAATCATCCTCAAGCCCACTAGATTTTGAGGCTTGGAGTGACGCCTATCAACGGCAAAAAAAGTTGTCGAGAGCCAGTGGGGCAATACTAGTCCGCGTGCAACCAAATTAGGAAGGCCCATTAAGCTTCAACAAAAGACGTCCGCTCACCAGAACAGGAATTGGCCTCCCTGGTGCAGTATTCAGCCACTACCCCCCTCGCGACATTTGCAACTAACGTAGGGCCCTCTGTCACCAGCGGCTGCGGAGCGCCTTACCAAGGCGGCAGTCAGACCTGCGACGTGGCAGAGGGTGCTAAGAATCTTTGAATTCGGACAGGCCGCCCCTGGAAACTGAACGTGGAAACATTCAACACGCGAACCCTCTCGATTGAGACTAGCTTAGCGGGGCTTTTTGAGGAATCATCAGGCGTTCCCTAGGGTATTATTGGCCTTAGGGAGATTGGGAGAACTGGTCAAGCTTCTACAGTGCTGACTAACGGCCACGTCCTCTGCTATAGAGATATTCCAGAGAATATATAATACGGGGTAGGATTTCTACTTCATGAGGACGCTGCGGGCGACAATGATGAATTCCACTGCATTAATGAAAGGGTAGGAGTAGTAATAAAGCTAAGATATAGATTAAAGGTAGCACAAGCCTACGTGCCAACCTCCAGTCATGACGATGAATAAATAGGACAGTTTTATGAAGGTGTTGAATTAGCAATGAGAAAGTGCAAACTGAGTATACTGTAGTCATGAGCTATTTCAATGTGAAAGCGGTGGAAAAGCAGGCTGGGTAACAAGTAGTTGGCAAACTGCGGCATTGATTCTAGGAACACTAGAGAGGAAATGTTGATAGAACTCGCGGAAATAAACAGACCCCTAATAATGAACACCTTCTTCAGAAAGTGCAGTTACAGGAAGTTGACCTGAGAAAGCCCTAGCGGAGAAACTAGAAATGAAATAAATTTCACGCTCTCTGCCGATCCGAGCAGAGTGCAGGAAGTAGAAGCGTTAGGTATGGAAAAAGGGCAGTGACCATAGATTAGTGAGTTCTAGGATTTCTCTCAATTTGAATAGAGAAAGAGGAGAGCTAGTGAAGAAGAAAGAAGCCAACTTAGACGCAGTAAGGGCAAAAGCAGACGGTTTCAGGCTGCTGCTTGCAAACGAATATGCAGCTTTAGAACAGGAAGATGAAGATGGCGTAGATGTAATGAATGAAACCGTAACTAGGCTGATTTCAGAAGCAGAAATTGAATTGGCAGGTAAGGCACCAAGGCAACCAGTAGGTAAGCTATACCAAGTAACAAAATACCTAATAAAGAAACAATAAAGCATTGAAGTGTCTAACTCAAGAGATCAGATAGAAGTCGCTGAACTGTCAAAACTGATCAAGAAGCAGAAAGTAAGGGGTATTTGAAATTATAACTTGGGTAAGGTTGAGGAAGCAGTAAAAACTGGCCGCAGCATGAAATCAGTGAAGAGAACTTGGCATAGGATAAGGCAAGATGTACGTGCTGAAAGATAAGCAGGGCAAGTTCGATCATCAGCAATTTTGCGATGATATAGTAAAATCAGCAGAATTTTATACTGACCTGTACAATAGCCAGAGCAGCCAGGCTACCTTCATTCGAAGTAGTGATGAACGGGATACAGAGGCTCCTTTTATAGCTAGTGATGAAATGAGAAGGGTCTTGAAGACATGGCCCAAGGAAAAGCGGTGGAAGCAGATGGAATAACAGTTGATTTAATCAAACGTGGAAGATATATCATGTTTGAAAAGCTTGCGGTCCTTTCTACGCAATGCCTTATGACTTCCAATTTTTTAACTTCTCCCTTCGTATGTATTAGTATAACGTTGGCATTCTTCCAGCTCTCTGGTACACATGAACACTTTTTGTCCCATTAGCTTGCTTTCAGTATTGTATAAAATATTTACCAAGCTAAATTCTAATAGAATAAGGGCAACATTTGACTTCAGTCAACCAAGAGGACAGGCTGGCTTCAGGAAGGAATATTTTACAAAGTATCACATCCATGTCGCCATTCAGGTAATTCAGAAATTTGCGGAGTACAATCAACCTTTTGGTATGGCTTTCATAGATTATGAAAAGGCGTTTCATTCAGTCGAGACACAAGCAGTCATAGAGAGACATTGCGTAATAAATAAATACGGGTGCCATCAGTGAATATCTTGGGAAAATCTACAAAGGTTTCACAGCTACCTTGGTTCTCAACAAGAAAAGTTGAAAGATACTTATCAAGAAAGGCGTCGGGAAAGAAGACACAATCCTTCCCATGCTATTCACTGCACCCTTAGAAGAAGTGCTCAAGCTATCAAATTGAGAAGGCTTAGGAGGGAGGATCAACAGCGAATGCCTCGGCAACCTTCTGTTTACAGATGACATTGTCTTGTTCAGACATGCTGGGGACTAATTGTAACAGATGACTGAGGACTTTAAAAGCGAAAGTGTAAGGGTGAGTTTAAAGGTTAATATGCAGAAGGCAAAAATAACGTTCAATAGCCTGGCGAGACAACAAGAATTCAGGATCGCCAGTTAGCGTCTAGTGTCTTTGAGGGAGTACGTTTACCTAGGTCGATTACTCACAGGGGACCCTGGACATGAGAAGGAAATTTACAGAAGAATAAAATTAGGTTAAAGTGCACACGGCAGGTATTACCAACTCCTGACTGGGTGTTAACCCTGGCGTTGAAAAGAAGAGTGTCCAATCATTTCATTCTGCCGGTGCTAACATATGAGGCAGAAAACTGGAGGTTAACGAAGAAGCTCGAGAACAAGCTAAAGACCACGTGAAGAGCGTTGGAACGAAAAATGTTGGGTGTAACGTTAAGAGACAGAAAGAAAGCGGTGTGCATCAGAGAGCAAACGGGGATAGCGGATATTCTAGTTTTCATTAAAGAAAGCAATCGAGCTGTGCAGGCCATGTAATGCGTAGGGTAGATAACCGGTGGACCATTAGAGCTACAGAATGGGTGCCAACTGAAGGAAAGCACAGTGGCGGATGGCACAACATTAGGTGAGGTCATGAAATTGGGAAATTTGCAGGCGCACATTGTAATCAACTAGCGCAAAATAGGCGTAATTGGAGATCGCAGGGTGAGGCCTTCCTCCTGCGGTGGACGTAAAAATACGTAGGATGATGATGATGGTGAGTGTGTGTACGTGAGTGTCTTTTCCTGCGCTCTGGAGTTGTTACCAAGAAGGTATACCCAGGTTGCCCAGCTGACACGGACTGTATAAAGGAAAAAAAAAAAGAAGAGCGAAATCGTCTGAGTGGATGAAACCAACTGTATATTGAATAAAGATTGAGAGCAGATGGATGCACTGTAACATAAAACTATTCCAATATGTTTTTTTTTTCAATATTCTGACGTCAAATTTGCGTAATCGCCAACGCAACCGTCGGCCGATGACCCGCAGTGTTGTTTGGACAGGCCAATGAAACGCTCTCTTTTATAGGAGGCCACTTTTGTTTGCTTTCAAAGCGAATAGCATTGCCTACCTCGATAGGTTTCTTTTCATATCTAATTGGCTGATAAGAGGCGAGGAGCCCGCAGAACTAATGATGGTTTCGGTGGGGCCGGGCCAGCGCAGGGAAATGTAGATAACGGAACGAGGAGGGTAGTGCCGACGTCAGCGATTGGCCCGCTTCTCCTTGCTTAGCGTTCGGTGTGAGGTGAAAAATCGCGGCGACATGCAACGGAAGGGCAATGATGCCGCTAAAAGATATCCTCAGCGAAGGAAAGTTGGCAAAAGGATGTTGTGCACGTGCCGAAAGGGTTCGACAACGTAAGGTTGCCGTGCGGAAAGTTTATTATACGCAGATAAATGCATTCTTCCCAGCATCTACGAGTAGCCAGTGTCAGAAAGATCAGTGGGCAGCCATATTATGTTCATTTCGGAAAGGAGCAGTCTCTGGCTATAGTGAAGAAAAAGAGGAAAAGAAAAGCCGGTTTTGATCGGCTTATTAATGCATGTTTAGTGCGTAAACGCCACTTTAACGTGTTGAGTTTTCGCAGTTTTCTGACGTCGCGTAACAGACAGGCGAAGTGCGCGCAGCGCGAAAAGTATTGACCACCAGTGGAAGGTTTATGGCGAAAAAAAAAGGCGTAGAATTGGTCGTAATAATATTTCTTTTGTTTGGTCTAATCACGCGCAATCAGTGTGTGGACGTCGTATCAGATGTGAGGAATTTTGGTGGTTTTCCTGACGTCGCGTAATAGACAAGCGAAGTGGGGGTAGCCCGAAAAATGCTTGACCAATCGTGGAGGGCTGATTGCAGAAATGGAATAGAAACGTTGGGAATAGCTTTACGTTATACCGCCCCAGGGTCAGTGTCATGTGGGGATTCATTTCGTTCGAGTCTATTTCCTTCTTATCGTGAATCGTTCAACACCGACCGACCCTGTGGGCACGCGGGCGTGAAGCGTCGGTCTTAATGCTGGCGAAGAGCGAGGAAGAATATCATTGGAATAAAACTGTTGAGTCATTCCGGTCCTGGGGAAGGTTGTACACTTTGGGAGCTTACTAAGAGCGCACAAAGGATGAAGCACAATGGAGCGAGGAACCGTGAAAGACATAAACAAATGCGCTGTAAGTTCGGCACTGTGTAACTCTAATCACTGTAATTTGTTTTGTGCGCTTTATTGTGTTTATTAACGGAGTAGTTAGGGATGAACATTTAGCCCACACACATCAGTTGTTAATTTTATGGCCACGATGACAATGCAAGGCTTTCAGGGCACATTTGCAAACATCACTTGCAGTTGTTCCCGACGCGTTACTGTCCGCGTAACTCCTTTTTCCTTGCTTGAAAAAACAAAGTCTGCGAAACCATAAAAAATCTGCCGCGGCCCGCCTCTTGCACGCCCCAGCGACTTTCAATTAGGCGGGGAGAAAAGGGCAGAGCAAACGGTAGCACTTCGCAAGCAACAGAAAGGGATATGCTTTCAAAATGTGCCCTAAAAACCATGCATGGACCCCGTGGCCGCAAAATTATAACAAACGCTTTCGTTAATAATTACTGTTAACTGCGCTGTTATTAAGAGCAGGAAGCGCTGCGATGGCTTCTCCCGGAGATTGTTAACAACACACTGGTGCGTTTGGTTCCACCCAAACAGAAGGCATCGAGTTTTCTTTTTCTTTAAACATGGTCCGTGTTAGCTGGGGCACATATTGCGCGTGATGCCACGATGAAGCGGAGGCACTGTCGTCACACTTAGGGTGCGCAAAAAGGAAAAAAAAAGAGAGAGAGAAAAAAAAAGAAAGGAAATAGGAACTCTATTTGCTCCAAGTTCTTGGCAGGTGGAATCAATGGACGTGGACATGTTTACAAAAGTAAGCTTGCAAGCATTGGTCTTACAAATCAAATCAGTTTATTCAAACATCCTGAGATGCTTAGGGGCACGGACAGAAAGGCCTGGAAAGGCTTGACGCGCCGCCGTGCCCCCTACAAGGCATACAGTGGAAAGCGCGGCATATTAAAATGCGCACAGTAAATTTGCAGGACGCAGCTGCTCACGGACAGAAATGGGCACATAAAAAAATTGTCACATAAATAACGAAAGCAAACAATATAAGGCTGGGAAACCTGAATGACCTGGCGTACACAAATATGGGTGAGACAGAGAAAATATAAAGAAGTAAAAAAAAAGAAACAAAAGGAAAGAAAAAAAAGGAAGGAAGAAACGCTAGGACAATGCGCATTACACCAAAACTAACTATGCGTGAGTACAAAATATGCGTTATAAGAAAACACTGGTATCTATACACATGACACAGGACAGGAAAAACCAACCATATTGCTACGTACATTTTTGTTCTGTTTACAGAAATATTCTACGTAAATCTCTGAATGATTTATTTATCACATCTGGCGTATGTTCTTCGTACAGTTCGCTAGGATTGACGGTAAGAGAAATTTCAGCATCTGTTTTCCCTAATTTGTGCAGCATACATTAACTTTCCATTAACTTTCCAAGCGGTGAACGGCGAATAAGGACAACTTGTCACGGTAACAGTTGTTTGCTCTTCCTGTCTTCACTAAGGAGACCTGTGCGTCTTTCTTGCACCACCATAAAAAAAGAAAAACAAATAAGTGAACGACTTACCGCTACTATGTTCCTACTAAAATTTAGCATCAAGATAAAATTTCGTCGTCCACATCTTTCAGTGTAACATGCGGCACTGGTATTTGCGTGGTGAAAAAGTTATGCGAAGTTGGGCCTTCGTTTCCGCCTTTCGCGGTGAGTTATTGTCAGACATGGCGACTATGACGTTACCTTGTCACTTCTGCCGTCACATTACGGTAAAGCTTGGCTTTCGAGATTAGTTTCTATATATCGTTCGGGGGGCGGGAGGGGCGGAGTATAATGTGGGCATCAAGAGAGGCGCCGAGGAGGGCAACTCCGCAGTTTCTTTCTTGACAAAGCAAGGGAGCGACAGTACCAAGTGTTGTGGGTGAAGGAGAGAGAGAAAGAGAGAGAAAGCAAGGATTGGAAAAGCAGGGAGGTAAACCAGACGAGCATCCGGTTTGCTACCCTTCACTGGGGGTAAAAAATACAGAAAGAGAGAGAGAGAGAGAATGAACACGACGTGGGCAAATTTGGAGGCGCAGGAGGACTATAAACGGCCGCTCAGCAGGCCGTTGCACTCCAAGAACTGCACTAGTGTTCGGATAGCCTTGTCGCGCCAGTGACGAATGGGACCACGATTCGACTATCTTTGTCTCGGAATATGGTATCGTGTGCAGCCGGTTCAAAGTTGTCCGGACGGAGAGCACCTCGTAGCAAAGACAGATACGCACACAGGTGCTCGATGGTCTCCTCGCACCTGCAGGTATGCATGAATCCTCACAAGAAAGAAATACAGTGTCCGTGAGGGAAGGAAAGCAAGGTTTTCTGCGGCGTAGCCATGAACGTTATCGCGATCTGAGAGCACTGATGAGGGAAGAAAACTTTGACAGAAATAATTTGGCGATGATAATAGAAGTCAGAGATAGCTTTCTGGAACTGCAATGCCTCGCTTTGACATTATACACAAAAACAAAAACAAGATACCATGCTACTACAGCGCGATTCCAGTAAACACTGTCGATGAGTTTGATAATCACGTCATGACGTCATGTGCATCCTCGGAGCACGGCCACGACGATATCGCAAGTTCGCGGCCAGTAAGGCTTTCGCTTTAATAGATTTTTTTCTGCATTATTTCGAGCACAACAATGCATATATCTCAGCGTGAGCCTAACGTACCTGTGCTCCGGCGGGCCTTGAAGGTACCATTACCTCGTCGGTACCATTCAGAGAGCCCTTGAAAACGAACTGCGCTGTGCTCAGAATGTGTTACCAGTTCTGCTGCTAAAAGGCCGCACGCTCTTGACAGTTTTCTTTTAAAAATTTGTTTGCGATGCCTTTTTATGCTGAGTGCGAGTCTGTTGAGATAGAAGTGTCACATTGAGCTAGCACAAGCACAATAGTTATCTCACATGGTATGCTTACAATAGTACGCAACGAGAAAGCGATCAGGCACAACCTTCAAGGAATTCTATGCCTAGTTGCGCGCCGCCGAATGCGGTGTTGCCTTAGAAACGAGCCGTAGAAAGTTATACTGCGGTGTATATCGGTAATTATGAGCATGTAAATCACAGAAGTCGCAGTTAAACGCGTAGTGATGTATGTTTCAGCTACATTTCTTCAGCGCTTGGCGCACACGCAGAGCCATCTTGCGGCAAACACAGAAGACCCCTCCTCGCAATGTACGGCGCTGCCCCGACAGGTGGCGCGCCACTCGCCCGCTTCTCCCCTTCGTCTCGTTTGGCCGCATTGGGCCGTGTGGGGACCGGTTCGAGGATGCCTCAATACCCTTGCGTTTAATACGTTTTCTCGCTCTCTCCCCTTCCAACTTCCAGCGTGCGTCACTCGAACCCTCGTGTTTAGGCGACGCGGCTCCTCTTTCCGTTGTGGAAAGTTGTGTGTCCATTAGCTGCTATTTAAAATGCAGTTTTATTCGACAAGCCTCACCGCCTGAGCATGCTTCTTGCCGCATTGCTGGCACGGAGGCTCAGCACAGGCACCTACGGCTAACATGGCAAAACTACGAAGTGAATAAGACAAAAAAAAAAAGAAAAGAAACATGCACTCAATAAGTGCAATGAAACACATACAGGCACGAGATGTAATACCTTGTGGACTTTCAGTTTTTGCATATAAGCGTTTTGGTACTGGCAGAAAAAAAGTGCCTACCTTTTGTTAAGACGCCGGCGTCGTGGCGCACATACGATTCGCGTGCGATATGCGATCCCTCCGAGACTAAGGCGGACCAGCGCGGATTGATACAAACTAGGCTCTAGAGTGGCTGACAGGTCTTTACACTGCTGTCACCGCCAGTAAATTATGCAAAGACGATTGGTAAGCAAAAGTTCGTAGTCTTCATGAACGTTTATGAAAAATAAACACCTAACAATTTTATCCCTTTGAGCGTTAGTCTTTCTTTTATTTTTTTAGCGCAGAAAAGATAGCGTGATGCGGAGTGTGTGCGAAATCGGCCTGTCCGGGCAAGCGACGCCGAGCGCACCGAATGCAAGATGTCGTGTGACGCAGGGCAGCACAAGACTTCCTTTAGCCGGCGTATCTTAACGTGTTGGCCTTCAGGCGTGCGACGAATGGGCCGGTCAAACTGTCGAGATATTCGTGACGCGATTGGTGTCTAATTCTAACTACACGCGTTGTCTGCGGTGCATGCTAGATGCGGACCTTAGGACACTTTGCATGCCAGCATTATACTCGAGTGAACTTTGTGTAGTTCGGTGTGGTACGGTGGTTGCACAGTGCTCGGCTCGTAACTTGTTTTGCGTCTTAGTTTAGCGCTACCCCTGCAGACGTGTCGCACGTGTTCTCAACAGAGCTGTGCGTGTGGGGTCCTTGCCAACTTTTGTCCCCGACAAGTCTGAGGGTAGATCAAACACCGCTTTTTGCCCATTTGACCCGCTGGCACCATCGGAGAGAAATGGCAGATAACACGAGAAACACGGGGTGGGATGAAATGATCAAAACATTTTTTGCTTATGTGACTTGCCGACAATATGCAGTAAACAGGACCATGACAGGCAAGGGGGAGCGGGAATGAAAGCCAGAGGGAATGGAGGGTGTTGAGCCCCACAAAAAAAAAAAAAAAAGGAAGCTCGAAGGAAAAGAGGGCTCGAGTTTTTGTTTGAGCTGCTCTATTACTTTCATAGCATTGCTAGCATGAAACCTTAGTTTCTCTAAATGAGGTAGAAAACATTGTTGGCATGCAGAGAGAGAGAGAGAGAGAGTGAGTCAGCAAGAACCAACCTCATTGTATCCAGGAGGGGAAGGAGGAAGTTGTCACAGCATCTTTGTCTCCATACACCCTCGCGAGCGTGATAATGAAGATGCCAATTTGGATGCCTGATTCTCCACCTTTTGTCCTGGACGCTCTACGCACTGGTGACGTGTGAAGCCCACTAACTTTAGCACCGTTTTCCTTTTTCTCATAATGATGTACCTTCTCTTGCCATGACCTTATTACGCCTGATACACAGGTTAACATATTTGGACAGCGATCTTGTAGCGATGCCTTGCGCTGAATTCTGTGCCACTTTTGTCATCCAGAGTTCATGAAAAGCTTATTCCGTTGATAATGAGGGTAGAGCGTTGCCCTGAAGCTCGAGAAAGGTGTCGGAAAAAAGTGTCGCTACAAAATATCGGCCTTAGTTCACTACACCTTAAGGTTTTTTATGACCGTCGTACTATAGATTCATGCGCTCGCTTCGGTCAACCTTCCAGTCAGTGTTTTATTGATACACCACCATCCTTTCGCTCTCGTGCGAGTCTCCTCTTTGTACGTATTTTGCTTGTCGCCTGTTTTAATGTGGGTCAAATTGTCACTGAGCATTTGGTGGTAGTACTGGATTGCGGCTACTGTTGAGTTTAGACTGGATCTTGTGTGTCTGGGTTGCCGTACCACACTTGGAGCAAGCCAGTACAAGAAAAAATACAACTAAACGTGTACCTTCCCTGTCGGGTTATAAAGAGTTCTAGAAACCTGAAGTGTTGCCGGAAATTATACAGAAGGCTTTCAAGATAAGTTTTCAAAAACAGCATTTGTTTCATTGTGATAGCTGTGGCACCATGATTACAGAGACAACGCTCTTCCCTCAACACATTTCCACATGATGATGTGAACCAACAATATATTTTTTAACATTAACGCATCTTGTACGTCATTCAAAGACAAACAAAAAAGAAGGAATAGGAATGACTCCTTCCTCGCCTTTTCTTTTCTCTCGTTGCAGGTTCAGAACCTGCTGCAGCTGTTCAACATCCCGCAGATCGGCTACTCGGCCACATCGCGGCAGCTGAGCAGCAAGCAATTCTTCAAGTACTTCCTGCGCGTGGTGCCTTCCGACCAGTACCAGTCGCAGATGATGGTCGACACGCTGCTCATGTACAACTGGACGTACATCTCGACCGTCAACACAGAAGGTCAGTGTTCGCCGCATTTCTCTCTTCCAGCCCTGAACTCATGAAAGAAACGCGCATTTCTTGTCCTACATGTGTTGTGTAAAGACGTAAATGCGCGATTCCTACTAGATTCCACTAGTAACCTCGAAGCGTGGAAAGAAACGGGCAACCTGGAAAGCAATGCACAGTTGTGTTGCGCTGATTCTGGCAACATGCCAGAACGGCTAACGATGGTCTCTTCGATCGTACACGTCGACAACTGACGAATGTTTGATGACTTTGCTTGGGCGCTTGCATGACGCGGGCAGATGAGCCGTAATCATGAGTGCAGCTCTAAGTTTTTTTTTACGAGGCACTGTACTAGGCAAGTGGCTTTATCGATGCTGTAACGTATGCACGTACAATCGAGAGCAATAGTCAGGGGACCAAAGGTGCCGTTAAATTTTATTGCGATATCAATTACATGGATATCCCAGGCGCATTTCTGCCGTCGGCGTCGTCGTGAGGTTCCACACAAAGTCCAAGGACGATAAAATCGTCGCCGCTCGCCATATGCTGTATGTGCGAGTGAAAGCATGCGAGGGTGTGAGGCGGCGATCGCGACTCAATCTCGCGCACGCAACGGACGAAAGCGGGGAGGAAGCACGCCGCCTTCCATTGCGTGCTGGGCTTCTGGGGGAGGGGGGCGAGTTTTACTACGGGCGGCCCAGGCGGCCGCGCGCTCCCGTCCAGGCCGGTGTATCTTGAAAGCCATCTGCGGCGGGTACAGAATCCGCGCTGTGCTGTGTTTTCGCGACTTAGTTCGCGTTGATGCGAGCGGCAGCACGAAGGTCAATTCGCTCGCTGCTGCTGCCGCGTTTCCTCACTGCAGCGTTTTGGCAGCGAGTTTCTGCGGTCATTGAATGCGGTGTGTTCCTGTTTGCTTGTGCACGCGTGACACCATGCTATTTAGTTAGTATGCTTATGTTTACAAGTTTATACGGCCGATAAAACTGCTATCCTTACTCCGTATAGCTGTTCACTAATTTGCTACCGCAATCGATGCTTCGCATTTCGGGTCTTCTGATCTTGCTGTTTCTGGTCTTCTTCTTCTGAATTTCTGATCTTGCTGTTGGCGTGGTCTGTAAATTTCTACAATATTTCTCTTCTTCGTCATCACCACCCATCGTTCCTTTTCTTTACCTTGCCCCTTCTCAAGTTCAAAGTATCACGCTAGAGAAAGCGGTAGCTTAGGCTGACTTATTTGCCTTTCCATAAAAACAAACCGCCCCTTCCCTTCTTTTTTCTCTCTCAAAAGGAAGCGACGGATCCTGCAATAAACCATCGAAGGGTATACGGCCAGGGTAATGTTTAGAGATACGAAGACGGGCGAGGAAAGCTTGAGTACAACTCATATTTTAATCTGTATTAACAGCAAGGAGTCGCACAGGGGGCGTAATGCTTCTAGCAAATAATCGAGGATTGATCAGATTACCAAAATATGTACCATGAAATAAAGAATAACGCAGTAGGGGTTCGCGCTAGATATGACGGGTATATTATATGAACGAATTTGCAGGCATAGGGTCATTTAATAAAGGTACTACGGTACGGTTGCCGCGGTAGCGCGCTAACTGGTTGTATCGTCGCTGCCTAGTTACGTGCATTGCGCGCCCACTTTTGGAGCAAATGCGATTTCTGGTCTTGTGAGAAGGGGGCGTCGAGCGCCTCCCTGCAAGAGGCCTTGCACGTCACGGAAGAATTCCTCGAGGGCACGGGACTGGTCCTCTCGCCGACCAAGTCGGAACTCTTGCTGTATCGGCCCGACAGAAAGGACCGCAAGTTCGACACGACGCTGGACCAAGTACCGATCGAACTCAGAACGAAGACGGGCCAGCGCATCCAGAGGGTAGATTCTCTCAGGGTGCTCGGACTGGTCCTCAGTGCAGAGGGCAGCAACTCGCAGGCGGTCGCGCGCCTGAGCGCGAAGACTGAGAACATGCTCAGACTCGTTTCGCGAGTGACGAACAGGAGGGGGGGGGGCTTCAGCGAAGCCAACCTCCTATGGATCTACCACGCCTTCCTCATGAGCCATATCAACTACGTGGCTTCCGCGCTAAACTGGTCGCGGTCGGAGGAGAACAACATCGACGCGCTCATCAGGAAGAGCATAAAACGAGTCCTCGGCATCCCCGTGACGACCAGCACGGAGAAGCTGATGCAACTCGGGGTCCACAACACCCTGAGCGAAGTGGTCGAAGCACAGAAAACGGCACAGATCGTTCGCCTCTCTACCACCAAGGACGGCCGTCGAATACTCGAGATGGCGAGTCTGGCAGCCATGGCCGAGGAGTCGTGCGCAGTCTCGCTCTGCGAGAATGAAAAGGACACCTTTCGAGTCTCCCCCTTCCCGAGGAACGTTCATCCACAACACAACGAGGCCCGGCGCGCAGCCAGAGCCTGAGCACTCATCGAGACTGCCCTGCAGAACCCAGAGCTCGCGTCCTTTGTTGACGCGGCGCGGTATACCGGATCAAACTCCTACGTCGCCACGGTGGTTGACCCCCAGGGCAAGATCCTGAATGCGGCGTCTATCCAACGCTCAGCGGCGTTCGTCGCAGAGCAAGTCGCAGTGGCGCTGGCTCTGTGCGAACCCGGGCGCACGCACATCTTCACGGACTCCAGGTTGGCGGCGATGGCCTTTCTCGCCGGCTCGATCTCGGCCGAGGCTGCGGCGGTGCTGAGGACCCGCAAGTCAGGCACGGCCCGTCAGGTCATCATTTGGTTCCCGGCTCACATGGGCCGGAACGTCTCCCCCGGCTCGATCAACCCCAATGAGCTGGCCCACGACCAGGCGCGAGGTTTCGTCCACCGCACCGGTCCGAGGGGCCCGGCTTCGCAGGGGACCGACCGAACCACGGCCCTGTTGCTTACTTTCCGCGAGATCACTGCTCTGCGATCACTGCGAGATCACCAGCTAGGACGCAGGCAGTTTCCGGCTACTCACTCGAAGCTAGGCAGACCCCAGGCCTGGGTGCTGAGGATTCTGCAGACGGGCTCCTTTCCGTCTCGATCCAGGCTGAGCCACTACACTCCGGGTGTGGATCCCTGTTGCCCGCACTGCGGCGAGGAACGGTCCACCTTAACCACATGCTGTGGCAATGTTCTGCTTTGCACCACTCGTCTTTCAACAAGCAAGAAGACTGGGAAGAAGCCGACAAGAGTGACGACCTTAAAGCCCAGCTTCGGGCTGTCCAAAGGGCCTGCGACCGGGCTGAAGACTATGGTCTTCCACCCCCGGCACAGGTGCGGACCGCGACTACGACAACGTAGTCCCTTAGGACTAAATAAAGTTTCTTGTCTCTCTGTCTGTCTGGTCTTGTGAGCTTGACATTAATGGGAGCTCCATTTAATACCGCCGATCTGAACCATAGAAATTGCTTCTGGATTGAAAAATAAAAAGAGCGAGCACTGTGCTGAGCGTTCACATAAAGACAAAATATCAACATACACTAAAGATATGGCCTCAGTGGTATGCGCCTATTCCTTCTTTGCCCGCAGCCATTTCTCAAGGTTGCGCTATGCTCTTCGCATAGAGAACCGGCAACAAAGTTCTTCTCTTGGCGGAGCTCATGTTTTGTTTCAATTACACAGTCGAAAAAGCTCCACGAAGGAGAACAGTTCGTTGAAGTTTTTGGTTCCCAGTGGATAACAGTTGACATGATATATCATGTGACACAAAAAGCTGTAGATTATTAACTTTTTTTTTCATTTTCATCTTCGCGTTTCACACGGCTCAGAAATTTCGCATCGACCTGGCTCAGTCTGTCGCACCGAATCAAGTTATCACTTACCATTTTTGCGCTAATGTCTTTAAAAGTGTGTACTTTAATCTTATCTTCCTTTTCGCGATTTGTATTCGAAACCCGAGGGCACAAATAATGTTCTTTGCTCTCGCAGTCTTCTGCGTCTTAACGTAAACATGGCGCGAACTTTTTTTTTAACTCCCCCTCACAATTTATCTCCGAACTCTCTTGGCTCCAGGCGTTTTGACAACGTCCAAAATGTGAATATGCAAAACAAGCCATTCTCTCTAAGCTCTTTAATGAAACATGCTCTGATGGCGTCTGTAAAATAAAAAAACTGCTGAATTCGCTGTGTGGTAACTTGCCTTGGTAATTGCTTCAGAGCCACATGAAGCGAAAGGGTGTTTTCAGCTTTTTTTATTCGAGAATTATCTGAATATTAAGTTTTTTTTTTGTTTTACCTAGAGCTATATGAAGATTGTGTTGGCTGCATTAAACGATGTTCGTCGTTACTTTTCCTCTCACTTAATGTGACACCAACCACTGTATACAAGAGCCCTAAATGTTATAAAGAGACCGACAACCGCCCAGGGCGTGTCAAAAGATTTTGGTGCATATGAAAAGGCCATGATTTAGAGTGATCGAGCCGAAAATTCTGTGCGCTGTTTAAGTAGAGGAGGATGGGGATGAGGAGAAGGAGGAAGAGGAGGAATAAGCCTTATTTGTGCACAGCAGATTTGAGACCTAGGCCTCTCCACCTAGATGACGGCCTCGAGCCCTTGGGCCCTGGCGGCATCTTCGGAGTTGGTCTTCCGGTGCACAGCTGAACGCGGTCTCCCACTGCTCTCTAGTCTCGTTTATGCATTCTGTGTGGGTGTCCGAGGACAAGCGCAAGCCATACGTTGTAGGTCCGCCCTTTCTTGACAGAATCTACACCTATCCGTGTAAAGGTACGGGTAGTAGCGGTGGTAGGCCACCGGGTACGGTTATGTATCTGTTTGTAAGAGGCGCCATGCCGTCGCTTGCCGTCTACTCAGCGAGGAGTGTGCCGGGGGGAAATGGGCCCTTCCCAATTTATAGTGTTTGGTGATCTCGTTAAAGCTGGCCATCCGGTCTCTCTCCGTTCCCAGTATTTGTTGCGTGTCACCTGCTCGACCCGTCGTGCGGGTGCCCATATAATGTGAATGTGGCGATCTTCACGAAAGTTGTTTAAAATTCTCAGCGCTTCCTGCGAGATTCTTCCTATTGCATAGTTATTGATGGCTGTCTCGGAGTCCCTTACTACGATGTTAGCTTCCGTGGAGGCTATTGCCACTGCTAAGGCAGCCTCCTCCGCTACCTCCGTCTTTCCTGTAGAGATTATAATTTTAAATTGGCGCGGAAGCTCGTGGGAAACGGTACGTTACGATGCTTTAAGGCCAGGCCGTAGTACCAAGGCTGGATGCTCAGTACTTGCCCGCAGATTACTGTAAGTAAATCGGCTGTTATTACGTTCACCCTACTTACTGATTAGTAATCACCCTACATCCCAGCCTGTATTTTATCTGGGCGTTTGCGGTTTATTCTATGCTTATTACGATCTAAGTAAGGTTCACGTTTACTAGTGGCGCTACCTTCGCGGCAACGAGTAGACTGGCAGAACTGTGGTGCCCCACACTGGATGGCAGCGCAGGTGAGGGTTTTTGTACGCACGAGAGTTCGCGAATGAATATTCCGAGTTCTGTGGTCTCCCTGTGTGACAGAAAATGACATCGACTAATTGTGCCCTAAATACGTACCAGCACTGCATAAGGAACGCTACTAGAATATCATACCACTTGCTCCTAGAGAAAAAGAAGAAAAAGTCACAGTTTCGCCCGAAAAGCGAAGCATCGATTGCGATAGCAAATTAGTGGAGAGTATACGAAGTAAGGATAGTAGTCTTATCGGACGTACAAACATCCTCCCTGAGAAATTAGTTCAGCTTTAAGTCAGTCCGGTCTGGCGGAGAAAAAAGGGACCAACTGCTGCCGGCACGTGTGCCTAAATGCGAGCGGAAAGGACTATAGCGTCTCTGGCCATCGACAAAAGCCAGCTATGCATATTCTTTCGAAGTGAATAAAACAAATGAAGAAAGAAAACTGTTCTTTCAATAAGCAGCGAACCGTCGGGCCTAGATGCTGTCTGTATGTCTTTCATCGGGAATCGCGCCACCAAAAACAGGAAGATATAAAGCATGATAGAATCTAATACCGATGTCACACAACCAGCGTCGAGTTGGGAAACGCTGATGTAATGCACGTTTTCTTTTCTTTTATTAAACAGAACATCGATCATTCAGCCGCTTGACAAGAGGGCAATCAACAGCGCAAAGTTGGCCGGCAAGCGTTGAGTGATTAAAGACTTCCTCGTCAAAGTCGACCAGACGCGATTAAGCAAGAGCTGCGTACTTACCGCCACTGAGATGCGCTTGATCGGCACTGTGGAAACAAACATAGCAATCAATCATTGCGAACTTCTTCTTTACTTATGCAGGGTCTCGGACGTACCCCGCCGAGGCTGCGTCGGCTTTAGAAATTTCTAGAAACGTAAACGAGTACACCAATCCCAGTTTATGGCTAAGTTTACAACAGTTAAGAAAACAAAGAAAAAGAGAACTCTAGTTTTATTAGGCGCCGCGAGAAGTCATGTGAGCTATGCCGTGACAACGTAAACCGGTAACGTAAACCGGGGTAACAATATGAGGCATGCGTCTACTGCAGCGAAAATCCGTAGACTACTCAGCGCATCCTAATGGAATACGAAGGTATTCACCGTGCAGTTATGCCCGTAGGTAACGCGCACCTTTCAAAAGTGCTTGGATTTAAAGTGAACGGTAGCATCAAACGTCCAGCAGCTGAAATAAGCAAGATACATTTAGAGCACCAGCGCAAAAGAGGAAGAGATCAATACGACAGTATCCATTACAGCCATAGGTAGCGGTACAATGTAGATAGAAAGGTTGGGAGAAAGAGAAAAAAGTTGGAGAATATGTGTACAAGAAGCGTCTGTAGCATATCTGATTAACTCAAGCAGGCTAGGTGGTTATTTCCCACCGCCCGTTTCAATGGGGGTGCCAATAAATCATCATCGTCATCATTGTAGGCGCTGACGAAAGCTTGCGTAGTTGCCTGAACACCTTATATCCATTATGTCAAAAAAATAAAAAAATAAAAAAAAAATCGGGCGGGCTCTGTCGGAGACGCAGTCGTAGTGGGATACGTAAGAGGTCTTGTAGTACATGCTGCCTAGAATGTATAGGCACTAAGGTACAGAAATGACGTTACAAACTGCACATGTGGCATTTATTTGCGTATTATACAAAAGTTTCATGCTTATTTTATGATACAGCTTGTGGAGGTCGTTGTGGTCTAATCTGACGATTGTGATCGCTTCCTATTCGTGGTACGCCTGCCGTCTTCGTAGTGGGCCCGCTATCCCACTGTCTTGCTGCCCGATTATCTTCACGCCATTTCCGGATACTATAGCAGTCGAACGTGGGGGCACCATAGCCGTTGTATCCGTCAAATTACTCCAACAAAGTGCGCACTTGTAGGCCTTATAACTCTCGATGAGTACAGGTTTGAGTTTGACGGATTATACTTTCTGTGGGAGAGCGAGCTCTCTTAAATGCGACCACTCCTGCTCAGTTCGACAGGCATACTGCCAAACTACGCCTCTATGAACGCCGAGCCGGACGCTAAATTTGGATTCGATAGTGTTATGCATGGCGCGACAACGATACAATCTGTGCACGATGGAGTCATGGCTTCTTTCCTCTGCACAACGATACCAAAGCTAGGCGCGTGCGTAGTACGTCTTGAAAGATGTAAACGATATTTGTATTACATATTTATGCGACATTTCGTTACATACACGTAACGTTAGCAGTATGATCCATTTCGGTTGGGTGGTAGTCGTGCGCTTATGCAACCAACGCCTGTAGAACGAAATTCCTTGTATAACGTAGGAATTATTCAGTCCCAGTTTTGTTGTGAGCTCTGCGGTGTGCGACCTTTACAACGAAATTTCCTGTGCAAGGAACGATTTCGGATGCCCCACGCATTTCGGTATTGGAGCGTTCGTCTGTACATCTTGTCACACAACAGATGTTTTTAACAGGCCGACGCAGGATCTCACGGACGGAAGCGCAGGACAGAGCGCTGTAACGTTACCTGTGGTTTTAACCAGCGACCACCTCCCCCACCCCCAAGTTGACCGAAATGGAAGACGTTTCACGCCAAGACGCCGTGAAGGCCGCTTTCAGGGAATAAATGGTCAACTAATGTTACAAAGACTTCTAAAGAGCCTGTACCTAAGCATAGCGAAGTCGTGGATGTGGTCATCGAAGTTTGACGCGTTTTGTGAGCTCCATGAGCTTATTGGGAATTAACGAGGTACTGCGGGATCTTGTAACGTATATAACAACCTGCTTTAACGCTAGTGTTCACGTGGGCAGCATTCACGTAAAGAAAAAAAAGTGAGATACTTTCACTAGTAAACTTTTCTTTTTCTAATCCATTTCGTAACTTTCTCGTCTGTTGAGCTGTAAGGGATTTGCGAACATGGCTTACATGTTGCACTTCTCGCGAGCTTCGCAAAGCAAATTCGACTGTGTCGCGTGTTGCTCCCTGCTGTAACTCTCGCTACACGTATTTTTTTTTTCTTTTTCCGAGCCGTTCACGTTTGGTCTATCCGGTGCTCAATCATTACCTGTGTATGTAAAGCAGTGTGGGCAGCAACGTTTTCTTGGGCAAAGTCGCCATGCTGCAGCGCAGACCAGTCCATTTTTTTTCGCGAAAGGCCGCTGACTGATGATAATGATTATAATAATAATAACGGTGATGATGGTGACTTGGTCAGAATTTCTTATTCTTTATGGTCTAATTGTTCCTAGAAGTCTTCCTTATTATTTCAGCTATGACTATCAATTATCTGCTGCAATGTCCAGTTAACAGTCTGAATGTGAAAAGGGAAACCAAGCATTAATTTTCTAATACGGTGCCACAACTAAACATTGCGCATAGACCAGAAAAGCAGCTTCGGTGCAATCAGATGGTTCACGAATGATCTGTTCGACATGTCTTTAGAGCGGAATTGGTTTCCGGCAGAACGTTCTGCTGGAAACCAATTCTGCTATGTACAACCAACGAGCTCAGGCAAGCACTAATTCTTTAGAGGCAGTGATAAGTGGAGGCGCATATATCCCCGTTGGGATAATTTGGCTCATTCAAGCCAGCCAAATTCCCTCGATAAGTCTGACTAGGAGAGTTTATTGGCGAATGAAATGTCGCTAAGGAATTCGCAAACCAGGTAGTCCAGGCTCCCTCCCCCCCATTCCCCCCCCCCCCCAAAAATAGTGAAGTTATGTTTAAGGTTACTTAAATTTTGTTAACTATAGTGACTTTCTCGCTAGGTTATCGACATTGAGATGACGATGGGCAGTATAACTTTAGTGAGACGTCTGACTTATTCGAGCTGTCGGGTAGCCGTTCTGCTAGTTTCGAGGTTTCAAATAAATAATCGGGCAATTTTTGAGACGCTTTTGCATGGCGCCATCTAAAATTGATGTTCCTACTTTCCTACTATTAGTAAAAACTTTTTGTCCGCCGTCTATACCGTGAAAACCGTTGTTGAGTTTGTTTGTGGTAGTAGGGTGTCAAATGTAAGCAGTGGCAAAAACAACAGAAAAGAGTTAGCAACAAAATCATGTGCATGTAGCTTCTCATTATAATAATTATCTGGGCATACGAAGAAAACTTCAAAGACATATACAAAAGTCAGAAATTATTTCTTTTTTCACGGTGATTTAAAGTAGAGGTAGGCGTTTCTAGCATCCTTGACAGAACCATGCAAGTGAATTGATAATTAAAACGTTTTAATGGTGACGCAGTCGTTGGGCAGGGAAAACTCGTTTCTCAAGAGCTGTTCCCATTTATTCGGTCCAGCTCGTTAACTATTCTATTCGACAGTGGCGCCCATTGTCCTAAGCGATGTGTTGAAGTGCGTTTGAAACTCAAATAGCATGCAAAAAATGTATCTCCTCCTGCAGCTTTGCTTTACTGTAAACCATTCATTGCAATGGTATCGTAGATTGCTTCTATACTGAACAAAAAAAGAAGAATGAAACAGTAACTTCAGTAATTGACGTCCCACGGGAGGGCTTTGGCGGCCATCTTACTGTATAGACAGGATGGAACCAACTTTTCTTTGGCACTTAGTTGTTAGAAGGAAGCACGTTCTTTGCTCACCTATCACTGCATCGCGCCATTGTTTAGTTTTATCTTCCTTTGTGTTTACGTCCCCTAAGCGCTTGCGCTGTGTCTTTCGTAGTTTCGCTTTTCTTTGTAGTCTTAAATGCGCGAAGTGCTTGGCCGTTGTCTTTCGCACTCCGATTGTCGGGGTCGATTCACCGTAACGTTTACGGACGCTTCTTGCTTTGCCACGAATGGTGCTCCCTATGGCTTCCCGATTCTCCCCATTTGGACGGCAGTCCCGCTCTGAAACGAGCACTATAGAAGCACAACAAGGTCCTGGGCGGGCAGGAGATACGTAACGTAAACCTGCACTCACGTTAGTCTCCCGTTTTCTTCCCAGAGCGGCCGTGCTGGGCCTCGGGACAATGGGGTGGTCCAGGCGCAGCCTTTCTCCTTCTTTAACGAGTGCGAGGGGAGGCCATACCCAACGTGCTTCGTTCTTCTTCTTTCAGACACACGTGACACCGCATTCTTTTGTGTCGCTGCAGTAGCGTGGTGTCGGTTCTTTTGCTCCGAGTGGCATTTCCACCGGCGTTCAGTATTGCCAACGCGCAGTCGCCTCCCGTGCCACCGAGCAACTTGCCTTGCGAAGGAAATTTCTTCTTGTTAGTGCTAAGACGGTCACGCGCCCCTCTTCCTCCGCAGAATTGCTCGGTGCAGTTTAGCTTACGACGGCTGTGGGAGACTTTACTCCTCGTTATTTTTGGTACGTAGGTAAACCACCGTAACTGCTTGTAGTAGTTTGCTACGATTGCTTTCCATTGCACTTGTACTGGTGGAAGACACGTTAAAGAACCCAAGGTGGTCAAAATTTCCGGAGTCGTCCACTACGGCGTGCCTCATAATCAGAAAGTGGTTTTGGCACGTAAAACCCCAGATATTATTATTACTGGTGGAAGACTAGCATTTGCCTTAAAATGGGTACTCTAATAGTTTGGTCTGATATTGAATTATCAGAATAGGTGATATGTAAGGATAACCTAAAGTTGGGTGTAGCGAAGATATTATTATTCTAGCATAATTATCCAACTTCTAATATCTGCAAGAAAATGATGAAATTTGTTTTTGCGAGTTAGGGCTGACTAGACATATCGGTTAAAGGACTCTCTCATGCAGTGAGCCTAAATATGATGATGAATGTTGGGATGGTGATTATACTGCTGTCAATGATGACTGCATCTGACCACACCAAATCGTGCAATGACCGAGATTTAATGTTGTCCGCGCGTTTCCTCATTTCGGCTCTCCTTTGCTTGCAGTTCTGAGAGTGCAACATGTTTATATACAAGCGCGTCCGGCTAATTTAGTCATTTTCTTATTTAGCTATGTGAGCAAAGGTTTCCCATCTTCCTGTAACTCAGGGCAGCATACGGGATGTGTCTTTCTGTTTAAGTTCCATGCTTTCCTTCATTTTGTTCTTTCTATATAATCTTTGAGCCTGAGGAAACTATTTACAGCCCTGATTTTCCTGCCACGTGCTCGATGCAGTTCTTCTTCCCTCTTTTAAATATTTTTTTTCTCAAACACGCGTGCCGAGAGAAATTTTTGGAGAGTCTGAAAAGCACGCACCGGTGGGCCGAACATACCAGAGGGGGCGGAGCAGTGGGCAGAGATCGAAGGCTAATGCATCCGAAATCACGCCCACGCCCCTTCGTTTCTTTCCTTTTCTTCTCCCGCTCTTCTTCGCTCTCTTTTGTCTCCTTCTACGGGGATGTGTCTCCGTCCTACATCATAGCTGTTTGCTTTTCTTCGGCGCGGTGGCCTGTTACGCCTGGCCGACGTGCTCCCTCGCTTCACCGACTCCATCGGAGCAGTCGCAACAAAACGCGAAAAGAAACGCGAATCGGGGGGGAAAAAAGAAACGAAGGAGCGATGGTGGCGTGAAAGGGACAGGGTCCGGGGGACAAAGCAACAGCAGTCGACGGGTCGAACCGCGGAGGCATTAACACACTCCTTCGGGGGGGGAATCGGGTGCCTTCCGGGTCTCGGCACCACATGCCGGGCTGTGCGCTGCTTTGGCCGGGCCTTTCGCGTTGGTGCGTGTGTTGGCATTGTACTTGCCTCGGCGGCCAGTGTGACGCGACCTGCCTGATACAAGACGGCGGCGGTCGGGTCTGCCGGACCCGTATGTCTTCCAGCTATGGCAAGGATGCAGCCTCCTCTGCCCCCCCCCCCCTTGCCCCCATTCCTCCCCTCTCCTATCCCCTTCGGCGTCTGCGGTTGACGGTTAGCGCCCTTCGGCAAGTGCCACTCATAGGAAGAATGGGCGAGAAGGAATAAGAGGAATCGAGTGGCTCGATTTTTTTTAGTAACGGACTTATAAAGCCAACATATAATTAAAACAAGGGAAGGCGATTTCTTTCATTTGGCTCTCGAAGTATTTCTGAAGAAGGGATAAATTTTCCGAAACAAATTCAAACTCTTAATTAGTAATAATAATAACAACCTTCTCGCGAATACTCTCGTACCTAACTGCAGGTGAACTTACCCCTTGCAAATGCTCCCCGCCATTGCTCCGCCAGAGTTACCAAATGCGGAAGAGTCTGAAGACCCGTCCGGGCACATGCAGGCAAGACTAACATAGGCGACAGAGTTGAACCGGGACGTGACATGCCGCGCGCCGTCCCTCCCACTTCGCCGTGGTAGCTCGCCCACACGGCTCGTCATTCGCGCTCTAGCTCCCTATCGAGGAAGAACACGTGGAGGAGCCGGAACACTTTCCTCCTAAATGCTCAGTGTACTCGCGGGAACAAAATGTCGCAAGCGCTTGCGCGCCGAGCTATTGCGCGCTTGAGTGTCGCGTTTTGCGTTCTGCGTCCAATTCAGGACTGTATGGCAAGTGATGGTCGATGACACCCTGAGTTTGACGGTGCGCACATGACGATGACGCGCTAAGCCCTGTCTAGGCACGGTCCCGCTGCAGTTCGCGCTGGCCATGTGCGTACGCGACAGAGGACGGCGGTTTTGGTTTGGTTTAGGTAGTCGACGTCGCGGCATTGCCTGCCCCCTACGTCGAGTTGTTGTCTGAAACCTTATGATGTACCCATTGTTTTCTAAATATACTCTTGTAATTAATGCGATTTGCAGATATTCACTCCTGATCAAGCTGCCGCACTGCTTTCTTGGTCATTGCTTTACATGTTGTCTTTGTGAGCTGTCCATCTTGCTCTTTCCTTCTTCCTTCTGTTTTTCTTAACTTCAATTTATATGTATCTATCATCTCCTTCCTGAATGCTTGCGCCAATAAATAATACAAATTAATTAATTAATTAATTAATTAATTAATTAATTAATTAATTAATTAATTAATTAATTAATTAATTAATCAATCAAATTATTCCTGAAGGCATTGTGCCTCTTCAAGTGGCAGTTGCTAGCCTGCTTCTTTCCTCTGTTCCTGTTTGACAATCGTACTATGTTTTCAAATCAAACAATAATAACCTTGTACAATAATACTCAATTATACAGCGCCACTTGAATTGACAGTAATCAGTATTACCAGTTTCTTGGTGTATTCAAGGTATGTAAAAACTCCCAGACAGAATATTTTCTAACAACGATCGGAACGTTCGATTTACTCGGCACGCCGGCTTACGCACAAACCTAATTGCTTTAAGGGCAGTTCAGGGCAAGACAGCTTACGAAACGCTGACAGGAGACCCTGTAGCGCTCTAATGTACACGATTAAAATCACAGGATAAGCACGTCGAACGTCATTCTAGAGTCGTGAGTGCTAGATAGCGAGCTGTGCGACAGAATTAATTCTAGCTCTCTGATTTTGCACGGAATCTGCACGCCGCATGCCCAGGTTAAAGAAGCACGCCGAACATTGAACACTTAGGGTGCGATCTCGTACGCGTTTTGAAATAGAACGGAGGCGGTCCGTTCCACCGAGCCGCACACGATTGGTCAATTTGAACCGTGACGAACGCCATGACGTGAATTGTGGCGTGATATCTGCTGTCAATCATTCCGTGTCGTCTGCTATCGGACGAACGCAACGGAACGGACCGCCGATTTTGTGACATAAAGAACGGACCGCCTCCGTTCGATTTTAGAACGCGTACAAGATCGCACCCTTGTTGTGCCATTGTCCTCAATTTCAACCACAAAGACAATCATTGTACAACACATTGAGGAAATTAGATGAACGTCCTCTAAGTGAACAGACATTACTAAAGCACCGTCCCGACAGATCATCGGCTCAGAAGACAATTAAGGCACTTTTGTGCTTTCTCAGAACTTCTGGTTTACGTGAGCGGCTTTAACTCAAGGGCTGTCCGTACACGTATCTGCACCTTCTCTCTCCCTTCTCTCTTCCCCTTCTCCCTTCTCCCAGCGTAGGGTAGCCAACCAGACTATTGACTGGTTAACATCCCTGCCTTCCTATATTACTCCCTCTCTCTGTCTCTGGAGTTTGGCCCGAATATATTTCTCCCCTCCGTTAAAGAACTTGCATCTGTTTTAGACCAGATAATTCGAAGTACAGTGGTGCCAGACTCGGCTTAGTACGAAGTTTGTAGCAGCAAATCCGCAAAGGAGCGCATGGGGCCACATTGGGCGCGTTGCGTTTCTTTCTATGGATTTCAGGAGGCTGAGGGCTAAGTGCTGGCCGCTCTATAACGCAGCGGCGGCTTGTTCGGGATAATTGTATGATAGCCTATAGGCTAGGTAGCTGCTCATGGATGTCATCAGAATTTCTCCGCTTACATGTCTCCACTATCACGTGCGAATGCGTTTCACTATACGTTCTAAAAGGCTCCCGTGCTCTTGGAGTGCGCATGCCGTCTGGTATGACTGCTTCAGAATGTCTTCGATTTGATCGAAAAACCGCGTCTAACGAAATAAAGCCCGATAACAAGGCTTTGTTGCATTTTGATCTTGCTGAGTGTTGGATGACCTCTGAGTTCTGACTGCCGAGTACTTGATCCTGACGAGTGCGATAAATGAACGACGCCTAACTGACGCCTTCCTGTCATTTGCAGCGTGTTTCGTTGTTCAGTTCGGGGCAAGACAGCTTATACGAAGCCCTGACAGGAGACCCTGTAGCGCTGTAACGCACACGATCAAAATCACAGGATAAACACGTCGAACTTCATTCCAGAGGCGTGAGAATTCATTCTAGCTCTCTTACTTCGCGCGGAATCATGACGCCGCATGCCCACGTTGAAAATTCACGCTCCCCCCATCGTCACGCTAGGCCCATATACGATGGACCAAGGCGTACAGGGCGACGATGACGTTCCCTCTAGTAAGCGCAAACCGCGACTAATAAGATCTCATGAGAAAAAAAAAAACTTCAATTAGCGCTTCGCGGGGACTGCCGGCGAGAAAATTAAGCCAAGTCGTGGAACGCGGGTTCTGATTACCACCTTTTATGTATGCGCGGCCCAAATTTGTCATAATTCCTGAATATGATTGTCGCTCCTCTCTCGTTTTCCTGGCGGCATTTCTCGCCGTTCGGTATTCTAATCGGTTCTTCCTCATTCAACCCACCGCACCGCCTCTTCTCTCTTTCATCTCTCACACTGCACCTTTCTTTTTATTTCTTTTTCGCGCCAGCAATGTCTTAAGAAGTGCTTCGACGAGAGGAGGTTCATTTCTATTCATAATCAACGCACTCACGCTTATTATTTTTCCCTAACTTTTATTCTTGCGACTTTCACATCCCCTTGAGACGCGTCCTTCTTTTGTTTTTTTCTTTCTTTCTGCAATATTGCTCGCCGCATTACAAGCCCACACGTGCTCGGTGGTCCAAGCGCACATTTTGTCCGAGGAAACGGGGATAATAATCTCCCTAGCCCTGACAGCAGCTCTCGCAGAGCGTGAATCACCGTCGCCGCCGAGCAGGCCTTAGTAGGAAAGGGAATTGGGGAGAGGAGAGGATTTGAGTCGTTGTTCCCCATAATACGATGCAGTGAAAATAGAGATAATGCGTACGTTGTACTTACGCAGGTAGTGCGTGAGTAGTACGTACCTGTTTTTCGTCTTCTTTCTGTGCGAGCCTTACCCATAACTGTCCTTCTCCTCTCTAGCCCTCTCACCCCACACCCCACCCCCGAAAACAAAAGAAACCTAGCTTTCACATCCTCTCCCTTCGTCTCCTCGTTGCTCTTATCTTTCGTTCGAGCATCCCTGTAAAGCTCTGCCTCCACTTCCTCTTTCTGTGTTCCCGCTGCCTTCGTTCCACCTGGGGGAATCTTTCTCGGTCTCCACCAAGCGCGAGTTCGCGGTGGGATCCCCAGGGTAATTCTGGGTTTGCGACGATGCGCGGACGTCGTTGCTTCAATGACCGCGCGCACACTGGCGCACCGGCTTTCAGGTGATGGACGTCGATCCCCGAGGGTCTTTTGGCGACGCGACAGGCCCCGTATGCCTTTTGCTTTCTTCTACGAAGCTGCAGCGCTTGGAGCTCCGTACTTCCGGCGGCGTGCATTAAAGTTAACTCGACACTCGTTCCGTAGTTTTTTTTAACTTCGTGTCCGCAAGCTCCTAATCTTGTCCTTCCGAACGGGCGTGTTCCATTCACCGGTGAACCCGTCGGAGCGCATCGTGTCCTTCACCGTCGATGTGACGTCTTCTCATCAGTCTTCTCGTTGAGTCAGAACTGTTTCAATCGGCGTTCGACGCATTTCTGTGATTACCTGCTGTGTGTAGTCTGTGCGTTTTCCACAATTCATGTTCAGCCATTTGGTATCGTTCACGAGGGAAGTGTCCCGTTTCTTTCTTTTGTTTCTGTGCGATTCCACACACGCTCAGACTGTCAAGGGTTCACTGGAGGAAGAGGGTCTGTTTAACTAAAAATTAAGAAGAAAAAATAAACTTATAGAGATGAGCCCCGATGCCGGGGCGCCACTATGGGCTGACCAGAGGGCCCCCGATGCGGCGGTCGGGCATGGCCTGACGGTCCCAACGTGCGAGCGGCCCGCAGCGTGCTGAGTCGCGTAGCTCAGGACCTTCATTAAAGTTTTGCATCCGTCCATCCATAGAGATGATTCGAAGCATAGTTTGATTTCCATGAAGTTGTCCATGCTGTCGTTCTTTGCGGCTGCTGGCTTTTAGGTAGAGGGAGGCATCACGTGTGGCATCCCTTCTGATTTCATTGCACTTCACTGGGTAACCTTCTCGGAAGTTAATTAGGGAAGTGCGAATAGGGATTTTTGAGACCGAACCAAACACGAATCGAATATCGAATATTTGTCGAATAGCTTTCGAATAATAAACAGCCGTTGTAACAAAAAATATTGTTATGGGTAAAAGAGAAATTGAAAAGCAGCGCAGATGAACGTGGTCGTAATATCAATCGATGTTCAGATCCTAGTATTTATAAAGTTAGGTTTCTGACAGTACATAGTACGTTATGAAGCGTTGTTTATTAAAAGAAAAAAATTCAAGCATTAGGAGCAAGCACGTATAGTTCCTGCACAGGTCTCTTCAGAGTGTGCGAAGCATCGCTGTGCAGCCTGTAAAGCATGGCTATGCAAGCGACGTAGCCTGCTCCACTACGCACGCTCTCATGTATTATGTCCGTGCTATGCCCGCGGGGTGGAAAAATGACCGTAGTTTAGCCCCAGTTTTGTGTTTAATTAGGCGGAGTGGACGTTTTCAAATATTTGAGAAGTATTCGAAAAATATTCGAATTTACTAATAGTGACTATTTCATTCGAAAATCGAATCGAATAGGACACTATTCGATCCGTTATTGGGAAGTTCCGTATATTCACCTACCACTAAAGTTAATTGCCATCGGATAATAATTTACGCAGTAATGAACACTTCTAGGGAATGCACCATCGGCCTCTGCCACGTAGCGTTCGTGACACGTAGCGTTTGTGACACGCAGCGTTCGTGACACGTAGCGTTCGTGACACGTAGCGTTTGTGACACGCAGCGTTCGTGACACATAGCGTTCGTGACACATAGCGTTCGTGACACGTAGCGTTCGTGACATGTAGCGTTCGTGACACATAGCGTTCGTGACACATAGCGTTCGTGGCACGTAGTGTTCGTGACATGCAGCGTTCGTGATGCGCAACGTTCTGGACACTTTATAAGGGCGAAAGCCATTGGACGACTCATTGGTAAAAAAATCTGATTATGGCACCAAAAAAATCCGATAACCGCACCAAAATCCATGGCACCGAAATTCATACGGAGTCGAAGCCCTCACTTTTGGTGGGAGTCGAACCCTCGACCTTTCGCGTTAATTAAGGCAGAGTTAAACATGGCAATCGAACCCACGGCTTATGGTGGGGCCAAAATTCAATGTCACCAAAATCGATGGTGCCACCATTGATGGTCGAACGAATGACCCCTGGCGGGAATTGAACGCAGTACCTTTCGTGTTAATTAGGGCGAAGAAACTTAATGTACAGTTAATTATGATATAGCTTTAAGGCACTCGAACCCACGACCTTTAGTGTGAGAAAAAAAGTGATAGGAAGTAGTAATGCGTTTGAATGAGAATGTCAAGTAATTTAATTAATGTCTAGTGAGCGTGCAGGTTTTTGCCTTCATCGTCTAGCGTATGCTACAGTGACTGTCAACTTTTTATTAATTGTGCCCAATAACGCCTTTGTTATCTAGCTCCCGCATGTTAAGTGCGCCCACCTCAGTAGAATGGTGTTTTGTGCGAGTGGATAATTCTTCGTGAGCAGCTGTGGACGAAACCTTTACGTAAGCGGGAAGGCTTAAATGGGGCCCATCTAGAGATGGCTGAAACAGTACGCTTCTGGCTGCCCTGTTTAACTTACAGGAAAACAACATCACCCGCCGGGGTTGCTCAGTGGCTGTGGTGTTGGGCTGCTGAGCACGAGGTCGCGGGATCGTATCCCGGCCATGGCGGCCGCATTTCAATGGGGGCGAAATGCGAAAACACCCGTGTACTTAGATTTAGGTGCACGTTAAAGAACCCCAGGTAGTCGAAATTTCGGGAGTCCTCGATCACGGCGTGCTTCATAATGAGAAAGTGGTTTTGGCACGTAAAACCCCATAACTTAAAACAACAACATCAAATTGATTCAAGAAATGAATGAAACAACATGAAATAATACTATTAAAAATGAAGGTAATCCACACCCACGTTTTGAAATCTATGTGGAGCGTTTAATTTAATGCTATAGAACAGTTCATCGTCTCCGACGCGTTTTCCAGCACATAAGCACAGCGAGTCTCGGAAACATACGGAACTCCCCACAGCGCGACCCACGTGAGCTACATGACGGCTGCTTATACACTATCTTCGAGAATAGCCCGCTTTTCATCATGGGATGAAACCTTAAAACAAACCAATAAACACGACTCAATGTGGGCAAAAACATTCCTAGTAGTATTTGCACCACATGTCCTTGGTAATAAAGCAGTATCTCAGGGCAATGAAATGTATCTTGAAGTCTATTTGCTCATGAACACGCTAGCCATTCTCGAAGTATCATCACAAGTGACAATGGATGTTCGTCCTATGCGTATCTTACGCCATTTCTTACGTCACTTTAACACCTGTGGCTGAATTTGTCGAAAGAGTTTTCTCCGTTCACGTTAGGCCGTCAAACATTTACACGGATGCCTTAAAAAAAAGAAACGAAGCGAAGTATTTTCTTTATTTACGTCGCAGTATTTAAAGGAACGCCTGCTGCTGATTTCGCGCTTTCTTTATTTGTAACTCACTTTCCTATATGGAAACCATATCATTCGCTTCATTTTTGCAGCCCCACAAAGTACGATTTCCATATGCGGGGATTCTTCATACAGAGAGAACGACTGACGTAATACATGGAGTCATATCTTAGTTCATATCGTCTTTTCACATTTTTTTATTTCGAAACAATTTGACACTCTGTCACTAAGATTGGTCGTGCTTCTCTGGCGGCGAAAGTTTGAAGCTGGACACCTTCAAAGGGTATCGGTGGAATGATTCCGGCTGGCTTCCAGACTGAAATCAATTACCTCAAATACAGCAAGGGTGTAGAAGAAAGCGCTTACATGACACTATATTTCACGCCGCTAATATTGAATGCACCTTTCGCTCTATATACGTATATACATATATTTTCGTGCAAGTGGGAATACAGCTTTATTGCTCGTCTCGGACTCTTCAAAACGACCACTTACTCTTATGCGTCGCGGTGATTGTGAGGTCATTTTTCATTACACACCGTCTTATTTCTTTGGAAACACCCTTGTTGTTGCGCGCAATTAACGGTGCCAAAACTTCTTTTTGCTGAAAAAGGACATTGAACATTTCCTCAGCCTTAGCGAACTGTTTTGTTCACTCATATCTAATGGTATACTCCTTGCTTGCGCAATCTTCATGATCGTTTCCCGCGTGTGTTGTTTTCGTATGGCTCTGTACATGAGAAATTAACTAAAAGCCCTCTCTCTCGTATATTTCCTGTCTCTCTTGGCAAATATCCTGCAATCCCTTAATCTCATTTTTCATGCCCACCATTGGAAGCTTGCTTTTGTTCTGCCGCGTTAATTACAGTCCTCATTTTGACGTTCTTGCCTATGTTTCAGTTTGATCCACATGCGCAGTTTTTTTTTATTAATGGCGTTTTTTGCTCATCACTTATCGCACGGAGATTTTGTTTGTAGAAAAGGCCACAAAAGCGCTGCTGCGATTTTGGAAAGCAGCCGGATTGAGCAACCGCCTGTGATCCGAATTAAGTGACCATCATTGTTATAGATAAGAAAACTGGTACCACGTCGACGATATCCACAGTGCACTTTCTCTTCTTCTCTTAATCTTTCCATCCCCTTTCCCCCACCCCCACTGTAGGGTAGACAACCGCACTCAGTGCTGCTTAACGTCCCTGCCCCCCGCCGCTTTCATTTATCATTTTCTCTCTGTCTCTTGTTTGTCCCTTATTTTATCACCTGAAGTATTTTTGGAAAATAAACTGGCTTAAGTCAACGAAGATCTATCTATCTATCTATCTATCTATCTATCTATCTATCTATCTATCTATCTATCTATCTATCTATCTATCTATCTATCTATCTATCTATCTATCTATCTATCTATCTATCTATCTATCTATCTATCTATCTATCTATCTATCTATCTATCTATCTATCTATCTATCTATCTATCTATCTATCTATCTATCTATCTATCTATCTATCTATCTATCTATCTATCTATCTATCTATCTATCTATCTATCTATCTATCTATCTATCTATCTATCTATCTATCTATCTATCTATCTATCTATCTATCTATCTATCTATCTATCTATCTATCTATCTATCTATCTATCTATCTATCTATCTATCTATCTATCTATCTATCTATCTATCTATCTATCTATCTATCTATCTATCTATCTATCTATCTATCTATCTATTCTGTCTGTCTGTCTGTCTGTCTGTCTGTCTGTCTGTCTGTCTGTCTGTCTGTCTGTCTGTCTGTCTGTCTGTCTGTCTGTCTGTCTAAATAATAATTAACGAACATACAGTTACAATCTGAAACGTAACTGATAGGCCAGTGCCGCGATGAATATGATACAGCAGCAACTAGGATAAGTGCGGGCATCCTGAAGTATTGTAATCTCATTTGTGTTACAAAATTTGGCTTAAATGAAACGGCCTCGTATAACTCATCTGTTAGCATCGACTTCAAGTTTTTCTTCCCGCGCGATATCTTTGGTTTGGTTAGGCTCAACGACGTCAGCCATGTTTGTCGTCGACGTTCTTTACATCTCACTAGTCTAGATTTCTTCCGTTCTTTTTCAATCGTTTCCTCATCCGCAAAGTTTGGTATTGGTTCTAAAGCTTGGCTGTCTCCGCTGACGAAAGTGCAAAGTTTGCCTCTATATAGACGGTTTCTGTCTTCGCAAAGCTTTTTTCTTTGCTTTCTCCTAACTCTCTCGGCGCAATAGCGCCCTCCTCTCACCCAGCCGGTATCGACGTCAAGAACGCAAAGTCGTCGTCCTCGTCAGCGGAACTGACCGCTTTTGCTTGTTCTTTAGACCTGTCTTCTTGCTGCTCCTACTGCTACGCCCAGACGCCTGCAGGCTGACGGAGAACAGTTTTAATTAGCTCCAGGGTTCCGATGCCGCTTCCAGTGACACAGCTACTTGAATTAAACACCCCCTTGAGAATCACACGCCATGAGGCTCCGCTCTTTTAATTGCTTTACCCGAGAAGCGACTGCGAACCCTTTGCTTTGCATGCCTTTATTTCTGCTGCCATTTGGACTTCGGTATATATGTTCTACTTTGCTTTTTATCCAGCTCTATGCTTTCTATTCGGCTCAGGCTAGAGCTGTTGATCTCGTCTACAACTCTATTTTCTTTTTGATCGAAGGTAAGAAGAAAAGGTTGGTTGTTCTTGAGGCTTTTCAGTGAAACTGGCCGAAAAGGTAGCGATTCCATCTCCTTCACGTAATGATTATGACAATATAATTATTTTTATTTCATTGCCACAATATAAAAGTTACATTATTGACAATATAAATATTATATTGGCCCATGGATTAACCGAAGAAACGAGGTTGCTTCAGCTGTGTTTACTGGCAGCCTTCAAGTATACTTTCTCACTGCATGTATCGAGGCTGTTGAATGCCTTACTTACAACCTTACGACCATTACTCGTGCGATCTCATCACCGATCTCATCATTTGGATTATCTTTTCTTCGACACACGACACTATTTCCTCTGGGCCAGGTCCAGTTTACTAAACGTCCGCGTAAGAAAAATTGTTGTTGGGCGAGCTGTTATTTTTATACCATGTTAGATCTGGCGGATGAATATACAAACGCTACCAGCTGAACTTCATTAAGAGCGGAAAAAAGCCTTGATGCAGGTGTCGGGCCGCATGTAGATTTTACACATGGAATGCGCTTGATTACGCGCTAAGTTTCATCGCAAGATATCCTCTCTGCACGCAAACCACAGGATTATTGCTGAAATAATGATGTGCCACATGCTTAGTGCTCTCCTCAACGTTCCCTAAGTTCCCTTCGCCTCTACACACCGCTTGGCCTGGAAAATGAATTTCTCGCACTTGCTTCTCTGTACAAGTGCATTAAGTTCTACTCAAGACTTGTGTGTCCCTTTATTCACAGAAACAATTTGGCAGATCCCCAACTGGCCAAACTTATTCCGGAGTCCCTCACTACGGCGTGTCTCATAATCCGATCGTTGGTTTGGCAAGTAATACCCCATAAATTACTTAAATTAATTAACAGTTTGGTAGTTTTGCCTGAACGCCCGAGAATTGAGATCGATAGCAAGGTCTAGCGCTGCACCTAAAAGACTGCTCCGACAGTGTGCCAACTTGCATGGGTGCGTCTCGCTGGCACGACGAAGCACGCAACTCCCGCTGGTCAGAAGAAACAGCGCCCTGCAACCTACCAGGAGTCTCACAATGCTGGCATGATGAGGAGCACCGCCAGTGGCGTTGCAGTCGCCGCACCTGAATGGTGCGCGAAATGAGGCCGAGGGTAAACCGTCGGCATTATTCAGCGACCAGGAAAACGTTAGACAGCGTTAGCTTGGCGTTTTAGCGCCCGCTTGACTCAGACGAGTGCATGCACACACCAGCTCGGCAGGAACGACAGTGGGCTTATAGTGCTCCTACGCACAAAGCTCATGCCGGCGGCGAAAGGCGGAACGCTGCCCTGGCCATGCGGCCGAGGCGATTGAGCGTAGTAGCATTGGCAGCGCGTCAACTTCGCTTCATGTTTTTTTTAGGAGCCAAACACTCTCCGCGTCTCTGCAGACCCTATCCGCGGGCGGCACGCGCATCCGCCGTCGATAGCAGCACAGCACGACAACGGAGGCGGCGCCGACGGCATGAATCCTCTTCGAACGTCCATATGATTGCTATCGGAATAAAAGCGGGCGATTTCTTGTTAGTGCAGTTGCCTTTAAGTTTTACGCTTCCCGTTTTGCTGAACATGGGAATGGAACGATGAGACCGAGATACCTTCGACAGGTTATGAATGATGTGACCTGTTCATTTATGTGGTCAGTTTGAGCATTCACGGAAGGAAGCGACCCGTACTAAAGCTGCTGGTAGTGCCCTGCGCGGACTACCAATTCGCATGTGCCGTTCTTAAGACACTGTCTTTTCAGAAGCAGCGCTTTCTGGCAGTCGTGCAAGTCAGTAAGCCCGTTGTATCCATGGTGTAACACGAAACACATACCTACGGCAATATTATTCCTACCAAGACGGGTGCAAGCACAACTCGTTTGTAGTACAGTCACACTACTTCTTCACTAGTACACTAACTGGACGGTGCTTCTTGTTCTGGTATATTTATTCACACAGTTGCATGCTCGGAAAGCATGTCCGGACTACCCTGCAATGGCTATGCACAGCTCTATAGCAGCGCAGCCGCCCGTCATAGATTTGTGCCATTTATGCTTAGACACGGGGCAAGAACTGATAAGGATCCTAGTGCGAGTTGTTATTTTAATGCTGCGTTTATTCTCATTCTCATCTGTCCTCAAATGGATCAGCTAAGCATGTGGATGGTCTTGAACAAGACGAAGTGTGAGAGCGCAGAATAGAAGCATAATGCGTTGCGCAAGGCAGACTGTACAAGCGACAAAAAAATTTGAGGCTGAGCCAGCTTTCGACACCATCACGTGGGTGAAGCCAGACTTGGAAGTGCTAAGGGAGGGGTTGGGTCGGGGACAAAGAGATGGTGCTGGCACGCTGCGCGCAGCTCAAGGAAAGGGTCGATGCGACGAACTACGCGACGGGGCGCGTGACGCGGCGGAGTGGTGCCGAGGCGTTCTCGTATAGTCGTAGTCGTCGCGGCGGAGCCGGCGGCCATTACCATGGGGAAATTAGTTTTCCGAGCGGCGGTTTCCGGGCCCCTGAGCGGAAGCGCGTGTTCGGGCTTCCGGTTCAACGCGGAATGCGGCAAGCACAGCGGCTCGACTGGTGACAGTAGGAGAGCAAGAGATAGAGAGAGAGAGAGAGAGGGGCAGAGAAAAAAAAACGAGGGAAGTAAATTTTAGTTTACGAAAAAATAAAATTGGATGACAAGGGAGAGAGTGGGTGGAGCAATCGCAATGTAGTGAGGGCGATGAAAGGAATGGAGGTGAATAAATACAGAGCAGAGGAATGCGCGGAGGAAATGGGAGTAGATGGAATATAGATGAGCCTGTAGAAGATAGAGGTCCTCCCCCTCCCCCCCCCCCTCCTCTTTGGAACAGGAATGGAGGCTATGCGCTAGAACTATGCGCGCTGCTCTCCATTCGTACTTGTCTCGCCCGGCCGAGGGAAGTTGTGTGAAAGAGGCAAAGGGGCGAGAGAACCAAAGGAAGACAGGCGGTGCGGGACGTCGGAGTTGGTACACGAGGTGAACTCGCATCACGCGGGATGGGCCACGGTAGCGTGCTTGGGCTACAGTTTACATGGAAATAGGTCCCTTTCGTTTAGCGAGCACTGAATGATCCATACAGAGAGTACGTGAACAACAACAACGGCAAAAGAAAAGACTAGGAAATCGCAACAAGAAACGGTGTGCCGCGGATGCAGCACCGACCTAACAAGGCTTTCGCTCAGGCCCGCTTCTACTGACTCTAGGCCTCCGACTTTGCGCGTTAAGTCAGCGGCCGCTCTAACCACCTTCGTCCCATCTCACAAGACTGTCACTGTCTGTGCTTGGTTTAGGTTATGTTCGGTACGGTTGTAGAAAAAGCCAAAGGCCAGGAATGGTTTCGCAGAGATTAGATGCCATGATATCGGAGAACAAAATTTGCTGTTACTGATACAGTAAGAAAATGTAATGGCAATACTATTAGAAGTAGGAAGGGAATAGCATGCGATTGGGGTTTGTTCACGTGTCCGTCGGTGTTCCCTCAAATATGGCATTGCAATAGCAGCGTATTTTGTAGTAAATTGAGAACAGATTTCCTTGTGTCGTAGATAAAGGTTTAATTTCTTATTTGAATTCCTTATTCCTTATTCTGAATTGAATGCCAGCTAATTTCTTTCTTTTTTCGCGTTACAGCATAAGTTATTAAACTTGATGTCAGTAACTTCTTTTTAGAAGTTATATTTTCTTCCTACTTTAAGGAAGGAGTGTAGCTAAATGAATTTAAAGGCATTCCAACTTCCCTGGTTGAAGTAACCTTACAATAACAATAAGAAATCAACGTCAGACTTGGGCAGCCATAAACTTCGTGTTGTTTTACGCTAAGTGTACCAGGCAATATCTTGTGAGGATAAAGGATTTAATATCCGTTCGCTTCCTGGCATGCTTGATGAATGTTTCATTTCTCTGGGTTGAGAATGGCATAAAAATTTACTGGTTGAGAAAATTCTGATCATTTATGGACCGTTGGCGAATCTCTCTTGCGTTCTCAGTTGTTGTTTTCCTCCATTGTAAACATCTCCAAATTAGAGGCGGTAGTAGGTATTTGTTGAATATTGAAGACTTTCTGCAGTTAGCGCTTACACGAAGGTGTGCTCTTAGCACTCTACGCTGGTAAAATATCAGACCATAGAGTTTAATTGGAATACAACCAACATCCTTGGATACAAATTACATGCGCAATTTCCAAGTGATATACATAGTGTCCCAAATATCATGCACCACGATTTAAAAATATGCACATGCTACGTAGCTGGTCAGAACCAAGGTAATGGTGTTTGCCGTCGTTTGGAGATACACAGAATATTTTTGGCATACCACCTAATTACTTATTTAGCCTTAACTAGTTAATAAAATGAAAAAAAATATATAATTAGATGAAAATTGTAAATGAGAGAATTATAGAGCAGCATGAAAAAATCCCGATACAGCTTTTTGTTGCCCAATACGTGCTTTTTCGTGGGTTTATTTCAAGCTTGAAAAAAAAAACACTTTTATGTAGCACGTACTGAGCAAGAGGGAGATTAAGCCGGAGTTGTTCATCTTGCTTTACAATTTTCTCATTGACACGTTTAATCTAATTATGATATCCGAAAAGTTGATTAATTAATTAAAACCAATTATGTAATTAGGCGGAATGCAAAAAGTAATCTGCGTATCTGCAAGCCACGGCAAACAACATTATATTGGTCCTGTCCAGCTACATGGCATTTGCAGTTTTAAATCTTGGTGCGTTATATAGCTTCCATATGTGCTGTTTTTCCTGCACGCGAAATGTAGAAAACATGCGAGATGGTGATCCTTTGGCCATGAATTTTTTTCTGTATAGTTTTCATATGACGTTGCACAATTTTTTTCCCCTAAAAGCATTCACAATTTTAAGATACTCCGATCCCTTCGCACCAATGACGTTCAACCGTTCGTCTGTAAAGTTTGCTTGTTTGCAAACACACAAACTATGCACCAAAGCACGCTTTAGAGGCAAAGGAGTGCACTGAGTTTGGAGTACGTTTAACTCGCAATTCGGTGCCTTCATCTGACAAATGCTTTAGGCTTCAAATGATTTGACAGACTTTGCTTAACCACATATTGTAGCGGGAAGCGTCGATCAATGGCGATGTGACTGTGACATACGGGAAGCCGTCGCAGTGACAGCAGCGCCGCCAAGCTGTCTTGTTGTCTTTCTTTGGCCGTCGGAAATGCAGCACCTACGCGTTTAATGAACTTTGAAAGCCGCAACAGTAGCGTAGCCGGCAGTGCCGTGTTGTCCCACCAAAAGAGGAAGCTTCGAATCGCGTATTCGGTATAATAAAACCTTCTTTTCTGTCGGGAAGAAATGGGCTAAACGGCATATGATGGAAAGAAATAGTGTTGTGAGCAGTGAAAAAAATTGTATGTAGATATATATATGCTGTGTGTGACTGTGTGTTGTATGCAGATGTTGTATGAAACCCTGTATTTGGCAGCATTCAAAGCACTATGTGAGCCTGAATGTGACGCAGAGACCGTTCGCGTGCGACTGCTAGTGTTTCGTGCGATTGATATTCCACCAAACGACGCAAGCGTAATTGCGCACAACGTTAATGCCAGTTACAGCTCCAATAGTTTTGCACTTAAAAAAAAACAGTAATCTTTTTTTTTTGCTCATAGCTTCTCTTATGTTTTCATTAGCTGAAACTCGTTGCTTAGTTCACGTTGTTTGTTCCTTCGTATCTGTTAATCTCGCACTTACAATTTTTTTTCTTTCTTGTCCTCATGACTCCTCTCAGTGAAATTCAAAGCTTTATCATTATTATACGTAACGTAACGTGAGTAACTCCGAGAAAAAACGCTGCGCTGCTTAAGTGGCTAACGTCCACGGGCCTACATATTACATAATTTGAGAATTGTGCCTGCTACCGCTGGATTGTGTATGCGGTTAGGTTTGTTTATGGCCCTCTCGGTTTCTCTTGTCATTCCCTCAACCCTTTCCATTCCAGGAGAAACAATCAGAACCACTAGTAGTCAACCTCCCTGCCTTTCTTTAGATCCTCTCTCTCTGTCTCTATTTCTCTCTGCGATTTCCAGTCCTACAAACAACATGCGTTCAGTATGCACCATAGAGTTTCTAATAATACCCTAGAGGGAAATGTGGCGCTAGTGTCTACGGGGGCTCTCATGAGCGTTGCCTCAACCTACATGGGAATGATGGGAAGTACAGGCTTCGGATTGACTTCGATCTTTAGACTAGTGGCGTTTGCTTGCGGCGCATTAAACGAATCTATACTCAAACATTATCGCGTAAAAAACTAATTTTATTTCTGCAGTATGTCATATAATGTACAACACGCTACACAAACTTTGTATGACTGTGAGAGGGAAGCACGTTTTACTATGGTTTATCACCAGGACACACCAGGGTATGCATTCTTGTGCGATTATGTTCCCGATTCAACGACAGAGAATAATTATTTATTTATTTTTACAACAGCTATAACAACCGTGCATTTACTTATATAAAAGTACTCATCAAGTATTTATGTAAATAAAAATGTTGTATTGTGAGAAAGTTTCGCGCCCTTGAGCGGAATGCTGCAAGTGTCGTCTGCTACGACACCTGCTCGTTGCAAACGCGAGACATTTCTCGCAGACAACAGGCACTTGCGAACTCTCTCGCTCTTTTGAAAGGCTGGGTCAGCTGTCACGATTGCTGAACGGCTTCAAGTACTTTTAAGCACATCTGCTGCAGTGTTAGCTAGGACGCTAGTGGCCTCCTACGAGTATATGCTTCATCATACTTTATATTGACGTACCGCTTCCGAAGCGTTATGGCGTGACTTTGAAATTACCCATTTTGCGACCCTAGACTACAGCCAGGAAGCAGCAACCTGTCCTACCACAAGTAAGTTTGTGTTTTCAAAGTCCTAAAACACGCATTTCAATGAGCACATAAACGAGCAATGCATGATGAAGCCCTCAATAAAATTTTATTGTCAAGCCACTAGAAGTGAAACTGTATATGTCTTGTATCAGTAGTGCCTTCTTTTCCCTATTCTGAAGTTTCATAAAGCACGTAACGCTACAGCGCCAACCTAACACACTTAACAAAGCAAAGTCCAAACGCTCAAAACATGTTCTTTCAACGTTTACGATGCCGTCGCTTTCTCGTCAGGACTTCGACACTACACCGCGACACAAACATCGTCTCAGTCGCTGGCCCAGCGCGCTATCGCCACTTCGAGCAACATAACGAAGGCAGAGAGCTTTGCGTTGCACTGTCCCACTGCAGGTTATAGCAATTGAGCTTGAAGCGAAACCAAAACTGAAAAAAAATACTTGTAGACTGGCTCACCAGTCAATAGAACGCCAATCCGAAGCCTGTACTTCCCATCATTCCCATGATGGTTGAACGATCGCAGCGCCAGATTTCCCTCTAGGTATACTAATATGAAACTCTATGGTATGCACCTTTCATAATGCATACTAGTTTACGCCACATTAACGAAAATTTGGAGGACGCTTAAGCATAGCCCTTAAGAGTGGAACGCGATAGTATTCAATGATCCCTGACTCCTTCTCACGCTTCCCCGAAACTGCTGCTTATGTAACCGTAATGTTTACCGGCAGACACTGGCGACGAACGCTATGCACGAAAGCGAACGGGCAAGCTTTCTGGTAAAAGCGTGGCCTCTTGTGTGGGACGCGGCTTCGCGGACGTGAGCGCCATCTGGATGGCGTTGTTGCCACTAACCGAGCGCGGCGTACCGATATATGAATGATAGAAACCACTGATCTGTACTATGTTTTGGTAGAAACGCCGGAGTTTGAGGTTCCGCCTAAAAGAATTATGTTTTCTGGCATACTAAAACAACAATCCGATGCTATCATGTCTGTAGGTTCTGTTTAGGTTGTACTTTACGATTTTTCTGACGCTTCTTATTAGACCAGTAACTCCTCTTCGCCACGTGGAGGGCCGGCGTGACTGTGGGTCGGAATGCTCTTTCGCCAAACGACGTCCGACGCAAGGCGCCGACACAGGATTTTTAAGCGATACGGGGCCCTTAAAGCTATCGCGTTAAAACACTTCGCTCTGTTATAGCGAGCGTTGGAAATGCGTGCATGGAAGACGGGCGTGCGAGGGCTCGTCCTACCGTTCGAAAATTACATCGCGTCGCGGGATGGCATGGTGTGAAGGCGCGTGTCTACGCTACTGAGCGTGTCTCTGGGAAAGGCATCCCGACGAACCGGCTGGAACACATTTTCGGGAACATCGCGTATTGCGCGCCACCGGCCGAAAGAAAAGACAACACCATGCGCGACGGCGGTAGCGGTCTGAGTAGTGGCATCCCCTGGGATTGCGTGTGCCTCGCTTCCGGCCCGGGGTGGCGCGTGCGGCGAATGCCGAATTACGGCCGTACCCGGGCACATGCGAGTAGCCGTCGCATGGTGTCGCCGTTCAAAATTGCTTGCGAAATGAGGTACACTGAACAGCCCTGCTTCGCTGTTTCGGTTTGTTCACCGCCCGCATTGCTCTCTTTCTTTCTGTTTCATTCGCTAGCGTGCGATAGACTGCTTCACTTGGATGAACTCGTTCTTTGTACATGTGTTTATTTGGCAAACATCGTCGTCCCTGCGCCTCCGTTCCACAGTGAACCTAAGATCCGTTTACCAGTGAACCCTGAGATAACAATACCTTGACCAAATTTCGTCGCTGTGTATCCGCAGATGGTCTCATATGCAAGCGGCACCTTCCATTGGTCACGTCTCGTCATTATGCCCGCGAGGTCGTCTTCGCGCCCGTTCGATTTGTTTGTGCCCGTTGCGTGCATCGGAGCGACGAGACTACATTTCGCGCGTCGAGGATGGAAGGAGTACTGTCACGTTCTGTAAACAGAGGCCGGTGCTCTATTTTCTGGGACGGAAGGAAAGATTCGACGTCGATGCATGAATGTTTACAGTGTCCATTTCTTGTTTATATTTAGTGGATGGTATATAATCGATACCTTCATTTCGCGGAATACGTTTCTTTCGGTGCCTTGAGTTCAGCTTGGTCCAAAACACTCATGTTCTAGACTTATCTGGACAGTATACAAATAAGGCGCCTAATATGTGAAGATGCACTGATGACAATGTATAATTCAAGGAATTCCAACGCACTCTTTCTCGCCTGCTTGTGTCGTATTCTTCGCACGCCTGAACTTGAGGACAGCTGAACAGTGTGTCCGAAACACAAGACAGTAATTCGCGGCGGTGCTACCTGGCTCACAAGATAGGCCATGTTTGTGCAGTTTCCACGTCTATTTGGTTGGATAGTGCGCGTGTAATGTGGAATATCAATTAATTTTCAATTTGAGTTTGACTTTGTCCGCATGTGAACGCGACGTCGCGCGACTAACCTTGCGGGCATGAGGTGGCGCTTTGACAATGTGTCGCGACAATGTCTGACAATGCCTACACGCAGGAACGCATACATCAGGTAGCAGTAGTTCGACAGGTGAATTGGCCGCAAAGAACTGAAAATAGAAAGGTGTTGCACGGTGAATGAGTCGGGTGTTGTTTACATGACAAATTGAAAGCCAAGCCAGGCGCACAGCGCGTACTACAAATACAATAAAGATGGTTAACAGCCAGCGCAAAAAAAAAAAAAGATTGGAGCTATATTGCGGCTCGCACGTAAATAGAGAGGGAGAGAGAGAAAGAGAGAAATTGTTGGTGGATACTGGAGCTGCTTGCCTAGCATGCTACTTCAAGCAGGTAACGAGGGTGATGCGTCAAATGGTGCAGTATTACTGTATTAGAACACATGCGCACAACACACGCAAGCACATAGAGCGTCAATTAACTATAGTGTTTAGCCAAGTTCGGTGTTCCTGAGGTAGACCCCGAGGAATGCTCGTCGCGCACAAATCTGTACCAGTACTGTTCTAAGGTTCATGTACGCGGTGCAGCTCAAAGAAGCTATATATATATATATATATATATATATATATATATATATATATATATATATATATATATATTCATACACACATATATATATATATATATATATATATATATATATATATATATATATATATATATATATATCATAATCAAACACGCACACACACACACACACACACACACGCCAATTTCACAATCTTAAGCTAACGCATTAAATATTGGGCAGAAATCATTGATTTTTATTGTCAGTGCAAGTGAACTGCCGAACGCTCGCAGATAGCTATTCGTGTCATTGAGGGAATGAGGCTTTTGAAGGTGTACATTAGTTAATGCGAGGCTGTTCAGGGCAGCATTTGCTGTTTCGTTGCGCGTAATTCCGCAGAGAACAGAGGCGGTAACTAACACACATGTAGTGGAAGTATGGGTGGCTACACGCATACGTAAGTCGATTACTCATATAACCTTTAGACACTACAGAGCCCTCCCTCAACGGCACGTGCTTCTGAAAGCTATAATACTCTTAGTTCAGCGACAAACGCACAAAGCAACTCGGCTGCGAGAGGTCGCGCGCTCGCTGCGTCGATGCCTTTGTATTTGTGGTGAAAGTTCAACCACCACCGCCCACCAGCCGCCTACCAAGGAATCGGGTCAGAGCTATTTAGCTTACGTCGACTTCAGGAACTAGTTACTTCAGTGAGCGGCTGTAGATTCTATTTGCACCTCCGAACAAAAGGTCACCTTCGGTGTATTCTCTACTTTTCATCATTCTGTTCATCTCTTACCCTTCTTTCCCCCGGCTAGAGTAGCAAACAGAACGGGAATCTGGTGGACGTCCCTGCCTTTCCTTCCCTTGTTTCTTTCTCCATTTGGTCAAAAAGTCATTCGATTCCCCGCACTCCATTAGCTGACCGAGCCAGTCCAGCGACGTCTGGCAAGGGATCACGTGTAAAGCCGGCCATCCGTTATCGATGCGTCCGCAGAGAGGCTCGTAGCCAAGAGGCGATGATCCTTTGCTTGAGGCCTGTCACATTAAGTCTGGCTGTGACGGCGACCGCGGTGTATTTCTTCTCAAGCAGAGCGAGTCTGTTTGCTCGGCACACGTGTCAACGCAGTGTCCCCGTTCCTCGGGGCTTGTCAGAAGCGTGCGCTGTTTGCCCGGTACGGTCGTCGTCGCCGAAGGGCTCCCACGTGTGTACGCCGGGATGCGGTATAGGTGGTCGGGCGCTTCTCTGCACACACTAAATAAGAATCCTAGGAGTAAGACGGAATGTACGCCGCTCTTGACTTGCGCGCAACCAGCACAGCGAACGTCACTAACTAGTACTTGGTAAATATGAGTAGTGGAGTTATTGAACTACTTTTGAAAAGAGTAGGGCATTGAAAATAATAAAAGAAAAGTACATACGCGTAGACACGCGCAAAAGTATATTATGTGGGTGGCTTAAAGCAGCGAAGAAAGTTAGAAGCACGAATGTAGTTGAGCTCGGTAACATCAGGTGGCACGCTTTTTCTGAACGGCCGCACCCACCTCGGCAAGAAATGAAAATCGTCCTGGCACTCCACTATGTTCAAGAAACACAACGCTGGAAGTGCATCTTGCAAGTGCTTTCTCCACCTGTGCCCAGTTTACTCATTTCTTAAGTGGAAAAGCTTGTCGCGTCGCACTAACTGTTTGGATTCGCACTGAACATCCAATGTTCCAGTTAGTGTCCTCTCTTCTCGCCACCTTCGCAACCTGTCATGCAGGAAGACAGCCATTCCTCCAAGCCTTGAGATGATGACATTTTTACCACGAAAAAAAAAAGAAGCTAGTTTTCAGGTCCCGTATCGTACGCGTTGTGGCGTCTCAAAGTCGTCGGCGGCGGGATCAAACAGCTTGGGATGCGGTAGGAGGCAGTCCTCGAGCCATCCCTTTCTTGCACGGTGTAACTGATGCTCCTCAAACAGTGCTTCCAGATTACGAGATTTCAGAGAAAAGCCTTGTCCCCGGTAAAAGCTCGTGAGACGCGAAATTCAAGTATGCTACGAAGCCAGCCTTGATATCTACCACTGCCCCGAAACGCTCTGCGGGCTTGTCATATTCGGACAAATGAGCCGAGACACGAATTCAGCAAGAACTTCCAGTAGCATTGGTTAGTTATCGAATTGCGCACGAATTATAGCGCGCCCCAGAACCCACAATGATGCGAAAAGTTCAATAGCGCAGGTACTGGCAGTTTGCGGGCTAGTAGGTTCCCCTCACCTGAATAAAATTGGCGGTCGCACGTTTAATCACTGGCGGAGATAGTTCATAATTTACAATATAATGACGCTAGGCATCTGGCCGCCCTATATGAGCGTTCGTGATTGCCAAAAAAACCTTTTAAATTGCCCGAGTATTTCTGTTCGTGCCCTGTGTACAGGCGCGCGTTTTTTTTTCTCTTCCACATTTGGATCAGTCTTTAGTCGTAGTCGTATGCACCAGCGTCTTACTGGCGTATATCCCAGTGAACGACTGCTTGCTTCAGTTCAGAAGCCTCACGTCGCAGCCCAATAATGTGGCAACAAATGCTCCTATCAGCTAAAACAAACTGAACGAACTGCAACCGGCAAGCAGGGAACGTGACAGCTGTTTAATACATAGCCAAAGAACGTTTGTCGATCGGTCTGTCACTTCGATGTAATCCTTACTGAATCCTACGCACTCGCGCACGGTGTTTCCCGCTTTGTGAATGGCGAAGTCTGTTTTCACACGCGCTTATTCACTGCACCCGAGGCACGTCGAAGGCGAAAGAGGTAACGAAAACGCCGTCTTCTCTTCTAGCGCCTGCTGTAACGGGATAAGCGGGGGAAGCCAGCAGCCGTATGTAGGGCGGGGCGCGAGGGCCCCCGCTCCTTTATTAAAGCGCATGAAGCGCAGGTGGCGAGCTCCTTCCGCTATGACACGTGCGCGGCGGATCGATGGGCTAGCGTGCTTGCGCGTACAGCGTACGGGGAGAACCGGAGACCAGTGTCAGCAGCGCCGTCGAGCACGTATGGTCGCAATGCCTGCTGCAACCTGGAAAGAGGCGTGCGACATGATGGAAGGAAACGCGTTGTCTCGGTAAACACTGAGGCAACGTTTTCGATTACCCAGACACTGAACGATAACACGTCGAATAAACGCTGAACTGCTAGATAGTGGCGCAACAGCTGAGCTTTTTCGCAAATGCCGAGAAAGTCTTCAAGATGCGCGAGGTTTAGTCATTAGCACATACCCAGTGCGTTCCTTTTCTCACGTTATGATAACTTTTGTTTTAAGCGCGCGCCATGCAAGGAACACCGAAGTATTCTAGTAAGGCAAGCAAAAGCAAGGACACAAAACAACTAACCCACACTGCTATTCTCGTCAAAGATCATTATACTCA